>NC_136057.1:955019708-956219708 GCF_964261635.1 Lissotriton helveticus
CCACTAGCTTTTGTGCCAGATAAGCAGGGGAGTTTGAATGAAGATCCTTGTGTGTGATGCATGCCAGTTTCAGTTGAATTCTGGCCTCTAGGGGGAGCCAATTTAGTGCTTTCAGATGTGGAGTGATGTGGTCAAATTTCTTGGTGCCGGTGAGTAGTCTGGCGGCTGCGTTGAGACAAGATTTTAAGGGTGCTAGGGAGATCTTGGGTAAACCAGTGAAAGTGGAGCAACCATATTCCAGTCTGGAGATGACTAGAGCTTGAACTGCTATTTTTAGGTCTGTAGCCTCAATGAAAGGTTTCAGTTTCCAGAGGTAGCTCAGGTGGAATCTAGCTGCTTTAGCCATTGAGTTGATGTGGTCCCGCATGTTCAAGTTGCAGTCTAGGATTATGCCCAGGGATTTGGCAGAGTCGACAATGGTTGGCGGGCAGTTTAGGGCTGTAATGGCCTTGATCCACAACTGAATCTCAGGGTTGGTTTTTGGGGGGGAGATTAGGAGAAATTCATTTTTTTTGCCTTAAGTTTTAGTTGGTTAGTGGCTAGCCATTGGACAGTCAATTTCAGGGACTCGTTCAGGGAGAGGATCTCCTCGAGTGAAGAGATCTTGATGTATATTTGGGTATCGTCCGCGTACATGTGGTATGAGATGTTAGCGGTACGAAGAACTTCGGCGAGAGGCTCAAGGTAAAGATTAAAGGGGTTGGGGGACAGGGTTGATCCTTGGGGGACTCCAACCGTGACCGGGGTGGGAGCTGATAGGTTGCCGTTGATGAAGGAATCGTTGGGAACGATTATGGAGGAAGGATCTGAACCATTCTAAGACGGCACCGTCCAGACCCATCCGGAGATTAAGGCGTTCGAAAAGTTTATCGTGGTTGACAGGGTTGAATGCGGAGGAGAGATCTAGGAGGATTAGGAGGCAGGTCTTGCCTTGGTCTAGAGCTTGAAGGGCATCATCCACAATGTGGAGCATAGTGGTTTCCGTGCTGTGCCCCGGTCTGAACCCAGATTGGCAGTCATCAAGTAGGTGGAAGTTATTGATGTGCTGACTTAGTTGTTGCTGTACACATTTCTCAAGTACTTTGGCTAGTAGTGGGAAATTGGAGATGGGTCTGAAATTGACTGGGGAGGATGGATCCTGGGATGGTTTTTTTAGAATAGGGAGGACTTGGCCGGCTCTCAAGGAGTCCGGGATAGATCCCTGTTGTAGAGAGGCATTTATTATTGCAGTCCAGTAAGGAACAATGGATTGAGAGACAGCAGTGAGGCATTTGGAAGGAAGCGGGTCGTTGAAGTGATTGTTAGGTTTTAGGGTGGAGAGGATTTTGGAGATGGAGGCTTCGTCATAATATTCAAAATCAGACCAGCGGGCTTGGTTTTTAGGAGAGACCAGAGTGGGTGGAGCGGGGAAAAGGTGCTGGTCCGGAGAAGATGTGAGTAGGAGGCGATACTGAGTTCAATTCCTAAGGCCGTGGATTTATCAGCGAAGAAAGAGGAGAATTCCTCCGACGATATTAGAGATATAGGAGATTCTTTCGGTGTTTTAGCTAGTTTGTTGGATTGGTGTTTGACCAGTTCAAAGAGTTTACGGGGTCTGTTGTTGCCGTTGCTCAGTTCAGATCTGAAGTATTCTTTTTTGGAATTGAGGATGAGCTTGTTGTAGGAGTTTCTCGCCTGGCGGAGAAGTTTAAGATGTGTCTCAGAGGGGTGTTGTCTCCATAACCTTTTGCATTGTCGTAGGGACCTCCTCTCCCTGTTGAGGGAACCTGTGAACCAAGGGTTTCTGTCTTTGACTTGTGTTCTTTTTAGCTTCAGAGGTGCAAGGTCGTCCAGAATGATCGATATAGTTCTTTTTTTCTGAAAAAAGGCGGGTTGGAGTACAAGGTTGCTGGGAGACCGGGAGTTTCTGCTTCCTCCAGATACCACTAGCTTTTGTGCCAGATAAGCAGGGGAGTTTGAATGAAGATCCTTGTGTGTGATGCATGCCAGTTTCAGTTGAATTCTGGCCTCTAGGGGGAGCCAATTTAGTGCTTTCAGATGTGGAGTGATGTGGTCAAATTTCTTGGTGCCGGTGAGTAGTCTGGCGGCTGCGTTGAGACAAGATTTTAAGGGTGCTAGGGAGATCTTGGGTAAACCAGTGAAAGTGGAGCAACCATATTCCAGTCTGGAGATAACTAGAGCTTGAACTGCTATTTTTAGGTCTGTAGCCTCAATGAAAGGTTTCAGTTTCCAGAGGTAGCTCAGGTGGAATCTAGCTGCTTTAGCCATTGAGTTGATGTGGTCCCGCATGTTCAAGTTGCAGTCTAGGATTATGCCCAGGGATTTGGCAGAGTCGACAATGGTTGGCGGGCAGTTTAGGGCTGTAATGGCCTTGATCCACAACTGTATCTCAGGGTTGGTTTTTGGGGGGGAGATTAGGAGAAATTCATTTTTTTTGCCTTAAGTTTTAGTTGGTTAGTGGCTAGCCATTGGACAGTCAATTTCAGGGACTCGTTCAGGGAGAGGATCTCCTCGAGTGAAGAGATCTTGATGTATATTTGGGTATCGTCCGCGTACATGTGGTATGAGATGTTAGCGGTACGAAGAACTTCGGCGAGAGGCTCAAGGTAAAGATTAAAGGGGTTGGGGGACAGGGTTGATCCTTGGGGGACTCCAACCGTGACCGGGGTGGGAGCTGATAGGTTGCCGTTGATGAAGGAATCGTTGGGAACGATTATGGAGGAAGGATCTGAACCATTCTAAGACGGCACCGTCCAGACCCATCCGGAGATTAAGGCGTTCGAAAAGTTTATCGTGGTTGACAGGGTTGAATGCGGAGGAGAGATCTAGGAGGATTAGGAGGCAGGTCTTGCCTTGGTCTAGAGCTTGAAGGGCATCATCCACAATGTGGAGCATAGTGGTTTCCGTGCTGTGCCCCGGTCTGAACCCAGATTGGCAGTCATCAAGTAGGTGGAAGTTATTGATGTGCTGACTTAGTTGTTGCTGTACACATTTCTCAAGTACTTTGGCTAGTAGTGGGAAATTGGAGATGGGTCTGAAATTGACTGGGGAGGATGGATCCTGGGATGGTTTTTTTAGAATAGGGAGGACTTGGCCGGCTCTCAAGGAGTCCGGGATAGATCCCTGTTGTAGAGAGGCATTTATTATTGCAGTCCAGTAAGGAACAATGGATTGAGAGACAGCAGTGAGGCATTTGGAAGGAAGCGGGTCGTTGAAGTGATTGTTAGGTTTTAGGGTGGAGAGGATTTTGGAGATGGAGGCTTCGTCATAATATTCAAAATCAGACCAGCGGGCTTGGTTTTTAGGAGAGACCAGAGTGGGTGGAGCGGGGAAAAGGTGCTGGTCCGGAGAGGATGTGAGTAGGAGGCGATACTGAGTTCAATTCCTAAGGCCGTGGATTTATCAGCGAAGAAAGAGGAGAATTCCTCCGACGATATTAGAGATATAGGAGATTCTTTCGGTGTTTTAGCTAGTTTGTTGGATTGGTGTTTGACCAGTTCAAAGAGTTTACGGGGTCTGTTGTTGCCGTTGCTCAGTTCAGATCTGAAGTATTCTTTTTTGGAATTGAGGATGAGCTTGTTGTAGGAGTTTCTCGCCTGGCGGAGAAGTTTAAGATGTGTCTCAGAGGGGTGTTGTCTCCATAACCTTTTGCATTGTCGTAGGGACCTCCTCTCCCTGTTGAGGGAACCTGTGAACCAAGGGTTTCTGTCTTTGACTTGTGTTCTTTTTAGCTTCAGAGGTGCAAGGTCGTCCAGAATGATCGATATAGTTGACGAGAAATGCTCATTTAGGTCGCTGGCTGAAGTAATATGTGGAGGGGGGGTCAGATTTGCAGCGAGCCTCCATTTCCAATAGGTTAATGTTTTTAGTGTCTCTAATCCATTTTTTGGGGACCACCGGTTGCTGTGACTTAGTCTTGCGGGTCCCAGGTAAGATGAAGGAGATGGAGTGGTGGTCAGACCAGTCACACGGGTCTATGGAGATGAGCTTGACTGAGGATTCCTAAGAAATGATCCAGTAAAAGATGGCCCCTTTTGAGTGAGTTGGCTGAGAGCAGGCTTGAGTTAGAGCTTGGTCAGTTAGTAGATTTTTAATAGCGTTGACGTGGGGATCTTTACTGTCATTCCAGTGCAGGTTGAAATCACCCAGGAAAATCTCTTTGGTATTGGAGGAAATCTTAGTTGTGATGATTTCCAAGAGGTGATCGGTAAAAGAGTTGTTCGAGCCTGGGGGGTGGTAGAAGATGTGTAAGTTGCAGATATGAAGTTAGCTGCTATGAATGGCGAGTGCAAGGTATTCGCAGGAGTCGGAGGAGTCTGCCGAGAGTTCAGTGACGAGGAGGGAGGAACGATAGATGCAGGCGATACATCCTCCTTTCTTATAGGAGCGTCTGTCCAGTCTGGCGATATTATAGCTTGGAGGGATTAATAAGTCCAGGCAAGGGGAGGAGTATTCATTGAGCCAAGATTCTGTTAGTATAGCTAGGTCTAAGTTTTTGTTTAGAATGAGGTCAGCAATATCCGCAGCATGCTTGACTGCTGATCAGCAATTAATTAAAAGACCAGATAGGGGGGCTCTGTCATGGGGGTGGCTGGGGACTGGACAGATAGGGCTACCGCCGCGAGGTTGCTTTTCATCACACTTCGGTGATGGAGTGTAGGTGGCCTGTTAGGGTTAATGGAGACCGTGCTGATGGGGTGTGCCGGACTCGTGTTATGCGGATAAGGGATTGCTTGGGCAGAGTTGTGGTCTCTAAGGATGGCTAGGATTTCGTTTTCCGTGAGGTCCAGGGGGTTAGCAGTGGCGGAGGTAGGGGTGTATGAGAGTGCAAGAGCATGTGATTCATCCTCTGACAGGTGGCAGGGATGTCTGCGTGGGCGAAGATGTCTAAGAGGTAGCGGGAGTTGGTGCTTGGGAGGCTCTGTAATCGGTGGGGGGATGGTGAGGGGTGATTTGAGGTTAGGAAGGGAGACATCGGCCAGGTGAAGGAGGTTCAAAAGGTCTTGGATGGAGCTGTGGATGCTCTGGGTTAGTTCAGTCGCTCTGGAGTGTAGGGTTTCGAGATCCATTGGATCAGGGGGTGCTGGCAGGTGAGGGGGCAAACGTTCAGGATCGAGAGTCGTCAAGGCGGTTTGTAAGAGTGGAAGGGGAGATAGGTTGGTTTGGATAGACTCCAGGATCTTTGGGGTATCTAATTCGCGAGTTTGTTGGATGGCAGGTGATGAGGAGGTTGGAGGACTGGGGGCTCTGCTGGAGTTGTCCGGGGGTGAGCTGTGATGGGGGGGGAGATCAGAGTTGTGGGTCATAGGGGGATTAGTTTGGACTGCGTTAGGGGTCATTGGGAGTGCAGTAGTCTCACTGTAGAGGGGGGGTGCCAGGAGGGCGACAGTCCGGAGTGCCAGGGATCGTCTGAGGGTGGGGACAGTGGGCATGCTGGGGATGGTAAGAGTAGCAGTGGAAACCCTGGGGGGGTGAGCGAGAGGACGGGCACGATAGGCTGTCCGGATAGTGGGATATTGGTACAGGTGTTAGTCACCCCTTTTGTGTTGTGAACGTGGTTTTTGAGGAGGGTAAACAGGTCTGTGAATTTATTAAGGTTATTGGTAGAGGCTTGGATCAAAAGGTGCCATTTTTGTAGAGAGTGATGGTGAGGTCCGCTCGTAGGGTAGAGGAGGGTGTAATTGTGAGTTTGGTGCCGTAGGGGATTTTTCTAATAGAGCTAACGTTGAGGAGGTGTGTCAAGGTTTTACGCCAGGCTGCTGTTCTTCTGGAAAAGAAGATAAGGTCATTTATGCAAATGCCATTGCCCGCATTGTGGCGCAGGTCAGATATCAGTGTGTCCAGGTGGCTTTTTAGGGTGGCGTGTTTGAGAGTTTTAGAGGCGGTTTTGGTGAGGTAGGGGGGTAGTCCCGCATGTAGCAGTTTTCTCCTGTCCGCGTTAAGATAGGACGAGCCATGATCAATAGGGAGCAACGTTAATGAGAGTAGAGGGGTAAAGTCCTGAGGTGCCCTAGAGTGGTTGGGGTCAGTTGAGAAGGTGTCCTACACTTAAAGAAGGTAAGGATACTGGTGTAACAGAGGAGATGGAATATTGCACATTAGAGTAGTAGAGTTAAGAGGTAGCGCCATCTGAAGGCCAGGCACTGTGATGTAGGATAAGATGTCTTGGGTGGTCGCCATTTTAAAGTCAGGCATTGAGCGAAGGCAAAAGAGCAGGTAACTTTCCAAAAAACAAAAACCTCTTATTGTGGCCAAGAGTGCACATCTAGAGCATGTATGAAGAGGTGAAAGCACATTAAAGTGTATCATGGCACTGAATGTTGTGTTGTGATTGGAAAAAAAATGTTAGTGTCTTGCGCATAATTAAAAAACATTGGCCATGCTAAGGGGTGGACATATTTCACAAAGTTTAGTGATCCCTAAGGGTAAGGCTAATTATAGCCACAAAATAATTTTGAGGTAAGATATTGGAAAGGAAATAGACTTTTACCTTTTCCAAATGATTACTAATAAATTACAGACCAAGTGTCCTCATATACCTGGTGGATTAGAGTGTGATTAATGAATATTCAGATGCACCTTGCAACTTTCACAACTTTAGAATGCTCATCAGTAAGTTTTGGAAACAATGGAGAATGGATCATGTGATTGGGAACTTTATGAAGGGGATATATCTGGCTACCTGCTTGCTATGGGGTAACGTCCTGGTCTTTTGGAATGCAGATAGCTTTTCCTGCAGCATGCAATGACAAAGAGGCAGTCTGGGGCAGGAATTATAGGAAACAACAACAAATCTTGCTTTAAAAGTGGAGTCACAACAAAAATAATCAAATTATTAGGTCTGACTCAGTAGTGTACATCTTTCAAACTCAGATTTAAGGCAGCCATAAATTATGCTTATAGCGTGATAGCTCTACTGAATACACATATATTTTTAAATACATTGTTTTGTTATTGTGCTCAATAATATGCTAGCTGCTTTACATACCACGTGAAAAAGGGGAAGGGTGGGGCTATAGTATGGAGTTAGTGAAGGAGACCAAACTGTGGATGATTAAAGTCCTTATATTTGGTGGAACAGAAGAGTCCTCAAGATTTTTTCAGGTCTTGTGTAAGACCTTTTGCTACCTTACAGTTGGCTTAGAGGACACCCATTGCTTACCATTGGTTGGCTTTATTGTCACTCTCATTTTCGTGTTTCTTATTTGCACGGTCCGTGGGCTTTCCTTCCTCTTCTTGTGTTTTTCTCTCCCTTGAAGCATGAACTCATTACGATGTCCTTTCAATGTTCACTTTTACAGATGCAACCTCATTCTTTTTGTTTAACCACTTTACAAGAGTGCATGTGTTTTCCAGATGTCTTCCTTGTGTACTTCTCCCCACTCTTTAATCCACTATATTCCCCTCACGCCCATTCTCTGTTTTCCGTGTGCTATACCAGCCCCTCCCATGCAACATGCATTGTCTGAGTGCTTCACCCAACCTTTCTTCCCAATTTTTTATTGTCTATATGCTTTCCCCAGTCCTTGCCACCCCACTCTCCATTGTTCATGTGTTTCCCACAGCCCCTCCCGCCCATCCTCTGCTGTCTCAGTGGTTGCCACTTCCTTTGTTGTCCGTGTGCTTGCCCTAGCCCTTCCCAAACACCCTCCGTTGTCTATGTGCTTGCCCTAACGTCTATTGTGGGTGTACTTGCCCAAGCCTTACCCGCCCTCCCTCCATTGTCTGTGTGCTTACACCAGCCCTTTCTCCCACCGTCCACTCTCCATGTCCTTCCCATTAAGACTCACCTGTCTTCTTCCTGAACTGTGTTCTTCTCTCCCACCCCCCTCCCTTGATGTCGCCTTGTCCCCCCAATCAATCCCCTTTTTGTCTATCTAACAAAAGGCGAAGTGGGTTGGGGGCCAAGGCCACACCGGGGTGGACAGGAAGGGCTGGGGGCAGTAATACTTTTGAGTAATACTGACAGAGCAATTTGTTAGCTCCCTTTTGTATACAATAGGTTAGAGAGAGTGTGAAATGGCATTCAGTTAGATTTGTACGGAGAGGAATGGAGTGCATATCGCAAACCATATATTTAGAGTCATCCACAAACTCTCAATTCAACTCTTTCCTGCGTATCTATAAACTATGCCATCCGAGCATTGGTAGAAAATGTTAATGAAACTGTTAGGTTCACTTAAGGAACGGTAAGTAAGATATTCCCTTAGTTTTAATCTGTCTGACATCAAGAAGCCCATGCTGCAAAATGATCCTTGAGTCAGAGATAGTTATAAAAAGTTGGTACAGATAGGTGGATTATATTTCCTACCCATCTGTTCAAGGGATATAAATATCATGTTATCCTTAATCTGATGTATAGCTATTATATCCACTCAATCCATGTGAAGTTACCCCGATCAAAATGTGAAATTGAGGCTCATGAGATGGACAATACCCCAAGTCAAGGGCACCCATTTTCCAGTCATGTTAACAATTCATAAAAGACTGGTCCAGATCACAAAGGTAACTCTCTGATTGAAGAACTAGGCACTCTTAGTTGAACATCTACTAATGTGTGCATATTTCTACTAAGAAGACATTTATAAAAAAATTGGCAAAATATTCATATACCCCCCTAATAATGTTAATGAGGGGAAACGGAGGGATGTTTCTAAAAACACTGCAAGTAACATTAAGGTTTTATTGTAGGCATATGTCAGCCTAATACATTGACTATCCTGTGCTGACCTCTAAATGACACAGAATAGGGGTGAATCCAACACATGAGAAAAATCATATCCACCAGACAATTATTCCAAATTAGAGACAGCAAATACAGGACATTCCCTTAGATCCCCATTTGTCTCTCTCTGCTGTGTTACACCATTGAGTCAGGGTACTTCTGGATATCATTTAGAGGTCACCATGGGTCACAACGGCAACCCGTGACTTGTACCTTGCAACCCATGGCGCGCTGCCTTGATTACTACTGCCCTCAGATGTTGAAGAATCAGTGGCAGGTACACAGAGGCAGCTGGCCTTGTTAGGCATTAGGGCTTCATCCCCCTTGTTTTCTAGCCAATATGTATACTAATAATGAATAATAGTTCCTATTATTCACTATTGGTGTAATCAACACAAAGCAAAATAAGCTAGAAGAGGACTATCGCTGGCAGTTGAGGTAAGGAAAATCAAATGGTTTTAAATGTATGTTGTGTGCATGTGGTGGGCGAGAGTGTGTTTGACAGAGAGTGTGTATGTGTAGTGTAAGTGTGTGTGTGTGTGTGTGTGTGTGTGTGTGTCCATGTGTGAGTGATTGTGAGTAAGAATGAGAGAGACTGTCAGTAAGTGAGCCAGAGTCAGTGAAAATGAGTAAGAGAAAGAGTGACTGCAAGTAAGGGAGAGTCAGTGAGCTGAATGAGTGCGAGGGAGTGTTAAACATTGACTTGTAGTGTGAGTAAGAATGAGCGGGTATGAGTGATAGTGAGTGAGAATAAGCGAGAATGAGAGAGTAAGAATGATTGCAAATGAGTGAGTGAGCGAGAGAGAGAGAAAAGGTATGTGTGAATGAAAGTAAGGGTGCACATGAGTGAGAATGAATGAGTGTAAATGAATGAGATTGAGTGAGTCAGTGTGAGTGAGTGTGAGACTGAAGAATCAGTTAGTGGGAGTAAGAGTGAGCACATGTGGTGTGAGAAGATGATAATGCATGACTGAGTCGGAGTGAGAGTGAGTGATTTTGAATATGTGAGAATAAATTGAAAATGAATGAGTTGGAGTGAGTGAGAATGAGTGCGAGTGAATGCAAGTGAGCATGAGTGAGAATGTAGTATTATGCTTGCAAATCTGCCACTGGCAGGGGCATACTGAAGGTAATTATTGGCCTACAAAGGCATCCATGGCAAAACTGCTGGTGCTGGCATACTGAATGCAGGTATAAGTATTACAGGCACCTGTGACAAAATACTGGGACCTGCATTGTAAAGGTAATACTTGGTAATGTGACACCCATGGAAATTGATGGCTCTGGCACACTGGAGGTAATTCTTTAATGCTTTGCATAGGGGAACCCTTGGAAAAAGCCTGGTGTACTGAAGGTAATTCTTCGCACAGTTTCATCTGTGAGAAAATGCTGGAACTGGCATACAAGAGGAAATTCTTGGCACAATGGCACCCATTACAAAATGCTGAGACTGGTACAATGGAGATAATACTTTGTATAAGGAAGGACAAACTGTGATATGTGGGAATGGAGCAACCATGGCAAAATGATGGCTCTGACTTACTCGCTAGAATTTTGACATATGGGTTACCTATGGTGTATGAACAGCACTAAGGTCAACATGCTGGCACTGACATATTGTATATAATTGTTGACCTAAGATAGTACCCATGACATTTGGTGGGCACTCATGACAAAAGGCAGGGGGGATCCGGATTTGAGTCTCGGCATAGGCTCAACATCCTGGGAGTCTGGGCAAATCATTTAATCTCCCCGGGCAAATCACTTAATCTCCCCGTGCCCATGATCAGAGCCTGGATACCCTCACGGATGATAAGGTGAGCTGTATAAATCCACAAACTAATGCTGGCCTAACACAATGGAGATCACTTTTGACATATGAGTGCTCCAGTAGCACATTTCGAAAAAATGTGGTTAACTCCTAACAGAAGTTAAACTGTCTCCTGGTAAGCACTATTTACTTCTGGCGGTTTCCAATGGAACTGGGACATTAGGCTTTAGGGTTAATAGAATATATAAACTCAGAAGTAAAATACACACTCTTCTGATTAAATAAAAAAAGAACTAAAAACAAGGATATTTTTGCACAAGTTGTTGCTATGTTTCATTATTGTGAAAACATGAAAAATTGTGTGTTTGAATAAAACCTTCACCCTCTGTTTTCACAAGTGCCCCTCAAACGATTTAAAATGAAAATATATTAACAAACATGAATAATTGAAGCCAATAACATAGTTCAGATTCAATATATGGGCCATGTCAATGAATACATATGGAAATAACAACCATTGTTTTTCCTCTGTCTATAATTTATCAATACATTTCTCGTAGTATACACTAGGAGAACAACTGCATTTTGACAGTTTGTGTTATAAATAATTTTGGATTACAGTGCTGATCGGTGACACAATGCACTCTTTAAATTAACACTTATTTTTGTTATATAATACAAAGAGAAATAATTAAAGTTCCCTAAGTATGGTATGTAAACAGCCTATTATAGGCAGAAACTGAAATAGGCATTTCTCTGTGCGATGGTGGAAAAGTAGCCATGCAATTCTTAGTATGAAATTTCCAATATTGTGATGTCATTAGTGTGAAGGTCGGGTCATATCACTTCCTGGAAAGATTCAATGTCAAAGGTCATATGATGTTACTTCCTATGATGTCATTAAGGTCACAAGGTGTATGATGTCCAAGGCATTTTGGTCAAACCACATCCACAACCTCCAAGGTGCAGACCACCTCACACAAGAGGAAGAGGTACTACACTGAGGAGGCAAAAAGCATTATTGTGACCTATGTAGGTGACCACTAGAAGTAAGTTAATTGTCTTGGTGTACTACTATATCTGGTGTTAAATATTGTCCAATAAAAATATCATATCCAGAATATTGACAACCACAAAATCATGACGGCAAGTATATAAAGACAAGTATAGATTTACTATTCTTAGCTCCACATCCACATTCCTTGATAATGTATATTTAGTCAATATTCTGGATTCAGTATTTTTATAGAACAGTATGCATGTTGTCAGTATTCTTAAATACAACCCATAGCCTATAGCCTGCATTCTTATACTCTTGGCGGAGTAGAGAAGGAGGTCATGTGGCAGGTTGTTTCGAAAGAGTCACTGTATTTTATGTGAAGGTTCACATATTCTGGGACATCAAGAAAATGTGGCAGGATTAGACGAGCCATTTGAAGGATATGTTTGCCAAGATACAGGTGCTAAAGGCCGTGCCTGTTGGCAGACCAGTATCATGCCTCTGCCTCCCCCCACATTTTCTCCCCCATGAATCCTGACCAGCTGCATGGCCTGCCTATTTCTGGAAACCCTAATATCAAGACATGTAAGCTCAACACAACTCCACATTTTATGATATTCAGTGTAAGGGAAAGAGGCATAGAATCCTGATGCTAATCCCCAATTATCTATGCCAAAAGAGTTATATGACCAAAAGTTGCAAAGAGACTCAGAAGCCAATGATCTCTCTAGGGGAAATGGGGGGAAAGGAGCAGGTAAGAGAGACAGAGAGCCTTTTCACTAGTATGGTTTTGGCACATCCAGCAACCATGGCCAGAGTATAAGTCTAGCCAGGATATGTTCAAACACTTTGGACATCCTGGTCAAGTACCTGCTTTCCCCCCGCAGCTCCGCTCCTAAGTGCCACCGCACAGGGCACAGGGATCTGCTTAGGTAGGTGTTGGGGCCCTCCTTACCCGCAGGCTCCTGCCTGCGCCTCATCCCTGGTGGTCCAGTGGGATAGCCTTGCTCTACTGCTGGCAGCTGTTGTCTGGTTCTGTCCTTGAGCCACTTTGTTGTTTCTGTCTCTTTTATGCTCGTGTCTGTCTGTGTGCCACTTTGTTGTTTCTGTCTCTTTTATGCCAGTGTCTGCCTCTGTGCCTGTTTCGGTTTCTTTTGTGCCCGTGTCGGTCTCTGTGCCTTATTCAGTTTATTCTGTCCCCTTTGTGCCCGTTTTCTGCCTCCTCTCTGTCCTTCCCACCTCTGTTGCCCTCGTGGCCCCTCCCACCCCTCCCGGTTCCCACTTCCCACCTCCCAGCTGCACTTCCCTCCCCCTTCCCTACTTAATGACAGCCGCTGTGCAGCTACAAATATAAAAGCATGTGTCACTTTGACACAGAGGCAAAGGAGAAGCATATTTCTCTAATACATGTGAGAGAGAGAGAGACATATTGACAGCATTTGTAGAGCACCCACCACCCTGAAGAAGTCTCTTGGCACTGGTACACAGACTGCTCAACCAACATATTATTATTCAGCTTTTTCCTGATGATCACACAGTTATGGAAAGATTGATCCCAGGTAAAGAGCATTCCAGAGCAAGGGTGCCTGTACAAAAATGGAACTGCTTGCATATGCGACATATATTTGGGCATTTTAAAAGCCTAATCAGATTCCTTTTGTCTACATCTCAGGTGGACTTTTGGAGGGTAATCTTATCTGGCAGATAACTGGTAGCCTGATGATGAAGGCAGTTAAAAGGCAAACACAGTATGTTAACAGTAATGCAAAATAGGATAGCAAGCTAAAGAAGAGAGTCTGCGTCCTGATACAAGATTTCTACTTTTTAGGGTAAGGATTTCACGAAAAGCCATTTTATGGGTTCTTTTCAAGGAGATGTGTTGGGAGACTGGTGGATAGAGCATTCTAGTAACTCAGATGTGTTGACTGCATCAATATATTCAATATTTAGCGAACAGTGGTTCAACACTCCAATTTTGGGTAGATTGCATATGAGTTTAGTAAGTACATTTTTCATCAAAAGACACTGTAATCATGGTGCACATGTATGTAGCAGATAAACAAAAAAACAGTGTGGTTGTCACAACTTCCTTCCTTCAATAGTTTTTTATTGATTCACTTAAAATGGTAAAATACATCAATGAAATCAAGGATAAGATCCAGTAGCCGACGCGTTTGGTCTGCACAGTACTTCTTCAGGGCTTCAAGTTATGCATTGGATTCATCAATACCTTAATGTTTCATGGCATTTTAGAACATCCATGTTTCATTAGTTCAAAACGTGCAAAAAATTGAAATCAATTATGCCTCTGGGGTATCTTGCTTGTGGCGTCTGTATCAAGTAACTTGGAGTGCTGAACCACTGTTCACTAATTTTGCTTTGGAAGTCTTTCCATTTGGAGTAGAGAAGGGCAGTACTCCAGGGTTTTCTGCACCATAGAGAATACTTTACTTTCCCAAAAAATTTTGTGTTGGTAAGTCCGGTACATCTTTGCCTCATCCCCTCTGTTCTTTATTGCAATATTCAATAATTACTTACTGAACACACCAAATGTATCCATGAAATACTCACGCCCAGGAATCTCTAGGTTGGACAAAGAAGTTATGCAACGCGTAGCAACTCCACAATGTGTAACTGATAGCTTTCATATGTACTATAACTATGCACTAGGGTAGGTTGGGAACAACTGCACACCCACTGCACGCATGCCACCATATAATAGCCTATTGCATTCATGAATGGTAAGTGTTGCCTAAACACAGATACCAAACTGTCTGGGATGTCAAATGCGTGCTGACTTCACTATATAAATGTATCATATGACTGTAACTACCAATGTGTTATGGCCATTCGCCACAGCTAACAAGAGGCCCACTGTGGCAAGGTCTAGCATCTAGAGCTTACCTTTGCTAAAGTTCAATGGTTAGCAACTTAAGGCACTTGCCCACACCACTGGAATAACTATTCTCTGGTGCTAACACATTAGTATGCGAAGCACTGCCTTGCAAGTACTGCTGTGAAGCAGCAGCACTGTGGAACTCCCGACTCGGATTGGTAACCACAACAGCAGTAACAGTTGCTTTGATGTCCCCTTGACTTCACGCAGAGAACTAGATTGTGACCGAGGAAAACATACATAAAAATAAATGATGGAAAAAGGATTCTGAATAAAAAGGTAATTTTAAAGGCGCATGTGTTTTTTTTCTTTCGGCATCGAAGGAGTGTGCACACAGCATATTGCTCATTCATCTCAATATCTAATGCCCATTTCTTTTCTGGATATTGGTGTGGGACGTCCCTCGCGACTTTCCGCTCGTCTCACACCTTTATGACAACCGAGTACCAGAAAGTCCTGCTTCCCACAGTGTCTGCTTTCAGTGACCCCGTCAAAGTCACTCTGCATGAACTATGCAGCGCAGTGCCTGGCCCGCTGCCCATTCTTGTTCACAATAACACTTTAAGCAGCAGACAAAGAGGCTGTGAAAACAGGAAGAGCCTGGCAGAGAGTTTGCAAAATAGGTTACTTACTTCAGAAACGGCATTTGTTGTTTACCAGAGTCCCCAATCGACTTTTATGAAAAACATCATTAAGCTGAATAGTCTACATACCATCCTGAAAGGGCAACCGGGGTGTTTCATTTACCAAAAACATCAGAAATCTTCGCCGATGGGTAATCACTCTTTTTTGGATGATGCAGACTGTTGTCTATCACACCCACCTAGCACCTTTCAGATGTCACTGAACCAATGCTATGGCTAATATTATTAATGGGCTGAGATAAGATTATTTTCTTCATCCTGATGTCTGCGTCCTTTTATTCTGGGTGGTGAATCACAACAGTCAAATGTGGATTCACCAGCTGCTACGTTTCTTAAATATTAATGTCGTTTGCCAATGTTTTTGTATACTTAGATGTGGTCATAAAATGGTTACTTTCTTTTTTAAATCTGCCTAACTACAACATATGTTTGTCGACATGTATGAGCACTGAACTCGTTCACATTGCAACACCTCATGGCTCCTGCTCCATGATTTAAATGTTTCAAATTTGCTTCTTGACGACCACCTTGTAACGGTAGCTGCATTCTTCTATTCTGTGCTGGGTCTAGTGTCCATCTTTGTAGGGGAGGCACGAAATTTGCATCTCAATATCTATCTAATATCTGTTAGAATAATAAATGTGACTCTGGAGTTAAAAAAACAAAAAACATAATATGTTCTAAAGGCAAGGACAACTATTGTAAGCACATTTGAGGAAGCGTATAAAACAGCATTTAGTAAGCAAGCTTTTCCCTTGAACACCAAAACTTCAGTCTCCCATCACAAGATTATGAATACGTTTTGTGTTCGTGTGACATGGAATTTCCACGCAATTTTACATGGCCTACTGATAGCTTTCTGAGCCTACAGAGGTCACCAAACCTTTCTCCATTATTAACTCCCTCTCTCACTCCCCACGCCCTCTTCTTTATACTAACTCCTCTGGCTCCACCAATCCTCTCCTTTCTCTCCACCCCCCAAAACCCTTTAAAATCTCTATTGAGAATGTTTGAGCTTGATATGGGTGTTACCTTACCTCCCTTTCTGAATAATGACCCAACTTTACTTTACTGTCTTCTCCCTAAACCTCCTATTTTATCTGCAATACACTTCCACTAATCTTATGTAATCTATTCTGCCCCTCTCCTGCTTACTGGCCAAATCTTTGATAATTTAACAAGGGCTGCATGAATATAAATTTAAAAACAATTCACAATGGAAACATGACTAAGCAATCACGGTCCACTTGTCCTACAAAAAACAATCCCTACAGGCTATAAAATTCTTCCAAAAATTGCTCGATCAAAAACACTGACAGAGGTCTATCCATTCTTTGCTAAACTGTCCTTCACACCAAATATTTGGAGAACTACATTGTCCCTGAATATAACTTTCTACTTGCCAACATATGCATGTGCATTTCTCCTGCTCTACAGACCCCGATAATATAACATGCCATACACTTCATTGCAGGGTTCCTAAAGCATCTTAACCTGTGCATCCTTGGAGGCTTCAGAACATGGTTTGACAATCCTGATTCATACCTGTAGCATCCAGCCTGCCCAGGCACTCACCAATAAGTGCGCAACACACGAAGAGCAGTTTTACACGTCTTTATTCTGCTGTATGTCAGTCAGAAATCAACATATTAAGCCTGCCTTAATCTCATCCCACCAACTCTTACACAGTAGAGGCCAAGGGAATTTAGTGGGAACCAAAAGAGTTCCAGTGCTCTTTTATTACAAGACACTACATCTCCCACTTTGTAAAATAAAAAAACCACAACTTTTAAAATTAGATATAAATACAAAAATAAATATGGAATAAATACATGAATAAATACATAGATACCCAAGCAATTACAATTCTTCAATTAAGCGTTGTGGCACCTGAATCACACATCCTGATTGGGTCACTGGGAACTGGCAGTCGAAGTGTCAGTGTTATGCAGAGCTGAGTTGGAATTATTAGCAAAAACAGAGTCATCAACAGTTTGCCTGGACCCATTCTCTACATTGACATCACTGTTTGCTGAGTGATGGTCCACATGTCAAAAATGAGAGCTTACTCTTGTAAGGACGCTGGGTCGTCATCATGTGTCCTATGGTGTTGGTGATAGTAACGTGTTCAACCTGAAAAGGAGCTTCAGATATCCTTCTTCTGTATTGTCTAACCTGCACTCGATCTCCTCTTGTAAAAGTTTTGCCCTTTGCATGACCTCGTCGGTCAACATATATTTTTATCTTCTAATTACGACCAAAGTCAGGAGTGTGAATGTCTTCCTCATTCTTGGATTTTAGGTTAGTCAACTGGGGCGGCTTGGTCATCATGGCTCTTTTCAAACAAGAGAGTAGCAGGGCTTTCCCCCTGTCATTGAGTGAGGGGGTCGAACGGTAAGCTCAAAGAGCAGTGTTTAAAACAGCTTTGAGGTCGAGCTTCACCAATGCAGCGCACTGACAGCTTCTTTATAGTACTCACAAGCCATTCTGCCAGGCCATTTGCCTGGGGCCAAAGAAGAGTGCTTTTTTGATGCTTTGTATTGAGGTGATTTAGAAAGTCTTTATATTCTCGACTATTGGAAGGTGGGTCACTGTTAGACTTTAATATTGCAGGTACACCCCTTGTCACAAAGATGCCATCCAGTTTTTGAATGACCATTTCATGTGTATGTTATGTTATTATAAGCTTGTAGAGCGCTATATCACCCTGGGGTATCTAAGCGCTGTCAGCGGATACACAACATCAGTAGGTACAGATGCCAAATCACAGAGGTCCCCACGCCTCCTCAAAGAGCACCGTCTTCAGCCTTTTCCTGAACAACAGTAGATTTGTTTCCTTCCTGAGTTCCACAGGCCGGAGGTTCCATGCCAGAGGGGCAGTGCTAGAAAAGGCTCTGCCGCCCTTGATAGTGAGGTGTTACCGAGGACAAAGTAGGTTACATGCCTCAGCCGACCGGAGGGACCTAGTGGGTAAGTACCTGGAAAGCCAATCTTTGATGTATTTAGGGGCTGAGCCATAGACCGCTTTGTGTACAATGCAGAGGCTTTTGAATGTAATTCTTTGGGCAATGGGCAACCAATGTAGACTGCGGAGTAGGGGTGTAGCTCGAGAGTGTCTAGGTTTATTAAAGATGAGCCTGGCTGCATCATTCATTACGACCTGTAGTCGGGTAAGAAGGTTGTTTGGGAGGCCATAGTATAGGGAATTACCATAATCCAGCCGTGCCAAAATTAGGGCGGAGACCGCCAACCTCAGTGTGGAAAAAGACAGCAATGAGGAGAGTTTCCGCAGTTGGCGAATCAGACTCACACAAATGCCCACCACAGATGATACCTGCTGAGTCATCGAAAGTCGGGCATCAATTTTGATGCCAAGACTTTTAACTGCTGGCGCTGGTTCCGGAAGTGGCCCCAATTCAGCCGGCCAAAACTGATCGCACCAAGGATTAGCAGCAGTAGTGATTGCCAGGATCTCAGTTTTGTCTGGATTTATTTTTAGGGAGTTATTCGACATCCAGCTGATTGTGAATTTGAGTATGTTCTGCATTCTCAAATGAGCCTGAGCAGTATTGTCAATCTGAATCAGAATGTGTGTGTCGTCTGCGTAATTGTAGACTCTACAGTTCATCCTGTTCAGTGAAGCGATCAGTGGCTGAAGATAAATGTTAAAAAGCAATGGTGACAGAGCCGAGCCCTGGGGCACGCCGCAAGTCAGTTTTGCCGACTTTGGACACAAGATTGGCCAGCTGCACTCGCTGCGTGTAGTGGATGAAAGGCCTTTGATCAATAGAAAATGGTCAACAATGACTAGGAGACGATGTCCATTCTCACGAGGACCAAAGAAATCAATAGTAATTCTCTTTCAAGTATGAGGTGGCAAGTCTTACATGTTCAACAGCTGTTGAATGGCTTGAGATGAAAGGCAGTTGCATATGTGACAACTCTTTAATTTTTTTTCAACCCTTTCGTTGAGAATCGAATAACCAGACTCGGTCAAGGAGAGCTCTCTTGGTGGCAATTAGTTCTCTATGTCACTCATGGGCGACATTGATTACTTGTTGCCGTAGACTCTCAGGAATAACAATTGATGTACCTCGCAGAAGGAAGCCTTCTTGGGTCATTGAAAGGTTATCTCTTGCATTTTTGAACTTCAAATACTAATTGTCATTAGTGGAAGGTCTGGAGTGCTGATTGTACGACTGATGTGCAATAAGTCTTTTAAACTTAACATATCACTATATTGGCCCATGGCAGTGACAATTTGTTCTAAATATATGGCGGTTGGTGTGTTCGATTTCACAATAAATAAGCAGGTAGATCTCCACTGCCTTAGAATGGGATACCAGGGCATTGTAATGGCACTCTTAAAAAATAATCAGCCGGATTCTGATCTTTCCCTGCATGATAAATAATCATATAGTTGTATTCTTGTAACCTAGAACCCCGATGTTCAATTAGAGGAGACATTTTGGCTTTTGGATTGCCAAATATCATCAACAGTGCTTGATATCAGTAACTACAATGAATGGCTTTCTGTACAAGAACACATGGGCATTTTTAAATGCCCAGACCATTTTTAAACTTTCTTTCTCAGGTTGCAAGTAAACACGTTCTGTTTGTCACAGGCTCTAACTGGCATATGCCATGATATGTCTCTGAGCATTTGGCTGTCCGCTGTGTTATGCAAGAATTGGGCCTAACCCGTTAAGGCTAGCGTCAACTACAATCTCTGTATGTAGTTTGGGATCAAAGTAGGCCATTTCAGTGGCACTCTCAATGGCTTTTCTTGATGTGTTGGAAGCTCTTCTCGCAATCTTGTGACAAATAAAAAGATACATTCTTTTTTCATTAGTTCTTGTAATGGTGTACTGACCATAGCAAAGTCTCCTACGTATCTCGAACAGTAACTAGTCAGCCAGGAAAGGATCGTAACATAAAAATGTCTTGTGAGGGATTTGTGGTAGACAATACTTGCACTTTTTGTTGGATCAGATTTCATATCCACATTAGAAAAGACATGGCTTAAGAATTTCAAGCTATCCTTGTGGAATTTCACATTTGTTAGCATTTAGATTCAAGCTTGCATTGGTCAACAAATGACATACTTGCATGAGAGCTTTGTTATGTTCTTTCTGTGTGGCTCAGAAAATGAATATCTCATCATTATAGTTAAATGTATTACTACAGGGTGTATGACATGCTAAATGATGTCTTGTCAAAGTTTGTAGCAGAAGATGCACCAAAACTCAATCGCTTATAGCAAAACAGACCAATATGCATAGAAAAGGTTGTACTGTACCTGGATTTTAATTCAAGCTCCAATTGGTGATATCCATTATTTAAGTCAGGTCAAAAGAAGAATTTTGCACCATTCAGTTGAGTAACCACATTAGCAATGTGCGGACTGGGATGTATTTCTCTCTCTCTCTCTCTCTCTCTCTCTCTCTCTCTCTCTCTCTCTCTCTCTCTCTCTCTCTCTCTCTCTCTCTCTCTCTCTCTCTCTCTCTCTCTCTCTCTCTCTCTCTCTCTCTCTCTATGGCCTTGTTGGCCTGAAGCATGTCAACGCATGTGCGTACAGCTCCTTCATTATCTCTTTTGGGCACTAACACAATGGGGGAAACCCATGGTGTTGTACCAGTAGAGCATTCAATGATGCCATGTTTGAGAAACAAATTAAGCTCCTTTTCAACAACGTCTTGCAAGTGAAACAAAATGTGTCTGTGTCTTTGAGCAACAGGATGAACATTCCCATTTAAGTATAAGTTTGCTTTCATTGTTTTGAGTTTTCCAAACTCATGAAATAATGAAGGACTTGCATTCATATTTTAGTTCACTGATCTCAGTCCCATATCAGCCACAGTATTAAAACTCAAGAAACAAACACTTGAAGGTGTTCCTTGAAGTACATGGATAGGTGCTTTTACCACATTTTTCTTTTATTTCATTGTGGCTACAAAAGATCCTTGACTCTTTTAAGCTGTCGAAGCAGCCCATTTACATACTTTTGTGTTTGACTTAGTAAGTTGTGGTAGCAAAGACAGTTCTTGATACTTTTCCTCAGGCATATTTATAAATGCACCACTGTCAGCCATGAATAGTATTGATCACCCATTTATTTTTAGAGTGATCTTCGGACAATATTTGAATATGTTAGGTTTTTCTTTATGTTGATTTTTCTCCACTTTGAGTTTTTTCTCACATTTGACCAGTCCCACATGTACATGCTTTTCTGAGGTAAACATCGACATCTCACAGTTATCATTGTTACTTTTACTGGAAACTGAGACTGAGGAACTCTTTCTCGATGATTCAGAACACAATCCACTTTGTTTGGTGCCCATTTGCCTCAGTTGATGTGACTGCTTGGCCTTGTGGGAGCATGTAAAAAGCTGCTGAGGTAGCGTTCGGTTGGCCATTTTATCTTCACGCTGTGATGCACTTACTTTTCTCTTCGCCTTGCAAGTCATCACAAAACGGTTCGCTTTACCACAACTGAGGCATGTTTGTTCAATGGCGGGACTCCTACTTTCATGTGGAAATGAAAATCCACATTTCTAACATGTTCTCTTTTTCTGTGGAGACATTGCCTGGTATCCACAAGCCTTGTACCTTGGCTTACTTTTCATGCTCATGACTGACGCACTTTGGGCACTTACTGCCTCCATGTCGAGGACTTGACGATCAGCATACTCTTCAGCGCATGTAGCCTTGAAACTTGTTCGAAGCTCAGAGCTTCCTTCAGCATTCATTGTCGAAAGGAATCTGAAAGACATCTGCCTATTACTCTGAGGCGAGCAGATTCCTCATTGTTAAGCTGATTGATTCTACAGTGCATCACCAGAACATCCAGTCTCTCAAAGAATTTATCGATGGTTTCACCTGGTCTCTGGTGTTCTTGACTTTATATGTAAGCATGGGCGTAAAATCCGCTCCGCTCGCGGATTTTTCGGATTTTCGGCAAATCCGCAATCCGCGAACGCTCGCGAATTTGTCGAAAATCCGTGAATCCGCTCGCGGCGGATTTTTTGCTTGGTTGCGGCGCGCGGCGTGGTGCACGGCGTTCACTTTCCGTCATATTAGCGTTTGCCGAGTTGTTTTTCTTTGCGAGTGACGCGCCATTTTAGATCTTGCTGCGTGTTCCCGCGGGAGTTTGTCGCCCGCGAATACGTACTCGCGGCTTGCCACCTTGCACAGCACACCTCGCGAGAGTTCGCAATTGCGAACACGTAGTTGCGGCGGAAAGGAACAATCTCGCACTTGCGAAATAGAGATTTAGCAATTTCGCACAAGAAAATCACCAGCAAACAGGATAAACCTTCAGAAAATTATGATTTTTATCAGAATCACTCCTCAGGTTGACATTTGCATGGCCTTTTTTTTTGCAAGGAGTCCATTTTGGGGGGGGGGAGTAAGGAAGTGCCCCACAGTCTCCAACTTCCTGTTCCTGTCCAGCAGGCTCCTCCCAGTGCTTTGTCCATCTCCTGGTCACTTTCATTTGGATCTGGAGCTGGAAGGATTACTTTTTGTGGGTGCTGCTGGATATTTGGATTTGAGGCCTTTTTGACTGTCTTTGGATCACTTTTGGATTAGAAATCAACTTTCACAAGTAAGTTTGTTTGGGGCATTACAGTTGCTGCAAGTACAATTTTTGAACTTTTTCAGAAAATTAAATAAATTATATTGTGGGTAGCCACAGTATCCAGTAGGACCAGGGTTGGTTATGGGTGCATGATACAACTGTTTTGTTGAATTTAAACACCATTGAGGCCATGGATGGGCTGGGATTGTGCAGATTTTATTGTTTTTTGTCGTTTTTTTGGGCCTGCTGGTGTGGCCCTTTGCCCAGGGGTGGTGAGTGTTGCATGGGCCTAGTCTTTCTGTGGGGTGTCTTCTTGAATTTAAACATAATTGAGGCCATGGATGGGCTGGGATTGTGCTTATTTTATTGTTTTTTGTCGTTTTTGGGGGGCTGCTGGTGTGGCCTTTTGCTTGCCATGGGGTGGTGGTGGTGCATGGACTGAGTGTGCCTGTGGTGTGGTCTCACTCTCTTTGATGTAAACATCATGGATGGCATTGGATTGTGGTGATTTCTGGCTGTTTTTCTGTTTTTTGGGGGTGTACTGTTGATGTGGACTGGCCATGTGGGTGGTGGTGGTGGCCATCTTGAGTGCTGGCTGGTACAGGCAACATGTGCTTGGGGTGTAAGGGGGCCATTTTGAGGAGAGGCAGTGTCTGAGGCCTGCACTTATTTTGCCTACTTTTCATCCCTTATGCCCAGGGGTAGTGAGTGTTGCATGGGCCTAGTGTTTCTGAGGGGTGTCTTCTTGAATTTAAACACCATTGAGGCCATGGATGGGCTGGGATTGTGCAGATTTTATTGTTTTTTGTAGTTTTTTTGGGCCTGCTGGTGTGGCCCTTTGCCCAGGGGTGGTGAGTGTTGCATGGGCCTAGTCTTTCTGTGGGGTGTCTTCTTGAATTTAAACATAATTGAGGCCATGGATGGGCTGGGATTGTGCTTATTTTATTGTTTTTTGTCGTTTTTGGGGGGCTGCTGGTGTGGCCTTTTGCTTGCCCAGGGGTGGTGGTGGTGCATGGACTGAGTGTGCCTGTGGTGTGGTCTCACTCTCTTTGATGTAAACATCATGGATGGCATTGGATTGTGGTGATTTCTGGCTGTTTTTCTGTTTTTTGGGGGTGTACTGTTGATGTGGACTGGCCATGTGGGTGGTGGTGGTGGCCATCTTGAGTGCTGGCTGGTACAGGCAACATGTGCTTGGGGTGTAAGGGGGCCATTTTGAGGAGAGGCAGTGTCTGAGGCCTGCACTTATTTTGCCTACTTTTCATCCCTTATGCCCAGGGGTAGTGAGTGTTGCATGGGCCTAGTGTTTCTGAGGGGTGTCTTCTTGAATTTAAACACCATTGAGGCCATGGATGGGCTGGGATTGTGCAGATTTTATTGTTTTTTGTCGTTTTTTTTGGGCCTGCTGGTGTGGCCCTTTGCCCAGGGGTGGTGAGTGTTGCATGGGCCTAGTCTTTCTGTGGGGTGTCTTCTTGAATTTAAACATAATTGAGGCCATGGATGGGCTGGGATTGTGCTTATTTTATTGTTTTTTGTCGTTTTTGGGGGGCTGCTGGTGTGGCCTTTTGCTTGCCCAGGGGTGGTGGTGGTGCATGGACTGAGTGTGCCTGTGGTGTGGTCTCACTCTCTTTGATGTATACATCATGGATGGCATTGGATTGTGGTGATTTCTGGCTGTTTTTCTGTTTTTTGGGGGTGTACTGTTGATGTGGACTGGCCATGTGGGTGGTGGTGGTGGCCATCTTGAGTGCTGGCTGGTACAGGCAACATGTGCTTGGGGTGTAAGGGGGCCATTTTGAGGAGAGGCAGTGTCTGAGGCCTGCACTTATTTTGCCTACTTTTCATCCCTTATGCCCAGGGGTAGTGAGTGTTGCATGGGCCTAGTGTTTCTGAGGGGTGTCTTCTTGAATTTAAACTCTATTGAGGCCATGGATGGGCTGGGATTGTGCAGATTTTATTGTTTTTTATCGTTTTTTTGGGCCTGCTGGTGTGGCCCTTTGCCCAGGGGTGGTGAGTGTTGCATGGGCCTAGTCTTTCTGTGGGGTGTCTTCTTGAATTTAAACATAATTGAGGCCATGGATGGGCTGGGATTGTGCTTATTTTATTGTTTTTTGTCGTTTTTGGGGGGCTGCTGGTGTGGCCTTTTGCTTGCCCAGGGGTGGTGGTGGTGCATGGACTGAGTGTGCCTGTGGTGTGGTCTCACTCTCTTTGATGTAAACATCATGGATGGCATTGGATTGTGGTGATTTCTGGCTGTTTTTCTGTTTTTTGGGGGTGTACTGTTGATGTGGACTGGCCATGTGGGTGGTGGTGGTGGCCATCTTGAGTGCTGGCTGGTACAGGCAACATGTGCTTGGGGTGTAAGGGGGCCATTTTGAGGAGAGGCAGTGTCTGAGGCCTGCACTTATTTTGCCTATTTTTCATCCCTTATGCCCAGGGGTAGTGAGTGTTGCATGGGCCTAGTGTTTCTGAGGGGTGTCTTCTTGAATTTAAACTCTATTGAGGCCATGGATGGGCTGGGATTGTGCAGATTTTATTGTTTTTTGTCGTTTTTTTGGGCCTGCTGGTGTGGCCCTTTGCCCAGGGGTGGTGGTGAGAGTTGCATGGGCCTAGTCTTTCTGTGTGGTGTCTTCTTGAATTTAAACATAATTGAGGCCATGGATGGGCTGGGATTGTGCTTATTTTATTGTTTTTTGTCGTTTTTGGGGGGCTGCTGGTGTGGCCTTTTGCTTGCCCAGGGGTGGTGGTGGTGCATGGACTGAGTGTGCCTGTGGTGTGGTCTCACTCTCTTTGATGTAAACATCATGGATGGCATTGGATTGTGGTGATTTCTGGCTGTTTTTCTGTTTTTTGGGGGTGTACTGTTGATGTGGACTGGCCATGTGGGTGGTGGTGGTGGCCATCTTGAGTGCTGGCTGGTACAGGCAACATGTGCTTGGGGTGTAAGTGGGCCATTTTGAGGAGAGGCAGTGTCTGAGGCCTGCACTTATTTTGCCTACTTTTCATCCATTATGCCCAGGGGTAGTGAGTGTTGCATACTTGCATGTCCGTAGTCTTTCTGTGGGGTGTCTTCAATGTAAACATCAAGGAGGGCATGGGATTGTGCTCATTTTTCTGTGTTTTGTCGATTTTTTGGGGTGTATAACTGAACTGATGTTCCTCTGTCTTCCATTGCTTTTAGGTGCACAAGAAGACTCAAGAGAACCACCAGTGCCAGGAAGAAGTCCTGCAGCGGTGTGTGCAGCATAACGTCACGCGACGTCACGTCTGGACACAGAACCCTCTGCAACTCGTGCAACTGCTGCCTGCTGACCTGCTCTGAAGAGGATGGCCCCAAAAAAAGTAACCCGTAGCTCCTCTAGCAAGAAAGGTGCCAGTAAGGAGCAGAAGAAGCAAGTTACCAAGGAGACTGGTGTGCCGCCCGCCCCTTTTTTTGGGAGTAAAAAAAAAAGTATGCCTGCAGCAGCAGCAGCGGGATCTGCTGGGGACCAAGCTGGCAGCAGCACCCCCGCTCCATTGGGCTCAGTGCCACCACCACCACCACGCCAACTTAAGTCCAAGCCCTTGAGTGCTGCAGAGGCAGCCAGTATAGTTGTTCAATCACCATCGACCAGTGATGTTGGCTCATCGCAAGAAAGCAGCAGCAATGTCCCTCAATCAACACAGGTTGTTGTAGCTCATCTGACGAGTGTTGAACAACCACAGCCGCAACAACAATCACATGTGCAAGTACAAGCCCAAGTACATGTGGAAGGAGAGGCAGCGCAAGGAGATGCGCAAGCAGAGGTGCATGGAGGGTCACAAGTGCCCACAATAGTTGTCCCTCCCGAAGTAGGGGCACATCAGGAAATCGACAATCAAGGCGAGGTATCATTTGAGGAAGCCACTCCTCCTGCTGATCCTTCATTGTCTTCCACAACCCTAGCAAGGAAGAGATCAAGGGTGGTGTCTACATCCTCTTCAAGCACACCTCCTTCTGATGATACGGATCAAACTTGGGAACCAGCACCACAGCCGTCTGAGAGTGAGGCACACCATGATCCAACAAAGGTACTTAAGCGTAAAAGGAAGCTCGTCCAAAGTCTCAGACTTATGGAGTGTGATGAGGCTCAACAAGAAGTGGCGGATACTGCTGCTGATGAAGACTCTGCCAACGACGACCCAGTCATCATAAAGGTCACTGCAGCCCCAGCGGGCATGCAGCAAACAGACATTTTGACCCTAGCCCGAAGAGCTGCTGCGCGTGATGATGATGATGATGATGTTGTCGATGAGGAGGCAGTGGAAACACCACAATCATTGGAGTTAAGTAGTACACCAACTCGTCCCGCTTCCATATTTCTTTCTGGCAAGAAGAGACCTGCGTCAACCTCGACCTTAATTAGTGGCGGTGAAAGTGGAAAACGTACAAAAGTTGGGCAATCCAGATCCTCCACTTCATCTGGCATTAGCTTCATGACCACCACCACCAGTATCGCCGCCTCCTCCAGGTCCCACAGACACTTCAAGTCCCCAGTTTGGGACTTCTTTACTGTTTGTCCCAAAAATCCAAAGTTTGCCATTTGTACCCTTTGTAAGCTTGCAGTTAGTCGTGGTAAGTCAGGTACCAACTATGGTACCGGCGGCCAGAGTGGTCATCTTGAGAGAAAGCACGCTGTCCAATGGTTTGCGCACCTAGCTGCGATCAAGAAAGGCCAAAATCAAGGAAACGTTGATGTTTCATCTGATGTTGACGAGCAGGAAGAAGACGTGTCAAACACTTCCCTTACACCCAGTACCCCTGTCAGCAGCACACCCAATGTGAGGCACACTAAGAGTGTTGGAGCGAGTGAGACACCAACGCACAAAAGTTCACCAGCGAGCAAAATTGGGTCAACGAAGTCATTATCAGCCCGTAAATGCTTGGTCCAGGCCAACATTAGAACAATGCTTACTTCAGACGTGCCATATGAACGCAACCACCCACTGACGCGTCTGTATAACACTAAGCTGGCTAAAATGCTAGCTGTGGACCTTCTACCTTTTTCTTTTGTAGAAGCGGTAGGTTTTCTTGAATTAGTTGCAACGCTCTGCCCTAAATGGAAGGTTCCGAGCCGGTTCTATTTTGCCAGAGTTGCGGTTCCAGCACTACATGAAGATGTGCTGCAGGCGATTGGGGCAGCTTTGCAGAAGAGTGCTGTTCACACAATACATCTGACAACAGACATGTGGACCAGTGGCCCAGGCGATGATTACATGTGCATCACTGCACACTGGGTCTCTTTTTCAGGTGTTATAGCAAAGCTAAACGCAGGTGTTGACCCGGACCAAGTTTTCAAAGCTGCTCGGAAACATGCAACACTAGCCATGTTTGCCTTGGAGAAAAGTCACACAGCAGAAAACCTTTTGGAAGAGTTTAACAAAAAGGTCTTGACAATGCTATCCCCCTTAAAACGCAAGATTGGTTATGTTTCCACGGATAATGGCGCCAATGTAGTTAAGGCCATGTTCATGGGTGACCATGTTAGAGTGCCGTGTTTGGCGCACTGTATCAACCTGGTAGTTCAAAAATTCTTGAGTGATAAAGAGAGTCCAGCGTTCGAGGTAATGGCCACCTGCCGCAAAATGTGCAACCATTTCAGCCATTCTTTTAAGGCCCGGAAGCATCTGCGGAGACTGCTACTTCAACGTGGAATGCCAGTGAAAGCACTCATCCAGGAGGTGGCAACACGTTGGAACTCAACCTTCTACATGCTTGAGCGTCTGCATGAGCAGTATACGGTACTCGATCACTATTTCTTGACAGAGGCTACATCTCAGAAGGAGGACCTGCGGATGAGTAAGGCGCAATGGGCCATAGTTAAAAGCCTGACAGACATGCTTCGTCCTTTTGAGTTCTTCACGCGTGCAGTCAGCCAGGAGGACTGTAATTTGGGAAAAGCTATCCCATTGTTGTGCATACTGGAGCACCAACTGATGGCGGTTTCTTCTGAGTTTGAAAAAGATGAAAAAAAAAAAACCCATTTCATTTTGTCTGAGAAATTATTACATCGCCTACGTGGTGATGAACGTCTTAAAAACATCAACTCAGATCAGCATTACATTTGTGCTACTATTCTGGATCCACGCTACAAAAAGGCGCTGGCAGACAACGCATTCTTTCCTTTCGCTGATGCAGATGTTCAAAAGTACAAACATTGGTTAGCCTGGTCAGCCAAGAGGTTTGAAAAAGAACGGCAGGTTATTGAAGGAGAAGCCAGTACATCAGCATCAGCATCAGCAGGCCATCCGCAGTCACAAGAATCCACTTCTGCACCTGTGGCTGGGGCACAAGTGACCTCTCAGCCGTTAAAGACACCGGCAACTGGATCATCTGCACCACACACAATGACAACACTAACAGTGGCTGGGGAGGAGGATTGGCTAAGTTTGATGGGGTATGGTTCTCGAAAAAATGTCACAGGCACAGCTAAAAGTAAGCAAAGTGGAGGAACAGTTGATGACCTTGAGTCGATGGTGCAGGACTATCTGAATGACTCAACAGTGGTCTTTCTTAATGAGGAGCCATTGCAGTATTGGCATGGCAAAAAACAATTGTGGCCACAGCTCTACAACCTGGCTATAAACTATTTGTCTTGCCCACTCGCAAGTGTGTCTTCTGAACGTGTTTTCAGTGCTGCTGGTGGCATTGTAACTGCCAAACGGAGCCGCCTATCGCCCAAAAATGTGGAGCGGCTGACAATGATCAAGATGAATCAGCACCTCATACCACCAGATTACAAAGTGCGAGAAAGCACGCCACATGAAGACGATGAGGACAGCAACGTAGATGAGGGGATTTTTTCTCTGTTCGGTGCCACTGACCTCATCCAGCCTGAATTCGCAGAGTATGATGACGAAATCTTGTTCTTATTCCCTGACACCGAGCCCTAGAAATGAGACAATCAATCAAGAACTTTCTTTTTCGTCCTTATTCACTTTTATTCCTGTGTGCTTTGTGTCTCTCTTTCTTTGTTTTGCACAGTTAATTTAATTCAAACTTTAATCACCTAATCCCAAAAACAAGACCATCATCAGAACTGTCTTCACTTGTTTGCTTATTGATTTGAAGGTGCCGCAGTCTACATTCCTCAGGTTCACAAGTTCTGAAGAACATGCTCCTCTATCCTCCTCCTCCAGACTGCGATTTCCCTCCAAGCAGAGTGCTGGATTACGCACAATGAAGAAAGACTCAGCACTTGTGGGGGTGTTGTACTTCTTTGCGGGTGAGTTGACGGTTTTGGGCCCATTGCTGTGAAGCTCTAATAATGGACAAAAGTGTTTTGGACCAAATATGAGGTGGAAATTTCTTGCCGTTTTTGCTGACTTGCTTGCCTTTGAGGTGCTCTTTGGCGGGGTTCCGGGGGTTTGTGTGTAATTTTTGGTGTCTGTCGAAGCACTGCTGCGACAGTCTAATCTTGATTGCATTTGCTTTTCAGGAAATCCGTGGTGGAAAACAGGAGTTATGATGATTGATGATGATGACCTAGCTGAACAGCGCGGCATTTGGAACGAAGGCCGAGAGATATTGTAAGTATGAGATTTAGCTTTTTCGCTGTTTGGGGGTGTTGTCGGGTGTTTTTTTGCGGGTGGGTTGGCGCCGGCGGGTCTTGCCTGGGGCATTCCTGGGAAGGTCTAATACCGGATACAAGTGTTTTGGACAAAATCCATAAGGAACAGCCTTTTTTTTGCCATTTCTTCAGACATCTTGCTCAATGTAGCGTTTTGGGGGGCTTCCTGCTGTTCGTGGGTGGGTTGCGGCCGGGGTCTCTGTCGAAGCACTGCTGCGACAGTCTAATCTTGATTGCATTTGCTTTTCAGGAAATCCGTGGTGGAAAACAGGAGTTATGATGATTGATGATGACCTAGCTGCACAGCGCGTTACTTTGGACCGAAGGCCGAGAGATATTGTAAGTATGAGATTTAGCTTTTTCGCTGTTTGGGGGTGTTGTCGCGTGTTTTTTTGTGGGTGGGTTGGCGGGTCTTGGCTGGGGCATTCCTGGGAAGGTCTAATGCCGGATAGAAGTGTTTTGGACAAAATCCTTAAGGAAAAGCCTTTTTTTTGCCATTTCTTCAGACATCTTGCTCAATGTAGCGTTTTGGGGGGCTTCCTGCTGTTCGTGGGTGGGTTGCGGCCGGGGTCTCTGTCGAAGCACTGCTGCGACAGTCTAATCTTGATTGCATTTGCTTTTCAGGAAATCCGTGGTGGAAAACAGGAGTTATGATGATTGATGATGACCTAGCTGCACAGCGCGTTACTTTGGACCGAAGGCCGAGAGATAAGTATGAGATTTAGCTTTTTCGCTGTTTGGGGGTGTTGTCGCGTGTTTTTTTGCGGGTGGGTTGGCGGGTCTTGGCTGGGGCATTCCTGGGAAGGTCTAATGCCGGATAGAAGTGTTTTGGACAAAATCCTTAAGGAAAAGCCTTTTTATTGCCATTTCTTCAGACATCTTGCTCAATGTAGCGTTTTGGGGGGCTTCCTGCTGTTCGTGGGTGGGTTGCGGCCGGGGTCTCTGTCGAAGCACTGCTGCGACAGTCTAATCTTGATTGCATTTGCTTTTCAGGAAATCCGTGGTGGAAAACAGGAGTTATGATGATTGATGATGATGACGACCTAGCTGCACAGCGCCGCGTTTGGACCGAAGGCCGAGAGACATTGTAAGTATGAGATTTAGCTTTTTCGCTGTTTGGTGGTGTTGTGTCGCGTGTTTTTTTGCGGGTGGGTTGGCGGGTCTTGCCTGGGGCATTCCTGGGAAGGTCTAATACCGGCTAGAAGTTTGTTGGACAAAATCCATAAGGAAACACCAGTTTTTGCACTTTTTGTAAGTTAGGGTTCGTTAGGGTTAGCCCTAGCAGCAGGATTGCATGTGTTTAGGGGGGTTCTATTGCAACGCGGTTCTGTTGTTGTAGAGCACTGTTGGAGCGATGCTGGCTATGGATACTTTTGCTTGCAGGCAAGTGGTTTGAATACAATCCACGGTCTGTATTTGGGTCTACTGTTACTTTCAAAGTACGTTTTGTAACCATTTTTCTGCTAGGCATCGTTTTTGGAGATATGATTGGGTTCTTCTACATTTTTGCGACTGGCTTTAGTAAGGGTCTTGGTGGGAGCATTGCTGGGAAGGTCAAATTTTGTTCTAAAACACAGTAGTACACCCACCTTGAGGGGAAAGATCCGCTATAATATTTTGGCCATACTTATTGATCCTTAAAAAGGTGACTCAGACAGAGCACGCAATTTCAAAAATATTGTACTGTCTATTAGGGAAATCAAAGTGTCACTTTTTGAACCACACAGCGTACATACCTTTTATTTATTTATCAGTGGTATTGTAATAGCACTTCCTGTTTTCCGTTCAATAATTACAGGCCGGGTTTCAGTCAACATCCGCCAGGCAGGCAGTGGACAGGGTGTCTCTTCTGTCAGTGGTCACCACCACATTGATGGACGAAGCGTCAGCTGGAATGGAGGAGTGCCGCCAATAAGAGGAATTGTTTGCTGCATGCAACTTACTTACCAATTTCAACAGGACAACTCCAACAACATACGCAATACAGATACAGTATCCATTGTTGTCTTTTATTCTATGAGTGTGACTGCATGTGCTTACCTTTACTTTGTAACCAAAGATTGTCTGTAAACTCTGTATCTTCAATTATTGTTTGTCCATGCTCTGCTTTTTTTTTCTTCTCTCAACAAAACCTACCCAAAAAGAAACCCCCATTCCCATCCATTTTACAAACCCTAACCCTCTTCCCCCGGGCTGTGTTGTTTTGCTTGATGTCTGACTAAAATGACATCAATAATTCCACACACTTGCTGGGGAGGATAAGGTGATAGCAGCAACAGGCTGGTGAAGGAATACGAGGATATCTTCTAGACTTACTCAGCTTCAGTACTATATCTTCTAGTAGTAGTAGCCAATGTCAAATAAATTCAACGCAAGTACTAGTTATACTTGCAATACTTTACCATTTGTTAGGCTACATTATGGCACTGTTCTAGTGTACTGTCACCTGCTATTTTCTCGATCGTACCGTAACCGTTGTAATGCTACAGTAAGGAGTACAAACAAGGTTTCGTTTTCTTTTTTTCCATAGGCATGCAACTGCCACTGTGTCACACCACTAGTAACACCGCAATGAGGAAATGTCACCCGCCCAGGAATGACAACGTTAATCCCCATTTCACCTGGAGCCAGCCCTGGGCCTAGCCCTAATTTCTAACACAAATTACAGGTAAGATAAGCGTTTGGTGGGAGGTAGTATAATGGAGTATTATTTCGGAGTAGACAAGAGATTGACGGTTGTACTACTAAAGTCCTACGACTGTTCAGGAAAACAAAGTTACTGTTACACTCCCGCCCCCCACCCACCAGACTGAAAAGCAGTAAAAAACAGGTATGGTCAGATAAAGTTGAAAAATATATTTATTTATCCCTAACAAAATAATCTCCCTCACCCACCCTAACCCCAACGATTGTCTCTGAAACGTCCCAAAACGATCCCAACTCCCAAATCCCACCCCCCAAAAGTCTATAAAAAAAGGGCAAGGGACACTCCACTACTGGAGGGTGCTGGTGCTGGTGCATGATGCGGCATGGGCATCATACTCCTTGCGGAGGGTGGCAAGCTCGGAGCGGAGGCCCTTAACCAAGGTCTTATACCTCAGGACCTCCTGCTCCAGGTTGGACATGCGGACTCGTAGGCGGCGTTGGCGTTCCTTGCAGCTCCTGTGGGGGGCAGCTGGTATTTCGGGTGCTTGGCGGTGGCGGTCGGCTTTCTTAGCCCGGCTCGGTCCCGCTGGTTTAGTCACGGAGGAGGATGCAGTGGTCACAGTCGAAGATGTTGCCCCGCTCGACTGCGTGTCCTCCTCCTCCTCCAGGGCCACCAGCCGCCGATACTCGGCGACTGTGGCCTCCAGCCTCCGTTGCCGGGCCAATCTAGCCTGCTCCCTCCTTGTTGTTGATTTGGAAGGAGCAACTATATGAAGAAAGAAAGACATAGTCTGTAACCAATGCTCCTTATTAATAACACAAAGTGATTGAGCCGAAAGTTGGGTCACAGAGTACAAGTAGCAAATTGAAAGCACAGTACATAACTATTGAGGACAGTATCTATGTAACCTCCCACTTCTGCATCCTTGCTCTAACAGTAGTGGTAGTTTAATGAACTAATTCTACGACCACTATGGACTTCCATTACAGTCGACTATGACAGTACACCAGTCTTATTCTTCTTCTTCTCTCTTGTTTAGGGAAATGGGTACGTTATCTTATGCAAGCCGGCAGAATGACATGGACACAGCACAGTGAAGTTGCACCCGAGAAAAAAAGTTGCACACCATGATGATGGAGACAGACTTGCGTTACTGTACCGGTCCAGTACATGCAGGTGGTGAAGCTATTACTTTTCTATTACGGGTGGCACTGAGAATACTCTGTTACAAGGGCTACTGCTTAATTAATTTACCTTTCACCCTACAGTGCAAATGAGTACTAGAAAAGGAAACTGAAGAAGCTAACTAATTTGATTATCTATCACTTCACATGGGACGTATTTAATGACAGATGAGATGACTTTAGGTGCTTTGCTTAATATTGAGTGAACACAGTGATACACCCACACATGAATGACGTACTACAAGTAAACTAAAGTTATTAAGAGAGGTACGGAGTGTCCACCGTAATAACCAGATATATGCTGTGAATGCAAACGCAATACAAAGTACTGCTACTATTCATGGTAGTATTGGACACATTTACAATTTCTTTTCCTTGCCTTCCCTGCACTGGGACGGACGTGCGGGTGCGGTGGTACATGCTCTTCAAGGTAACACTTACTTCACCTGGCGACCATCTACTCTCTCTAGATACACATTTGCTATGTAAGAGTCAGAGAATACCATGCTCCAGGCATCCATTCATTCAAAGTATACGCACACATAGAGTTTCTGTTTCACCCACCCAGGCTGCTGTCCTTCCACCCATCCTTGCTTCATCATTGACCCAGCCATGCACCATACCATATTCTTTCCTTCCCAGCCACCTCTGGGTCCAAGCAAACACATATCGTTCTTCTTTGCCAGCCATCATACAAGTTCGCGTCCCACTTACTTACACCCTTCTTTCGCTTTTCGTTCATCCCACCATCACGTTCGTCTAAGAACTTATTGGGATTCTTCTCACCAAAAACTTCACAGCTAAGTCGAAGTACATTTCGAGGAGGCTACTACCTGGTTGATTTGTAATTGTAATACACCCGTGCAGAAAGCACACTATGCAGTCTTCAATCTCAATAAGTAAGGAATATATAGCTTACCTGTTTCCGCCACCACCGTTTGATCCCCCACAGGAACGGCCACCAGCTCTTCTAACGCCGCATCCTCCCCAGAGGCCTCCGAGTCCAAGTCCAACACAGCCACCTCCGCGCTGGCCCCGTCACCAGATGTTACACCTACAAAGTACATTTAAGAAAGTTAGAATACACCACTCACTACTATATAATATTTGGTCTAGGAGAAATGTTAAAAAAACAGAATACAATGTAATAATTTGTGACTGTCTACTCCATAGTAAAAATGTCCCATTTTCCAGGGAAGGCTGTTGTCTTGCTGCACTTTTATGCACAACTGATGAATGCTTGCTTTTGATTTTTAACACGCACCACTTTTTCTCCTAACAGACAGAAGCTTGACTCCTGAGTCCTAAGAACACGACCAGGATCAAGTTCAAAGTAGGTGAGAGTTCGGCTCGACCACAAGAAATGTGTCCAATTAATCGTCAGCACTAACCACTTTTCCGTTTACAGTTAAATAGTTTTATGACAAAGTAGATTTTAATAAATGTGTTTACTTTTAATAAAGCTTTTACACTTAAATAGACTCTGTGGTTTTTGTTCCTCTAGACTAGAGTGGATGAGCTAAAGGTTTTGGAATTTTTGCAAGCATGAGTGCCTCTGACACTTCTTGACTGTGCTGTGACTCCGTACTACTCTCTTGTCCTGCGTACGATAATCTAGAGATCATTGGGGATCTATAATCGGTGACTTCGGGAGCTGAATGACTCTGCCACACTATCTAGTCAGTAAGGAGACAGTGCATAGAGGTATTGCTGAATATAATGGGAGTCCAATGGAATTGCCAAATGTCCAATCTTAGTTAGCTACACAGACAGACTAATAAGAATAGTCTAGTAATACCACAGGGAGTCATATTCGAGGCAGGATAAGAATTTATATCCAGTCTACAAGAAGATCAAAGACGATTTAGAAAAAATCGAATGAGGAACGCTAGGAAAAAATAGGTATTGTTTAGTAAAATGTAAACTTACTGGGGCCAGCAAAGGAGCCCTCGCCTGCCCGATCCTGGCCTGCATCCTCAGCACCCTCCTCCTGTGTCCTCTTGCCCTTGGGGGGAGCTGATGTACAACATGAAAGAAAGAAAAACCATAAAACATGGATGAGATTTTTCAACCAAATCAAACATTTCAAAAGAACAATAACAACATATTTTGGAAAAATAGCAAATAGATAGACAACTATTCCACGGGATCTATCTCATGTGGTATACTACGTTATTCGTATTGCCTGATTTGCGGAACGTTGACTTAGAAAGTTCCTATGTAACTCAATAAACAGACTACTAAAGAGGTTTGCCTAGGCCTGGCACTGCAGGCAGTAGTGCGCAACACGTGACAGACAAAGTCCATCCTGCTTGCAGATCAGTGAATACTCAAACTATCAATCCACCCGCCACCACCGCCACTATTTCTTCTGATAGCCATGTGACTGTCTAAAGGAAGGACACTGGACTTCAGTCTGTTGGGGCTGATTTATAAGTCCCTTGCGGAAGTTGCGGCTGATTTTCCTCCATTGTTGCGTGCCTTTTCTGACGCAGCGGCAGAACAAAAGACTCGCCATGGTGTTGGTGCGGCGTATATATAAAAAAAAAAAACACATATGGGCATATGGGCGATGCATCACGTTGTAAAGCCCTGCGCCATCAGGGGGCGTTCCGGCGCAAGGGAGGGCGTACCTGCGCAGGAACGAATCCTAAAAGTGGCTGAGGGAAATCTACAAGATGTCAATCAGTCATTTTTAGGACAATGATGCATGACTCAAACCCTGCGCGCTTGAAGCCGACGTACGGCTTGATGCAGCATTGGGGAGATAGGGTACCCCAGAGCATTGCTGGAGCTGCGCCATCGTTGGCACGCAACTCCAGCAATGCGCTGCCTTTACGGCACAGATGCGTAAGGCTTCTGTGACGTTTTGGGCCAATGGGTGGTGGTGGCATGGCACACAATTACTGCCGCATCCCTGCTACTTTGCAGGGAATCTGCGCCGGTAATTGAAAATATGACCCTTACTGTCTAGCATTACGCAGTTCTTTTCTTTACAGTACACTGATACATAATTTCTCAGGCCAATGAAATGCTTCTGAACACAACATACAAAACAAAGAAGCATAGTAGCAAGCAAGGCTACTGAGAAGGAGAGCAGTGCACCTGAAAATGAAATGCATAGAAGATTTTGAAATATAATTTACCTCAATGTAATCGGCAGCATTATTGCTCTTGGTAAAGAACAAAGATTTGCAAATAACAGAGCAGGATAAAACAGAGTAGTAAATGTACTACTACAACTACTCACCAAGCCCGGGGACCTCTACGCCGAGCGCGTCCAGCAAGTCCCGCTCCCGGTCCATGACATCGGTCCAGCGGTGGGTGGCCTGGTTATATGTGCGCCGGACCCCAGAGATCTTGTACATGGCCCGGCACACCTTCTCCCACCGCTGGCGGCGCTCCCGGATGCCATAGCCGGTCGCGATCTTGCCGCCTCCCAGGATCGTCTTGGGGAGGCGGCGCTGGACATGGAAGATCAGTGCCGCCACTTCCTCCGCGCTGAAGATCTCCCTCGGGACCACTTGCTCCCCCCTTAAACGCCCGCACGGGAGCCGGGCACGGGGTGCGGGACCCTTCCCCTTCTCAGGGTGCTTCCCGGCTCCCTTTACCATGGTCTGGGCAGAAATAAACTTAAATGATAAAGAAGAAATAGAATAGTGAAGAAGAAAAGAAAAGAGTTTAAAAAAGTAGTTTAAAAGTAAATAAAAGCTGCAGAAAACACAAAAATATAGAGCTAGAAAAATAGAGGGTTAGATAATAAGTAAAATTAGATCAAAAAAACTTCAAACAAGCAAAGGATGGCAGAGATTGAGAGAGGATACAGAAAGCATGCCCAGAACCATAGCAATGAATGAGAAACAAGATGGCCGCGCCAGTTCACGACCGCGTGGGTAAGTTCGCGCGAGATTTTCCTTGCGAGTACGCGCGAAATTGTACTCGCGAGCAGCACACTTTGCGAGATTACACATAGCGGGCGGAAACGGAATTACGTCACGCCAACAAGATGGCCGCGCCCGTGTACAATCCGATAGGGTAACTTGGCAAACGAATAGCTAGAAGCGCCTTGCGAACACGCGCAAGATCACGCGAACATACACGTCGCAACAAAAACAATTTTGTATTCGCACGTATTCGCGGCTTCCGAAATCGATCTCGCACGGATTCGCGCCCCAAATAACGCGCGAAATTGCAAAAAAAACGATTTTAGCTAAAATGAAAGCAATGAGCAGGTGCAAAAGTTCAAACTTAACATTAGTAACATTCAAGGTAGTGCTTCCTGATGGGCCCCTCCAGAGTTTGCAACAATTCTATGACCCTGCTATGACCCAAACAGCAGGCTCATAGAATAGCACCATAAAGGTCCTGTAAAAAAAAAATTTCACTGCAACAAAAAGCAAATTACAGATAAGGAAGGAAGCAGGTGCCAGCCAGACTGGAACTTTCAAAATTACTGACACATTAATGAAACACAAATTAATTGATGGCAGTTGAAGAAGGGCAGGTGTGCTAGCTTTTTTCAACCACCATAATCTACAGTAATAAATAAACCTAATAGGTGCCTGTGAGGATGTACTAGAGGGTGGCATGGGTGTCCCAGAGGGTGGCAGTGGTGAAACAGAGGGTGCTGTGAACCTGTGATGATAAACCAGACGTAGAAACAACATAGTCGCGGCCGTTGCAAGCCGAAAAGTAAGTTCGCAATTGCGAACTTGTCCCAAAATCGGCGCGAACACGCGCCAACACAAAAAACGGAAAAATCCGCAAGTCCGCTAGAGTTCGCGGATCTTCGCGGATTGCGAATCCGTAAATACGCAAGTTCGCGGATTGCCAATCCGCAAAATCCGCCCATGCTCTTTCATAATCCACATTTGGCACTAGATTAAACTTGACATTCAAGGCTATTTTGATTTGTTTGTATGTCACTACACCTTTTTGTTGAATCTCTTTCATGGCATCTTTTACTCCATCACCAGTCAAGTTCCTCGGATACTTTCTGTACTGATCATCTTTTTCATCTATTGCATCTATGAAATCTTCAAAAGTCTCTATTCATGAAGTCCATCTATTGCCAATATAGTGTTTTTTGCCAATATCAAATGCAGTTGGCGGTTTAAAGAATGCAGCAGCCTTTTATACATTGGCAGACATTGCGCCTTGTGTGGAACTTGATCAGGCAGACCTTATATAGTGCGCTTGGGACGTGCTGACTGCAAGGTCAGCCTTACCAACTTTTGCCGGTTGGATCTTGCCCTAGCCCTCAATTGGAGCACTTTACTTGATGTCAGTCTGGGGAGTTGTTCTGGCCCCTGTGCAGCAGCTTTGGTGATGGGCCACTTCGTCTAGGGACAAAGCCGCATGCACAATTCCTGGCCCTCTTCTGGGACTACTACCCAGCATGTTATTGCTTGATTAGTCATTAGTGATTTCTGTAAGTAAATGAACCTTATATACTACTAGTCCATACAAGCAGATAACATTGTGATAGTGGATCAGCTTTGTGCTTAAACGTTTCTTCACAAACACCTGGTTAATCTCTGCTTCATAGCACATGAATTTCAATTTGATATTTACTGCAGTATTGCTGTGTGATGGTTTTGTAACCTGGTTGCATATGCCATTAGCCTCCTAACTCCAAATACTATATGCTACTTTAATTTTCATAATGGTGAAATACTTTTTCTTTGAGGCTGTTTATTAAGTTCCTAGCCACTGACGTGCAGACTTTCAATGTTGCTTTCTTTATCTTCAAGTGTTTTATACAGGCTGGTATTGCACTGAGACTCCACCTGTGCCAGTGCTCTCCATGCCACTCAGGTGGCATGGAGATCAGAAGACCCACGTCTGGGCATACCCGTCCCACTCGGGGTGACAAATGCACAAAGGTTGAAGACTGATTTGCACATGGCTGTGTCTGAACTGGGGAGGAATGGTGAGGAAAAGAACGATGGATTTAACCCAGATCTCTTGCCTGGGGGTGAATATTTTGATTTGTTCTTCATTCTGTCCATCATTTGTGTGTCTTTTGCTTTCTCGCCCTAAGTGCACCGGGTATGCCCAGATGTGGGTCTCGGGCTCACTGTGCCATGGATCCAAGCTAGCCTGGCTGATGAGGGGTTTAACCCCGAAACCGGTCCTAGGATGCTTGTTTCCAGTCCAGGGAGGACCTGGCCTGGCAGTTCTGGCTGGACTGTTCCCATGAGGCGCAGGTTCAAGACTAATTTGCATATGCCTGGGTCTGAACTGGGGAGGCATGGTGAGCAAAAGAACAATGGATTTCACCCACATCTCTTGACTAGGGGTGAACGTTTTGAATTGTTCTTCATTCCGTCCATCATTTGTGTGTCTTTTTCAATCACATGTCAGCATCCATTTGATGAAAATGATCTGCTCTCACAATATCAAAATTTGAATTTGTCCTGCCAATGGTACTGAAGCTGCTTTCATAGCCAAGTGGAATGATCTCAACATGGCAGTTGGCTCTCATTGGCGTTTGCTATGGTTCACAACACCATGCTCCTACAGAGACTTGATGACATAGTAAAGCAAGGAACTGGCCTGAACTTGGCTCCTATCTAACTGATTGCTCATCATTTCATTACTTTCCTTCACCCCAGAACCATTCAGTTCCACAGATGGTGTACCTCAAGGCATCACTATATTTCCGATCTTGATCATTGTTTACATTGGTCTGCTACATGATCTCATTTTGCCAATTAACCACAGCTGCAGTAACTACTTTGATGGCGCAGAAATCACACTACAGCTTGAAAATTCATCAGATCTTCACCCCTGTATTGGAGGTCAATGTGCATAAGAAGCTGACCACAGGATGCTAACCAACCACCTTAACTAAATACATCACAAGCTGAGATACTTGCATTCGGCAAAGAGACCAACTATCACCCCTCAACAATTTGCTCTTGAGTACTAAGGCCAACAACATCTGACTTAACAGAAGTAAGGAAACTTGGGGTAATTAAGAACTCCAATCTCTCACTTAAACAACAAATAAATCAAGTCACCAAACAAATCATCCATTTCATCGGAGGACTTTAGCAAATTTTGTACACCATGGCTTCCATAAACATGGTGAGACTACTCTCTCATCCTGACCATGCTAATAGACTATACCTTGTATGACCTTTATTAATACCATAAAAATACAGAGAATTCACAACACTGCTACCAGATATCAACCATTCTGAACTCACAGCACACCTAATATCATATCCTTACACTGGTTGTCTGTGGATAGCTAAATCATGTTCAACCCAATGTTCATCACCATCAGAAAATATACAATGATTGCCAGAGCTTTGCATTTCTGCTCTATACCACCATTCAGTAATTGAAATCAATAATTACATTCAGCATTCACTTGGGGCAGTTTTTAAAGGTTGAAGGGGCGGATTTGGTTGAAGAGGCATGTCCAGCAGCTCCAGAGGCAATGTCCAATGTACTGAGACCCTACATCCTCTGGTGTCCTCAAACTGCACATGTAAGTCTCAGTAGGTTGCCTTTTCCTACCAACTGTCACGTTGCTGCCATCCTCCCACTTATCTTCCTCTTGGCTATCCCTGCCTGCCCTCCTCCCATTCGCCAATGTTTTGTTGCCCCTCCTGCTATTTGTTGTCTTGCTGCCCCCTTCCGCAATCTTCATGCTGTCCCTCATGTTGCTTGCCCACTCCCGCCCTCCTCCAGCTGTCCATGTTGGGCTGCCCTCACCTGCCATAACAAAAAAGCACTATGACCCAGCCAGCGCTGGATGTGTCATATTGGGTTTTTCTCATTTTATCTGTTGTGGCATCCTGCTGCGCAGTTGCTTGACCCCTACTACCCTTTACTGACTTGTCACTTCTCCTTCTAATGTGTGTGGCTTGCCCCTCACATCTTGCCACTATACAAATTAATAAAGTTAAATGGCTTTTGCATAGGAGAGAGCTATTTCACTTTAATGTTTTTAACAATGTTTACCAATTTTGCAGCTGCTATTCAACATGGCTGAAAGTTAAAAAAAACAAGCATTTGCAATGCAACAGGTCTTGCATTAGTGGAACATAGAGCTATTGGTGTTGCAAAGGCTAATGTTTTTTTTAAATTTTATTATGCATTTAAAAATATCCCAGTAGCAGCATAAGTAATAGCAAATGAAATGCCATGAAGGAAGGAAAGGGTGCAGTACCAGAGGCTGTTACTAGGTGTCCCTGTGGAGTTTTAAAGGGACCCCTCTATTAGAAACATAAGGTACTGCACCCTTAATGGAATTATAAAGAGAAATATTGCTGCTGAGCATCTTTTTTTATTTGTTTTTATTGGACGTGAGATTTTGTTAGCTCACACTTAAAGCCCATATCCTGAACACAGCATGTCTTGAAGACACAGCACAAGTTCTGCCTAGGCAAGACCTAAAAATGACTACTAAAGAGGGCACAGTTTGGCCAAATGGGTATACTGGGAATTAAATAACATGTCTTCTGGTTCCAAAGTTTCTAACCAGTCCACAACTGGGGTGGCAGTGATTCTGACAGCAAGGCCAAGGGACTACTCTTTGGAGGGAAATGCGATTGTGCTGTGGGGTATGGATATGCCAGTATTAAGAACAGTGTTTTCTGTCATATTAGGGTGAAGTGGTAAAGAAGATTAGCCGTCAATTGTCATAGTTCATTGGATAAACCGTGCCCACTGGACCACAGCTAGTTCTGTCTGCCCATTTGCAGACCATATTAAGTGTCCTGTAAACATATATTTTTTAGTTTTTAGGGTATGTGCTTTCTATACTGAGTCTATTCATGATCTCTCCCAATATTTTAATATAACAGGAAAACAACATAACTAGATTGTAAGACCCTATGTTTGAGTAACGTGGAAGGAGGTGGTAACTGGGCAGAATCTAGGGTGGTGCGCTGATATTTACCACAGGTGTTTCAGCAGTTAACACTATTTTATTCCACTACTGTAACAGAGGTATTCAATTTGTAAACTTGCTACTAAAAAGTGATAATTTTCAGCTGTGTTACATTGCATGTAATTTTACCATACCTTTCCCTTTTAATTATATGTTTCCCATTTAATTATTACTATGTAGTTTTATTCTAAGCACCTTCCAGACAGTTTGTTATGACTTCAATTGGAACGGTGTTTCTGTCAATCTTTCTTGAACTTCTGCAGTTGCAGTACTGTGTCCTTTCTATTAAACTGGATTTACATCTTTACTGGGTTTATTTGCATTATTTAGTGGAATTCTACACTGGCAACGAGGGTCATCGTACCTGCTACTTCTGAGGGCACAGGAGCAGTACAGTTTATTTTGGGATTCATTTTTTTTTTAAATTGCATCTTCTGATATTTGGATTTGACATTTCTTATACCCTTGTGAATAATATAATTATATTATTCATCACCGATTTTTTCTGGATTTCCTACGAGATTCCTGCACTCAACAAACGATTTTAAACCTATTTGGGACCTCTTCAAAATCCTGCATTGTTCAAGATACTACTGTTATCTCTACTTGGATGCCCACGCGTCGTCATGATAATGTAAGACACGCTGCGAGGATTCTTCTCTACTGTTGCCTAGCACGTGTTACTTTGGACACTGTGACGCTTCTAGGTTGGAACGAAGCTCATCTTGTTGCTGTGACGCTATTACGCTTCATTGGAATCCTTTGGTGTGGAATGAAGTTCTTGCTGTTCGTGTTATGTTCTTTCCGGCTGAATTCAGGGGCCGCGTCACGACACAATGTAGCTGCATTGAGGTACCGCAGGTGCTACTCAACACAAGTATCATGAGACATGACAAACTGGATGACGTGACAATTCAGTGACTACAAAATATAAAAGCAACATAGATATCCTCTACACAATAAAGAACTGGCAACCTTCCACCTTTAGATTAAAATACAGAACATATATCTATAGTATACAAAAAAAGGCAAAGTAAACATCTAGATTCGAAAATACTTGTAGAGGTGGAAATAGCAGTATGGTATTACGTATTCTATTGCCTGGGGTGAAGCAGGGATGTTGCAGTCATGAGGATGGGTGTGCAGGGTAGAATATAAGACCCAAAGGGTAGGTAGGTGTCAATTAACAACACCTCCAGGCGTGTAAGTCACATACATCGTACCTACCACGAATGCCGGGACCCAAGCGGTGGTATGGTGGCTGGAGAAAGAGAAGAGGGGTAACTTTGATTTGCCTGAGACACCGGTCAAGAGCAGCACAGGATGGTCCCTTTTCCAGTGAGTAATCAAGAGCAGGTGCAGCAATAAGGAGGGGGACGACGGAGCACAGGAAGTGACGTATTTGTGGCATAAGTTTAAGCTGGGTGACTCTCGGTAACAGATGGAGCCAAAGAGGATGCTAGAAGAGGCGAAGTCCAGACCACTGAGAACTTCATCAAAAAAACAAATGGAAAAGAAATGTAGTGCCTGCAACCCTTGTTTTTCTACTTATTGACTTTTGTAGCAATGGCAGCGGCCATTGTCTCATAAGTCAATAAATAGGGAGAAAAAATGTGTGCAGCATAAACCAGAAAGGACGGCAGCAATGTTGGGAGGGAGGGGGTTTGTTTGCAAGTGAGAAGGCAGCAGATGGAAAACCACAAGAAACAATTGGTGATGTCCCTAAGGGAGCACCCAAAGGTGGGACAGATGGACACTATTGACCAACCATAATAAAGGAATTTCCAAAAGGCAGGCCAACCACCCAGCCAGAAGCACTGGGCAGAGCTTAAAGCCCATATTCTGAATACATGTCTCGAAGAGACAGCGCAAGCGCTGCCTGGGCAAGACCTAAAAAAGAGCTATAATTTGGCCATCATTGACCGCATCATTACACTTTTTTTTACCTAGGGGATTGTTGATTTAAACCTTCACTGGCCTTTGTCCCCAACTTAGATGAGGGTGTTTTATTGCATACCCAGTCACAGCAGTAGTGAGAACTCCGCCACTTCCATCAAGTAAAGCATTTATTGCAAACATTAACAATCTATGTGTTTCAAATCACCATTTTACTACATGTAGTAAGAATTTCAAATATTTTATTTTTAACTAGCTCGTAATTAACTTTCATGAACGGGATTTAGGCATAGCATATGTGTTGTATTTTTCATATTACAGAAACGTGTGAAACCCCTAAATAACAGATGACAAGCCATGACCACCTGCAAGCTGGTGCCAGAGAAAGGTAGGGTTATTTAACAAAGGATGAGCTGAATAAAAAGTGCACACTTCATATTCCGACAGTGAGCAGATCACACATGTCAACTAAATATCAAACGTAGGTGTACACACACAACCTTTGTAGATATGGCAAAGGATTGAATAGTTTTGACTAATTTGATGTGCTCCCGGGGTAACGCTATCCGGTCTTGAACATAAGGTCAATGAATCAAAGTGGTTACTCACCCAAAAATTGGGTTAGTCCCCCTGGGCACAATCTGAACCCAACGAAAAAGTACTCCGTAGTCAACTGAATATTTCAAGTTTATTCTCCAAGTTACATGAATTTAAACTTTTAATCCATGGTAATTGAAAGCAAACATATTTTGGCAGTGGTTGTCTGTACTCGGTATGAGGGGTCTTCTAACAAAGGATGAATCTGTCCTTTTCTTTCTTTTGTGCACCTCTAGCTCTCTGGCGGAGGCACTGAGGTGCCTCCAGGGGCTACTCCTCCAATTGTTTATTGAGAGTGGTAGTCTGTATACATTGTAAAATAAACAATAATCCTCCTTAATTCATGCATGCGTTCCAATGCATTTCGGGCATAACGCCCTTCGTCAGGGAACAACACTACGATGTAAAGAGAAAATATAAAATATGAGGAAACCTTTTAAATGAAAGGTTTTTAGAAAATAACATGAAAAAATATTGTGACATGCTGAAGCTAGAGTAGTCACATGCATGAACAGCGATATATATATAAGGTAGAGTTATTTGGTCAAATGAACTTCTTACAAAAATAAAGGGAAATGAGTGAGAAAGTGCAGTAAAGACGGACAGTGATAAAACCGGGTGTTCTAGCAAGTGTAACAAGATCACCACGTTGCAAATAGGCAGAAACACAAACGTATTTGTCCATATTAAACCAATATGCGCAGCATTTAGCCAGGAAGGTAGATGCAATGATGAAAGCATCAGTTGCCCAGGAAAGTATTCTTTTTAAAAACAAATGCGAGTAAGCATGCTTGACGTAATGTGCATAATCAAAAGAATACCATGTGAATCGGTAAGCGAGGCACAGTGCTAATTATCAATACGTGTCGTTTGAAAAATATATATGTCTCCTAGCGAGTCAATGTACCCAAGTACTTACTAGTAGCATAAACAGCATATATTTCACAACGGTAACCAACGTTCTCGGTGTGTGAGACGAACGCAAAGGCTATGATTATAAAGACGTGAGTGTGCACCATGCTACTTCCAGGTGCGACGTTCATATAAAATTGACTCATACAGAAATCTGGCGTTATCGACCATGTTGGAATGTGCTAGCGTGCAGAAGGTAAATACGAAAAAGCATAAACTGTGAGGAGCGACGAAAAACAGATTATAACTATCATATAAAAATGTACAGAGATAGAGAATGAACTATGAAGTTAAGAAATCAAAAGTAAAAGAATAAAAGAAACAAAATTAGGGGTTGATTAGGATTCAAGGACTCAAGTTCGTCCGCGACCCCAGAGTAGGAGGGAATGTCCGCATGGGCTGCGGCGTTCCCTCCGTGCAGATTAGGATGTGACCGCCAGGGTGGCGGTCACATCCTCCATCTTTAACATTGCGGCGGGTGCAGCTCCAAGCTGCACCCGCCGCAATGTTAAAGATGCATGCATCGCATTTGCGTGCACAAAGCTGCAGGCACCGCGCGGTGCCTGCTGCTTTGTTCATGTGCATTCCCCACCCCCCCTTCACCAGGGGGACCGCAACGGGCCCCCGAAGTGAAGGTCCGTATGTTTTTCCACGGCGGAAAAGAGGCCGCGGAAAAGCATACATCTTACACCATCCTAATATGGCTGGCGGTGTCTGATAGACACCGCCAGCCATGTTAGAGCTTTTCCGCCACGGTGGGAAGGCGACCGCGGCGGAAAAGCTACGGACGGAATGCAAGACCCACCAGCCATCCTAATATGGCGGTGGGTCTTTCCAGGCTCCGCGGTGGTTTTCCCGCATCCTCCGGGCCGGCGGTGGCTTCCGCCGGCCCGGAGGATGCGGGAAAACCGCAATCATAATAGGCCCCTTAGTGTGGGAAAAAAAGTAAAAATATTCATGTTCCAAACGTTAAAATAAGTAGAGGAAAATAAAGCATTAAAGACTGCCATGAAAAGTGACTGAAAAGCATTCACAATATGATCGAGTGCTGTGTGAAGATAATCATGAAGCTGTAACAAACGGCTTCCGGTGTAAGATCATAATAAAAAACGGACTCCTCCAAATGAATAGGTGTTGCATCTTACAATGTGCTAATATGAGTAAGGGTAAATAAGTGCAAAGATAACAAATAAAATGAGACAGTTCAAGGAAAAAAGGGAAACAGAGGGAAGCAGCCATGTGAGTATAGAATGAGAAAAAAGTACATGTGTTTGAGTTCGAAGGACAAGGTAAACGGTGAGAAAATGGAAATTGAAAGTAAATTGAAAGTAAGAGATAAGGTAGACAAACAAGTGGCTGGAAGAACATTCAATGCGTAATCAGACAGCTGTGACAAAAATGAGCGAAATGTTCAACTGTCCAATCAACGGTTACGAATAACATAAAAATTCCATTCTCTCACTCATCCTATGTGGTTTCAATGCATCTAGCTTTTTGATCCAGAAATTCTCTCTTTGTAGAAGATAGTTGTTATTATCTCTTCTTTCGGTCTTGGTTATAACTTCCAGTACCAAACATTTAAGTTGACTAATGTTGTGATGGAATTTTATGTTCATTCATTCTTGTTTTAATTTTTCGTTCTCTCTCTTTCCCACATATACCTTACCACACAGGCATTTCAATAGATAGCTGATATTCATGGTGTCGCAGGTGCAGTGACTTTTAGGTTGATGTTAGTGCCTTTCCGAGGATGTCTCATGATGGAAGCTTGAATAACATTATTGCAGTGATTGCAATTATAGCATGGAGTCTTCCCTCGGTATTTTAATGGTTGATTTTCTCTTTGTGTTTTTAGGATTCCTCCTAGGTTTCTGCCTCTTTTGTAAGCCAGTATTGGAGTTTCAGTGAACCAATGGTTGAAATCGGTCTTCAATGTTAAAAATCGACCAGAGTTGTTTGATTATACGTTTGAAAGCGTCACTCATGGTGGAAAATTTAGATACCAAGAACATGCTATTTTGGGTCATTTTTGATTTGCTCAAAAGTAATCCCCTGCAAGTTTTTTGTCTGCAGCGAAGTTTCACTTGATCAAGAACTGACTTGGGGTAACCGCATTGTGTGAACCTCTGTAACATGTCTTTCATCTGATGCTGTTTGAGAGTTAGATACTATTCTTTTAACTCTGAGTAACTGCAAGAAAAGTAAATGAGATTTGATTGATTGTTGTTGAAAGCTATTGTAGTGAAGTGTATTGTTAAGATCAGTTTTCTTCCTGAAGATGTCGGTTTCTAAACCGTGTTGAGTTTTTGTAATTTCCACCTCCAAGAAGGTGATATGATGGTCTTGTATATTAAACGTGAATTGTATTCTTTCATTGATTTGGTTCAGTTCACTCAAGGCTTTTGTCAATTCTAAAAGTGTTCAGAATGAAAATATCATCTATGTATCTCAGAAATAGTTTGCTGTGTGTTTGTCAAATGGGCTTAGATAAGATGTTATCCTCCTTGAATTTACTCATAAAGAGATTTGCATAGGCTGGTGCTGCGCAATTGCCCATAGAAGTACCCGTTAGTTGAAGGAACCATTGATCCTTCCATTTGACGTAGTTTTGGTATAGTGTAAAGTGTAATAATAAAAATGTATAGATCAAACTTCAGGTCAGTACCAAGCAATGTATGTTCAATGGCTTCGATTTCGAGTTGATGAGGAATTGAAGTGTATAAAGACTTAGGGGCCCATTAGGATGGCGGGCGGACATCCTATTGTGAAATGGGACCACCCACCAATAGGGTGGGGGTCCCGTGGGGGCTATTAGGATGCACCCGCCAAAGTGGCGGGCACATCCTGCATTCCTGTCATTGTGGCAGGTGGTGCACTCAGCACCGCCCGCCACAATGCCAGGAAGGCATGTCGTGCACTTCCATGCACAACATGGCAGGCACCACGCAGTGCCTGCCATGTTGTGCATGGAACTGCAGGGGGGTACCACAGGTACCCCCATGTGCACCCCCCACCTCCCAGAGTCCCTGGGGGACTGCAACGAGCCCCTACAAGCAATCCCCGCATGCCTTTTCATGGCGGCATTGCTGCCACGGAAAGGCATGTATCTGCCCCCATCCTAATATGATACAATAAAGATGCCAACAAGGGAATTTTTTTCAGAAATTGAATCGCAGGTGATTGATCGCATAAGCTCTTGAGCTTCTGATCAACTAAATTAAATTAATACCTGTTATTGTTATAATTTGTCACATAGATTTGGACAAAGTAATCAAAATACTCCAGAAGAGAAAAAGCTACACGGGTATTGAGTTTGATTCACAATATCTCTTTATATATGTTTGTTCTAAAAGGGTACTGTTACAATAAATAAGAAAAACCAAATTCGCCCACCTCTTATATAGCCCCATCCTAATATGGCTGGCGGTGTCTAACAGACACCGCCACCATATTGAACTCTTTTCCGCCCGGTCAGCTTGTTGACCGGGCGGAAAAGCGGCAGACGGTCTTTCTGTCTGCCACGGTCCCCCCGCCATAGTAATATGGTGGGGGAAATGGGTGGCGGGCAGGGAAGGATCTCGGGCGGATTGCCACCGCCATGCGGGCGGTGGCGATCCACCCGATATCCTAATGGGCCCCTTGATGTCTATTGTACAGAGCAGAATGGATTCATTTGCGGTGAAAGTAATTTAATATATTTTGGTTAGAAAGTCTGTGGTATCCTTGATGTAAGTACTCATTTAAATCACACTGGGTTGTAAATATCGATCAAGAAACTGACCGATCGGTTCATGTATGCTACCTCTTGTGGACACAATTGGACGAAATGGTGGGTGATGTAAGTCCTTGTGACTCTTCGGTAACACGTATATGAACAGGCTTTTTGGATTGTTTTGTATCAGGAATCTCTTTACCTTTTCATTAATGACACCACTCTCAAGAGCCTTGTTGACTATGTTTTTCAACAATGTAGTAAAGTTGTCTGTGGGATTGGTTTCAAGTTTCACGTAGGTGAGTGCATCTGAGATGTGTACTTCAACTTCAGTATCATAATGAGAAGTATTCATAACAACAAGTGCACCCCCTTTGTCTGCTTTTCAACTTGTAATATTGGGGTTACTGGCACTTTTTCTTAGTATTTCAAATTCTTTGTTTGTTAAATTTCTTTGTTTAGTGTTGTTCAGCTTCAATATGCCTTGTTTGACTAAGTTTTCAAATATATACAAGCTTTTATAGCTGACAGGTGCCAAGTATGAACTCTGAGGTTTTAAGCCCCTTAACAGATCTCCCTTTTCAGTCTGACGCTCTTCAAGCACATTTTCAAAGAAATGCCTTAGCCGTAGGATGCGCATCAGCTTGAATAAACTGATATCAAGTTCAAGACAATTAGTGAGTGTCGTAGAGACAAAGGAAGTTCCTTTTTGTAATGTATCCAGTTCCAAGTTGTCAAAATTGTAATCAGAGATGTTTATCACTAGGTTTATTCCAGTGATGTTTTCCTCCCCTTGTCTTTCTTACCTGTAGTTGAAGTGCTTCGATTGTTCCTTGCTAAAATGTTTCCTAATGTGCCTAACATGGTACTGAAATCAAAGCCCGGAGAGGGGAGACATCAGACCCGCTTCCATTAGTAGCTGTTTCCATTCTGTCGTACTGATACAGCAAATAGCTGTCCCTTTTTGTGTAAACATCAGTATTGTGCCAGTATTCATTGCCATCAAAACAATGCTAACGTTTAGAACAGAGTTTTCAAACTACAATGCGAGATCTATTGGCTTTGCCAATGTTTTGGTTTCTTTTAGCCATGTTGTACGGCAGTGCAGTTGTGTGCAGCATGGCTGAAAGTAAAAAAAAAGCTCTATGAAGCGGTGAATGCCTGCCATGTCCCACGCAACATCCATGCAATCTGGTGAATTCCAAGATTTTCAACGTTTCGAAAACCTGGGGATGCATCAGATTCCTACACCTCCCCAGGGAAGGCGTAATGAAGGCGCAACGAGCCGAAATACCATTAATTCTCCTTGTTTTTCCTTGAATGCAGCACACATAGAAAACATCTCTTGTGAAGTATTCTTTCCTGCACAAAAACAATCACCCCTAAAAGGCTGACACCCTTGCACCATGGAACAAAGGTGCCTGCATTGGTGCTTGGCAGCCCATTGTGAGCAAGCGCCGGGGAAAAGGATAGGAATGCGTTGTATCGCATAGATATGAACCATTCCTGCCCTTTTCTTTTGATGCAGACCAGTGTAGCAAGATTCCTTGTGGTGCTGCCCTGGCAAAAAACTCTTAAATGAGGCCCATGGTTTTGTAGCAGGAACTCTACACTCTCAGCTATCTTGCCAGCATTTCACTTTGTTATCTCAGAGCACAGCTGTGGTTAGGAAAGGAGTTCACCTCAAATGAGTCAAGTGGCGCCTTCTATGACTGAGACCACTTCTTGGGTTTGGCCTTTGGACAGCTTCAGCAGTCCAAGACATGAGCCTCATGTTATTATCCATATTATCTATTTCCCTGTATTGATGCCGGTTGCTCCCACCTGACAGCATCGGTGCTCGACTGCGGGTACAAGGCCCGCAGTTTATATACTGCAAATAGGAATCCTCCTCCATGTCTGGAAAATAAAAGTCTGCACTCTGAGCTTCTTGTTGCAAGTTGCATAATTGTAGTTATGGTGGTGATGCGATTCAGTGCCATTAGGAGTTGCCCGGCGTGGTATCGCTAGGATGACCCCTGCCATGCTGGGCAACTACATATTTCAAGGTGTTTCTGGGCCTGGAATTATCAGTTCCTCACACTCTATACTTGATAATTTCAGGTGCAAAGTCTTCTGGCCTAGACTTCCCTCTGGTTCTGCAGGGGCTGTGGGCAGCTACTGCGCCCAGTCCCAACCTTGTCTGCATCCCACACCTGAGAGAGTAAAAAAATAAATGTATATATATATATATATATTGATTACCAAACCAATCTTCTGATTAAAGAAGGCGCTGACTCCGTGAGTTTCAATTCAAACGTATTTATTCCATTTCAGTTTCTGCTCAGACGCGTTTCGACGGACTCCTGCCGCCTTGATCACTAACAAATGCATACTGACATTTCGATGTATATATACACAATAGCACATTCTCACTGATTGGGTAGTCTCAGTTAATGTTGAATGACAGTTGCTATAGTTACCTCGGTTACACCCAAGGTGATGACGCTGCTTTAGCATATGACTTGCACATTTAGAGCATCCATATAGTCTTTCTACTGTTACTGTTAAATCACATGTAACAGGTACTTGCAGCATATGTGACCAAACAATTACGTGCTTAATATATACAGTGTGAAAAATTGTGCCCAACATTACTGTGAGAGTGCGCATTACTGGTGACACAGCCCCCCTCATTTACAGCCTTTTCTAGTACACATGTTTTGTATCAGCGCTGCAGCGAATCCCGTGTGTCCATGCACATAGGCTGCACATTCCTGAACATATAAACATGTGGATTGGTCCGGCGCTGTAACCTCAAAATCGTCAGTTCCCTGAGGCGCGCTTCTGCTAGTGAGCAGCATCTGGATAGTTCAGACTCGGTGAGTGTTAACAGTGAGACCGCCGCGCGCGCGTTACTTGTTTCGCCTGATAGCCTAATGCAGGTAAACTATTGAATGTAGATTACTGCTCCTTCTACTTGAAGGAAGGCGAACGGGACCTGACAATGTATTGTTAAAAGCAAGTGCTGCTGAGCGTAGCGGTGGGGGTTGCCTGCTGTGTGGTACGATGTGTGATGTTTACTGTCTATTGGTCGGTCATCTCCCTGTAGTGATGAGTGCTTATAAAGTGTATTAACAGTGATTCTAGATTAAAACTATGCATATGTTCACGGGTACTAGGGATAAGGAAGGCAGAGAGAGGCGCTGGGATGTGTTTGTTTAAATGTGGACACTAAGGGCCTCATCCGCATTTAAACCTGCTGGGATCTTGGAGTTCATTAGAATTATGTATCTAGACTCCAGGCGGCGTAGCGCCAGTTTCCGATTTCCACCTCTCGGATTCTTGGGGATGCTGTCTATAACAAAGTAAGTAAGACCATCCATACTGCCCCCATGGGCCTCGTGGATGTGGCGCGCCACGGGGTACGTTTGGTCTACGTTCGCAATCGCCCTTAGGTGCTGCAGAATTCTTACATGGACGGGATGAATAGTCGATCCCACATATCTTTTGCCGCACTGGCATGTTAGCACGTAGACAGCAAAATCAGTTTTGCATGTGAAATGTGCCCTCAGGGAGTATTTCTTTCTTCTGAATGGTAATTGGACCTCAGTGGTATTGATGCCATACATGCAGGCTTTGCATTTTATGCATTTTTTGAACCCCTTCTGTGACTGTAACCAGTTTTTCTTCTGTTTAAGGACCGGTGCATTCACCACCAGGGCGTTCCGCATTGATTTCGCTTTCCTGAACGATATCAGTGGACTCTCTCCTACTTCGCCCCCTATAGTAGGGTCATTGTGGATTAATGGCCAGTGCCTTTTTAAGATTTTGCGGAGGTTTGAGTGATACCGGTTGTAGCCTGTTATTAGTCTGGGGGGTTGTCTTGCCTTGCTGTTTGTAGTTGTTTCATTTATCACTGGGAATATTAGATCTTTTCTATTCTTGGTTTCACATTTCGCTTCAGCTTTTCTACACGTTTCTGGGGTGTATCCTCTTTGTTGGAGTCGTGAGAATAGATTTGTTTTAGCATTAGTAAGACCCTCAGGAGTGCTGCAATTGCGTGTCATCCTGAGGCATTCTGCATAAGGGATTGATTGTTTTAGGGGGGTGGGGTGGAAACTATGGGCATGTAGGATTCCATTCCCTGCAGTCGGTTTGCGGTAAGTACGAGTTTGGATTTTATCATGCTCAACAAACAGCTCTATGTCTAAAAATTGTATGCTTTCTGTGCTGGTGTTGCAAGTGAACTTAAGATTTAAACTATTCTCATTAAGTTTCTCCGTGAATTCCACAGCACTCTGCACATCGCCCTCCCACAAAATGAAAATGTCATCGATAAATCTGTTGTACACAACCACATTTTTCTCCATGACTTCTCTGTGCTGTACCCACAGCACCTGCTCCTCCCACCAGCCCATGTGGAGATTCGCATAGCTGGGGGAGAAGCAAGTTCCCATGGCCGAACCTTGTACCTGTTTGTAATACAATTTGTCAAACATAAATGTGTTGTTCGTAAGACACCATTCTGTCATTGCCAAAATCATTTGGGTATGTTCAAACAGGTTTATAGGTCTTTTTCCCAGGAAGTATTTGATGGCGTTTAGGCCATCCGTATGTCTGATGCTGGTGTATAGGGCTTGAACATCAAGTGTCATGAACACATATTCTTTCTTCCATCCAATATCATACACCTTGGATAGGAAATCTCCTGTGTCTTTTATATAAGCAGGTAGTTTTTTGACTTCTGGTTGCAAGAACTGGTCAATGAATATGCTTGTGTTCTCAAACAGACTGCCTATCGCTGAGATTATCGGCCTTCCCGGTGGTGTTTTATCATCTTTGTGAATCTTCGGGATTATATATATACATCAATAGAACGTTTATGCACATAACACCTTCTCACAACACTTTCTTTCATAGGATTCATGCAGTTGCAGCGATGTGCCATAATATCCACTTATGTATGTGCCGTGTCTTCTTCATCTGTATAGCAAGTTATTTGAAATGGTAAATCTACGCCATTAGGGATTGTGTGTTACTGAAACGTGGAGAACCAAAACAGGGTTATTTAGATGTCTCCACGTCAGAAGTACAAAACTTGTCCATTCATGGGATTTACTTCGGCAAATCATTGTTTTTAGGTATGTTGTTAAAATTGGCTTAAATACGCTCAACTAGGCTACATACCCCATAAGGCTGTAATTTGTTATGTGAAAGTCCAGGACTGCAATTCTGATACATTGGTGTTAAAGCCCAATTCAAAGTCTTCTGCTACCATTTTATGCTAGTTAGATAACTCAGTGGGTTCATACATCCATTGTGGAAACCTACATACAAGTTTCCGATGACTGAGCACACACTTTCATCATTCTGATGTTGATAAAATAAATATCATCGTGTTGGATTAAGACAACAGCCTTTCACAGAGCCATGAGATGTCCTACCTCCTAGAGCACCCTACACCAGTGAACTAAATATGAATATATAACTATTGCAAGCCGCATACTCTGTTTTTAATTAAAGATTCGAGAACAACCTGTTACAAAGCTTAACTGGGATCAAAGACACCTCTTCCCTCCCACATGCTCTATGCCCGCTTGTTTATTCCTCTTTTCAATTAGGTACTCTCCCTTTCTAATTGAGGCAAAATTACTTTACTGAAGAGAAATTAAGGAGCGTCATTAATGCAGTAATTGGTTCGGCAATAATTCAAGATTGTCGCCCCAGACTGTATGAGAAAAGAGTATCCTGGAATTACCCCAGTGAGAACATTTACAAGGAGCTGTGCCCTGGAACAAGCGTTGCTTTTACACGCCCACATTGATTTTATTTTATTTTTACTGAGCACTTTTGCATTTTGCTTTCTCTTTGGCGAGGAAAACCGATTCCCAAACATTCAATTTGCCCCTGGAGAGTCGTAGAAAAGCCAGAGTCCGCCTTTGTTCAGGAGAGAGTTGGCTCGCCCGGCGGCACACAGCAGCTTGGAGGGCGTGCATGCCTGCGTGGGGTAAGCTGTGAAAAGAGCGGAAAGCAGCAGATAATATGGTGCTAATACAACATGGCAAATGTGAGAACCTGTCCACGCTGGGAAAGGCTCTGCAGCCAGGGCCTCGGGTCAGATTGTGTGTGCAGGGCGCTGCTAACCCTGACATGCATTCAGCTCAGTGAAATGTTCATTAAGGCCTAGCTGTCTGCTAAAGACAATTTCGATTATGCTGAAATTCCAATGGCAGCAGAAGCCCCAAGGCTTACTCGTGAGATGGAGCTAAAAACTCTGCAAAAATCGAAAGTTAGGGACCCATAGGTACGAAAAGACCAAGGCAGGCAAGCAAAGTCTGAGGTGTTTTAAAGAATGGCAAAAGTGGGCCCTGTCCCAGGGGTTCAGTTTTTTGGGCCCCTGACCACACCCCATTGCATTTAGCCAGTTCTGGTCTTGCCCTGATGACTTAAATGATTCTTAACTGATTTTTTAAAACACCGTTTTTCTTTAATTTATTTTTTGTGGGTGATGTATTGGCCAGTGGTAGGACGTAGGTTTCTCTCATTTGTATCTGCACTGTATTCTGTTTTATTGTTTCTGCTTGTTCTGTCTATTTGCATTGGATTTGTTAATTTGTTCCTGTGATCGTTTATTCATTCCCCTTCTTTGTGCCTCTTTTTGCCGTCTGTTTCCCTTCGCCGCTCCCCCTCCCGTTTTTTTGCCGCTGGGTCCCCTGCATCTCCGCCCTCCCGCTCGCCCATTCGTTTGCTTCCCCCTCCCAGCTGCTCCTCCCTCCCACCTGCCCTTCTTATGGTGGCTGCTGCGTGGTGAAGAGAGCGACCCTTGACCCTGCTTCTAGGTAGGTCACTCCCCATGCCGCGCAGCTCCACCTTTCTGTGCCAGTGTTCTGTGACCAGCTGCCGCTGCTAATCAGCGTTCGAGGCCCTCCTCCACCCGCAGGCCACCACCTGCGCCTCATCCCAGGTGGCCAGTGGTAGGCCGTAGGTTTCTATCACTTGTATCTGCATAGTATTCTGTTTTATTGTTTCTGCTTGTTCAGTCTATTTGCATTGTATTTGTAATTTGTTCCTGTGATCGTTTATTCATTCCCCTTCTTTGTGCCTCTTTTTGCCTTCTGTTTCCCTTCACTGCTCCCCCCACCCGTTTTCCTGTTGCTGCGTCCCCTGCGACCCCGCCCCCTGCTCACCCATTTGTCTGCTCCCCCCTCCCAGCTGCTCCTCCTTCCCACCTCCCCCACTTATGGCAGCCACGCCGCTGGCGGACTGAAGGTGCACCTAAGGAAAGCCCGCCTGCGCCTGTCCGCGGCTAGACCGCGCCCAGAGTGAATGACACGATGCCCGACTACGCTATGATGCCAGCACCCTCCACGCACTCAACACTGGACAAGCACACACCTGCTACCAGCCCCAAAGCGCACCCAAGGACCCTTCTCCTGCCGGAACTGCAGCTTCACCAGCACACGAGCCGCCAATCCGCCCACCAGGACAGGACGCAACCACCTCTAATACATACTCCTGAACACCCGCTCCGCACCCAAACATGCCGTCAAACTCTGGGACATGCTCGACACATCCTCCCCGTACGTCGCCTTCCTGACAGAGACCTGGATGAACGAATCCTCGACACCCGACATCGCCATAGCCACACCGGATGGCTACAAGATCACCCGCAGAGACTGCACCAAAGGAGTTGGAGGAGGAATCGCCATCATCCACAAGTCCACCCTCAAAATCTCAACCAACTCCGACGACACCATGAACCCCGCCGAACACCTGCACTTCCAGATCCACACCAATGCCAACACCACCCTCCGAGGAACTCTCATCTACAGACCCTCCGGACTCCGGCCACAGTTCAGTGACTCCATCGCCGACTTCGTCAGTACACACGCCCTCGCCTCCACAGACTACATCCTCCTAGGAGACCTAAACTTCCACCTCGAGAACAACAACAACACCAACTCCACCACCCTGATCGACAACTTCGCCAACCTCGGACTCAGACAGCTCGTGACAATGCCCACCCACTCCGCCTGCCACATCCTTGATCCCATCTTCTCCGCAAGCTCCGACTTCTTCAGCCACACCTCCGAACTCCACTGGACCAACAACCGCTGCATCCACTTCACCTTCCGGAAACCCATCACGCACCACTGCACACAACAGATTCCCCGCCACTGCTGGAGCAAAGTCACCAAAGACCAGCTAACCACCACCCACGCCCGGACCCCACCCACTGACCCCACTGACCCCAACGCCGCTGCCAGCAACCTCAGATGCTGGCTCAATGACTGCGCCAACAACCTCACCCAGTCAAGAATCCCACCAACAGATGCACCAAAGGGAACGCCAGCTGGTTCACCACGGACCTCCGGACCTCCGAACAAACCTGCTGAAAATTGAAGAAGAAAAGGCGTCACAAACAAACACCGGAGAACCACGCAGCCCACAAGAACACCATGCACCAACACCATCACCTCATCAGATTCGCCAAAAAGACCTCCTTCAAGGACCGCCTCGACAACAACGCTCACAACAGCAAAGAGCTCTTCAACATTGTGAAGGAACTCTCCAACCCCAGCTCCAACACCAACGACATACCACCATCACAAGACCTGTGCAACTCCCTCGCCTCCTTCTTCCATCACAAGATGGCAGACATCCATGACAGCTTCAACAAACAGACCACCTCGGCAGCCAACGACACCTCGGACCCCACGGCCACCACCCACAGCGACCCCCTGCTCACCTGGACTAACATCAACGACGACGACACCATCAAAATCACAAATACCATCCACTCTGGCTCCCCGTCAGAACGGTGCCCTCACCACATCTTCAACAAAGCCAGCGTCACCATCCCAGCCCACCTCCGCAAGGCCATCAACATCTCCTTCGAGACCGCAACCTTCCCGGAGAGCTGGAAGCATGCCGAATTCAACGCCCTGCTCAAGAAACCCAAGGCAGACCCGAGGGACCTCCAAAACCTCCAGCCCATCTCCCTGCTCCCGTTCACTGTGAAGGTAATCGAGAAGACCGTCAACAAACAGCTGATTGACTACCTCAAGGAGAACAGCAACCTAGACCCGTCCCAGTCCGGGTTTTGCAGCAACTACAGCACCGAAATGGCCCTCATCGTCGCCACCGATGACATCAGGACCCTGCTGAACAACGGCAAGCTCATATCCCTCATCCTCCAGGACATCTCAGCCACTTTTGACGCTGTCTGCCACGGCACCCTACGCACTCGCCGCCACAATGCAGGAGTCTGAGGCAAAGCACTGGACTTGACCTCCTCCTTCCTCTCCGACAGAACACAGAGCGTCCATCTCCCCCTTCTATTCCAAAGCCTCCAAGATCATCTGCGGCTTACCCCAAGGATCATCCCTCAGCCCGACACTGTTCAACATCTACATGGCCCCGCACACCCACGTTGCCAGACGGCACGACCTCATCATCATCTCCTACGCCGATGATGCACAACTGATCCTCTCCCTCACCAAAGACCCTCGCACTGCCAAAACCAACCTACGTGAAGGAATGAAAGCCGTCACCGAATAGATGAAGAACAGCCGTCTGAGACTGAACTCAGACAAGATGGAGGTCCTCATCCTAAGCCCCACCCCTCAGCCTGGGATGACTCCTGGTGGCCGACTGCCCTGGGAGCAGCACCGACACCCACCAACCACGCACGCAACCTGGGGTACATCCTCGATTCAACACTCTCCATGACCAAGCAAGTCAACGCCATCTCATCCTCCCGTTTCAACACCCTTCACATGCTCCGAAAGATCTTCAGGTGGATCCCCACCGACACAACAAGAACGGTCACCCAGGCCCTCGTCAGCAGCAGGCTGGACTACGGAAACACTCTCTACGCGAGAGCCCCGGTCAAACTGCTGAAACGGCTGCAACACATACAGAACGCCTCCGCACTCCTGATCCTTGACGTCCCTCGACGCAGACACATTACACCCCACCTGAGAGACCTGCACTGGCGTCCCATCAACAAGAGGATCACCTTCAAGCTCCTCACTCACACACACAAGGAACTCCACAACACTGGACCAGCATGCTTCAACAGACGACTCACCTTCTACACCCCGAACCGCCAGCTCCGCTCTGCCAACCTCACCCTCGCCACCATCCCCCGCATCCGAAGAGCGACCACCGGCGGCAGATAATTCTCCTACCTTGCTTCCAAGTCCTGGAGCACCCTCCCCATCCTCCTACGGCAGACCGAAGACCTACTAACATTCAGGAGACTACTCAAGACCTGGCTCGTGGAGCAATATCAGCACCCCCCAGCGCCTTGAGACACTTACGGGTAAGTAACGCGCTTTACAAGTGCTGTGATTTTTTGATTTTATTGAGTGTAGACATTTGGCAGAGAAATGTTTGTTTTTCAACACTACGCAACATCCATAAACACACTTTCCTTTAGATAAATAGAGGATTTCACATATGAGAAATGCTAGGGCGTTCCAAAGATTAATAGCAATAATATAAGTGAGCTGCTGCTGAATTATAATATTTAAATCACATGTCACTATCAGGGCTGGACTGGCTGTAGCGGGCACCGGGCATTTCTCCAGTGGGCTGCCAGGGTGGGGCCCGGTTTTGGGTCCCTGGGGGGCCATTTTTGTTACCGGGGGTCGGCAATAGCAACACTAGTAATGGCCCTAAAAAAACTGCTCGGCCGCACCCCCTCCTCCTCCCAGGTGGAGGGGGGGGGGGGGCAAGCTGTTTGCCAGGGCCGGTTTCGTTTCCCAGTGGTCACTATCCCTGAATATTAGATGTAAAATACATTTTGAATTTGGACCAGCATGCCTGTGCACTGTCAGTGACTTGGCCAAAGAGGGCATGAAGAAGTTGAAACTGGATCATAAGTTCAAAGCTGTTATGAAAAGGGAGCCCTAAAATACATTTGGGTCAGGGCCCCTATATCCTTAAGATGTCCCTGAGCAGAGCAACTCTCGAGGTGGTGTCTGCTCATTTTGATCATGGTTTGCCAGAGAGACAGAGAGGGGTCTGGCTGTGTCACCATTTAATACTTTTCCTTGGGTTATGAGTGCACACTTTGTAGGAGGGTCGGTAGGTTAATCAACTTACTGGTGGTCGTGTGAGTATTTTGTCTGTTTTCGTTCTTTGCCTGCAGATGCTTATAGTCCTGCATGTCCTCCTCCTGCTGCTTCTCCATCACAGTCCTTATCTATTGGGTGCTGCTCCTGCCACCAGATGATTACCAAGAAAAACAAGCATTAGCAAAGCCAATAGGTCTCGGCTATGCGAGATTTATTGGCTTTGCAATGTTTTTTTTTTTAGCCATGTTGTGGAGCCCAGCGGTTGCTGTGCAAAATGTTGTAAGAAAAAAAGCATTATTCTTACAGAGTAATGAGTGAAAGGGGTAATATTTACAGGGTCATGAAAAGTCACACAGGGTGGCTTTACGCGGCCTTGGAAATATGGGCAGGCACACTGCACCGCTGGTGCGTCAAAAAAATGGAATCACCGGCAGCATATTGGGCTTGTAAATAAGCTCCCATATCTGCAACACATAGATCAGGTGTCATACTGCAGTTTTTTATCGGACCAAGGTTAAAAATATATGGTTTGCACCCATTAATTAATGACCAAGTATAACATTAAGGTGCACTCCATATAAAATATGTGTTATAAACTCCTTAGTAGAATAGTTATACTCAATTTTACATTGACAACTGATGCACTTAAATCGAGCAAGTTTATGGAGAGACAAATGACGTGGTCATTTTAACATTGTGACAGAAATAAATTATTAAATACTTCAATTGTCTGCTAGTTTGATAAAAGAACAGGTAAACAAAGGATGGTTGGATGGATGGATGGAATTTCCATGTTGTTGGGATCTTTATTGGGATCATATAGACATGTATGCACATGGAGCGGCCCTCTTCTCCAGCAGTGACCAGACCTGGGAGCACTCTTGAACACTGGCATGATATATAAGTTGTTAGGTATTGGTGTTGGCCTGTCTCTGCACACCTCTACCTGAAATCTATGGCCTGCAAAGCAACTGTTATTGTGTGTTTTTATATATTTCCTCTTGGTATAGTTGTCAGTATTATAGTTGTAAAAAATATTATTTTTAAATTATTTTAATGTTTTAGTTCCTATTAATTTTAATGTGTAACAATTAAATAACAATTAATAATTAATTGTCAATTCATTATTTAATGTATGAATAAAGTTAATTGTGCTATACTTATTTATTTTAGTTTTATTCTAGGTATGTGCTGCTAGGTTTGTAGGGGTTTACAGGCATACGAAATAAAAGGCTACAGGGACATTATAGTTAAGAAATATAATATTAAAAACTTAGAAATTCATTGAAAAAACCAAGGGGTTACAGGGATTATGGAGGAAAGTGTCATTTTAGACATGGTCAAACCAACCTATTTGCCTGTTATTTGATTTGATTTTGACTGGAAGAGCACTGGGTTCCTGCTAACCAGGTCCCCAGTGCCAGATCTCTTTCCCAAAAACTGTGCAATTTTACCCCAATTGGCAGTATCTTTAGCACTCCCTGTAAGTCCCTAGTAAGTAGTATCCCTGGTACCTAGGGCAAGGAGACTAAAGAGTGACCTCAAGGGCTGCAACACAAATTGTGCCACCCTAAAGGACCTCTCACCAAAATGCATACAGACTGGCACTTCAGGCTGCATGTCTTGGTGCAGACAAAAGTGAAAACACGACATGGCACACATGCCTGTGTGCCATGCCCACGGACACTGCATGCAGTATAGGTAAGTCACCCCTACAGCAGGCCTCACAGCCCTAAGGCAAGGTGCACTATACTACACGTGAGGACATATCTTCATGAGCAGATATGTCATGGTGCTAGTCAGCTCTATTTCTGCCAATACAAGTGAACAGGGAATCCATATCTTAAGTACATGTGCTGGACACTGATGAAAACGAGTTCCCCAGCTACATGATGGTTTCACTGAAAATAAGGATTTTTGGCATCAAACAACTCATATTAATAAAACCACACTATGCTGGTATTTGAATTATTAAAATATACACACCATAGAGTTGCCCCCAGAAAACCTGTCAGCTCCTGGTGTGCTGGCTGACCGGTTTTCACCAGCCTGCCACCAGAGACAGGTTTCTGACCCCCAAGAGTGAGGGCCTTTGCTCTCAGGAGGCCAGGTTTCAAGCTTGCTCAGGCCAGGGGTGCTTTCACTCCCTCCCACAGGTTGACCCACGGATTAGCATTCCAAGGCAGGGGAGCTTCAAAGAGCCCATAGCCTTTGTAATGTGAATCTGGCTTCTCTCACAGGAGAATAATCTGACCCCCTTTGTACAGAGCCCTGTTGGCACCTGGACAGGTGGAAAAATTAGCTGGTCAGATAGGCATATCCACCCTCAGGGAAGGTCCACCCCTAAGGTAGGCTATCTGAAGTGAAGGCAATTTTTCAGAGTTGATCAGTTTGGTGATGGCAAACTTAGGAACTCTGGGACAGGGTTATGCCCACTCCCCACAGAAAGGGGTCACAATTGGGGCTTAGTGACCCTAAGGGCAGGTGGCCCATTGGATACTTCCCTACACTCCCCTAACACCCCTAAATGTGGTATTTAGGGGAGCACCTGGCACCAGAAAAGCAGATTCGGTTGACCTACTAAGAAGAAGGACACTGACGAACCTGACAAAGAGCAACTGCCCGGGCACCAGCCATGCCAGCCTGTCTGCGGTTCCCACTAGAACCTGAGCCAAAGACATCTTCTCCTGCAGCTGTCATGCCTCCAAAGCCTGGGAGGATGGCCAACCTTCAATAAAGACTCAAGAACTTCCATGGAGCATGGAACTGATCCCCTGCATCCTGCAAGCATGCCAAGAAGTACCTTAAGGACTCCAGAAGTGCCAAAACCAGATGTTGCAAAGCGCCACTGCACTGACCGTCAGCGGGGTCCCCCAGGCCTCAAGAGACAGAGTCCACCTTGGGTTCACCCCTCATGACCTCTTTGACATTGCCTGCAGCCTCTGTTTTCAGGCCCTCTCAACCACGAGTTCACCCGGAAGAAGGAATCTGTTCTAGACCCTTTACACCCGGCTGCCCTGGCCCGAGGAGAAGAGGACCACTGGTGTACTCACATCCCTAGCATTGCAAGACTTGAGCCTCCAGTCAAAACCTGCAGCCTCTTTTCAAGAAGGCCATTCCGCATAAACTAACGCTGTATTGCACTACTGCACCCGGCCGCCCTTGTGCCACTGAAGGTGGCCGGATGGTGCTGCCTTGGACCTCACATGCACTCACCTTAAGTCCCAGAGATTGGTCTCATAAGTCACTGTACTGTACCTGAATGTCGTAATTGCTTTTCCTCCCTTAGGAAAATGTTGCAACTTCTGAAAAGAATGCACCAAGGGTTGACTTTTTAAAATGTCAAATATTTCTCTTGCAAAATGTACTTACCTGATCATATTAATTCTGGCGCCCAAACACATATAAAGATACATGTTATTTTTATAAATTTGTGTGTATCTCCTTATTTAGTCATGTGTATCATTTATGACTTATTGTGTGTATTTGCAGCTGTCTAACACTGTCCTCCAGAAAAGCACCTTGGGATTTCTAGAGCAAGCCCCTGTCCACTCTTAGGGGAACCCCTGGACTGTCAGAATCCTCACCTGGAATTTCAACAGTAGCAAGATGCAAAGTCCCAACCTCCCTACTGCCTAGAACGACCCATCATGGTCAAAGTCAGATCCAGGCAGGGGGGAGAGGGGAGGGGAAGAGAAGAAACATTCACAGCTGACTGGACAGTAGGAGGCGTGGCTGTCGGACTCATTTAGGACTCTCCCTGTTGTAAAAGAAGTAACAATATATTAGAGGTGATTCTTCTCTAAGTGTGTCCCTATCTCTTACATACCTTTGGAAAATACTTACTGTCCTAATACCTGTATGTGTCTCCTCTTCCACCTGTTAGTAGTGTTTTAGGGTCAACTAATGAGAGAGAGAGGAATACTGATATGGGATACTCAGGGAAATGTATTGCACCTCCTATACAATGAAGCAATTGTAACCTAGCATACCTTTAGCATTCATACCAGTCCTTGTCCCCTCTGTTTCTCTATTTCTATGGTTTTGTGACTGTAAAATCTGAACCTAATTATAATGTCTCAGTAGCCTTTGTTTTTTCAGGGAACTTCTAAGGGTTTTCGAATTCTTTTTCCTAACTATAACGTAGCTGTAATCATTGTATTTTTTCTGTGAATTTCGAAATTTTCAATGCCATTTCCTAACTATAACGTCCCTGCAACCTATGGTTTTTTTGTGAATTGTTCCAGGTTTTAAAAAAATATATAAAATGTACTACAATTAAGTATAACGTCCCTGTAACCTTTGCTTATTTGAGTGAATTTCTCAGGTTACTTTAATTCAATTTCTTTACTATAACATCTGTGTAACCTGTGGTTTTTTCAGGGAATTTCTCCATGTATTGAATGCTATTTCCTAACTAGAATATCCCTGCAACATTTGTTTTTTTTAGTAAAAAAAAATATTTTCTATTGTCATCAATCATGTCCCAAACAATACCAGCCAAGTGGGCATCTTTTGTATACATAATAACGAACACATGATTAGTTATTATAGCAATTTGTCAAATTGATTATATGATTTAAGAAAATGTCAACATCACTTTTCCTTTCTCTTCATAGTATCTCTTCAGCTTCTCTTGCTTCTTGACCCCTGGTTCTGTGGGCAAATTAAAACCTCATCTAAAAACTGTAGAGCTGGTCTCAATGTAGTCTAAGTGTACAGAAAGGTCTTCATCCGAATTAAGCCCATAAGGGATCTTAGTATTGCATAGTAAGATGTATTGAGACTCTAGTTGTTGTAGTCTCCGTTCACGATTCCCACCCCTTCTGCTTTTTATTACATGGTCAATTACAAAATACATAAGGTCTTGGATATTACCCCCATGCACTTCATTCGCTTGTTTCGAGACTGGGTAGCTTTTGTCTTTATTGGAAACTGCCCCCATGAGTTACAGAATTCGCACATGTACCATGTGGATTGTACTGCCTACATATATTTTAGGGCATGTGCATTGCAACATATACGCAATATACTCACTTTTACAAGCTAGGTGAGTTCTGATGTTCCATGGGGTTTTCAATAGGAGAGATGTAATCTGTTTCATGTTTTGCCCTATTTTACATGCTTTGCATTTTGTGCACTTGTAAAAACCTGTGCCGGCCCTCAACCATCCTTCCGCACACCTTATTTTACAGTTATTATTGACTAGATCCTGTCTTAAGGACTTTGCCCTTCTGAAAGTGATTAACGGTTTTCGAGAAACCAAATCTCGTAGTATAGGATCCCTTTTGACCAAATGCGAATGCCTACTTAAACAGTCTCTCACACTGCTATGGTAGGCATTGTAGGTGGTAATCATACGTGTCTCGTTTCTGTTCTTACTTTTCTTCATATCTCTGTCATTTATATTAGGATGTAATAGACCTGCTCTCTTCATTGTATTCACTTTAGATAGTGCCTGATCAAGTACCAATGGATTATATCCTCTCTGCAAGAATCTAATCATTAACTCTTTCTGTGCAGGCTCTGGAATTGGTCTTTCACTGCAATTCCTCTTTATTCTAAGGTGCTCTCCATATGGGATGCTATTATTTAGTTTTTGAGGATGGTGACTCCTAGCGTGCAAGATGGAATATCCAGCTGTGGGCTTCCTATAGGCACGTTTGTGTAACGTGCTGCCCTTAACATAGACCTCTAGATCTAGAAAGCATACCTGTCTGTGACTGACGGTATTGGTAAAAGCTAGGTTCAATGAGTTATCATTCAATTTTCATATAAATTGTTCTGCAGTTACCCTAGTTCCATCCCACACTACAAAGAGGTCATCTATGAACCTAGTCCATAGGGATTATGTTGGTCTCCTATTTCTCAGCATATTGCACCTTGAGCACCTGCTCCTTCCCCCAGCCCATATGCAAATTTGCATAGCTGGGGGCAAAGCAGGTGCCCATTGCACTCCCTCGCAACTGCCTGTATGTGTCATTACCATACATGAAAAAATTATTTTCAAGACACAGTCCGCCCATTTCTACTAGAGTGGTCGAGTGTTGGTATAATGTGATAGATCTTCTGTTAACCCCTTCACTGCGGCGGCTATTCCGTTGCAGTGCTAAGGGGGCGGGGCGGAGGAGCGGCGGGCGCATGCTGGTGACGGAACCGCTCCGTCACCAGCGTCGGTTGCGCTGTGCTTATGACGGAGCGGTTCCGTCACGGCCCCGCCCGCTCAATAGAACGCTCAGCGCAGGCGTGCCGAGCGGGCCGTGATGGAACCACTCCGTCATCAGCATAGCGCGACCGCGGCTGATGACGGAGCGGTTCCGTCATCAGCAGGGGAGGGGTTAAAATAGTGCCTCATTGCTCTTAATCCATCTTCTTGATGTATGCTTGTATATAATGATGACACAGCCAATGTAATTAAGAGAAATGTGTCCTTCAATTTGATACTTTCCTTCCTTCAAAGGAAGTCCCTAGCGTCTTGGATATAAGCTGTCAACTCCCTCTCAAATTCTTGCAAAAAGAAATCCAAAAATCTAGATGTAGGTTCTAGTAGACTACCTATGGCAGAGATTATAGGTCTACCTGGAGGGACCTCTGTGGTTTTTATGTACCTTTGGGATAAGGTATAATATCGGTGTCACTGGATTGCCGTCTTCAAGAAAGTGGTATTCATCTTGAGATATCATGCCCAGACCTCTCCACCTAGCTAAATCTTTGTGTAATTTAATTTTTGTTTCTAGAAGATTGCTATTACCTTCTGATAACATTTGTTGTCTCTTAATTGAAGCATAGCTTCTTCATTGTACATTTCCAATCGCCACAATACTATATTACCCCCTTATCGGACTGGTGCACTAAAATAACATTCAGATTTTTTATTTTTTTGCACAATCATTGCATATTTTCTGTCATCTCTGATATTTCCACGTAAAAATACTTCATTTGATTGAATTGATAGTACTTGCAGATCTTTTACAACTAAGTCAGTGAACACATCAATAGAGTCTTTTGGCGGTATGGGGACGAAGGTGGATTTCGGCTTGAATGGAGATTTTTTACTGTTATAAATTTCCAGGCCGATAATATCAGCAGTTTCTTTTGCAGACTCTGATTGTTTCATGCCTTCACACTCCATCTCTAGTAAGTGGAACTGATGTAGAAAATTCAAATCTTCTGCTTCAAGGGGCATGCCCTCTGTAATTTCTGGGTATGTTGTTGTTGCAATATCGGTTTGGGTGTGGGAAAATGTCTTTAGTTTTAGATTTCTCACAAATTTGTAAAAGTCTCAGCGAGTTTGGGAATAGTTGAAATTTGTCCTGGTACAGAAAGATAACCCTAATGAAAACATATTCTTTTCATCCTTCATGAGAAGTAGGTTGGACAAATTGATAACTGTTGCTGTATCGTTCTCTTCTTCTTGATTTTGGCACCAAAACGTAGCTCCATACCCTCCCCTTCGTGTCTTGCTTTTCCTGGTTGCTTTTTTCCTTTCCATTGAGGCTTCTGCTGTATACTGAGAGTCCTGTCTAAGCATAAAAAACGCAATTCATCCATGACTGATGGGGGATCTTGGGGTTTCTTCCTTTGTTCGCAGCACCACTGCCAGATTCTGTATCAGCTTCTGAGCTCACATTGGAACTTGCTTCCCAACCATATTCCGTAGTGGAAACTTGCTCTTGTGTTCTTCTGTCCTGTCCAATGCTGCCTGATAATCTTTGGCGGCGTAGGTTATCAAAAGGACGGGCAAAGGTGTATATCTGGCCTCTCATAATCGAGCCGATCTCTGATAGATTTCGTGGCCTTCCTCTCGCTGATGCTCTGTTCATGTTTTCTCAACTTCTCATCCAGTTCCATTTAAAAATGTTAAGAGCTCTTCTGGTTTCAACATCTTGCCTATTTCCTTTTCCACATTCATAATTTTATCAAAGATTTTCTCCCTATCACGTTTGGCATATTTTACCAGAATCCTCATCATGTTTGATGTTTGCTGCCTACTCTTGGAGCATTTCAGGGTCAGGATTTTCAAAAATGGGGCGATCAATATTCTCAAGCCCCTTGGAACTCTCCCTACTGCTAAATATCTGTCCAATGATTTATTTCCCAGCATTTCGGCACTTCAGTTTGCTTCAATTTTTCCAATTTCCACTTCTGTACTTGTAAGGTCACTTCCTGTGAGGATGTTTCTGACCCCTTGCTGCGAGCACTCGTATTTACTGCTTTCTCGTCAAACACAGCATTTGCTACTTCTTCCCTCTCTTTGATCCAGACATCCATTCTGCTCCCTTAGTTGAAAAACTTTGAAAACGCTGAGTAACAATTTCAGCTTTTTCCAGCGCATTTTAGTGTCTCCCCACCGGATTTGCTCTTCCAGTAGCTCTCCCTGCTGGGTGTAAGCAAAGGGAATCTGTCGTACTCAGCGAAGTGCTTAACCGTATACAGGCGTCCTCCGACACACTGCTCCCGGTCACTCTCCACCTCGTGGACTCCTTCCAGTTTCACCACAGTCCTGCGGGGGGTGGGGGGGGGCTCCTCAGTATGCCACAATTAACTTATCCAAATTGTCAGACTCTGTGAAGCACCTGAACGAGGGCATGTTGGTCTGGGTGCTCTCCGACCTTCAGCGGCTTAACTTTCCAATCCAGGTCCAACTTCCCGATGAGAATCGGATCCCAACACAGAGGTATGACACTTCAATGATTTTCTTTGTCGCGCTTTATTTTCTTTCACTGCAATTCAATTCGGCATTTCTGCCTTGTTCACACAACAAGCGTTTGTTAATTACTGTTGCTTAAAACCCCTCGGAGACCTCCAGTCACTTGGGTGGCATTTTTCATTGCAACTGAAAAAAGACTTAATTCACCTTAGTTTACACACAAAGTAACAGCGCACCCGCAATCCACTGCTGATGATGTCACATATTACATAATTCATGACATGGTCAGTGACATCACGGATGACATCTCAAATGACATCACTGATGACATCATCCACGTGACAATCACATACACCTTTTCATACACTAGTAAAATCTTTCATCACTCTTTGTAAAATACAGAGTATCATATTTTAATCCATTGTTACAGCAATACAAGTATCTAATGAACAATAGAACACTATCAAAAATACTTATACACCTAAATCGACATTACACACCAGCACACATCCTATTCACATATGAAGTCATCCTACTCACTTATGCAAACAATGGATCATACTTACATATTTACTTAGCTACACACTTATACAAACACAACTTCATCTATTCATTTAGATAGTAAGTCATACTTAGTGAATTATAAAATCATTATTACAAGTATAAAGTTATCCATACAGTCACTCACACAATCATTGAGTCTTATGTATACTTATTAATATACAACAATTGACACATACACTGCCTTTTATTTTTCTAGTTTGTTGGACATGTACCATTGAGAAATATATTTACTAATCACCTCACCCATAAAGATATTTGATGAAAGCCACATTGATCCTTACCTGCTACTCATCACGGGGAATCCAGCGCCGAAGCAGATTTGTCCTGTAAAGCCGCATCGGAAGAATAGGGAGCAGTGACCGGACCGGAGCCCACTCGAAAAATGAAAGCGCACGGAGCCAGCCCGTAATGAGGTCATCATCCTAGCAGAGACTCCGACAGATGATCCTTGCTCCTGACACCTCGCGACCGCGGATGAGCCACGGTTCGAGCGGTGACTACATAGGAGCTCGACATCGAGGTGAGAGCCCAGAGTTGCCTGTATCGGTAATGGCCGCCCAAGCCCCTGCAATTATAAACCGGCAGCTCGCAACATAGACTTGCTCAGCCTCCGCTCCAAACCAGCTGACAGCGCCCAACAGCTTGGGGTAATTGAATTGCAGATCTCAGCTTAGTAGGTCTGCCTCGACGATCTATTCCAAGCGCCGCAAAATTAATTTAAAATGCCTGTCCCCGTAATGGCCGCCATTCAGGACAATGAGAAAACACGACCTCTCACATAGCCCAAATATAGGTCGAATTTCCACTTTTAAAGTCCCTCAACAAATCTTCTGCCTACACTCCGCAACTTGGTTCAAAAGTACATCAACCGACCCGCTCTAAGCACAGACTGATACTCTCATTGCTGCCAATCTTTAATACACGCCTGTCCCCATCCCAAAATGGCCGCCCACTAGATCAAATTGGTCAAACTGACTATATATAGAGACGTGGATAGCCAACTCTCGTCAACGCAGCTACCAACGCTCAGCAGTTTCTGGGGCAAACGAAAGCAGCTCACCTGCCAGACTGGTTCGCCCAAACAAAGGTTGTCATTGTCGAGGAATGCCAAATTTAGGCAATATGCCTGTCCCGAAAATGGCCGCCAAAGAGGACACCGAGCTTCCAAACACACTCCGACCAAAGGCTGAATGCTAACCCACTGCAGGACTCATGGTAATATGATCTCTAATTCCTCAACAGCCATTAACTAAGAGAATCTTAAGACAAGAATAACCATCAACAATCAGAGGCTGGTGCAACGACTGATCGTGACGTGTGATCTTTCTGCTTAGACAGCAATAGGGTCCTATGCAGCAATTCAATCAGCAAGCTACAGAATCGCGTGCATCAATTTAATTTTTTATATTTCCTTTCAGCATAGACAGCAACAAAGGACTTAACAAGCGACCATTTAGTATTGTCCAATACCGAGTCTAGATCAGCTCTTCGATACACGCCCCCCTTATTACTCCCCCCTCTCCTACGAGAGAATCCCCTCTTGAAAGACAACTCCTCTTCCACCCCGAGAAGCTATCCCCCCTCACCTCTTCCCCCCGCCGAACAAGAACTCATTCCCCTCTCCTCAACAACACTCCGTCCCTCCGGTCTAAACCCGAACACCTCATAGTAAAAAAATGCCACTAAACTCACATCCTGCTTCCCCCATGATAACTCCAAACGTCCTGACCCTCCATGGACCGAACTCCTTCGCAATCACCTTCCCCCCTAATCTCACTAGCAAAGCGAAGAAAATCTTCAAACACAAACTTCTCAGACTACACCCCGAGACTCTATTCGCTGACACATACCACTGCACCACTAGAGGGCAGATCAAAATGGACCTCATCTTTCGCACAGATAGGCCGGACTTCTGGCACTCCACTCTAAAAACACATCTCAATATCTCCAAAACCACCACCACTCCCTTCAGTTGCAAATTGACGACGTCTCTCCCGAACCCCCAATCTAAGAGCGGATATATCTCCATCACCATTTTCACGAACGGCACAGTCCTAATTCAGGCCAAAAACTCTCACCTAGAGAGCTTCGATTCTCTCTTCCTCCCACTAAAAGAAGCCTCCTCCCCACCAGATCTCGGATTCACAACAGCCTTTCTCTCAGTCAAACAACCACGACTGGAGTCGACTCAGATCCCCCATGCAGCTGCCCAGACATCCTCCTCGGCTTCATCACGAGGCTCCCTTCGCAACTCCATTCCTCCTCTCTCCGCTCACCACCAGGTTATTAGACAGTCCCCAACCAGAGCCCCTTACCATAACTCTTCCCCTCTTCCCTCTATTTACCCCCAGTCAACCAGACAACCCGGACACCCAGGCTCCTCCTCACCCCCTCTGCTATCTCTCTTGGTGGAATCCCATCCTCCAGCTCAGCCCTCCCACAGCCCCCCACCCCCGATTATCTCAGGTTCTGGCATCAATCTCGAGGAACCATTCCCGTCGAGTAGATTGCCTGCCCATCAATGCCTCTCCTCCACTCTCCCTTCAACCCCCAATGGGGACCATCATCTTCCAGCTCAGCTTACTAACCCCCTTCCGTCCTCTCGTCACCTGGGTCCCATCTCATGCCTCGAGGCTACACTCTCCCACCCATTTACTCCCACCACAGATTATCTAGGCAGCTCCCCTTACAATAATCTTCCTAAACAGGACCCTCGTCCCTCTTTAAACCACCCTGACCCTCCCTCAATCGTCATGGACAGTACGGCCTCTAACTCCCTTCTTCACCCCTTGTTCCCTTCTCCCTTAGTCCCTCCCCCCTCACCCAAGACCACTCCGGACTTACCCACCCATCATCCCAACATAGACAGCTCGGCACAGCGCCTCTCCCTACTTGAATCCCAGTTGGAAATACTGGTTCGAGGCCTAAGTGAAATTCTCTCCTCCCTTACCCTTTCCCGAAAGCCCTCACATTCACCCTCAGTGCATGCCGATCTTACTCATACAACCTTAGTCGGAACAACGCCCCAGTCCGAGCCTCGCATCCCACCTAGACCTAAAGACGGTTCCCCCAGTAAAGGGAAGATCAGCTCCTTGGACAACTCTCCAGAACACCCTCCTCACTCTCCTCAAAGATAATGATTCTCCCCAAGGCACCCCTAGACCTTCCGCTGAACTCTTCCCCAAAATCCACGATCCAAGTTATCACGGGCTTCAGAAGCAAACACCCGCCCCTGAGAGCACCCAGACCCCCGTCCCACCTTTCCCTCCTGCCTAAAGCCCAATCGAACGAAAACAGAGAAGTAACCCCCATCAACTGCATGCTCATAAACTGCAGATCAGCCTCCAAACATTCATCCGAACTTTCAGAAGCAATTCTCTCTCATGACATACAGATAGCATTCATAACAGAAACCTGACTCAACAACCTCTCCTAGCCTATCATGGACATGTTAGTCCCCCCTGGTTTCTCAGAGGAGGAGGCTTAGCAATCATCCACAAGAACAACATCGCCATCACGGAATTCTCCTCTTGCGCTTACAGCTCTTTTGAATGCCTCTCAGTCAACATCAAAACTCAGGACTCCAGACCCACATTATGCCATCTTCTTTATCATCCCCCTGGCAATTCTTCAGAATTCACGGTTCACCTCTCAGACTTGATTGTCCACTGCGCTCTAGGCAACTCTAACTACATAATCCTGGGCGACCTCAATCTAAGGTGGAACGAAACCAAGAATCCACTCATTCAATCCTTAAACAACCTACTTCTTGAGAACAATCTAACTCAACATTGCCTAGAAGAAACTCACCACAAAGGAGCCATCCTCGACGCCATTATTGGTGAAAGGAAGACAATCACCATCGATCACATCCTCCCAGTCGACTGGTCTGACCATCACATAGTCCTCTTTCACATTAACCTTCCAGTAGTGGGCAATTCTATTTTAAAACGAGACATTCCCAAACGGGTTAGGAACACAGCTCAAATTCCTCGAGCGGTCCTAGAAGAGAGAATCAGCCTGCTGCTCCCCCCTGACACTCACCACCTCTCATCCAACGATATCACCTCTCTCTACAACACTAATTTGACGCTTACTCTCGACCAAATTGCTCCCATTAAACTAAAGAAAGCTAGGAATATTCCCTCTAGATCATGGTTCACCTCCGATATCAACGATGAAAGAAGACTCCTAAGAGCTGCTGAAAGAACATGGAGGAATGATCCCTCAACCCTCCACCGTGAGCAACTCCAAGCAGCCCGCAGGATGTACAAAAATCATATCAAGAATAATAAGTCAGCTTTCTTCTGTTCTGCACTAGATAACGCAAAAAAACGGCCCAAAGAGCTTTTCAACATCATCAAGAATCAGACCTCCAAACCTACTCTCCCTTTAACTCATGCATCCAAAGCTCGATGCGACAGCTTCGCAACCTTCTTTAACGACAAAATCGTCAAGATAGACCTAGCATTGGGCTCAACCCCCACCTCTCTCAATGAGATCAATACGCCCAAAAACATTGTCAACGCTTCCACAAAATCTCCACAACAGTGGTCATCATTCACTCCCATCCAGGAAGCAGAGATAGTCAATCTTATCTCCAAAGCAAAGCCCTCAGCACACTCCCTGGACCAGCTACCGCCTCTTTTGACCAAAGACCTAAAGCTAGTCCTAGCTCCAATATGGTGCAAAATTATCAATAGCTCTTTGAGCTCCGGATCCGTTCCAGACTGCCTCAAGGTAGGACAAGTCACTCCACTACTAAAGAAGCCAGGTCTAGACACAGAAGATTTAAATAATTACAGACCGGTCTCGAACCTTCCTTTTTTGGCCAAAATAATGGAACGATATGTTCTCCCTCAGCTAACCCTTCACCTTGATAACATCAAGCTTCTTGATCCCCTCCAATCAGGATTCAGAAAAGGATGCAGCACTGAATCTGCAATCCTCAACGTCATCGACGACCTACGCAAATCACTCGACGCGGATCAATGCTGCCTTCTCATCCTCCTTGACCTATCGGCTGCATTCGATACAGTCAACCACAATTTACTGCTAAGGGTCCTTCAAGAAAGAGCTGGTCTACAAGAGACAGTCCTCCAATGGTTCTCCTCCTTTCTTCACAACCGATCACAGAGTATAAAAATCAAAAACTTCGAATCCGACCTACACCCAGTCATCAGAGGTGTTCCTCAAGGGTCTGTTCTCTCCCCACAGCTCTTCAACATCTATATCGAACCCCTCACCTCTCTACTCAGAAAATCCAACATCCCCTTTCACCTATATGCGGATAACACGCAGCTGTATCTGGAAACGACCTCTATTGAGGACATCCAGAGACTAAACAACACCCTCAGGGAGATACAAGACTGGCTTTCAACCAATCACTTGAAACTGAACCAAGACAAAACAGAAATACTACTCATCTCCAACAAAGATGATAACCCTCAAATCAAAGAATGGCTTAAAGCTATCGATGCCCTCAATGATAACCTTTCCCTAGCAGACTCAGTGAAATCTCTAGGGATCACCCTAGATCCAAAACTCGACATGAAGAAACACATCGCAAAATCTGCTAAAGGTGCTTTTCTCAACCTTAAACTACTATACAAAATAAAACCCTTCCTTCCACCCAAAGACCTTCAACAGGCCACCCAGGCCCTAGTCCTCTCCAGAATAGACTATGGAATTGCGACCTTGACAGGGACAGCTAAATCCCATCTTGCCCCCCTGAAGACGACACTCAACGCAGCAGCAAGAATGGTCTCCGGAATTAAGAAATTTGAGCACATCTCTCCAGCCCTCAAAGAACTCAGATGGCTCCTAGTGGAGTTATGAGCCAGTTTCAGAACAGCCTGCATCACGCACAAAGCCCTGCATACAGGTAAACCAGAATACCTGACCGCCAAACTCAATAGAGCAGGCCAGTCCAGAAACCTAAGGAGCTCCAGCTCTCTACTGCTCATCCCGCCCAAACTGCGCAAGCTCAAAACTACAGCCAAATCTTTTGCTGGCAACGCTCCCAAAATCTGGAACTCCATTCCTCCCCACATCAGAACAATCTCCTCATTTCCAAAATTCAAGAGGCTCCTCAAAGACCTCTTCCTCGACCGTACTCGAGGTACCTGATAGTCCCTGGACTGCCCCCGATCTGTCACTCCAGCTTTAACAAAATTCCAAGTCTGACATCAAGGCTGCAGATCAAAATAGCTTTTGGATACAAACATTCTTTCAACAGATTATGTATATCTGAGTTTCAGTCTGCTCATTATGTCATTTACTGTATTTGTTGTGAACCGCTCTGATACCCTTGAGTCCAGTCAGCGCTATACAAAACTACTAAAATAAAAAATAAAAAAATAAAAAATATTCACTCACCCAAACAACTGTTAGAACATGTAGTTTTAACTTCATATGTCTAGTGAATCAACTATTCACACATCTTTGGGCAGTCACACACCCCCACCGAACCACACACACATTCACTCTCCCATACAAATACTCAGTTAACTAATCAATAACTAATACAGACTTTCACATAGCTAGTAACCAACTTGAGAACCAGTTTACACAACAACTGACAAAGTGATACAGATATTCAAACAGTTTAGTCACTATCCACTATATTTATAGTGAGACACTATAAATTGGTCAAGTAAACAGTCAGTTACACTGCTACTAAATCCTCCATCCAAATATTTATTTTTATATATCCACTCATTCTTCAATGCAAATTGCTATATATATAATGCATATTTAAATAACGAAGCAAACCACATTCACTGGATGATGTCATCAGTGATGTCATTTGAGATGTCTATATAGGAGCAATTTCAATGGTTTTGTATGAGTGAAATGTCCAGCTAACTATAACACCCCTAAAACTTATAGTTTTTTGAGTGAATTTTAAAAGTTTTTTAAATGCTAATTCCTAACTATATAAGGCCTGAAACCTATGTTTTTTTCAGTGAATTTCAAAGGTTTTTTAAATACTAATTCCTAACTATATAAGGCCTGAAACCTATGGTTTTTTCAGTGAATTTGCAAGGTTTTTTAAATGCTAATTCCTAACTATATAAGGCCTGAAACCTATGTTTTTTTCAGTGAATTTCAAAGGTTTTTTATTGCTAATTCCTGACTATATAAGACATGAAAGCCCACCAGGAATCTCCAGTATGCGCCAGAGGACTGCATTGCAGAGAGGTGTAATGAAGAGCCATGCCCCTTTTTACACCTCTCTGCAACGCAGCCCCCGTGCATGTTTGAAGAGGGGGAACTAATTCCCCTTGCATACTGGGGGCCCCTGGGGGCCAACTAGCCCACCTTGAACCTCCAGTATGTGCCAGGGGGCTGCATTGCAGAGGTGTAATGAGGCTATGCCCCTTGTTACACCTCTCTGAAACGCATCCCCCTGGCGCGTTTGCAGAGGGGGAACTAATTCCCCTTGCATACTGGGGGTCCCTGGGGGGCAACTAGCCCACCAGGAGCCTCCAGTATGCGCCAGGGGGCTGCATTGCAGAGAAGTGTAATGAGGCCCCACCCTTTTTTACACCTCTCTGCATCGCAGCCCCCGTGCATGTTTGAAGAGGGGGAACTAATTCCCCTTGCATACTGGAGGTCTCTGAGGGCCAACTGGCCCACCTGGAACCTCCAGTATGCGCCAGGGGGCTGCATTGCACAGAGGTGTATTGAGGCTATGCCTCTTTTTACACCTCTCTGCAACGCAGGCCACTGGCGCGTTTGCAGAGGGGGGACTAATTCCCCTTGCATACTGGGGGTCCCTGGGTCATATCTGCCCAAACGCCGAAATTCCGAACGATTGAAAATGACTTTTCTTGAGAAACATTTGGATTTGGATTATCATGTCCTATACTTTGGAATTTTTGAAAGACTGACTTTGAGGATGTTATAAATTACTCAAGTCTGCCCGAATTGTGTGGGTAAAATTGATACCTAGTCACTTTGAATAAGAATGTACTTACGTCTCGTCTAACATTTGGAAGAAATATCTAGTTATATGACAACAGGATACCGACATAACTTGAAGGAAATAAGAACGCCCTGAAGAAGTTCTGTTGTACAGAACGAAACGCGTCGGCTGTCTGTGGTACATAAACTTAAGGAAAATAAAAGCCTTTGAATATACACCAAGATTCAGCGCTTCAATAAGGACTCTAAGTGATATGATTTGATTAGACTTATTGTGCAAGTGGTGCTGTGCCAAACTTTGGAATATTCTCCACTACTCTCTACTACTTACTCTCTACTACTTCACTACTCTCTAATACTCACTCTCTACTACTCATTCTCTACTACTCTACTACTCTCTACTACTCTCTCTCTACTACTCACTCCCTACTACTCACTATCTACTACTCACTCTCTACTACACTCTACTCTCTACTACTCACTCTCTACTACTCTCTCTCTCTACTACTCACTCTTTACTACTCACTATCTACTACTCTCTACTACTCACTCTCTACTTCTCACTCTCTACTACTATCTACTACTCACTCTCTACTACTCTCTCTCTACTACTCTCTACTACTCACTCTCTACTACTCACTCTCTACTACTCTCTACTACTCACTCTCTACTACTCTCTCTCTACTACTCTCTACTACTCACTCTGCTACTCACTCTCTACTACTCTCTACTATTTTCTCTCTCTGCTACTCACTCTCTACTACTCTCTACTACTCACTCCTTACTACTCTCTACTACTCACTCTCTACTGCTCTCTACTACTCACTCTACTACTTACTCTCTACTACTCTCTACTACTCACTCTACTATTCACTCTACTACTCTCTACTACTCACTCTCTGCTACTCTCTCTACTTCTCTCTACTACTCTCTACTACTCACTCTCTACTCTAATACTCAATCTCTTCTCTCTACCTCTCTAACTCTCTCTACTTCTTTCTCTACTAGTCTCTACCTCTACCTCTCTACCTCTACACCTCTACCTCTCTACCTCTCTCTACACGCACACACATACACATATATATAGGCATATATATGCATATGCATTTATGTATGTGTATATATATATATATGCATACATATATAAACATATATAATCTGCATATCTATATAAATACAAATATAAATGCATGCATACATATACATATATGCATACATATGCATGTTATTTACATGAAAGCTTTAAAAACACTAATAAAAGCAAAGCTAAAAAGCCACCTCATTACAAACAGAATGGCTTTAACTTAAACGAGGGCAAGATCTATTGCATTTTCAATGCTTGTTTACTTTGGTTCCATCAAGAAGGCATTCAGATGTGTCACACATTTGCATAAATTCTGAATGTTAGCACTCTAGTCACTGTTGTAAAGCTACTGCTCACCAGCGAAGTCTGCTGCTAATCATACTTTCTATGGCAAAATGAACCCCCTCATTTTGTTCCTTTTTAAATTAAATGTTTTCAGACTTACCACTTCATTCCAATCAAGATGGCTTCTGGTGTGCCATACTTTTGTCATAAGTAAGACTGTTAGCGCTCTAGTTGTTCTTTAGAACACTCTCGGACATTCTGTCATTGGGCTATACTTGGGCTACATCTGGGTGATATTTGGGCTACATTTGGGCTCTTTTGTCTCTGGTGGCCATCTTGGGAGACTGCATGTCAGAATTTTTTAATGAAATAGAAGAGGATTTGGGAAGTCACTCAAAATGTGCCCTAATTTTTCTTTCTGCAGCACTAATCATACTTTCTATGGCAAAATATACCCCCTCATTTTGTTCCTTTTTAAATTAAATGTTTTAAGAGTTACCACTTTATTCCAATCAAGATGGCTTCAGGTGTGCCATACCTTTGTAATAAGTAGAACTGTTAGCGCTCTAGTTGTTCTTTAGAACACTCTAGGAGGCTGCAGTAGAACACAAAGGAATCAACTGACAGTCTCTGTCCTTGTTGGATGTACATGTTTTACTGAGAATGTCAGACTTCATTCTCACATGACTGAGAAAGATAATGTGGTTTACAGAAAATATGCTTTCAGTTTAGCTTATAGATCCCCTTCCAAACCACTGTGGGAAAAGCATGATATAATAGTTTTCTTTCAAACATGATTCATGATATCCCAGCAGAAGGTTTTTTCACATGGTAAAATCACCTTAGAACACACCACAATTCCTAAAATGATTATGGTACCATCAACAAATGATTTATAATGTAACTAAAGTCCTAAAACCCTCTAAAAAACTACAATGCTTTTTAATGAGGTGCTATCATGTATATTGGTCCCAAGATGGCTGCCAACACTTCTTGGATGAAGTGCTGACAGCCAATCAGATCTCACGATGAGATGTGTGGTTAGGCTCCGCCCAGATATATATGTGTTTTTGAAGTTAATTTTCATAAAAACCACTGGAGCAATTTTCACCAAATATAGCAAAGGCACTTCTGCATACCAGTCCCTACAATTTTGCCAAGTTTGGTGTAATTCCGTTCAGCGGTTCGGGCTGTAGCCTTGTCAGAACGTCCTATGGAAATTAACATGGGGAAAACATGTTTTGGGACCCCCCTTTTTTCTCAGCCCCCACTTCACGAATCTCCCCGAAACTTTCAGGGAAGGAAAATTACAAGCAAATTCCTCAACCGGTGCCAAAGTTATTCCCAATATAGGTAAAATATATAGATAGATAGATATTGACCCCCCACACAGGTTACTTTTTTTTTTTAAAAGCCCCAGGGTGGCTGTCCCCAGGGCTGGGAGGGCCTGAGAGCCCCCCACAACAAATTTAAAAGAAGCCCCGGGGGTGGCAGTCCCCAGGGCTGGTGGGGCTTCAGAGCCCTCCCACCTAATTTCAATTAGCCCTGGGGTGTGGCGGTCCCCAGGCTTGGGGGGGCCTGAGAGCCCCACCACCTAATTACAAGAAGCCCTGGGGGGTGGCGGTCCCTGGGGCTGGGGGTGCTGAGAACCCCCCACACAATTTCAAAAAGCCCCGGGGGTGGTGGTCCCCAGGGTTGAAGGGGCCTGAGAGCCCCCACCCATAATTAAAAAGCCCCAGGGGGTGGTGGTCCCCAGGGCTGGGAGGCCCCTCTGGCCCCCCTTTACATAAATATTGCCCATGGAATTTGGCTCCCCCGGGGGCCAATTACCAAAGAAGAGCGGGAGCCCGCGATTTGTTTACGTTTTTTTTTATCGGCAGGATCTTGCGTGGATTTTGCTGATTTTTTAAAAATATTTTTTTGGGGGGGGCCTTGGGGTCCTTGTGGGACCCCCTGAACAGGCCTAGGGGGTCAGGGAGTTTCTACCCTGCCCCCTTTTCACATTTTGCGTGTTTATTTTTAGGTTTCTTGTGCCTCGGTTCTACTGAGGCACAAGATGGCTGCCAACACTTCCTCATTTGGAGTGTTGACAGCCAATTAGAGTACAGCTCGTGCACGTCAGGGTACGCTTAGGGTGCGCGGAGCCTGCGCAGCCATAGATATATATGTACTTTTAAATGTCATTTTCTCAGGAACTACTGAACGGATTTACACCATTTGAGCAAAAGGCACGAGTGTGAACTAAGGACTACCTCTTTGCCAAATTTGGTGTAGTTCCGTTCACAGTTCGGGCTGTAGCCGCGATGAACGGTTCCTATGGAAAATTGCATGGGGAACACACGTTTTGGGACCCCCATTTTTTCTCGCCCCCCGCTTGACGAATCACCCTGAGACTTCAAGGACAGGAGCGGACCGGAGCGCCCCACCAGTTTAAAAATTTTCATGAAAATTTGTCAACTGCCACCAAAGTTGTTCCAAATAGAATGTTGTGGATTTCCTATGGAAAATAGGTCCTAACTATAACTACTTACTGGCGACCACCAGTAGGTAATATATATACACAGACATATATACATACATACAAATATAAACACACATATATATTTATTTACATATAATCTGAATATATATATATACATACACACACACATGCACATATATATATATATTCACTGAAAAAACCATAGGTTATAGACCATATATAGTTAGGATTTTGCATTTACAAAACCTTGAAAATTCACTGAAAAAACCATATGTTAGAGACCATATATAGTTAGCTGGACATTTTATTGACATAAAACCAATGAAATTCCATATATAGTTAGTTGCACTAACTATATATCGCGCACCCGCAATCCACTGCTGATGATGTCACATATTACATCATTCATGACATGGTCAGTGACATCACTGATGACATCACTGATGACATCTCAAATGACATCACTGATGACATCTCAAATGACATCACTGATGACATCATCTAGTGTCTGTGTGTTTTTGTAAAGTTTAAATATGTTTTACATATTGAAGAATGAGTGGATGTATGGAAGACTGAGTGTGTGTGTGGCTGGCTGGGAGGTGTGTGACTCTGTGCATATTAATGTGTACTTGTATCAGTGATTGTATAAGAGAGTAAGTATGTGTTAGTATATGTGTGAAAAGTATGGTGTTCTGTGTTTAACTGTATAGATGAGGAAATCGAAGTGTGATTGATTCTTCACAGGACTGACTAGGTGTATGAGTGCATATGATAGTGTTGTAATAATGAGTGACTGTATGTATGAGTGATTGTATGGGTGAATGAGTGAATGTGTGTGTAGACGTAGGAATCAGTGAGTGCGTATGTAGTAACTGGTATTGGTGTGTCATGATGTCATCAGTGATGTCATTTGAGATGTCATCAGTGATGTCATTTGAGATGTCATCAGTGATGTCACTGAAGTATGGTGTTCTGTGTTTAACTGTATAGATGAGGAAATGGAAGTGTGATTGATTCTTTACAGGACTGACTAGGTGTGTGAGTAACTCCATGGATGAGTGGCAGTGTGTGAGTGTCTGCATAGGTGTATGAGTGCATATGATAGTGTTGTAATAATGAGTGACTGTATGTATGAGTGATTGTATGGGTGAATGAGTGAATGTGTGTGTAGACGTAGGAATCAGTGAGTGCGTATGTAGTAACTGGTATTGTTGTGTCATGATGTCATCAGTGATGTCATTTGAGATGTCATCAGTGATGTCATCAGTGTTGTCATTTGAGATGTCATCAGTGATGTCATCAGTGATGTCACTGACCATGTCATGAATGATGTAATATGTGACATCATCAGCAGTGGATTGCGGGTGCGCGATATATAGTTAGTGCAACGAACTATATATGGAATTTCATTGGTTTTATGTCAATAAAATGTCCAGCTAACTATATATGGTCTCTAACATATGGTTTTTTCAGTGAATTTTCAAGGTTTTGTAAATGCAAAATCCTAACTATATATGGTCTATAACCTATGGTTTTTTCAGTGAATTTCATTGGTTTTTTAAAAGCTAATATCTATAGCTGTAAAATATATTCTTTATTACCTGACGTATCACGTAGCCACGTGAGACGCCTCATGACGCGTCGCATAACCGTGACGTATCGGCTCTGCAGCGCAAACAAAACCCGTAACGTAAGCGTGCCGGAGCACGCTTACAGATATATATATTTTTTGAACCTTAATTAGACAAAATCCACACGTGCACATATCTTGAGGCCTTGCAAAGGCACATCAAACAAACAGTCCCTACAATTTTGCCAAGTTTGCTGGAAATCTATTCCCTTAATTTTTTTTTTTATTGTTTCTCTTGGTTTTCCCCTTGTTACGCTTACCGGGACGCTACCCGGTACGCGAACCGGACGCTACAAAAACACAAGATGGCGGACTCCCGTTACGCTGCCGGTTAGCTGCCCGGTTCGCGTACCGGGAAGCGCCTCTACCACGAAAAATCGCGGGGGACTTTAATATCCCCCTCATCAATCCTAGGGGGTCAGGAGGGGTTTACCTTGCCCCCTTTCCTTCATTTCCCCCTTCTTTTTTCACCACATCTTGTCTCTCGCACCTACCGAGAGACAAGATGGCGGCCGCTCCGGACTGTTTACAATGTTGACAGCTACGCTGCCGGTTAGCTGCCCGGTTAGCTGCCTGGTGAGCTGCCCGGTTCGCGCAAATTTATTTATTTATTTTTTTCCCCGCGGTGCACTTTAATATCCCCCTCATCAATCCTAGGGGGTCAGGAGTGGTCTACCTTGCCCCCTTTCCTTCATTTCCCCCTTCGTTTTTCACCACATCTTGTCTCTCGATCGTACCGAGAGACAAGATGGCGGCCGCTCCGGACTGTTTAGAATGTTGACAGACACCGGAGAGCCAATCAGCTTCGCTTCGCGAAGTTCCGTTACGCGTCAGGTACGCGAACCGGGGCGCTAACCGGAGCGCTGTCACAGATATATATATATATTTTTAAACGTTAATTTCTCAAAATCCACTGGAGCACATATATTGAGACATAGCAAAGGCACGTCGGGCAAACCATATCTACAATTTTGCCAAGTTTCATGTAAATCTATTCAGCCGTTCGAGCTAAAAGTGAGTCCAACCGCCCTATGGAAAAATGAATGGGAAAAACGCGTTTTGGGACCCCCCTTTTTTCTCGCCCCCCCTTGACGAAACCCCCCCTGATTTTCAGGGGCTGCTCAGAAACAAAATGTGCCATTTTCCTGAAAATTTCAGCCAATTCCGTCCACAAACGCCAAAGTTATTAGACATAGAATTTTCAGAAATCCCATAGAGAAAAAATCCTAACTATATATACCCACTGGCTATCGCCAGTAGGTAATATACATATATAAACATATATAATCTGCATATCTATATAAATATAAATGCATGCATACATATACACATATGCATACATATGCATGCTATTTACATGAAAGTTTTAAAAACACTAATAAAAGCAAAGCTAAAAAGCCACCTCATTACAAACAGAATGGCTTTAACTTAAACGAGGGCGAGATCTATTGCATTTTCAATGCTTGTTTACTTTGGTTCTATCAAGAAGGCATTCAGATGTGTCACACATTTGCCATAAATTCTGAATGTTAGCACTCTAGTTGCTCATTAGATCACTGTAGTAAAGCTAGTGCTCACCAGGGAAGTCTGCTGCTAATCATGGTTTGCAGCCGTTTTCCCGCATTTTTTATCCCGCAGACTTTCAGTCCGCATACCATTATCCCGCAAGGTCATTGACCTCGCATACCATTATCCCGCATTTTTTCAAAACGCATGTGCATTTATCGCGCATGCCTTTACAAAGAATAACGTTTTAAAGGCATGTATGGTAAATGCATTTGCGTTGTGAAAACCACGATGACGAGAGAGGTAAGTGGGTTTGTGTTAATTTTTTCGTGGGTTAGTGATTGTGTAGTGTAGTGTAGTGTTGTGTAGTGTAGTGTTGTGTTAGTGTAGTGTAGAGTTCTGGTGGTTGTTTAGTGTAGGGTCATGCTGGGGGTAGTGTTTTAGGGTTTAGGGTTGTGTTGTAGTGTTTGCGTAGTGTAGGGTCATGCTGGGGGTAGTGTTTTAGGGTTTAGGGTAGTGTTGTAGTGTTTGCGAAGTGTAGGGTCATGCTGGGGCTAGTGTTTTAGGGTTTAGGGTAGTGTTGTAGTGTTTGCGTAGTGTAGGGTCATGCTGGGCGTAGTGTTTTAGGGTTTAGGGTAGTGTTGTAGTGTTTGCGTAGTGTAGGGTCATGCTGGGGCTAGTGTTTTAGGGTTTAGGGTAGTGTTGTAGTGTTTGCGTAGTGTAGGGTCATGCTGGGCGTAGTGTTTTAGGGTTTAGGATAGTGTTGTAGTGTTTGCGTAGTGTAGGGTCATGCTGGGGGTAGTGTTTTAGGGTTTGGGTAGTGTTGTAGTGTTTGCGTAGTGTAGGGTCATGCTGGGGGTAGTGTTTTAGGGTTTTGGGTAGTGTTGTAGTGTTTGCGTAGTGTAGGGTCATGCTGGGGGTAGTGTTTTAGGGTTTTGGGTAGTGTTGTAGTGTTTGCGTAGTGTAGGGTCATGCTGGGATGTAGTGTTTTAGGGTTTTGGGTAGTGTTGTAGTGTTTGCGTAGTGTAGGGTCATGCTGGGGTGTAGTGTTTTAGGGTTTTGGGTAGTGTTGTAGTGTTTGCGTAGTGTAGGGTCATGCTGGGGGTAGTGTTTTAGGGTTTTGGGTAGTGTTGTAGTGTTTGCGTAGTGTAGGGTCATGCTGGGGGTAGTGTTTTAGGGTTTTGGGTAGTGTTGTAGTGTTTGCGTAGTGTAGGGTCATGCTGGGGGGTAGTGTTTTAGGGTTTTGGGTAGTGTTGTAGTGTTTGCGTAGTGTAGGGTCATGCTGGGGGTAGTGTTTTAGGGTTTTGGGTAGTGTTGTAGTGTTTGCGTAGTGTAGGGTCATGCTGGGGGTAGTGTTTTAGGGTTTTGGGTAGTGTTGTAGTGTTTGCGTAGTGTAGGGTCATGCTGGGGGTAGTGTTTTAGGGTTTAGGGTAGTGTTGTAGTGTTTGCGTAGTGTAGTGTCATGCTGGGGGTAGTGTTTTAGGGTTTAGGGTAGTGTTGTAGTGTTTGTGTAGTGTAGTGTCATGCTGGGGGTAGTGTTTTAGGGTTTAGGGTAGTGTTGTAGTGTTTGTGTAGTGTAGGGTCATGCTGGGGTGTAGTGTTTTAGGGTTTTGGGTAGTGTTGTAGTGTTTGCGTAGTGTAGGGTCATGCTGGGGGTAGTGTTTTAGGGTTTAGGGTAGTGTTGTAGTGTTTGCATAGTGTAGGGTCATGCTGGGGGTAGTGTTTTAGGGTTTAGGGTAGTGTTGTAGTGTTTGCGTAGTGTAGGGTCATGCTGGGGGTAGTGTTTTAGGGTTTAGGGTTGTGTTGTAGTGTTTGCGTAGTGTAGGGTCATGCTGGGGGTAGTGTTTTAGGGTTTAGGGTTGTGTTGTAGTGTTTGTGTAGTGTAGGGTCATGCTGGGGGTAGTGTTTTAGGGTTTAGGGTAGTGTTGTAGTGTTTGCGTAGTGTAGGGTCATGCTGGGGTGTAGTGTTTTAGGGTTTTGGGTAGTGTTGTAGTGTTTGTGTAGTGTAGGGTCATGCTGGGGGTAGTGTTTTAGGGTTTAGGGTAGTGTTGTACTGTTTGTGTAGTGTAGGGTCATGCTGGGGGTAGTGTTTTAGGGTTTAGGGTAGTTTAGTTGTTTAGTGTATGCTAAAGGCATATTCGTTCTAAAAGTTTTCGTTATTTTAATTTGCGGCCTAATAGTACATGCGGGATATTTTTTGCGGACTGATGGTATGCGGGATTTCGTCATATATTCGCTAATCATACTTTCTATGGCAAAATGAACCCCCTCATTTTGTTCCTTTTTAAATTAAATGTTTTAAGAGTTACCACTTTATTCCAATCAATATGGCTTCAGGTGTGCCATACCTTTGTAATAAGTAGGACTGTTAGCACTCTAGTTGTTCTTTAGAACACTCTGGGACATTCTGTCATTGGGCTATAGTTGGACTACATCTGGCTGATATTTGGGCTACATTTGTTTTTTTTTGTCTCTGGTGGCCATCTTTGGGCTACATTGGGCTACATTGGGCTACATTGGGCTACATTTGGGCTCCAACATATATATAGCCCAATGTAGCCCAATATATATTTTTCAAAGTTAATTTTCGTAAAAACCACTGGAGCCTATATCTTGAGACATAGCAAAGGCACATCGGGCTACCAGTCCCTACAATTTTGCCAAGTTTGGTGTAAATCCATTCAGCCGTTCAGGCTAAAAGTGAGGCCAACCGCCCTATGGAAAATTGCATGGGAAAAACACGTTTTGGGACCCCCCTTTTTTCTCGGCCCCCCCTTGACGAAACCCCCCCAAATTTTCAGGGGCTGCTCAGAAACAAAATGTTCAATTTTCCTGAAAATTTCAGCCAATTCTGTCCTCAAACGCCAAAGTTATTCGACATAGAATTTTCAAAAATCCCATAGGAAAAAAATCCTAACTATATATACCTACTGGCTGTCGCCAGTAGGTAATATATATATATATATATATATATATATATATATATATATATATATATATATATATATATATATATATATATATATATATATATTACCTACTGGCGGTCGCCAGTAGGTATATATAGTTAGGATTTTTTCTCTATGGGATTTTTGAAAATTCTATGTCTAATAACTTTGCCGTTTGTGGACGGAATTGGCTGAAATTTTCAGGAAAATGGCACATTTTGTTTCTGAGCAGCCTTTGAAAATTTGGGGGGGGTTCGTCAAGGGGGGGCCGAGAAAAAAGGGGGGTCCCAAAACGCGTTTTTCCCATGTTAATTCCCATAGGGCGGTTGGCCTCACTTTTAGACCGAACGGCTGAATGGATTTGCACGAAACTTGGCAAAATTGTAGGGACTGGTAGCCCGATGTGCCTTTTGTAGGTCTCAATATATGTGCTCCAGTGGATTTTGAGAAATTAACGTTTAAAAAAAGATATATATCTGTAAGCGCGGACCGGGCAGCGGCCTAGGACGCGTACTTTTCGCGCAACGGAGCTTTGTGAAGCGAAGCTGATTGGTTCTCCGGCGTCTGTCAACATTCCAAACAGTCCGTAGTGGCCGCAAACAGTCCGTAGTGGCCGCCATCTTGTCTCTCGGTAGGATCGAGAGACAAGAGGAGGCCAAAGCGAAGGGGTAAATGACCATAAGGGGGAATAGTAGATCCTCGCTGACCCCCTAGGTTTGATGTGGAGGTTTTAAAAGGGCCCCGCGGGGCAAAAAAAAAAAATTCTAATAATAATCTTACGGCTGAATGGATTTGCACGAAACTTGGCAAAATTGTAGGGACTGGTAGCCCGATGTGCCTTTGCTAGGTCTCAATATATGTGCTTCAGTGGATTTTGAGAAATTAACGTTCAAAAAAAGATATATATCTGTAACAGCGCACCGCTTCGCGTACTTTTCGCGTTACGGAGCTTTGCGAAGCGAAGCTGATTGGCTCTCCGGTGTCTGTAAACATTCCAAACAGTCCGTAGCGGCCGCCATCTTGTCTCTCGGTAGGATCGAGAGACAAGAGGAGGCCAAAGCGAAGGGGCAAATGACCATAAGGGGGCATAGTAGATCCTCGCTGATCCCCTAGGTTTGATGTGGAGGTTTTAAAAGGGCCCCGCGGGGCAAAAAAAATAAATAATAATAATAATCGAACGGCTGAATGGATTTGCACGAAACTTGGTAAAATATTAGGGACTGGTAGCCCGATGTGCCTTTGCTAGGTCTCAATATATGTGCTTCAGTGCATTTTGAGAAATTAACGTTCAAAAACAAGATATATATCTGTAACAGCGCTCCGCTTCGCGGAGATAAAATTATATCTGTATTACCTAGCTGTTGCTAACACCAGTTAGCGACGGCTAGTAGGAGATAGCGACCATCTTGGGCCCCACTTTGCATGTGAGTGATATTTATCACTAATGACATGCAAAGTGGGCATGCCAAGATGTTAGCGACTGGAAACAGTCGCTAACATCGCTATCTCCTATTATCAACTTTTGGAAATATTCGAGATAAGCGCGAATATCTCCAAAAAGTAACATCTGCCCTGAGCAGTTCTTAGCCATGTTATCCTATGGGAGGTGGATAACATGGCTAAGAGGATTAGCTCGGTAATGCATGAATATCGCTGAGTTTTCAGCGATATTAATGCATTGCGGTCAGTTTTTATCGTATTTGCGATAAACTTTGATAATAGCAAGGTTTATCTGCGATAATTTCTGACGGTAAAAAAATCTTTGCAATGCATCGTTAGGGATAAATATCGCTTAACTTTGGTAATATGCCCCAACGTCTGTTAACGTTCGATTCGAAGGAAATCAGGAAGTGTTGAAAAACATTGTCTGCGCCATCTTGTCTTTTTTCAAATGCCACACTTTTGTCGTGCACGGCAGCCATTTTAGATGCCTTGACCAGACCCACTCTGTGCACGCTGTCGATCCTTAGCATGGCTCCCCACCCTCGCAAGCATCTCCCCCAGGCAGTGGTCACCCCCGCTCTCTGTCTTATGCATGGGTAATAAACCTCCCCCCATCTGCGCTGCTCTTTCCTGAGAATCACACCCTGTGCCCGCCCGACACCTCCCTTTCGCCCTATTCACTACTGCACCCTCTGACACTCCTTTTCCTCTGTGTCCGATTGTCCAGGCTGGTCCTAGGGTATCAGCTAGCCCTGCAGATGTAGTTTATGGCCACAGCTGTAAAGATTCACCCCTCTTCAAAGGAGTTATAGTAGATCAAGGCCCACACTCGATGAGATCCGTCACAGCAGAAGCGTTGCTATTATCTGAAAACCATCCTGTATTGTGATTGGGGAGGGGACCGAGCGTGAAGCGGAAGATTCCAGGGATGACTCTTTGTACATCAAAGTTTTTACAATTATGTGTCACATTAAAAATATATAGCACTCCGACAAAGTAGTAAGATTATAAAACTTTAATAATTTATAAATATATACAAGAAAACAAAAATAGTAATAACATATAAACATTTTTAGGGAAAAACAACGAAGTAGCGGTCGGCTGTGCGAATAGTCCCAACGCAGCACAACGTCCAGATTTCCGGCGTGGGGCGGGTCATCAGTAGCAAACTGTTGTGCGAATAGTTCCAAGGCAGCAGAACGCGCTGAAATCTAGATGACACGAAAGTGATGTCTAGTAAGTTGCCACCCAGCAAATAACGGCGTGGGGCGTCGCGGGGGGTGGGTCTTCAGTAGCAAACTGTTGTGCGAATAGTTCCAAGGCAGCAGAACGATGGCACCAAGGTGATGTCCAGTAAGTTGCCGCACTGGTTTTGGTATCCTACAATGCTGCTCCGAATAACGGCGTGGGGCGCCCCGGGGGAGGCGGCGTGAACGGGCCTCTCCAGGTGGAGTGTCATCTGTTGTAGTGGGGCGCCCCTTTACCGTTTCAGTTGCCATTCCGTCCGTTTTTGGTCCACTGTGTCAAAAGCCGCAATTCAGCTGAGTTGCGCCCACTCTTGCGGTGCAGCGATAGGCGGCTGTCACAGGACTCTCAAAATGGCGGCAGGCTCTTTCCTTTTTGGGCCTGGTCCACTGAAATGGCCCTGGGACACCTTGGAAATCGGACGCTTGTCTGCTAGGTCTTGGACCCCATTCTCGAAAGCGTCCCCTCCGCCTTGAGAATTCATCAAAAGTTTTGGGGGCCCCGACTCCTGCAGGCTTCTGGTGGGGAGCGGCTGCCATGATTGCTCGCGGAATGACTACGACGGAGCTACGAGATGGTGGTGCTCTCATGCTGACGCCAGCTTCAGTCTGAAACATCCAGAAACAAGGTGGGGCTTTCATCGTTTGGAAAAAAAAAAAGTTTTCATCCAATGAAAAGTGTTGTTTTTAGGTCATATGATCAAGCCTTCCATCATTAGGAAACCAAAAGTAAAATGAACCAATGAAAAGTTTTATAAACAAGTCACATGACCTGTTATGCGGCATAGGGTATAAAATGCGGAGAAAATACGTTGGCACGTGAGGCGGCGTCAGTAGCGGACCGATGTGCGAATAGGCCGAAGGCAGCACAACGCGCCAAGATCCGGATGGCACCGAGGTGGTGTCCAGCAAGTTGCAGCACTGGTGTGGCCATCCTACAATGTTGAAAGTCGGCGTGGGGCGCCCCGTTGGCCTGTGAGTTTGCGTCAGTAGCGGACCGATGTGCGAATAGGCCGAAGGCAGCACAACGCGCCAAGATCCGGATGGCACCGAGGTGGTGTCTAGTAAGTTGCCGCACTGGTGTGGCCATCCTACAATGCTGAAAGTCGGCGTGGGGCGCCCTGTTGGCCTGTGAGATGGTGTCAGTAGCGGACTGATGTGCGAATGGGGCCAAAGGCAGCGCAACAATATTTTCTGACGAGAAGACACCACAAGGCGCTGAGATGCCAAGATCCGGATGGCACCGAGGTGATGTCTAAGTTGCGGAATGATGTGCGAATGGGGCCAAAGGTAGCGTAACAATATTTTCTGTATGGAAGATACCACTAGGCGTTGAGATGCCAAGATTCGGATGGCACCGAGGTGATGTCTAGCAAGTTGGTGTGGTCATCCTACAATGCTGAAACTCGGCGTGGGTCGCCCCATTAGCCTGTGAGATGGCGTCAGTAGCGGACCGATGTGCGAATAGGCCGAAGGCAGCACAACGCGCCAAGATCCGGATGTCACAGTGGTGGTTTCATAGTTGAGAGGCACTTCATCTGCAGTGGGGCGCCGAGATCCGGATGGCACCGAGGTGATGTCTAGCAAGTTGCTGTACTGGTGTGGTCATCCTACAATGCTGAAAGTCGGCGTGGGGCGCCCCATTAGCCTGTGAGATGGCGTCAGTAGCGGACTGATGTGCGAATGGGGCCAAAGGCAGCACAACGCGCCAAGATCCGGATGGCACCGAGGTGGTGTCCAGCAACTTGCCGCACTGGTGTGGCCATCCTACAATGCTGCGCCGAAAGTCGGCGTGGGGCGCCCCGTTGGCCTGTGAGTTCGCGTCAGTCAGTGGGGGCTGTTTGAGGATCTGACTGCATTGGAAAGCAATGTGATGCTGTGCGTCGCCCCCAAGATGGAGGTTCCTCGGCTGCAGTGGGGCGCCCCTTGGTGTTTCACTCGCTATGCAGCTGAGTTGCGTGCGCACTTGTGGCGAATAGGCCGAAGGCAGCACAACGCGCCGAGATCTGGATGGCACCGAGGTGGTGTCCAGCAATTTGCCGCACTGGTGTGGCCATCCTACAATGCTGCGCCGAAAGTCGGCGTGGGGTGCCCCGTTGGCCTGTGAGGTGGCGTCAGTAGCGGACCGATGTGTGAATAGGCCGGAACCAGCACAAGGCGCCAAGATCCGGATGGCACCGAGGTGGTGTCATAGTTGAGAGTTCTGAGCAGCGCTTGTAACACTGTCTGAAGCTTATTTGCACCTGCTGCAGCTTCACTATTGCCCTGGTGTGGCCTAAGATCGCCCATGACATAGGCGGCCACCTCCCGGGGTCCGGCGGAACTTTTTTCCTTTTCCTTTCTGCATCTTGTCCCAAATTCGTTTGACCTGAAGACACGACCAGGTCCCTGAATGTGTGCAGGGGGACGCTATTGATTGAATCAAAATGGCGGCTTCACACAAAGCTGACTCAAGCGTTTTCTGGTGGTTTCATAGTTGAGAGGCACTTCATCTGCAGTGGGGCGCCGAGATCCGGATGGCACCGAGGTGATGTCTAGCAAGTTGCTGTACTTGTGTGGTCATCCTACAATGCTGAAACTCGGCGTGGGTCGCCCCATTAGCCTGTGAGATAGCTGTTCTTTGGATTTGGGCCTGGTCCACTAAAATGGCCCTGGGACACCTAAGAACTCGAACGCTCGATTTTTTTTTCCTTTCCTGTACATGCAAAAAAAGGTAAATGCCCGGTATGTTACACGCTTCATCTGCCACGATGAACTCTCCAGAGGAAACGAAAAAATATATAGTTGTGGTAACTATACCATGCATCGTCATATGGAGAGGTGGCACCAATTAATTATAGTGCTGCATAAAAGAGAGATTTGGAGGAGAACCCCTGACCTGCTAGTACATTCATCAAAGAAGTGGCACTGAGAGCTTCAGAGGCAAGGGAAACGGTCCCAAATATTTAGAAGAACTTTGGAAAGATTAAAATGACATGTTTAGATTGTGGTAAATTAATTTCATGTGGGCAGATGAGTGTTACTCTAATAAATACAGCATATGAACATCATCATAGTCGATGGTTGGCAGAGACATTTTGACTATATCCTGGACCTGCCCGTCCTCGCCCAAAATGGCGCCGGAATAAATGGGACTCGTAACTCCTTGTTGTGTACTGGTTGCAGAACCTTGAAATCACGAGATACGTATGCAGTTTTGAAGCACATGGCGGGCGGGGACGAGAATTGATTGAATATTTCGACATCCCTATTGATATTAAGTTCTGATGTGTTATTGATTACTGTACTGTTGAAAGTTCGAATTAACGTCACCCATGGTACTTGCCCGCAAATGTATATCTAGATAATTTTATTGTAACTGGCCCTGTCGTATTTTAATTATAAAATGTACGTCCACCGATTCCATAACTGTTAGACACCTTAGTTCTTGCAACCTAATGGCCCGCCCGTTACGTTCCTCTACAGTGTAAATGTCTACTCATCACATACGATTACAGTTTGCTCCGTGGCCGGCCCACGTGGTTATAGGCTCGTATTTGTATAATGAAATTTTCACAATAAAGGTTTTTAAAAGAAAACATGGTAGTAGTATATACATTGGTAAAGTTTGTAATAATAGTCACTGTTTTAGAATCATTAAAAGGCAAGTGAAATAAAGCAGACCAATTACATGAAGGGTAAAAGGTATAATACGAAGGAACGCAGTAAAGATAAATGGTCAAGGGCTGTTGTGTTTTCTATTCCTGCAACATAAAGTGATCGATAAGAATCTCATATTCAGGCGTATCGGCGACTAAGACAGCAGGTCGACCCTCTTTTGCTCAACGGCTCCATCATGGGACGAAGAAACGCTCTTTTTCTCGAAAAAAGAATATATTTTACTTGCAGGACAGTTGTAAAATTTCCGGGAAAGTACATTAGCCTGGAACATTATAACATATATTTAAGAAAAAATAATGTTCGGAAGTAATGAAAAGCGTAATTTTTAGGTCATATGAGCAAGCCTTTCATCATTACAATAAGAAAAGTAAAATGAACCAATGAAAAGTTTTATTAACAAGTCACATGACTTGTTATGCTTACGTTACGCGCTGCGCGCCCCGGATGACTTCCGGATGCGCTAACGCGGCGCGTCATATGACGCATTACGCGACAACGCAGGTCCAGAATATAGTCAAAATGTCTCCACCAACCAGCGGTCGGAACACAACCCCTTTCAGCAGGCTAAATAGTTCTGTTAAATGAGAACAGAAGGGACAGGCAACAAGAACCATCAGTGAAAGAGGGGAGGGCTAGTTCTTCTCTACCGGGTTACATTGGGGCGCTACCGGAACTGATCGAATTGGTAGTCTACAGTGTTTCTGGATGTTTCAGACTGAAGCTGGGGTTAGCATGAGAGCAGCATCATTTCGTAGCTCCGTCGTGGCCATTCCGCAACCAATCATGGCAGCCGCTCTTTATCGTTATTTTGGGCGGGGTGGGTGGCGGAGCCGAGCTGTTTTGCAGCCATCATTGTGTGGAGTTCAGTTCATCTCACTAGTTTTGTATTTGTCATGAGGGGTTGTTCCTAATGTTTCTATTTTAGCGAGGTCAAAAAGAGATCCCATTAGTGGCCTACTGATTTTGCTCGATTCCTTTTCTTTTTTTTTACACGATTTTCCGTTATCTGCAAAGACTAAACAGAGTATTGCGACTCTGTGTTTGTTTGTAAATAGAGAATGAACCAAAGAGAACTAATTCTAAAACAGTAAATACTTGGATAACAATCAATCAAATGGAGAGAGAAGCAGGCACGACGGATTACAACGGGGGCAAAGGCCTGCGTTAACTACCTTTCACTATCTGCAAAGAGAGAGTACTCCTAATAGAAATGAGGGGGGGGGGCACCATTCAAAGCAGATCAGTGTGCATAAACACGAAAATGTTTTCACTTACCACGTACTTGACATTCGACAGCTTATGATATTTGCTATTAAAAAACCATTGAAATTCACTGAAAAAACCATAGGTTATAGACCATATATAGTTAGGAATTAGCATTTACAAAACCTTGAAAATTCACTGAAAAAACCATAGGTTATAGACCATATATAGTTAGGAATTAGCATTTAAAAAACCTTATTTTACTCACACAAAACCATTGAAATTACATATATAGTTAGTTGCACTAACTATATATCGCGCACCTGCAATCCACTGCTGATGATGTCACATATTACATCATTCATGACATGGTCAGTGACATCACTGATGACATCACTGATGACATCTCAAATGACATCACTGATGACATCACTGATGACAACATCCAGTGACTGTATGTTTCTGTAAAGTTAAAATGTGTCTTACATATTGAAGAATGAGTGGAAGTATAAGTGTCTGGACAAAGGATTTAGTAGGTGCATGACTGAATGCATGAGTGAGTGATTAAATGTGTCTCACTGAGTGCATGGGTTAGTGACTAAAGTGTCTTAATTTGTGCATCATTATGTCTGTTGTTCTGTAAACTGCTGCATGTTTTGATCAGTAGCTATATAATTAACTATATGGGTTACTGATTGATTGTCCAAGTATTTGTATGGGAGACTGAGTGTGTGTGTGGCTGGCTGGGAGGTGTGTGACTCTGTGCAGATCAATGTGTACTTGTATCAATGATTGTATAACAAGGTAAGTATGTGTTAGTATATGTTTGAAAATGTAAGGTGCTCTATGTTTAACTGTATAGACAAGAAAATGGAAGTGTCATTGATTCTTTACAGGACTGACTAGGTGTGTGAGTAACTCCATGGATGAGTGGCAGACTGTGAGTGTCTGTATAGGTGTATGAGTGCATATGATAGTGTTGTAAAGATGAGTGATTGTATGTATGAATGATAGTATGGGTGAATGAGTGAAGGTGTGTGTAGACGTAGGAATCAGTGAGTGCGTATGTAGTAACTAGTATTGGTGTGTCAATGGTTTCAAAAATTATATTCTGTATTTAACACTGGGTGAAACAGAGGTTATATTAAAATGTGAGGAGATGCATTGTATTGTCATATGAATGATATCATCAGTGATGTGGTCATTGATGTCAAATGAGATGTCATCAGTGATGTCATCAGTGATGTCATTTGAGATGTCATCAGTGATGTCATCAGTGATGTCACTGACCATGTCATGAATGATGTAATATGTGACATCATCAGCAGTGGATTGCAGGTGCGCGATATATAGTTAGTGCAACTAACTATATATGTAATTTCAATGGTTTTGTGTGAGTAAAATAAGGTTTTTTAAATGCTAATTCCTAACTATATATGGTCTATAACCTATGGTTTTTTCAGTGAATTTTCAAGGTTTTGTAAATGCTAATTCCTAACTATATATGGTCTATAACCTATGGTTTTTTCAGTGAATATATATATACGTATATTCACTGAAAAAACCATAGGTTTCACACATGTTATAGTTAGCTGGACATTTCACTCATACAAAACCATTGAAATTCCCCCGTTATAGTTAGTTCAGCTAACTATAACTCTCGTGCCCGGAATGCACTGCTGATGACGACACATATTACATCACTCATGACATGGTCAGTGACATCACTCATGACATCACTGATGACATCTCATGCTAATTCCTAACTATAATGTGTGTAAAACCTATGGTTTTTTCAGTGAATTTCAAAGGTTTTGTAAATGATAATTATTACATGTATTAATTATTATATTTCTTTCTTTTTATACTAATTTCTTACATTTTTTATATAAATAGTTATATTTATTGGATTTTTTTAAATTATATTTCATATTCTTAATGTAAAATAATAAAAAAACTAAATTGATTTTTTTTAAATTAATTTTTCCCCCAATATATTAAAATTGAATTCTATATAATTCCTTTTTCGTTGTTTTTTTGTGGTAATCGTACCGTACGCGTACGGAAATGGAATTACACCACATTTGACAGAGAGGTAGAGTTCGGTTCGTAAATAGTGCTTTTTGTTAAATATTGTAAATCTGTTCAGTAGTTCCTGAGAAAACCCCTATACACTATGCATGTAGTGTTCTATGCACCGGGAAACTTGTCTTTTATACCTTCAATTCCCCAATCTGTATTCCTTACTCTTCCAGTAAACACTATCACACTTCTGTTTCAGTATTGTAGTGACCATACGGCACTATGTGCTTATCTATACACTATTCTAAGAGAATCCATTCACTACATTAAAACACTAATCAGCAGATGTACAATAAGTGGTACATCTCCAGAGATATGACAGTTATTGTGTACTGTGATATCACCTCCTTCTGACGCATGGCTTTATAATGTGATTCACCTTCCATACACCATGGCACATCTTTTGCACCAACATTGCACCACAAAAGTGACGCAACAGCTGTGTTAAAAGAGGCACAAGGGGGTTGTAAATCCACCCGTAACACATAGAAATTCATCCAGGCAGTTTCACCAGCAGTGCAAATTGAAGCAGAGACTTGTGACATATTTATGTGCATATGTTACATCCAAGTCCTTCGGAAGTACTACAGTATACTATAGGTAAACTGCTTATAGATTATGCTGTAGCAGTTCCTTATAGTTCTGCACTTTCACATTCACTATACACTAGTAATGTATTCATTCATTCATTATGAACTACACATTCATTCTGAGAAACTTTTATACACTAACATACAAATATATTGACTAGTGAAGGTAGTTCTAAAAATAACTGGGTTTTTTGTGTTTTTAGTTTTCTATTTTTTTTTGTTTTTTCAACAAGTTTTTTTTTAAACCCAAAAAATGGAACTGGAACCCAAAAAGTGTCCAACAGGAACAAAAGAATGAAAAAAATAATAATAATGCAGAGGACAGCGATGCCCCTGCTTCCTGCATTCTATCAGGTTGATAGACTGTTCCCCACAACACATAAGTTTATCGGAATAAATGCATAGAATTTTAACTTCACCAAAATCAGGATCAATTTGTGGGTGTGGACTGCTTGCTGAAAATGCTGCTGCAGCAGTTGATGTGCTTGGTGCAGTAGCATGTGGGTTGGCCTGCAACCTCCGTGTTGCAGCTTGAGCAAAGTTGTTGGGGTGCAAGTTCTTAACGTGTCGCACCTTATTTGCTGTGTCAAAGGAGTATTTTTTAGATGGATCACCCCTTGAAAGAGTTGTTTGGCAAATTTTACAGGTTAATTTTGGAGCATTAAACTTTTTTTGCCCTTCAGGAAAAGTAAAAAACTTCCAAATTAGAGCTTCTTTCTTCTTCTTTGGGGTTTCTTGAGGAATTAAATCTCCAACTGATGAATGGCTGGAAGATGAGTTCATTGCTGTTATTATGGTGATCTTCCTTCTATTTGACAGGATTCTCAGAAGAGATGAAACAATCAAATCTCTTCTTTTAAAGTCACATGGCTTTGCGTACACTTACGGTGCACTTACGGTGCTCTTACGATGCGAGTACGCATGTCGTTCCACCGTGATATGTGTAATTGCTTTTAAAAGTAACATACGATTGTTAAAAAATTAAAAAAACAATTTTCATAATTACCCTAGATAATGTGTTTTGTTAGTATGTACAATAAATACATCAATAAATGTTTTTAAACAATTAAAAACATTTGCGCCTTTCGCGTACGGAGCGCCGTACATGACGTCACACTGAAGCTTTGATGGGACGCGTAACGTCAAAGCGTATTCGTAGCGTATGCGCGGGTACGCGCTGAGTATGATTAGCAGTACAATGTAGTCAAGTCATGTGATTTATATAGCGCGCTACATACCCAGAGGGTCTCAAGGCGCTTGAAGAATGGTGGGGAATTACTTGTCGAATATCCAGGTTTTAAGTTGCTTTCTGAATGATAGGTGGTTTTGAGTGAGGCGAAGGTGAGTGGGGAGTGAATTCCAGGTTTTAGCTGCCAGGTAGGAGAAGGATCTTCCTCCCATGGTGGATTTGTTGATGCGAGGAACAGCAGCAAGGGCTTGGTTGGAAGAGCGTAGCTGGCGGGAGGGGGTGTAGAAGGAGAATCGCGCGTTGAGGCATTCGGGTCCAAGTTCGCAAAGTGCTTTGTGAGCGTGGGTGAGGAGGCGGAATGTTATCCTCTTATTGACAGGGAGCCAGAGGAGGTTTTTCAGGTGACCAGAGATGTGGTCTTTACGCGGGATGTCTAATATGAGTCTCGCAGATGCGTTCTGGGTGCGTTGTAGTTTTTTCTGGAGTTTTGCGGTGGTACCGGCGTATAGTGTGTTTCCGTAGTCCAGGCGGCTTGTGATCAGTGCGTGGGTGACCGTTTTTCTGGTTTCGGTGGGGATCCAGCGGAATGTTTTTTTGAGCATGCGAAGAATGTTGAAGCAAGATGATGAGACGGCGTTGACTTGTCTGGTCATCGAGAGTGAGGAGTCCAGGATGACGCCCAGGTTCCGTGCGTGGTCTGTTGGGATGGGTGCTTTTCCAAGGGCCGCTGGCCACCAGGAGTCGTCCCAGGCGGAGGGGGAGGTGCCTAAGATAAGGACTTCTGTTTTGTCTGAATTCAGTTTTAGACGGCTGTGCTTCATCCACTCTGCTACTTCTTTCATTCCTTCATGTAGGTTGGTTTTGGCGGTGTTAGGGTCTTTGGTGAGTGAGAGGATCAGTTGAGTGTCATCAGCGTAGGAGATGATATTGAGGTTATGTTGGCGTGCGATGGTCGCGAGGGGGCTCATATATACGTTGAAGAGGGTGGGGCTGAGTGAAGATCCTTGTGGTACGCCGCAGATAACTTCAGTGGCTTCTGACTTGAACGGTGGGAGGCGGACTCTCTGAGTTCTTCCGGTAAGGAACGAGGTGATCCAATCGAGTGCTTTTCCTTGTATTCCGATGTTTCTGAGGCGTTGTAACAGGGTGCTATGACAGACTGTGTCGATGGCTGCCGAGAGGTCGAGGAGGATGAGGGCGACTGTGTCTCCATTGTCCAGTAGTGTTCTAATGTCGTCTGTTGCTGCGATGAGTGCGGTCTCAGTGCTGTGTTTGGCTCGGAAGCCGGACTGTGAAGAGTCGAGAGATTTGTTGGTTTCGAGGAAGGCGGCGAGCTGGTTGTTGACTGCTTTCTCGATGACTTTGGCCGGGAATGGGAGGAGCGAGATGGGGCGGTAGTTTTTGAGTTCGGTGGGGTCAGCTGTGGGTTTTTTCAGAAGGGCGCTGAGTTCGGCGTGTTTCCAGCTTTCCGGGAAGGTGGCGGTGTTGAAGGAGCAGTTGATGACGTCTCGGAGGTGTGGTGCTATGATGGAGTCAGCTTTGTTGAAGATGTGATGAGGGCATGGGACAGTGGGGGATCCTGAGTGGATGGAGTTCATCAGGCGGATGGTGTCCTCCGTGGAGATTGGGTTTCAGTCATTGAGGATGCTCAAAGGGGGTGAAGGTTCGGCATGCGGTTGGGAGGGTTGTTCTCCGGTTTGGTTGTCGAAGCTGTTGTGGATGTCTGCGATTTTGTCGTGGAAGAACGAGGCTAAGGAGTCGCAAAGGGATTGAGAGGGAGTGATGTCGTTATGGTTGGCAGTGGGGTTGGTAAATTCTTTGACGATGTTGAATAATTCCTTGCTGTTGTGGGCGTTGTTGTCAAGTCTGTCTTTGAATGCGGCTTTCTTGGCTGTCCGGATCAGTTGGTGGTGTAAACGGGTGGCGTTTTTGAAGGCGTCCCTGGTGCTGTTGTTTGGGTCTTTTTTCCAAGCCTTCTCAAGGGAGCGACAAAGTTTCTTGGATTTCTTAAGATCATCGTTGAACCAGGGGGCGATTTTGCTGCCTAGTTTGATTTGACGTTTTTTCAAAGGTGCTAGGTTGTCGACGCTGTTGGTTAGCCATTGAGTGAGGTTAATGGCTGCTTGGTTGGGATCCGATGAGTGGGCAGGAAGGTTTTGAAGAAGCGATGAGGAGATCTGGTCGATGGTGATTTTGTTCCAGTTTCTTCGCAGAGTAGGTTGAGGATGGCAGTGGGTTGTGGTTTTTTTGTAGACAAAGTGAACGCAGCTGTGGTCCGTCCAGTGGAGAGTTGTGGTGTGACTGAAGGAGATATGTTTGCTGGAGGTAAAGATAGGGTCGAGTGTGTGTCCTGCATAGTGGGTGGGGGTATTAACTAGTTGTTTGAGTCCGAGGTTAGCGAGATTGTCCAAAAGGGTGGTGGTGTTGTTGTCGTTGTTCTTTTCTAGATGGAAATTGAGGTCTCCCAGTAGAATATATTCTTCTGAGGGGAGGGCGTGTGGGGTGATGAAGTCAGTGATGTCTTCACTGAATTGTGCTCGGGGTCCTGGCGGTCTGTAGAGGAGGGTGCCTCTGAGTGTGGTATTGGGGTCGGTGTGGATCTGGAAATGGAGGTGTTCGGCGCTAGCGAGGTTGGCGTCTGAACTGGTCGTGATGTGGATGGTGTTCTTATGGGCGATGGCGATGCCTCCTCCTGTTTGGTTGGTGCGGTCCTTTCGGATGATCTTGTAGTCTTCCGGAATGGCTATGATGATGTCTGGAGCTGAAGAGGCGTTCATCCAGGTTTCTGTCAGGAAGGCGACGTCTGGAGAGATGGTGTCTAGTAGATTCCAAAGGTCGATGGTATGTTTATGGATCGAGCGGGTGTTAAGCAGGATGCATTTAAGGTGGTTGGTGTCGGGTCTCTGTTTGGTGTTTGTGGATGTGGACTTGGTCTTGGTGCCGTCAAACTTGCAGGAGTTGCATGTAAAGGGTCCATGGGTCTGTCCAGGTGCGGCTTGGGCGCAGTTGGGGAGACGGCCGGGGTAAGTATGGCGCGATCACCCTCTCAGTGTCAAATCAGAGCACAGGGCATGCTACGAGAATGGTTACAAGTGGTCACTCATTGGAGATCCGATTCTGGACCTACCTCTGCGCGCATGATAACCCCGCCCCCATCTCTCTCTGTTGTTAATTGTTGGTGCAAACACTCACACTTGCACATGCGCGGTGCATGCCCGCCCACACTCCCCAGTTGTCACCACCTAGCTTTCTTGCTATAACTAAGCCTGGAAGCCAATACATTAGCCAATGGGAGGTCCCCCGGGGCCGTCATGTAGAGCGCGAAAACACTACCAATGACGGCCCCAGGCTTGGTTTGGTAACCCCTGCGGTTCCCGTATAATGCGGGCACTGACGTGAGCACGCTCTCTTTTGCCTGCCTGTGCTGCTGTGAGAGACAGACTCTCGTCGTCGTCGATTGTACTACAAACTGTTTGCTCGAGCGAAGGAGGACTCGTGACACTCGACGTGATGTCACTGCTGCTACCGCCCAGCCAGGCCACCATAGGCGCAGTGGCGGCGGCGCCCACGTCCAGCCCACCCCAGGCCCAGCCGAAGCCCCAGCCTTTGAAGACAAGACAAGAGACGACAGAAGCAAACGTAGGAGAAGCCGTCACAACATCGGCCTCCGCTGTAAATTGTACCTGCATCATAGTATTTTTTTTTTACTGTGTCACGTGGCCCTCCCAGCTCTGTTTTGCTTTATTTTTGTGCGTCACATGCTTTGTGCTTCATTGTATTTGCTCCCTCCTAATCCTCCCGTGACTTTTAATATTTATTGCTGCCTCACTTGGCCTTCCCAGGCCTCTATTCTTATTGATCGTATATGGTGGATCGGAATATTTCCTTCTGCATCACGGGCCCTCCTAGGCCTTTTTTAAATAAATTGTGCGTGCATGAATTTCTGTGTCGTATTTTTGAAGTATCATGTGCTTTAGCCTGTATTGTTATAAATTGTGCGTTCATAATAGTATTATTTTTTTACTGCGTCACGTGGCCCTCCCAACTGTTTTGCTTTATTTTTGTGCGCCACATGCTTTGTGCTTCTTCGTATTTGCTCCCTCCTAATCCTCCCGTGACTTATAATATTTATTACTACCTCACGTGGCCTTCCCAGGCCTCTATTCTTATTGATCGTATATGGTTGATCATAATATTTCCTTCTGCATCACGGGCCCTCCTAGGCCTTTTTTAAATAAATTGTGCGTGCATGAATTTCTGTGTCGTATTTTTGAAGTATCATGTGCTTTAGCCTGTATTGTTATAAATTGTGCGTTCATAATAGTATTATTTTTTTACTGCGTCACGTGGCCCTCCCAACTGTTTTGCTTTATTTTTGTGCGCCACATGCTTTGTGCTTCTTCGTATTTGCTCCCTCCTAATCCTCCTGTGACTTATAATATTTATTACTACCTCACGTGGCCTTCCCAGGCCTCTATTCTTATTGATCGTATATGGTTGATCATAATATTTCCTTCTGCGTCAAGGGACCCTCCTAGGCCTTTGTTTAATAAATTGTGTGTGCATGAATTTCTGTGACGTATTTTTGAACTGTGTCATGTGCTTTAGCCTGTATTGTTATAAATTCTGCGTTCATAATAGTATTTATTTTTCTGCGTCACGTGCCCCTCGCAGCTCTGTTTTACTTTATTTTTGTGCACCACATGCTTTGTGCTTCTTCATATTTGTTCCCTCCTAATCATCCTGCTGACTTTTAATATTTATTGCTACCTCACGTGGCCTTCCCACCCCTCTATTCTTATTGATCGTATATGGTTGATCGTAATATTTCCTTCTGTGTCACGGGGCCCTCCTAGGCCTTTTTTAAATAAATTGTGCATGCATGAATTTCTGTGTCGTATTTTTGAACTGTGTCACATGCTTTAGCCTGTATTGTTACAATTTGTGCGTCCATATTAGTATTATTTTTTTACTGCGTCACGTACCCCTCCCAGCTCTGTTTTGCTTTATTTTTTTGCGCCACCTGCTTTGTGCTTCATCGTATTTGCTACCTCCTAATCCTCACTTGACTTTTAATATTTATTGCTGCCTCACGTGGCCTTCCCAGGCCTCTATTCATATATTTTTTTTTTTTTGTAGAGTTTTATATAGCGTGAACTAGACCCGAACCGAATCAGGTATCAGAGCGCTTTACATAGCACAAGTTACTTTTTTTTTTTTTTTTTACATTAGGACACACACTTTCATTTTTAGGCACGGGGAGATTAAGTGATTTGCCCAGAATCACAGGAGTTTTTGGCGTCGTTACCGAGACTCGAACCCAGATCCTCAGGTCCGAGGTCGAGCGCCTTAGCCGTTAGGCTAACTCCTCTCCCCTCTCTTATAGATCGTATATGATTGATCGTAATATTTCCTTCTGCGTCACGGGGCCCTCCTAGGCCTTTTTTAAATAAATTGTGTGTGCATGAATTTCTGTGTCGTATTTTTGAACTGTGCCACGTGCTTTAGGCTGTATTGTTATAAATTGTGCGTTCATAATAGTATTATTTTTTACTGCATCACGTGCCCCTCCCAGCTCTGTTTTACTTTATTTTCGTGCACCACGTGCTTTGTGCTTCTGTTGTGAATGTATCTAGGACCCTAATTAAATATTCCCGATTCATGCCCTTATGAGGTTATAACAAAACATATCCTTATAAAGGCATAAGAATCATGTCCATATTTAGTCATAGCCATTGCAGTCCAAATACGGCAAGGTTTCTTCCATAGACTCCTAGAAAGTACAACGCGTTCTTTAAACAAACCAAGCCTCCAGCAGCCTGGGAATTTTTCCTGCTTTTGTTTTGATTTGCACAAGAACTCCTGGACTCCAGAAAGAACTGTTAGTTCTTAGTGACGTCTTATGTCCAACCTTACGTCAAACCCGGCACCTTCCAGGTATAAATATACCAATGTTGCCTTAAGCAAACACACGGTGGTTTGGAGCAGAGCGGCTATCTACTTGCCTGACGCCCAGCTGATGCGAGTGCCGAAGGAAGCCGACCCTCCCATTTGACGCACTGAGAGAGACGCTGTCTTTTTTCTTGCAGAGAAATCCAGCTCCGGTGTTTCCAGTCACCCTTTCGGGTTGCTGGGAGATCGAGTCCTGAGAGAGAGATACAAGACCTCCTTCAATCTAAAACCAAGGTACGGAGCTGATTAAAACCTTAGGAGAATTCTTGATTCAGATTCTTGGCAAAAACCTAACTTAACTTAAACTGCAACTTACTTACTCCTTCCACGTATTAGGCTTAGGTCAGGTACACCGGGTAGGTATCTTAGAAGCACCAGTTGAGTACGTTTAGTCAATGATTTTATGTATGTATATATTTTATCCGTTTTAAAGTATCATATGGCTCAGAAACCATATCAATGCTTTTACAGTAATATTTCATAATACTACTTTTACTGTACGCACTTTACTTCATGATAAGTATTGCAATTATGGCAACTCACTTCTCTTGCATGAGAAAGAGGACTGCTCAATAAATAACAACTTTTATTGAAAACACCCGTCTCTCTATTTCTCTGTACTCTGGTGAAACTAAGTATGCACGATTGACTGAGTGAAATAGCTGTCTATTGTTTTCACACGACTCTAGAGATATACTCTTTATTCTGAGGGAGCAAAGTTGTCATGTTTATGCGGTTGTCAGAATCTAATCCCTTCTTGTCTAATTGGGAAAGTTAACTCCTTCCTGAACATTCGAGAAAGTTTCTAGTGACATCTGAGCTAGCTGGCAAACCTAATTAAGTCTAACATAGTCAGTAGAGACCTAGATGACCTCAGTCCTACGTCTACACTGCTGTTTATGTTATTCCAATGCGCAGAGCCTATTGGGAATATAGGAACTACACTACATGGCGCCCAACGTTTGGTAAGGCGATAATCTAACGCAAGATACTAGAGTAACTCAGTCGTGCTTTTTCACACAGACCCCTTTTCCCGTAAAAACTCCAAAAGACGTCTGGAGTGGGTAAAAGGTTATTATCCGCCGGAACTTAGTAGGATGAGAATCCTATGTATTAGTTTTTGGTTTAGTCAATGTTGAAGGATACAATGTTCCAAAATATTGTGCACCTAATCTTTGTTTCCTTAAAACTTGATCTGCAACAAAAAACTTTCTTTCAGTAACATGGGAGAAAGTGAAGACGAAAGAGAGAGAGCTAGAATAGCAGCTCAACTTTTAGCGGATGACACAAGTCTCCGAGGTGAAGACCCAAATGCTATAATCATTCCGGTAAATGTAAGAAGAACTATAACTCTTAAACTTAAAGAAAATGGACTATCACCAAGAGGTGGTACAGTCATATTTGTGGTAGAGGCCCATGAATATCGGCAGACAGAGGTATTCTATTCATGGATACATTTTCCAGCAGCAAACGCTGTGACACAAGATTTCCACTATTACAAAATAGAGGAACCTCCAGAGGAATGCGCTCCTTTTGAGGACGTTGAAATTCCACTAACATACCAAGAGCACCAGCTCTGGTTTAATGGCGCCCTAAAACATAAAAATCACATCACCAGGCTCGGTCCACTAGGTAGACCAGGAGCCACATGGCCGGTTCTAGCCAGCTACACACCACATCACGACATTAAAAAAATGTCAAGCGAAGAACTCTTAGTTAAACTAAAAGAATTAACAAAGGCATACAGAGAATTAGTTCAATTGGAAATTGACGATATAAAATATATGCAGAAATTGAAAGAAACAGATATAGCAGAACAACCTTTTGAACTTGCCAGAATCATAGAAAAATCCTATGAAGAACTAGGTAGAGATAGTTTGGGTGGGAAACCACTAAAACCCCAACTAACTGAAAATGCTGAAAAAACTTTTATTAAGAATAATCTCAACACTCCAAAAAAGAGTTGGGAGGGTAATAAACAATCCACTCCCAGAGAAAAACGGTTTAAGTCCAGAGGAAGGTCTCCTCAAAGGAGAGATAGATCTCTGAGAAGAGGAGGCAAGTCTCCCCAGAGGGAGCCCTCTGAGAAAAGATACAACCTTAGAGATAGGGATAAATTGAGAAAACCTGACAGATATCAAGATATTGATACATGTCCCTCTCGATCTTTTCAGACTTCCTCACAGAAATCGGAAAGAAGAGGACGGTCAGAACACAAGGAATAGCACGTCAAGTCCAAAGACAAGGAACCTGCTCATCAAAGTAAAACATTACAATTTCCAAGAAAGAAGGTAGCTAGTATTAAAATAAAACATGCCGAGGATTCTGAGGACACAACTGAAAAACAGAGAGTGGGCCCAGACAATGCTAGACAGTGCAGCAGAAGTGACCATAGCTCGCAAGATCCTGATGAATCTTCTGGAGACAGTGGACACGAATGAATACATTCAAGTGGAAACTGCAGACACCAGAGTTAGCAAAACCCCATAAATTATATGAAATAACATTGCGTATAGAGGGGGACAAGACTAGGAAAGTAAGGGGTCTCTTTTGGGATAACCTTTCGAAAGGCTATGACATCCTGTTAGCTGAGAAAGACTGGCCACCAGAGTTTGTCAGGGAGTGCCCTCATGGCAAAGAAATTATTATGCCTGCCTTCTCAAACCAAATTCCAATTCATAAAAAAACACATTTGCAAGAAAATGGGCAGTGGCCCAAGCCCCTGCATTATATAAAAATCATGTAGGATGGGATGAGGATTCTCCTCATCATAAAATCCAGTTAAAAAATCAACCTACTGCCCAAAGGCAGTATCCTGTTAAGCAAGATTCTAAAAAGCAAGTCAGGGAGATCTTAGATCAACTTGAATATCAGGGGGTGATTGAAACATGCACCTCAGAAATGAACAATCCTTTGTTTCCTGTCTCCAAGCCAGACGATTCATATAGTCTAGTTTTGGACTACAGACACCTAAACTCCTGCTGCAAAACATTTGCAGTACAAAACTCACACAGTGCATCACTAATGAATAACATCGTGCGCAAGAAATATAAAACGACATTAGATGTCTCAAATGGTTTCTTTTGTCAAACCATTGCACCTGAAAGCAGGTATTTGACCGCTTTCTCAACAATGGGAGCGCAAAAACAATTCTGTCGACTCCCACCGGGATTCAAGAATAGCCCAGGATTATTCTCAGCAAGGGTAACAGAGTTACTACAAATGTATGATGATGAGGCATTATCATATGTCGATGACATCTATCTTACAGACGACGACCTGGAGACTCACTTAAAAAGAGTGAACACCATAATACTTGGGTTCGCAGCTGAAGGGTACAAATTCAACTTTAAAAAGTCACGAATTGCCCATCTAACTGTCCTGTGTTTAGGATATGAATTATCAAGTGAAGGCAAAAGCCTAGCAGACAACTTCTTAGAGAAGTGTGCAGTACTCCAAACACCAAAACGCTGAAGAACTTACAATCAATACTAGGTTTCCTGAATTTCGGAAGAACATACATTCTAAATTATGCAGAGAGGGTTAAACCTCTATACGAATTAATAAAACCTGATTTCAAACAAATTAATTGGACTCAGAAACACACAGAAATTTTAAGATCATTACAAACAGACATGTTAACTAAAACAAAACTGCAAACACGCGCAAATGAACGCAACCTTGTAATCCAAGTCATCCCAGGAAGATGCGGATTCACGTACCTGACCTCTAATGAGGGAGAAACGGTACCAATTGCTTATAAATCACACTTGTACACACAAGCTGAAATGAAATTCAGTTCTACTGAAAAAATTCTAACTGCGGTTCAAACTGCTGTAGCAAAAGAAAGAGACCTGGCACAAGCTAAACGAATAATAATCGTTACACCAGTACCTGCCCTAGAAGCAGTAACAAGAGCGAGCATTCCAAATGCTAAAGCTCTACATCCGAGATGGATACAATGGGTTAATTCTCTTGCTGCATCAGAAGTAGTATACGAATTTGATCCTAATTTAAAAACACAAGAATTCCTCCAATATGAATATGAATGTTCTCTGCCGACCGAAATCCTGCCTCTGGAACATTACAGCTGTATAATATATACAGACGGATCAGCACAACCCGCAGTTGGGGGTAAACAAGCATATAGTGCTGCGTGCGCGATTGTTAAAGGTCGTTGGCACGAAGGAAAATTTAGACCACTAGTAACTAAAACTCAATCTCTAGGAGATTGTACAGCTCAGCGAGCTGAACTACTGGCTTTCAAGATGGCGCTTGAAAATACCGATCGTGAATTGCCCACACTAATAGTGTGCGATTCATATTACTGCGTTCAGTCTTACAATGAATACTTGTAGAACTGGGTTCAAAACGGCTTCAAAGAGGCAAAAGGTGGCACAATCAAGCATAAAATGCTTTGGGAACAAGTAGTTCTTTTACAGAAAGAACAACAAAAGACTCATGTGATACATACACTGAGTCATCAACGTGATGGCGTTCACGTTGCAGGGAATTCATTGGCTGATGAGGCCGCGAAGGCAGCCGTGCAAACGGCTTCCGTAGCTGCCATCACCTGGTCAAAAACAAAAATAGACAGCGATATAATGCAGGCTGTCAGTGCTTTAGTAAAAGACAGTGGTAAGACACTCCCGAAAGTCTTTCCTGTATAGTACTCATACAAAACTGATGCGAATAATGTTCCTTTTGCTCAAATCCCATGAGTGGGGGATAGGGCAATTCCAAACATGGAACACAGATTAGGACTAATTTTAGAGGCACACGAAGGGCTCTCTTCTGCACAGGCTGGTGTTTCTGCCACAGTATCATTATTAAAACAGAGATATTGGTGGCCGTGGATGTGAAAACAAACTAGGAACTATGTTCTAGAATGTGAAATCTGCCAAAGAATGAAAGTATCTACAGTGAAACGACCAGCACAGACGCCCCTTCTAATCTCAGATAAACCATTAGCATGTGTTTACCTGGACCACTGTTGTCCCTTACAAAGGGATGGCAACAATAAATATATCATGGTCGCAGTGGATTCCTGCACCAGATTCATTTGGATGTGGCCCCAGCGCTCGGCTGACGCCAGAACTGTTATAAAAGATTTGCGAGTCTTTATCGGCACATACGCAATTGGCATGCTACATTCTGACCAGGGTCCTGCTTTTAGCTCTCGAGCTTACAAGGAGGCCATGGCCAGCATGGGCATTGCATTGCGGTACTCTTCCCCCTTCCATCCTGAGGGTAATGAGGTAGTGGAAAGAAAAAACCGTGACATAAAGCAATCTATAACGGCGAGGGTATTAGGTTCGGGTGATGGGTGGGTCAAACATCTAACAAGTATCCTACGTAGTCTTAATAATCTGCCAAGAAATTCTCTAAAGGGTATCACTCCTTACGAACTATTGTTCGGCACTAGAATGAAAATCCAGGACTTAGATTGTCAGACTTCAGTGGTGAAAGAAAAAGCCTTTGATATCAAAGATCGTTTGGCTGTTTTACAGGACTTAAATGAAACAAGAAGAAGTCTAAGTAACATAAAGTTAAAGCCAACAGCCACTGAAGAGAAACCACCTGTCCCAGCAAGAGCTGTCTGGATTCCAAAGATTGGGGATCTAGTCAGAGAAAAGATCGCGGTGAAGAAGGAATTTGGGCCTTCTTACAGAAAAGCAGTACCTGTCTTAGCTGTCAACGGAACAAGATCAGTAGTACTACCGCCCCTTGCTGATAAAAAGGAGAACAGAGTTGTATCCATCGACCTGGTAAAACCACAATCATGTGGCCAATAATAAGTAGTAGGCCCAGTGGACTCCCAAGAAATAGCAGAAGACCAAATCTTGCTACAATCCAAGAGGTTCAAACTGAGAGACTAATCACTTTTGATAAACCTGCAGTGAACAAAAAAGGACTATGCAACAAAGCCATGGAACTTGTGCCTCTTGAAACCCAAATTGCAACAGTTCGTCAAGAAACACCTGTCTACAATGAGGTAGCATCGGACTATACTAATGTACCAAAGAAAGATCCAAAGACTAAAGAAAATCCGGAAGCAATTCCAACAATTGACAGAACTGCATCTGGCTACTTCATCAATTTCAATTACTTTTCTGATGATCCAAGTGAACATGAAGAAACACCAGCAACAAAAAACTTTCAAAGAAAAAGTGACTAAACTCTTTCATCAACTAAAAGAAACATATCTGATTTCACCATGGATTGAATTTTGGATTGTGTTAGGTGTACTTTTCCTCCTGCTTCATGGTTTTATGTTTGGGTAGATTTATTGATGGAAAATATAGTACAATGGACACAGCAAGTCAGAACATCAACTTGATCCTAAAGCCTCACAGATCCTCTCACATCGAGAAAAGAGACCTGTCATCAGTGAACATCACAGCCAATCCAATACCCGGTGGGGTAGCATGGGACAAAACGGATTATGAAATCCATGGCCCGATTGAGCTCTTGAAATATCCACATCAATTTAAGGTTTCCTTAAGTGACTTTGTGACACCAAGTACTTTCTCTGATGATTGGGACTTTGAAAATATTAATAATATGATGTCAGATTTAGTAATGTCAGCTAAATTCACAGAACATGATTATTTGCAGGGTTCATCAAACTATGAAGAAATGTACTGTTATAATCATTATGGTCATCACTATTTGCATAAATCTGCTCAACCTAGAAATGTTTTTACTTATAATCAATGGGAACATTGTCCAACACCACCAAGAGGCAGCTCGAAAACATTTTATGAGAAATTCGCATACTTCTCAGGGCTTAACACAAGTGATGCAGAAACGTTTTGTTTTAAAATGTTAAATAAGACAGGAATGAAAATAATGTTGACAAATACTAAATTGATTTATTCCTGAAAATTTTATGATAAAATGACTACATTTGGTTTTGAATTTTGGAAAAACAACATTGAAACAACAACCATCTGGGGTACAAAAGACTGCAGGTACAAGGTCTAGAAGCATTATTTAGAGCCTGCATGATCCCAGAACAGATAATATTCCTGAATGACACCATTCAACAAACAACCTGTCTTGGTTTAGCCAAGATAAAAGACTTAAACAAACCGTCTATTCCAAAGCCCATACATGATAGTAATAGCACTACAGATGTGGAGATAGACGTATCCCATATTTTACACCAAAACAGAACAAATCCTGATTGGAAAAAATGGTTGATCTGGCCCACAGACACAAATAACTGTCAAGATAGATTCCTGAACAAAACACAGGGGTTCAAACAGACGAGGCCAGACCCAAGATATTCCCAGAGACAACATCCAGGGATAGTTACAACATACAGTGTAGGGAAACTATGCCTTGAGTGGCTACAAAAATCCACACTGGCTGATATTAAGCAACACTTGACTTTACTTAAAGACGGTGCTGACTTGCGAGATTTCATACAGGGACCTCGCAAACAGCATCAAAAACGTTTCATATACGCCGGTATATACGCTGCTTACAACGAAGCTTGGAAAGTGACACAAATTGAAACTGCTGAAAAAATACGAGAAATTGATCGTATAAATTTGGAAAAATCACTTTCTGTATTGGACAATGGGTTAACGACTCTGTCCTCCAGAATCTATTCACTGGACAGCATTGTATCATCTGCTGTTGATATAATAGAGCAGGGATTGCTAATGTTACAACATGGTCAGTCCCAATTACGTTCTATTGTACAGCTAGGCTGGACGTTGCAAAATCTGCGTTCAGGCTATGTGCCATGGTGTCTAATCAACATAACGTCATTATTTTCTATCTTTAACCTTGCTGATAAACAAATCAGTTTGGCACAGAAAGGAGCAGACTATACGATTCTGAGCATTGAAAAACTTGAGAGATTACCATTGACAATGTCAGAGAGACCTGTCATTGAATGGATAATGCATGGAATAATTACAATTCCGATAACAACTTTTCAGTTTCAGTATTGCCAAAAGTATATACCAGCAGACCTGTATGAAAGGTTGGGTAAAGGATACATCAAATCGACCTGGAATTTACCGTACACACATAAATGTTATAGTGAAGGTAAAAAAGAAGTATTTCTTAGTGGTAACAATTGTAAAAAATCACTAAGCGGTACACTTCTGTGTCAAGGTATTAACTTGCATGGAGCCTGCGAAGGTTCATCAAACAACCTTTCATGTCATCTGCACGGCACCCCAGGCTGCAACACAGATAAAGCCTTTTTTCAGACAGCTTTCCAATGGCAGCTACGTCCTAATAAGTGACCACAGCTGTTGTGGCATGGTGCCAGGAAAAGCCTATCTCGTAACCGTTACTTCCAGGGTCATTTGCTGTATGCAAGTATTGTATCCAAGCAGCAATCCAGATGGAGGCGGCAATATGGCCTTCTTTAAATATCTCTTCTACTCGAATTGATACTTTAAGCAGAATAAAGTCTATTCTTTTACAGACAACTGTGCCTTTAACCTCGTCCAAAGAGAGAGACGTATGATCTGCAAGTTGCAAGGACAGCGGCAGAGATACATACCCTATTATCAACAAATTGCCCCATGCATTTTGTAGAAATGTTAGGTCAAATCTTAAACATGTCTGATAACAGTGGCATCGCACATGTATTTAAGACAATTTTTTCGGGACTGTTAGCACCCTTTGAAACAGTTCTGGGCATTTTCCCAAATTTTGTGCATTCGTTATTCGGCGGCCTGCCTCTTTCTTTTGGGACTCGTAGCAGGAATTTTATTTTTGATACTTCTGCTCCGATATGGCAAGCCAAGCCACAGACAAAACTCCAGCTACGATGGAAGAAACGATCCTAGCAATGTGCTACCGAGACCGAATCACTAAAGTCCTCGGATTAGCTAAGAGATCTAAGAGATCTGAATACAACTTGGTTTCTTTCATTCAGACCAATCTGGCAAGATTGCATCTTACCTGTGCTTCGATGTCTGCTATGCGGAGAAGAATGCGTGTTGGACGTCTGTCTTACACTACCATCAGCAGTACCAACGGATATCGATACTTTGCTTGGTTCGGTAACGGCTCATGCATCATGTTGTTCCCAGCGGCTACCTATTCTGATGACGCATTCGTTGAGACTTCACCATTACGATTAGGTGGCGGTGAAGTACGAGATGAAAGCAGCACCACACAGGTACAACCTTCTGTGAGCATTGCTGATCCCGACATCGATGATGGCAATGATTCTCACATATGCACTGTTGAAGCTTTTTCGAACTTGGTCGTACACTCACCTACTGTTGTAGACCAATTTGTCGCAACCCTGTCTGATATGATGTTCTCTCCTAACAACAAGAATAACTTTTAAAACAACGAGCACACAGCGTTCCCTGAACTCTGAATTCGGCCTTCAGTTTTTGATAAAACGAAACTACTGAAAACAATTGGAACAATTTTTTCCCCTGAAAGCAAAATTATTTTTTCCACTTCCTAAATATTTACTTATTTTGGCACATGATACTCTGATTAAAGTAGAACTATTCTTAGAGAACAGAACTTCTATTTTTAGAGACACTAGAGACAATATTTTACCTCAGCCTCTAGCACATGTACAGTATTTTGTAAATATGTGATGAAATGGTCTCGACCTTCTTTTCTGTATTTAGAGCCATTTCACAAATGTAATTTTCGCAATTCATTCAGCCAATATTCATATATGCATTTTCTGAATGATACCACTGCTTGAAAAACGTACAGTATAAATACTCATTTTCGTGTATATACCATACACCATTTCAAATACAATTTATGTATTTTGGGGTGGGTTGGAAAACACACATGCATCGTTATATGTTTAGTATTGCTTAGAATTTAGTAATGATGGACATTATACGTGGAGTGGGTGTTGTGAATGTATCTAGGACCCTAACTAAATATTCCCGATTCATGCCCTTATGTGGTTATAACAAAACATATCCTTATAAAGGCATAAGAATCATGTCCATATTTAGTCATAGCCATTGTAGTCCAAATACGGCAAGGCTACTCCCATAGACTCCTAGAAAATACAACGCGTTCTTTAAAAAAACCAAGCCTCCAGCAGCCCGGGAATTCCCCCTGCTTTTGTTTTGATTTGCACAAGAACTCCTGGAGTCCAGAAAGAACTGTTAGTTCTTAGTGACGTCTTATGTCCAACCTTACGTCAAATCCGGCACCTTCCAGGTATAAATATACCAACGTTGCCTTAGCAAACACATGGTGGTTTGGAGCAGAGCGGCTATCTACTTGCTCGACGCCCAGCTGATGCGAGTGCCGAAGGAAGCCGACCCTCCCATTTGACGCACTGAGAGAGACGCTGTCTTTTCTCTTGCCGAGAAATCCAGCTCCGGTGTTTCAAGTCACCCTTGCGGGTTGCTGGGAGATCGAGTCATGAGAGAGATACAAGACCTCCTTCATTCTAAAACCAAGGTACAGAGCAGATTAAAACCTTAAGAGAATTCTTGATTCAGATTCTTGGCAAAAACCTAACTTAACTTAAACTGCAACTTACTTACTCCTTCCCACATATTAGGCTTAGGTCAGGTACACCGGGGTAGGCGTATCTTAGAAGCACCAGTTGAGTACGTTTAGTCAATGATTTTATGTATGTATATATTTTATCCGTTTTAAAGTATCAAATGGCTCAGAAACCATATCAATGCTTTTACAGTATTATTTCATAATACTACTTTTACTGTACACACTTTACTTCATGATAAGTATTGCAATTGTGGCAACTCACTTCTCTTGCATGAGAAAGAGGACTGCTCAATAAATAACAACTTTTATTGAAAACACCTGTCTCTCTATTTCTCTGCACTCTGGTGAAACTAAGTATGCACGATTGACTGAGTGAAATAGCTGTCTATTGTTTTCACACGACTCTAGAGATATACTCTTTATTCTGAGGGAGCAAAGTTGTCATGTTTATGCGGTTGTCAGAAACTAATCCCTTCTTGTCTAATTGGGAAAGTTTACTCCTTCCTGAACATTCGAGAACGATTCTAGTGACCTCTGAGCTAGCTGGCAAACCTAATTAAGTCTAACATAGTCAGTAGAGACCTAGATGACCTCAGTCCTACGTCTAAACTGCTGTTTATGTTATTCCAATGCGCAGAGCCTATTGGGAATATAGAAACTACACTACACTTCTTTGTATTTGTTCCCTCCTAATCCTCCCGTGCCTTTTAATATTTATTGCTATCTCACGTGGCCTTCCTAGGCCTCTATTCTTATTGATCGTATATGGTTGATCGTAATATTTCCTTCTGCGTCACGGGGCTCTCCTATACCTTTTTTTAATAAATTGTGCGTGCATGATTTTCTGTGTCGTATTTATGTTACTCTTGATAGTAAAGTATACTATATATACCAGGGCTGCTCATGTAAATGCTACTAGTAGGCCTGGAACAGTAATTGTGCCACCCACACAAGTAACCCTAAATATAAGATTCAGGCTTCGCACTGCAGTGACTGAGCGCCCTTTCTAAAACTGCCATCCATTTGGCAGGCCTTACCTGTTCCTTTGTATGGACTGTACTCTGTATCCCTCGCTGTGAAGACGGGGTGACACTTGTTTTACTAATTATATATTCACACACGTTTATAGTCATTTATGTCTTTATACTTGAATGTGAGCATATAAAATTTGTTCTTTACATCTATAATGCTTTTCTTTTAACATTTTGTTCCCGTTTATCTTCATTTTCCATAGAAATGAATGCCACTAAGTACCAAGAGCTTCTGGATTATATAAGCCGTAATGTGTATGCTGATGGTTTCAGTAAATTCCAGAAGCATGTATTGCTTAGGCTATCTAAAAAATTCTCTGTTGACGGTAGTATAATTTTTTCAGTATTGGCACATAATTTGAATGTCTAGATTAATGATGTTCTATTGGCTGGTCTAATTCTCTCCTATATAGGTGAAAAGTTAATAGGTTGAAGAACGGTACGTGATTATGTCTTTCTGTACACGACATATTTTACAAACGACATTAATGTAAGCAAGGTATTTCTGATGAGCTTTTTGTGTTTGAGAAAGGTTTGTGGTAGGTTGTTAAACTAATTTCTTCTTTAGGAAATGTTACTTTTTCAAAACTTTTCAAAATTAATTTGCAAGAAGCATGACGAGTGATAATTCTCCAGCACCTGTTCCATCTTCATCACCTGTTCCATCTTCATCACCTGTTCCATCTACAGCACCTGTACCAGCTACACCACGTTATCCATCTGCAGCATCTAGTCAATCTATATTCCTGAAAAAAGTTTTGAATGTGTAGAAGAAACCATTTAAAGAACGTTTGGAAGCAATAGTGTGGAGCTTTAAAATATACACAGTTCTTTTTGGTCACTTAAAACGGACCAATGGATAGTTGATGAAGTTAGTTTCTGCTACATGTAAATTGTGTATACTATGGCTAATAGTGTATGATGCACATGTTGGTTCCTCTTTAGAAGCTCATGTGCTTTCATATATTTTTACAGGTAATCGATGTCTTCCTCTCAAATATGTTTGTCAAGACCAAATGTATGTATATTTCCATTCCTAATACAGTTACCTATCTTTAAGTAATTTTCCATCAATGTGTGTACTAAAATTCTTCAATTGTAACCTTACTGTTTAGCAATATCAGCAACAGTGTTGTTCTGTATCTTCCTCGGCAAATATTGTTCTTATACTTTTCGGGTAAATATTCATATCTTTTATGTGACTTTTCAGTGTTACTGGTGCAAAGCAATATTGAAAGTTAGTGATTCTTTGAATAAATGTTTGATAGAATTGAGTAACGTTTTGAAGCGTGAAAATGTAAGCCGTTTATCAACGAAAGTTTGTCGATTTTGAATATATATTATGTTGAGATTCAAGTTTTCGAATTGTTGTAAGTCTAAACCTAATATAATACAGTTTTTCATGATTGCAATTTTTAACTCTTCAGATACCTTTTGTCAAAATAGACACTGTTCTTTGCCCGACAAATATGGACTGTCATTAGATACTTTTGGTAAGTGCAACTTTTTTTACACTTATCAATCTATTTAAGTTTGTCTGACCACTCGTATGGTCCTAACGCAGTTGCTCTGAAACCTTTTGTGATTAATAGTTTTTATGTACATTAACATTCAGGTTGGACTTTTGCGCAACATATACATTTGTTATTATGTTTTCAGTTTGCAGAATGCTACCTAACTCAGCAGCCAGTTGCCCAGATTTTACTAATGTAATTTTTCTGGGGAATTATCAACTGAAAATTGCAAAGGACCTAATGGACTCATCAGGTTTGACTTTAATATTTCAATTATAAATAAGGTGTCACATTGTAGTGTTGTCCTGAACATTGGATTATTCTCTATTTTCTTTTTTCATAGAAGGTCTTTTATAGATTAAGGCATATCATTAATTTTTAACACAGTATAGTAAGATATAGTCATTATAGTTGTGAATTTTCAATAATGTTCGTAGTGAAGCCATTTGAATATGTTTGCAACAGTTGTGACTGTCTCTATTCCTGGATCTGAAAACACCTAGAATCGTGCAATACGTTTTGAATTGTTAGCATTGCTGTTATGATGTGCTAATGTACATCTTTTTTACATTTAGAGTCTGTTGAAAAGTATTGTGGTGTCTGCAACCAAGATACTTCATCAATTTATATGCAAATCTTATTGGTAAGTACCCTCAATGACTGTAGATGCTGAAGATCAAAATTAAGTGATATAAGTCCTTGGAATGTTTTGGAGGCATTAAGTCTCCAGTTCACACTCGTCTGATGCAGGGTGTATATTGGTATGACTCAGATAACTGAGGCATTTGGAAGGGTCTTTTCAGAGTTCGTCCGCCATGTTCCTTAGCTGGCTATGCACCCTACCTAGTTATGGACTCATTACCACTTTTCCACTGAGTGTTGAGAGGTCACTATATTTACTATGTAAATTCATATAAAGTTTTCATTTCAAAAAGCTATTGACCTTTAAACATAGCAATGTTAATGACAAGTTACTTTTCACTATCTTCCCAACAGGCCCAATGTTTTGAATGCCGCAGTTGGGTCCACCTTGAATGTATCAAACCAAATGTAACATCCTGGTTACCTTTTACTGGTTACAAATGTACAAAATGTATGTCTTAAAGTAAAGATGTGATCGCATGGAAGATGTCTAATAAGATGTTTTGCATACTCCTGCCATCTAGTGTTGTGTCTGGATTATCATAAGAAGTAATGTTGAGACACTCTTTCTTCAGCTGTCACGATTAGCACAATCCTTTTAGAGTTGCGCCAGACTTCCTCTAACATTCCACATAAAATAGAATTTAATGTCACTAAGTACAAAGTGTTTCTGTATTATGCAAGCCCTAATGTGTCCCTTGAAGATTCCAGCGAAGTCCAGACACATACTCACTGAAACACACCAATCATTAGTAACCTGTAAAATTTGCCAAACAACTCTTTCAAGGGGTGATCAATCTAAAAAATACCCCTTTGGCACAGCGAATATGGTGCAACATGTGAACAACTTGCACCCCAACAACTTTGCTTGAGCTGCAACACAGAGATTGCAGGACAACCCACTTGCTGCTGCACCAAGCACATCAACTGCTGCAACAGCATCTTCGGCAAACAGTCCATACTCACATATAGATCTTGATTTTGGTAAACTTAAATTTCTATGCATTTATTGCGATGAACTTTTGTGTTACGTGGAATAGTCTATCAACCTGATAAAAAACAGGAAACAGGAGCATCGGAGTCCTCCACATTAGTCATTAGACATTTATCAAGCTTTTTTGTTGTAACAACTACCCCGGCCGAAGGCAGTTGGAAATTTGCACACTTGCTGCCTTACTTGGCTGGGGTTATCAATTATTGTTCAATTTCATATTCTGATTCAAAGTCAAGGCCATTTATTGAGCCTTTTTGTTGTAACTACTTCCCCAGCTAAAGGCAGTGGGTAATTTGCACACTTGCAGCCTTTCTTATTTTTTACATTATTCAACATCCACTCAATCATCTACAAGTGCACACAGCTACTTGCTGCCTTTTTTGGCTATGGTTATCATCTATTCTATTTCATATTCGTATTCAAAGTGCAGGCCCTTTATCGAGCCTTTTTGTTGTAACAACTACCCCGGCCAAAGGCAGTTGGAAATTTGCACACTTGCTGCCTTTCTTGGCTGGGGTTATCAATTATTGTTCAATTTCATATTCTGATTCAAAGTCAAGGCCATTTATCGAGCCTTTTTGTTGTAACTACTTCCCCAGCTAAAGGCAGTGGGTAATTTGCACACTTGCAGCCTTTCTTATTTTTTACATTATTCAACATCCACTCAATCATCTACAAGTACACACACCTACTTGCTGCCTTTTTTGGCTATGGTTATCAACTATTCTATTTCCTATTCGTATTCAAAGTGCAGGCCCTTTATCAAGCCTTTTTTTTGTAACAACTACCCCTGCCGAAGACAGTATGAAATGTGCACACTTGCTGCCTTTCTTGGCTGGGGTTATCAATTATTCTTGAATTTCATATTCTGATTCAAAGTCGAGGCCCTTTATCGAGCCTTTTTGTTGTAGCTACTACCCAGGCCGAAGGCAGTGGGAAATTTGCACACTTGCTGCCTTTCTTGGCAGGGGTTATCAATTATTCTTCTTGTAAGACAAATTCAAAATGCAGGCCCTTTATTGAGCCTTCTTGGTAACTATTACTCGTGAATGGCAGTGGGTAATTTGCACACTTCCTGCCGTTCATGTACAATGAAAAGCTTAACAAAAGTCTACCAATATTAAAAAAGAGTCAGTATGGGCTATGGTTATCAATTCTTCTGTTTGTTATTCTAATTCAAAGTCCAGGCCCTTTATTGAGCCTTCTTGGTAACTACTACCCGTGAATGGCAGTGGGTAATTTGGACACTTGCAGCCTTTCTTATTTTTTACATTATTCATCTTCCACTCAATCAACACATCATCTACACTTACACACACCTACTTGCTGCCTTTGTTGGCTATGGTTATCAACTATTCTTCTATTTCATATCCGTATTCAAAGTGCAGGCCCTTTATCAAACCTTTTTGTTGTAGCTACTACCCCGGCCGAAGGCTGTGGGAAATTTGCACACTTGCTGCCTTTCTTGGCTGGGGTTATCAATTACTCTTGAATTTCATGTTCTGATTCAAACTCTTGGCCCTTTATCGAGCCTTTTTCATGTAGATATACGCCGGCAGAAGGCAGTGGGAAATTTGCGCCCTTGCTGCGTTTCTTCGCAGGGGTTATGAACTATTTTTCAATTTCATATTCCTATTAAAAGTGCAGGCCGTTTATCGAGCCTTTTTGTTGTATAAACTACCCCGGCCGAAGGCAGTGGGAAATTTGCACACTTGCTGCCTTTCTTGGCTGGGGTTATCAATTACTCTTGAATTTCATATTCCGATTCAAACTCATGGCCCTTTATTGAGCCATTTTGTTGTTGCTACTACCCCGGCCGAAGGCAGTGGGAAATTTGCGCACTTGCTGCCTTTCTTGGCTGGGGTTATCCATTATTGTTCAATTTCATATTCTAATTCAAAGTCAAGGCCCTTTATCGAGCCTTTTTGTTGTAACTACATCCCCGGCTAAAGGCAGTGGGTAATTTGCACACTTGCAGCCTTTCTTATTTTTTACATTATTCATCTTCCACTCAATCAAAACATCATCTACACATACACACACCTACTTGCTGCCTTTCTTGGCTATGGTTATCAACTATTTTTCTATTTCATATTCGTATTCAAAGTGCAGGCCCTTTATCAAGCCTTTTTGTTGTAACAACTACCCCGGATGAAGGCAGTAAGAAATTTGCACACTTGCTGTCTTTCTTGGCTGGAGTTATCAATTATTCTTGAATTTCATGTTCTGATTCAAAGTCAAGGCCCTTTATCGAGCCTTTTTGTTGTAGCTACTACCCCGGCCAAAGGCAGTGGGAAATATGCGCACTTGCTGCCTTTCTTGGCTGGGGTTATCAATTTTTGTTCAATTTCATATTCTGATTCAAAGTCAAGGCCCTTCATCGAGCCTTTTTGTTGTAACTACTTCCCCGGCTGAAGGCAGTGGGTAATTTGCACACTTGCAGCCTTTCTTATTTTTTACATTATTCATCTTCCACTCAATCAAAACATCATCTACACATACACACACCTACTTGCTGCCTTTCTTGGCTATGGTATCAACTATTCTTCTATTTCATATTCGCATTCAAAGTGCAGGCCCTTTATCGAGCCTTTTTGTTGTAACAACTACCCCGGTCGAAGGCAGTGGGAAATTTGCACAGTTGCTGCCTTTCTTGGCTGGGGTTATCAATTATTCTTGAATTTCATATTCTGATTTAAAGTCAAGGCCCTTTATTGAGCCTTTTTGTTGTAGCTACTACCCCGGCCAAAGGCAGTGGGAAATTTGCACACTTGCTGCCTTTCTTAGCTGGGGTTATCAATTATTCTTCTTGTAATTCAAATTCGAAGTGTAGGCCCTTTATTGAGCCTTCTTGGTAACTACTACCCGTGAATGGCAGTGGGTAATTTGCACACTTGCGTCCTTTCTTGCGTCCTTTCTACCGCACAGTGTGTGTACTTAGCACACTTGCATTGCTTGCTTAGATATGGTAGCCGTTTCTCAGGCTCCCACTGCGGAATCCGACGCACACTCTGTGTAATGAGCTGGGTATCCAAAGATCCACTTCCCTTACAAGGCAGTGGGTACTTTGCGCGTCTGCAGCCTTTCTTATTTTTCACCTTTTCAGTCTTCCACTCAATCAACACATCATCCACACATACACACACCTACTTGCTAACTGTTTTGGCTGGGGTTATCAATTCTTCAAATTCATGTTCTGATTCAAAGTCAAGGCCCTTTATCGAGCCTTTTTCATTTAGATACTACCCCGGCAGAAAGCAGTGGGAAATTTACACACTTGCTGCCTTTCTTCGCTGGGGTTATCAACTATTGTTCAATTTCATATTCCTATTCAAAGTGCAGGCCCTTTATCGAGCCTTTTTGTTGTATCAACTACCCCGGCCGAAGGCAGTGGGAAATTTGCACACTTGATGCCTTTCTTGGTTGAGTTTATCAATTATTCTTGAATTTCATATTCTGATTCAAACTCATTGCCCTTTATCGAGCCTTTTTGTTGAAGCTACTACCCCGGCCAAACGCAGTGGGAAATTTGCGCACTTGCTGCCTTTCTTGGCTGGGATTATCAATTATTGTTCAATTTCATTTTCTGATTCAAAGTCAAGGCCCTTTAAAAAGCCTTTTTGTTGTAACTACTTCCCCAGCTAAAGGTAGTGGGTAATTTGCACACTTGCAGCCTTTCTTATTTTTTAACTTATTCATCTTCCACTCAATCAACACATCATCTACACGTACCCACACCTACTTGCTGCCTTTTTTGCTATGGTTATCAACTATTTTTCTATTTCATATTCGTATTCAAAGTGCAGGCCCTTTATGGAGCCTTTTTGTTGTAGCTACTACCCTGGCCTAAGGCAGTGGGAAATTTGCACACTTGCTGCCTTTCTTGGCTGGGGTTATCAATTATTCTTCAAGTAATTCAAATTCAAAGTCCAGGCCCTTTATTGAGCCTTCTTGGTAAGTACTACCCGTGAATGGCAGTGGGTAATTTGCACACTTGCAAGTCCTTTCTACCGCACAGTGTGTGTACTTTGTGCACTTGCTTAACTCCTTAGATGAGATACCCGTTTCTCAGGCTCCCACTGCGGAATCTGACTCGCAGTCTGTATTGGACTGGAAAACCAAACACCCATTTCCTTTACAAGGCAGTGGGTTGTTTGCGCGTCTGCTACCTTTCTTAATTTTCACCTTATTCTGCATCCACTACCTGAAACACACCTACCTGCTGACTTTCTTGCTGCCTTTGCCAAGTATTATTCTAATTCAAAGTAGAGGCCCTGAAATGGGCACGGTGTTGTAATTTTTCAGCCCTACCGCCCACAGTGGGAACTTAGTGCACTTACATTGCTTGCTTCGATGTTGTAGCCATTTCTCAGGCTCCCACTGCGAAATCCAACGCACAGTCTGTGTAATGAGCTAGGTATCCAAAGATCCACTTCCCTTACAAGGCAGTGGGTACTTTGCGCGTCTGCAGCCTTTCTTATTTTTCGCCTTTTTTATCTTCCACTCAATCAACACATCATCCACACATACACACACCTACTTCTTGTTCAATTTCATATTCTGATTCAAAGTCAAGGCCCTTCATCGAGCCTTTTTGTTGTAACTACTTCCCCGGCTGAAGGCAGTGGGTAATTTGCACACTTGCAGCCTTTCTTATTTTTTACATTATTCATCTTCCACTCAATCAAAACATCATCTACACATACACACACCTACTTGCTGCCTTTCTTGGCTATGGTATCAACTATTCTTCTATTTCATATTCGCATTCAAAGTGCAGGCCCTTTATCGAGCCTTTTTGTTGTAACAACTACCCCGGTCGAAGGCAGTGGGAAATTTGCACAGTTGCTGCCTTTCTTGGCTGGGGTTATCAATTATTCTTGAATTTCATATTCTGATTTAAAGTCAAGGCCCTTTATTGAGCCTTTTTGTTGTAGCTACTACCCCGGCCAAAGGCAGTGGGAAATTTGCACACTTGCTGCCTTTCTTAGCTGGGGTTATCAATTATTCTTCTTGTAATTCAAATTCGAAGTGTAGGCCCTTTATTGAGCCTTCTTGGTAACTTCTACCCGTGAATGGCAGTGGGTAATTTGCACACTTGCGTCCTTTCTTGCGTCCTTTCTACCGCACAGTGTGTGTACTTAGCACACTTGCATTGCTTACTTAGATATGGTAGCCGTTTCTCAGGCTCCCACTGCGGAATCCGACGCACACTCTGTGTAATGAGCTGGGTATCCAAAGATCCACTTCCCTTACAAGGCAGTGGGTACTTTGCGCGTCTGCAGCCTTTCTTATTTTTCACCTTTTCAGTCTTCCACTCAATCAACACATCATCCACACATACACACACCTACTTGCTAACTGTTTTGGCTGGGGTTATCAATTCTTCAAATTCATGTTCTGATTCAAAGTCAAGGCCCTTTATCGAGCCTTTTTCATTTAGATACTACCCCGGCAGAAAGCAGTGGGAAATTTACACACTTGCTGCCTTTCTTCGCTGGGGTTATCAACTATTGTTCAATTTCATATTCCTATTCAAAGTGCAGGCCCTTTATCGAGCCTTTTTGTTGTATCAACTACCCCGGCCGAAGGCAGTGGGAAATTTGCACACTTGATGCCTTTCTTGGTTGAGTTTATCAATTATTCTTGAATTTCATATTCTGATTCAAACTCATTGCCCTTTATCGAGCCTTTTTGTTAAAGCTACTACCCCGGCCAAACGCAGTGGGAAATTTGCGCACTTGCTGCCTTTCTTGGCTGGGATTATCAATTATTGTTCAATTTCATTTTCTGATTCAAAGTCAAGGCCCTTTAAAAAGCCTTTTTGTTGTAACTACTTCCCCAGCTAAAGGTAGTGGGTAATTTGCACACTTGCAGCCTTTCTTATTTTTTAACTTATTCATCTTCCACTCAATCAACACATCATCTACACGTACCCACACCTACTTGCTGCCTTTTTTGCCATGGTTATCAACTATTTTTCTATTTCATATTCGTATTCAAAGTGCAGGCCCTTTATGGAGCCTTTTTGTTGTAGCTACTACCCTGGCCGAAGGCAGTGGGAAATTTGCACACTTGCTGCCTTTCTTGGCTGGGGTTATCAATTATTCTTCAAGTAATTCAAATTCAAAGTCCAGGCCCTTTATTGAGCCTTCTTGGTAAGTACTACCCGTGAATGGCAGTGGGTAATTTGCACACTTGCAAGTCCTTTCTACCGCACAGTGTGTGTACTTTGTGCACTTGCTTAACTCCTTAGATGAGATACCCGTTTCTCAGGCTCCCACTGCGGAATCTGACTCGCAGTCTGTATTGGACTGGAAAACCAAACACCCATTTCCTTTACAAGGCAGTGGGTTGTTTGCGCGTCTGCTACCTTTCTTAATTTTCACCTTATTCTGCATCCACTACCTGAAACACACCTACCTGCTGACTTTCTTGCTGCCTTTGCCAAGTATTATTCTAATTCAAAGTAGAGGCCCTGAAATGGGCACGGTGTTGTAATTTTTCAGCCCTACCGCCCACAGTGGGAACTTAGTGCACTTACATTGCTTGCTTCGATGTTGTAGCCATTTCTCAGGCTCCCACTGCGAAATCCAACGCACAGTCTGTGTAATGAGCTAGGTATCCAAAGATCCACTTCCCTTACAAGGCAGTGGGTACTTTGCGCGTCTGCAGCCTTTCTTATTTTTCGCCTTTTTTATCTTCCACTCAATCAACACATCATCCACACATACACACACCTACTTCTTGTTCAATTTCATATTCTGATTCAAAGTCAAGGCCCTTCATCGAGCCTTTTTGTTGTAACTACTTCCCCGGCTGAAGGCAGTGGGTAATTTGCACACTTGCAGCCTTTCTTATTTTTTACATTATTCATCTTCCACTCAATCAAAACATCATCTACACATACACACACCTACTTGCTGCCTTTCTTGGCTATGGTATCAACTATTCTTCTATTTCATATTCGCATTCAAAGTGCAGGCCCTTTATCGAGCCTTTTTGTTGTAACAACTACCCCGGTCGAAGGCAGTGGGAAATTTGCACAGTTGCTGCCTTTCTTGGCTGGGGTTATCAATTATTCTTGAATTTCATATTCTGATTCAAAGTCAAGGCCCTTTATTGAGCCTTTTTGTTGTAGCTACTACCCCGGCCAAAGGCAGTGGGAAATTTGCACACTTGCTGCCTTTCTTAGCTGGGGTTATCAATTATTCTTCTTGTAATTCAAATTCGAAGTGTAGGCCCTTTATTGAGCCTTCTTGGTAACTTCTACCCGTGAATGGCAGTGGGTAATTTGCACACTTGCGTCCTTTCTTGCGTCCTTTCTACCGCACAGTGTGTGTACTTAGCACACTTGCATTGCTTACTTAGATATGGTAGCCGTTTCTCAGGCTCCCACTGCGGAATCCGACGCACACTCTGTGTAATGAGCTGGGTATCCAAAGATCCACTTCCCTTACAAGGCAGTGGGTACTTTGCGCGTCTGCAGCCTTTCTTATTTTTCACCTTTTCAGTCTTCCACTCAATCAACACATCATCCACACATACACACACCTACTTGCTAACTGTTTTGGCTGGGGTTATCAATTCTTCAAATTCATGTTCTGATTCAAAGTCAAGGCCCTTTATCGAGCCTTTTTCATTTAGATACTACCCCGGCAGAAAGCAGTGGGAAATTTACACACTTGCTGCCTTTCTTCGCTGGGGTTATCAACTATTGTTCAATTTCATATTCCTATTCAAAGTGCAGGCCCTTTATTGAGCCTTTTTGTTGTATCAACTACCCCGGCCGAAGGCAGTGGGAAATTTGCACACTTGATGCCTTTCTTGGTTGAGTTTATCAATTATTCTTGAATTTCATATTCTGATTCAAACTCATTGCCCTTTATCGAGCCTTTTTGTTGAAGCTACTACCCCGGCCAAACGCAGTGGGAAATTTGCGCACTTGCTGCCTTTCTTGGCTGGGATTATCAATTATTGTTCAATTTCATTTTCTGATTCAAAGTCAAGGCCCTTTAAAAAGCCTTTTTGTTGTAACTACTTCCCCAGCTAAAGGTAGTGGGTAATTTGCACACTTGCAGCCTTTCTTATTTTTTAACTTATTCATCTTCCACTCAATCAACACATCATCTACACGTACCCACACCTACTTGCTGCCTTTTTTGCTATGGTTATCAACTATTTTTCTATTTCATATTCGTATTCAAAGTGCAGGCCCTTTATGGAGCCTTTTTGTTTTAGCTACTACCCTGGCCGAAGGCAGTGGGAAATTTGCACACTTGCTGCCTTTCTTGGCTGGGGTTATCAATTATTCTTCAAGTAATTCAAATTCAAAGTCCAGGCCCTTTATTGAGCCTTCTTGGTAAGTACTACCCGTGAATGGCAGTGGGTAATTTGCACACTTGCAAGTCCTTTCTACCGCACAGTGTGTGTACTTTGTGCACTTGCTTAACTCCTTAGATGAGATACCCGTTTCTCAGGCTCCCACTGCGGAATCTGACTCGCAGTCTGTATTGGACTGGAAAACCAAACACCCATTTCCTTTACAAGGCAGTGGGTTGTTTGCGCGTCTGCTACCTTTCTTAATTTTCACCTTATTCTGCATCCACTACCTGAAACACACCTACCTGCTGACTTTCTTGCTGCCTTTGCCAAGTATTATTCTAATTCAAAGTAGAGGCCCTGAAATGGGCACGGTGTTGTAATTTTTCAGCCCTACCGCCCACAGTGGGAACTTAGTGCACTTACATTGCTTGCTTCGATGTTGTAGCCATTTCTCAGGCTCCCACTGCGAAATCCAACGCACAGTCTGTGTAATGAGCTAGGTATCCAAAGATCCACTTCCCTTACAAGGCAGTGGGTACTTTGCGCGTCTGCAGCCTTTCTTATTTTTCGCCTTTTTTATCTTCCACTCAATCAACACATCATCCACACATACACACACCTACTTCTTGTTCAATTTCATATTCTGATTCAAAGTCAAGGCCCTTCATCGAGCCTTTTTGTTGTAACTACTTCCCCGGCTGAAGGCAGTGGGTAATTTGCACACTTGCAGCCTTTCTTATTTTTTACATTATTCATCTTCCACTCAATCAACACATCATCTACACATACACACACCTACTTGCTGCCTTTCTTGGCTATGGTATCAACTATTCTTCTATTTCATATTCGCATTCAAAGTGCAGGCCCTTTATCGAGCCTTTTTGTTGTAACAACTACCCCGGTCGAAGGCAGTGGGAAATTTGCACAGTTGCTGCCTTTCTTGGCTGGGGTTATCAATTATTCTTGAATTTCATATTCTGATTCAAAGTCAAGGCCCTTTATTGAGCCTTTTTGTTGTAGCTACTACCCCGGCCAAAGGCAGTGGGAAATTTGCACACTTGCTGCCTTTCTTAGCTGGGGTTATCAATTATTCTTCTTGTAATTCAAATTCGAAGTGTAGGCCCTTTATTGAGCCTTCTTGGTAACTTCTACCCGTGAATGGCAGTGGGTAATTTGCACACTTGCGTCCTTTCTTGCGTCCTTTCTACCGCACAGTGTGTGTACTTAGCACACTTGCATTGCTTACTTAGATATGGTAGCCGTTTCTCAGGCTCCCACTGCGGAATCCGACGCACACTCTGTGTAATGAGCTGGGTATCCAAAGATCCACTTCCCTTACAAGGCAGTGGGTACTTTGCGCGTCTGCAGCCTTTCTTATTTTTCACCTTTTCAGTCTTCCACTCAATCAACACATCATCCACACATACACACACCTACTTGCTAACTGTTTTGGCTGGGGTTATCAATTCTTCAAATTCATGTTCTGATTCAAAGTCAAGGCCCTTTATCGAGCCTTTTTCATTTAGATACTACCCCGGCAGAAAGCAGTGGGAAATTTACACACTTGCTGCCTTTCTTCGCTGGGGTTATCAACTATTGTTCAATTTCATATTCCTATTCAAAGTGCAGGCCCTTTATCGAGCCTTTTTGTTGTATCAACTACCCCAGCCGAAGGCAGTGGGAAATTTGCACACTTGATGCCTTTCTTGGTTGAGTTTATCAATTATTCTTGAATTTCATATTCTGATTCAAACTCATTGCCCTTTATCGAGCCTTTTTGTTGAAGCTACTACCCCGGCCAAACGCAGTGGGAAATTTGCGCACTTGCTGCCTTTCTTGGCTGGGATTATCAATTATTGTTCAATTTCATTTTCTGATTCAAAGTCAAGGCCCTTTAAAAAGCCTTTTTGTTGTAACTACTTCCCCAGCTAAAGGTAGTGGGTAATTTGCACACTTGCAGCCTTTCTTATTTTTTAACTTATTCATCTTCCACTCAATCAACACATCATCTACACGTACCCACACCTACTTGCTGCCTTTTTTGCTATGGTTATCAACTATTTTTCTATTTCATATTCGTATTCAAAGTGCAGGCCCTTTATGGAGCCTTTATGTTGTAGCTACTACCCTGGCCGAAGGCAGTGGGAAATTTGCACACTTGCTGCCTTTCTTGGCTGGGGTTATCACTTATTCTTCAAGTAATTCAAATTCAAAGTCCAGGCCCTTTATTGAGCCTTCTTGGTAAGTACTACCCGTGAATGGCAGTGGGTAATTTGCACACTTGCATGTCCTTTCTACCGCACAGTGTGTGTACTTTGTGCACTTGCTTAACTCCTTAGATGAAATACCCGTTTCTCAGGCTCCCACTGCGGAATCTGACTCGCAGTCTGTATTGGACTGGAAAACCAAACACCCATTTCCTTTACAAGGCAGTGGGTTGCTTGCGCGTCTGCTACCTTTCTTAATTTTCACCTTATTCTGCATCCACTACCTGAAACACACCTACCTGCTGACTTTCTTGCTGCCTTTGCCAAGTATTATTCTAATTCAAAGTAGAGGCCCTGAAATGGGCACGGTGTTGTAATTTTTCAGCTCTACCGCCCACAGTGGGAACTTAGTGCACTTACATTGCTTGCTTCGATGTTGTAGCCATTTCTCAGGCTCCCACTGCGAAATCCAACGCACAGTCTGTGTAATGAGCTAGGTATCCAAAGATCCACTTCCCTTACAAGGCAGTGGGTACTTTGCGCGTCTGCAGCCTTTCTTATTTTTCGCCTTTTTTATCTTCCACTCAATCAACACATCATCCACACATTGTTCAAATTCATATTCTGATTCAAAGTCAAGGCCCTTTATCGAGCCTTTTTGTTGTAGCTACTACCCTGGCCGAAGGAAGTAGGAAATTTGCACACTTGCTGCCTTTCTTGGCTGGGGTTATCAATTATTCTAAAAGTAGCTACAAACTCAGGAACAATATTTTCATTTGGAAACAAATTGGAAAGTAATCATCTGTGTAAAACTACTTTGCCATGTTCAGTCACTTTTCCAATTCTTATATCTTGTAGAATAGTTCCATAATCAGCATCATTTGCTTGTCGCATATTTGTAATAAGTTCCTTATATTCAAAATATGACCAAATTTTAACATTTCCAATGCTACCCAAAGATTTTCTGGTATATTCATGCGCAAGTGTTTTAAATACTGGTTGTCCTTTTACAGGAGTAAGTAGTAGTAGATCTCCAAATCTAGAACAATCATTTGGGTGAGTCTAGGTCTTGCTGCAACACGAAATCGAGTACTTAAAGCTGCTTAAGAAATTGAATATTTAGCTTAAAAAGAGCCAGAAAGTACAGATATTGTGAAAACAAATATGTTGGAAACTTATGATCGAAATAGAAGTCATCATCTTGAGAACATTTCTCTATGAAATGCTGCAAAACTATACTTTTAAACGGAATATTACAGAAAACATCAATAATGGTATATATGCTGTGATTGATTCTGAAGGATGTTTGGCGAAACAAAGAAAAGGACATTTGGTTAATCACCGAAAACTGAGTTGCAAAACTCCTGACAAAAGGGAATTTTACTATTTATCTCTTTTGCAACTCTTCAAGCCGTGGCCTTCAGAATAGGAATTACTTGGAGATTTTCAGAGCTACGAAGATTTGTTCAACACAACTAAAGATACTATAGAATGTCCTCTTTTTGCTAATTATGTGAAAAGGTTGAACGACGAAATTGAGCAGAAGCTACAATTGCAGCTGAGATTGCTAGAGACAGTTCTCAAGACAGTCAAACTTCTGCTCCGTTGAGTCAGGATCCACTAGGAGAACCAATTGTTCAAAATGAAACAGAAAATGCTATGGAAGAGGTGGAAACAGCAATGTATAAAGCTCAAGAAGATGTAACAAACATAGGAAACTTGGAAGAACAACTAAATGTTGAGCAGAAACAAATATATGAGCAAGTGAAAGAACAGATTCACCATGGATTACTTCATGAAAAGAAAGAGTGCTCTTGCTCATCATTTCAACCTATCTGAATGTACGTGAGTGGACAAGCTGGAACAGGAATACATTTTTTAATTAAAGTAATCACAACGTATCTTGTGCTGTCACTGCTCCTACTGGGTTGGCATTACACAATATTAAAGGAATTACTTTACACCATCTATTAATGCTACTAGTAGAGCATGAAAACAAATTGGAATACCACAAGGTATCTGGAGAAGCTTGTTGTGAAGTTTCAAGAGTCTTGAAGAAAATTAAACTTCTCATTATTGATGAGGTAAGCATGGTATCAAACTTAATGCTTGCCGATGTCTATTTAAGAATGCTTTAATTACAAAAAGGGGGTGGTGATGGACAGAGTATCTGAGTTAATCAGAACACTCCTACCCAGTCAACAGATCAGGGCTTGATCCATCACCGTTTTTTAGCTCACTGCACCATCCCAGTTCAGAACCTGGCTATATGCAAATTGGTCTGTCCCTGGCCCAGTGCATCATGGGAACAGGGCAGACCAAACTACCAAGCCAATTCTTCACTGGAAAGGAAACAAGCTTCCGGGGACCGGTTTCTGGCATTACAGCCGTCTTCGGCCCGGCTTGCTTGAATCCTGATGGTGCAATGAGCAAGGGACTCATGTCTGAGCATACCCTTCCACACTCATGGTGGCCAAAATAATTACAAAAAGGGGGTGGTCCATCACCACCCCTTGTTGTAAATAATTTTGTCCACCCTAAGCGTGGAAGGGTATACTCAGATGTGAGTCCCTTGCTCATTGCACCATCAGGATTCAAGCAAGCCGGGCCGAAGACGCCTGAAATGGCAGAAACCGGTCCCCGGAAGCTTGTTTCCTTCCCAGTGTAAGAATTGGCTTTTGTAGTCTGGTCTGCCCTGTTCCCATGATGCACTGGGCCAGGGACAGACTAATTTGCATACAGCCAGGTTCTGAAACTGGGATGGTGCAATGAGCTAAAAAACGGTGTTGGATCTAGCCCTGATCTCTTGACTGGGTGAGAGTACTCTGCTTAATTCAGAGACTCTGTCCATCACCACCCCTTGTTGTAAATAATTTTGTCCACCCTAAGCGTGGAAGGGTATACTCAGATGTGAGTCCCTTGCTCATTGCACCATCAGGATTCAAGCAAGCCGGGCCGAAGACGCCTGAAATGGCAGAAACCGGTCTCCGGAAGCTTGTTTCCTTCCCAGTGTAAGAATTGGCTTTTGTAGTCTGGTCTGCCCTGTTCCCATGATGCACTGGGCCAGGGACAGACTAATTTGCATACAGCCAGGTTCTGAAACTGGGATGGTGCAATGAGCTAAAAAACGGTGTTGGATCTAGCCCTGATCTCTTGACTGGGTGAGAGTACTCTGCTTAATTCAGAGACTCTGTCCATCACCACCCCTTGTTGTAAATATTTAAGAATGCAGCAAATCTTTAAAACAGAGTGTGACGTATTATTTGGTGGAAAACACGTCATAGTTTTTGGGGATCTACTACAACTAAAGAGACATTATGGTATGCCACACCATCGCAGACTTATGTCTGTATCGACTAGTGTCTTCAATCTCCAGTGCGGACAGCAGGGTTCACAACTTGAATTCAGCTTTACATCCACACTATGAACAGCATTCAAGTTAGCCTTGATTTATGTAAGGCAGATACAATTTTGTTAATGGATGCCACAAAAAACGTTCCTCAATAGCTGTACTAAGTACTGCCTTCAAATGTACACTGCAATCAACAGAGTTTACAGCTTGATACCAGGAGCGCATCAGCACTACAGACAACATTGAATTCAGTCTCAATTTATTTAAGGCAGAGACAATTGGACACAAATTGATTTATGTAAGGCAGAGACAATTTTGCTAATGGATGCCACAAAAAGCGTTCCTCAATGTCTGTACTAAGTACTGCCTTCAAATGTACACTGCGAACAACAGTTTACCACTTGGTACCAGGAGCGCATCAGTACTACAGACAACATGGAATTTAGTCTCAATTTATTTAAGGCAGAGACAATTGTACTAGGTCCTCAGATTCTGTTAACTGTACAAAATAGCATTCATCGATGTTTGTGTCGAGTAGTACCTTCGATCTACATTGCGGACAGCAGGGTTCACAACTTCAATTCAGCTTTGGATGTAAATTTGTCTTCAGTATCTGTGCTGGGAACTGCCTTCAATCAATTCTGCGCTCAGTAGAGTTGACAACTAGATACCAAGAGCACCAGCACTACAGAAAACATTCAATACAATCTTGATTTATTTAAAACAGAGACAATTGCACAATGTCCTCAGATTTTCTTAAAGTTTGAACAGTAGGAAATTCAGCCTACATTTATTTAATGCAGAGACAATTCTACTATATGTCTTCACATTTTGTTTAAATAAGTGACAAAAAGCATTCATCTATGTCTGTTAACAACTGCCTTCAATCTACACTGCGCAGGGAACGTACAAGCTCAACGCCAAAGATACTACTTATTCAGTGCACCATAAATCATCTCAAAGAAGAGTGAACAGTTTTATGTCACAGTGGGACATACTGTCCCTTTTAAATGGAATTGATGCAGAATTCAATCGACAAAAGATATTACTTCAATTACTGTACCTCCCCCCGACCACACATCATCACAGGGTACGTTCAAGCTCAGTGTCAAAGGTATTACTAATATGGACTAAATGGAATAATTGATAACCCCAGCCAAGAAAGGCAGCAAGTGAAGGGATAAGATCTTGCAATACCTTTGTGACTGTGATGCACAAGTCATTGTTCTCCAGGAGACGCACTTGGTAGAACTAGAATTGCGTGGATTTGGAAAAGAAGAATCAGTGGATTGATTTTTTTATCACCACAACGCAATCAACGAATAATAGAGGAGTTGCAATTTTGTTTAAAAAATCTTTAAAAGCCCGATTGGTATCTAAATTAACAGATCAGGGTGGTAGATGGGCCATATCCATAGTTAGTAATGTGGGGGCACAAATCACTTTTGTTGGATATTATGGCCCGAACGTGGATGATCCTTCTGCCTTGGAATCTGTTTTTTTCTCATTTGATTTCTTTTTCAGAACCTATTATATTTGCGGGCGATTTTAATATAGTTCTTGACCCTCTCTTGGATAAGTCCCCACACAATCAGGCATTGACCCCTTCTAAAACCAGGTCTCTCCTGTTGGCCAATAGAAAACAGAATGGTTACTTAGACATCTGGAGGATAATGTCTGGACAACAGATGGGTGTCTCATTTCGAAATCATAAATACCGACATCAATCCAGGGTTGACTATATTTTGATTAGTCAGTCGTTGAAAAGTGTGGTAAAAAATATTAATCACTTCCCCTCACACCTGTCGGATCATTCAGCAATATCAATGATAATGACAGGCCTCCCCCAAGCAGTTCCTAGAAGTTGGTCGTTTGACCGTTCACTGCTTTCAAAACAAGATGCAATCTCCTTTTTGGTAAATGAAAGCAAGTGTTTTATGGACCTTAACATTGGTACTCCAGGTTCTGTATTGGACTCTTTTAATTCCTTTCTTAGCGGCCAAATCACTAGTAGGGTCTTTCATATGAGGAAGATGTACAGAGAGGAGGTATCTTCAACTGAGGCTGAAATAGGCAGCCTCCAAAGGGAAATTGACCTACAGTCATCTGCCTCGCCTACTCTATTGCAAGAGCTACAAGACAAGCTGGTCCGAGCCAAGGGAGATTTGGATTCCCTGCTGAAGGCACGTGTATTACAAAGATGGGAAGTTAGCAAAATCGCCCATTTCCAATATGGTGAAGGTGCAGGGAAGCTCCTATCCTGGAAGTCTAAGACCGATCAGGCCCGGAACAACATTTGCTCAATTACCCATGACAATGTGGTTTATTCTTCGGATGAAGAAATTAGAACAATTTTTTGATCTTTTTTTCAAAGCATATACAAGGAGGATAAGGATATTAACCAGGATTCTATTGTGGATTGGCTAAATGAGACACCTTTGCCATCATTGCCCTCCAATCAATCTGCATCCTTAGATCAGGCGATCACACAGGATGAGGTCAAGAAAGCTATCATGAGTAGCAAGTCCGGGAAGGCGGCGGGCCCTGACGGCCTTTCTGCTGAGATTTATAGGCTTCTAAAGCAGGCGATTGTACCATTTTTGACCTCCTTATTTAATCAGATTCTTCAGGATGGGATGTCACCTCCAACCTCCTGGGATAAAGCGTCAATAACTTTAATCCTAACACCTGGTAAATCAGCATCCTCTTGCGGGTCATATCGTCCAATTTCCATCTTAAACGCGGACTATAAAATCTTTGCTTTAATTTTGGCTAACAGGATAGGTACGGTTGCGGGTGACATTTTACATCAAGACCAGAGAGGTTTTGTTAAGGGTCGGCAACTCTTTGAGTTGACTTACGGTCCAATAGGTGCAATTGATATTGCATCATCCGCTGGTTTGCCCCTGGTTGTTCTTACGTTGGATGGCACCAAGGCCTGCGACAGGGTGAACTGGTTATACCTGTCGGGGGTCTTGGGTAAGTTCAACGTGGGAGGAGGATTTCGCCGAGCAGTTGGATTACTTTATCAGAACCCTTCAGCCTGTCTCTTGGTGAATGGATCACTGACCGACCCTTTTAACATCACTAGGGGAACGCGTCAGGGCTGCCCTCTCTCCCCCCTCTTGTTCGACCTGTATATCGAACCCTTCGCCCAACGGTTGCGGGAGGATACTAACATCAAGCCTTTCAGGGATGGGAGAAAAGGGTGGCTTTATACGCGGACGATATTCTGATTTTTACTTCAGATTTAAGTACAGCACTCCCTTCTGTTATTAAACTAGCCTTAGATTTTTGAGGAATCTCAGGATACGAGGTTAACGCCTCTAAATCTGAGATTATGACCTGGAACCATAATGATTTAGTTGTGGGGGTTCAGCCCAGTTCAAAAATGCGATACTTGGGTATAGAAATCGTCCAAGATGTCAACAAAATTGTCGAGACCAACTTCTCTGCTATAGTGAAAGAATGTCGGAGACTTATGAGTTCCTGGTCATCATTGCCTTTGTCCATTCTGGGAAGGGTTAACCTTATAAAGATGACCATATTGCCGAAGATCACCTTTTTATTTAATACTATTTCTCTTTATTTTGAACCGTCACTTTTAATCAATTTGCAGAGTGACATCAACTCATTTATTTGGGCCCACCGTAATTCTAGAATTGCCTGGAAAAAACTGAGGCGCCGTAGACAGAAGGGGGGGGCTAGCAGCCCCAGATCTTCAATTGTATGCATGGGCATTCCAAGTCACCCATTCCCGAATGCTATTGAAAACACCCACTAACTCTGGGAGTGGTTGCATGTTTAGTGCCATGCTTGGTGGGGCAAAGTTAGCACAGGATGGTTTTCTTTTTAAATTTGGGGTATGGCCAGAACTTGGACCAAAGTCAGAAGCTCCATTAAACTAGGAACTTCTCTAGCAAGGCTCCTTTGTGGGATCAACCTGGGAGCCCTAGTTGGCTCAAAGACACCCTTGCTTTGCCTTTGAGAGAGGTCGGGTTGAAAGTTTGGGGTGATTTGTTTGTTGATGGGGTACTTATGCCTAGGGATTCATTGAGCATTAGAACAGGCCCTAATCTGTCGAGGTTTAAATACTTACAGAGAGCAAGTTGGGTTTAATGCGCAATCCACTGTTAAGTTTAGACCTCCACTAGGGAACGGTAACCATCTACAATCGCAATTATTAGATAAAACCCCCGCTAAAAAGGAGATATCATTCTGGTACCACTCAATGTTGGAGGAGATCAACGGCAAATTCAAACTACCCGATAAAATCTGGGGGAGCACTTTTCCAGGCCTCGATGTGGAAAGTCTTTGGTTAAACTCTTTTCAGATATTATGGGAAATAGTTAAACCAGCGTGGCTTCGACACAACCATCTTTTTTCCCTACACAGGGCTTACTACTCGCCACAAAGGCTTTCAAAATGTTCTATAGATCAACCGGTTGCTCGTGCGAGATGTAGGGCAATAGCGGCCACGGATTTACACATGTTTTATGAGTGTCCTCTCTTGTCTCAATTTTGGGACTCCATAAGTATTTCACTTTCAACCTCCCTGGGTCGCCAGATTATGATAAATCCTGTACTGGTAATTTTTGGAGCTATGGAAGGGGTTACCGGCTCTTCCAAATATCTTTTCTTTTACTCTATTCTTCTGGCCAGAAGAGAAATTTGTAAAAAATGGAAGGACCCTATACAACCATCTCTTTCTGACTGGCAGATATCGATGTTGCAGATCTCAAAACTCGACCTATTGAGAACAGGGAACGTAAACAAGAGAGCCTTCTGGCACCTTATGAAATGGAACCAACTTTGAACCATATGGGTTGTTTTTTTTTTGCTGTTTTTTCCCCCCTGTTTGGTCCAATGATTATGCTGCCTTCGGTCTCCTTCACTCCCTATTTCTGCTGGCATACCCTGACCTGTTGATTTCGATCTATTGGCAGGTATACCTGTGTACTTTACGGATTTACACCAAATAAGCAAAAGGCATGATTCTAAACTAAGGACTACCTCTTTGCCAAATTTGGTGTAATCCGTTCAGCCGTTTGGGCTGTAGCCCTCCCAATGGACAATTGCATGGGGAAAACACATTTTGGGACCCCCCTTTTTTCTCGGCCCCCACTTGACGAATCACCCTCAAACTTTCAGGGAAGGAGCGGAGCAGAGCAGGCCATTTTCTTGGAGAAATTTGCGAAGATTTGTCCACCAGCGCCAAAGTTATTCCAAATAGAATGTTGTGGATTTCCTATGGAAAGTAGATCCTAACTATAACTACCTACTGGCGACCGCCAGTAGGTAACATATATATATATATATTCACTGAAAAAACCATAGGTTATAGACCATATATAGTTAGGAATTAGCATTTAAAAAACCTTATTTTACTCACACAAAACCATTGAAATTCCATATATAGTTAGTTGCACTAACTATATATCGCGCACCCGCAATCCACTGCTGATGATGTCACATATTACATCATTCATGACATGGTCAGTGACATCACTGATGACATCACTGATGACATCTCAAATGACATCACTGATGACATCATCCAGTGACTGTGTGTTTCTGAAAAGTTTAAATATGTTTTACATATTGAAGAATGAGTAGATGTAGAAGTGTCTGGATGAAGGATTTAGTAGGTGCGTGACTGACTGTATGAGTGAGTGATTAAATGTGTCTCACTGAGTGCATGGGTTAGTGACTAAACTGTCTTAATTTGTGCATCATTATGTCTGTTGTTCTGTAAACTGCTGCATGTGTTGGTCAGTAGCTATATGAGTAACTATATGGGTTATTGATTGATTGCCCAAGTATTTGTATGGGAGACTGAGTGTGTGTGTGGCTGGCTGGGAGGTGTGTGACTCTGTGCAGATCAATGTGTACTTGTATCAATGATTGTATAAGAGAGTAAGTATGTGTTAGTATATGTTTCAAAATGTAAGGTGCTCTATGTTTAACTGTATAGATTAGAAAATGGAAGTGTGATTGATTATTTACAGGACTGACTAGGTGTGTGAGTAACTCCATGGATGAGTGACAGAGTGTGAGAGTCTGTATAGGTGTATGAGTGCATATGATAGTGTTGTAAAGATGAGTGATTGTATGTATGAATGATTGTATGGGTAAATGAGTGAATGTGTGTGTAAACATAGGAATCACTGAGTGCGTATGTAGTAACTAGTATTGGTGTGTCAATGGTTTCAAAAATTATACTCTGTATTTAACACTGGGTGTAACAGACGTTATATTAAAGTGTGAGGAGATGCATTGTATTGTCACATGAATGATATCATCAGTGATGTGGTCATTGATGTCAAATGAGATGTCATCAGTGATGTCATCAGTGATGTCATTTGAGATGTCATCAGTGATGTCATTTGAGATGTTATCAGTGATGTCATTTCAGATGTCATCAGTGATGTCATCAGTGATGTCATTTGAGATGTCATCAGTGATGTCATCAGTGATGTCACTGACCATGTCATGAATGATGTAATATGTGACATCATCAGCAGTGGATTGCGGGTGCGCGATATATAGTTAGTGCAACTAACTATATATGGAATTTCAATGGTTTTGTGTGAGTAAAATAAGGTTTTTTAAATGCTAATTCCTAACTATATATGGTCTATAACCTATCGTTTTTTCAGTGAATTTTCAAGGTTTTGTAAATGCTAATTCCTAACTATATATGATCTATAACCTATGGTTTTTTCAGTGAATTTCAATGGTTTTTTAATAGCAAATATCATAAGCTGTCGAATGTCAAGTACGTGGTAAGTGAAAACATTTTCGTGTTTATGCACACTGATCTGCTTTGAATGGTGCCCCCCCCCCTCATTTCTATTAGGAGTACTCTCTCTTTGCACATAGTGAAGGGTAGTTAACGCAGGCCTTTGCCCCCGTTGTAATACGTCGTGCCTGCTTCTCTCTCCATTTGATTGATTGTTATCCAAGTATTTACTGTTTTAGAATTGGTTCTCTTTGGTTCATTCTCTATTTACAAACAAACACAGAGTCGCAATACTCTGTTTAGTCTTTGCAGATAACGAAAAATCGTGTAAAAAAAAAAAGAAAAGGAATCGAGCAAAATCAGTAGGCCACTAACGGGATCTCTTTTTGACCTCGCTAAAATAGAAACATTAGGAACAACCCCTCATGACAAATACAAAACTAGTGAAATGAACTGAACTCCACACAATGATGGCTGCAAAACAGCTCGGCTCCGCCACCCACCCCGCCCAAAATAACGATAAAGAGCGGCTGCCATGATTGGTTGCGGAATGGCCACGACGGAGCTACGAAATGGTACTGCTCTCATGCTAACCCCAGCTTCAGTCTGAAACATCCAGAAACACTGTAGACTACCAATTCGATCAGTTCCGGTAGCGCCCCAATGTAACCCGGTAGAGAAGAACTAGCCCTCCCCTCTTTGACTGATGGTTCTTGTTGCCTGTCCCTTCTGTTGTCATTTAACAGAACTATTTAGCCTGCTGAAAGGGGTTGTGTTCCGACCGCTGGTTGGTGGAGACATTTTGACTATATTCTGGACCTGCGTTGTCGCGTAATGCGTCATATGACGCGCCGCGTTAGCGCATCCGGAAGTCATCCGGGGCGCGCAGCGCGTAACGTAAGCATAACAAGTCATGTGACTTGTTAATAAAACTTTTCATTGGTTCATTTTACTTTTCTTATTCTAATGATGAAAGGCTTGGTCATATGACCTAAAAATTACGCTTTTTATTACTTCCGAACATTATTTTTTCTTAAATATATGTTATAATGTTCCAGGCTAATGTACTTTCCCGGAAAATTTACAACTGTCCTGCAAGTAAAATATATTCTTTTTTCGAAAAAAAGAGCGTTTCTTCGTCCCATGACGGAGCCGTTGAGCAAAAGAGGGTCGACCTGCTGTCTTAGTCGCCGATACGCCTGAATATGAGATTCTTATCGATCACTTTATGTTGCAGGAATAGAAAACACAACAGCCCTTGACCATTTATCTTTACTGCGTTCCTTCGTATTATACCTTTTACCCTTCATGTAATTGGTCTGCTTTATTTCACTTGCCTTTTAATGATTCTAAAACAGTGACTATTATTAAAAACTTTACCAATGTATATACTACTACCATGTTTTCTTTTAAAAACCTTTATTGTGAAAATTTCATTATACAAATACGAGCCTATAACCACGTGGGCCTGCCACGGAGCAAACTGTAATCGTATATGATGAGTAGACATTTACACTGTAGAGGAACGTAACGGGCGGGCCATTAGGTTGCAAGAACTAAGGTGTCCAACAGTTACGGAATCGGTGGACGTACATTTTATAATTAAAATACGACAGGGCCAGTTACAATAAAATTATCTAGATATACATTTGCGGGCAAGTACCATGGGTGACGTTAATTCGAACTTTCAATAGTACAGTAATCAATAACACATCAGAACTTAATATCAATAGGGATGTCGAAATATTCAATCAATTCTCGTCCCCGCCCGCCATGTGCTTCAAAACTGCATACGTATCTCGTGATTTCAAGGTTCTGCAACCAGTACACAACAAGGAGTTACGAGTCCCATTTATTCCGGCGCCATTTTGGGCGAGGACGGGCAGGTCCAGGATATAGTCAAAATGTCTCTACCAACCATCGACTATGATGATGTTCATATGCTGTATTTATTAGAGTAACACTCATCTGTCCACATGAAATTAATTTGCCACAATCTAAACATGTCATTTTAATCTTTCCAAAGTTCTTCTAAATATTTGGGACCGTTTCCCTTGCCTCTGATGCTGTCAGTGCCACTTCTTTGATGAATGTACTAGCAGGTCAGGGGTTCTCCTCCAAATCTCTCTTTTATGCAGCACTATAATTAATTGGTGCCACCTCTCCATATGACGATGCATGGTATAGTTACCATAACTATATATTTTTTCGGTTCCTCTGGAGAGTTCATCGTGGCAGATGAAGCGTGTAACGTACCGGGCATTTACCTTTTTTTGCATGTACAGGAAAGGAAAAAAAAATCGAGCGTCCGAGTTCTAAGGTGTCCCAGGGCCATTTTAGTGGACCAGGCCCAAATCCAAAGAACAGGCCGCCATTTTGAGAGTCCTGTTGCAGCCGCCTGTCGCTGTAGCATCAAGAGCAGCCGAAACTCAGCTGAATGGCAACTGAAACGGTAAAGGGGTGCCCCACTACAGCAGACGAGCCTCCACCTAGGAAGGCCCGTTCACGCCGCCTCCCCCCACCCCCCTTCGGGCACCCCACGCCGTTATTCGGAGCAGTATTGTAGGATGGCCACACCAGTGCGGCAACTTGCTAGACATCACCTCGGTGGTAACCGAATCTCAACGCCTTGTGGTGTCTTCTATTCAGAAAACATTGTTATGCTGCCTTCGACCTATTCGCCGCAAGTGCGCACACAACTCAACTGCATAGCTTGCTAGACACCACCTCGATGCCATCCGGATCTTGGAATCTCAGCGCCTTTTGGTGTCTTCTCTTCAGAAAATATTGTTGCGCTGCCTTTGGCCCCATTCGCACATCGGTCCGCTACTGACGCCATCTCACAGGCTAATGGGGCGCCCCACGCCGACTTTCAGCATTGTAGGATGACCACACCAGTACAGCAACTTGCTAGACATCACCTCGGTGGCATCCGGATCTCGGCGCCCCACTGCAGATGAAGTGCCTCTCAACTATGAAACCACCACGGTGACATCCGGATCTTGGCGCGTTGTGCTGCCTTTGGCCTATTCGCACATCGGTCCGCTACTGACGCCATCTCACAGGCTAATGGGGCGCCCCACGCCGAGTTTCAGCATTGTAGGATGACCACACCAGTACAGCAACTTGCTAGACATCACCTCGGTGCCATCCGGATCTCGGCGCCCCACTGCAGATGAAGTGCCTCTCAACTATGAAACCACCACGGTGACATCCGGATCTTGGCGCGTTGTGCTGCCTTCGGCCTATTCGCACATCGGTCCGCTACTGACGCCATCTCACAGACTAATGGGGCGCCCCACGCCGAGTTTCAGCATTGTAGGATGACCACACCAGTGCACCTTACTAGACACCACCTCGGTGCCATCCGGATCTTGGCATCTCAGCGCCTTGTGGTGTCTTCTATTCAGAAAATATTCTTGCGCTACCTTTGCCCCATTCACACATCGGTCCGCTACTGACGCCATCTCACAGGCTAATAGGGCGCCCCACGCCGAGTTTCAGCATTGTAGGATGACCACACCAGTACAGCAACTTGCTAGACATCACCTCGGTGCCATCCGGATCTTGGCATCTCAACGCCTAGTGGTATCTTCCATACAGAAAATATTGCTGCGCTGCCTTTGGCCCCATTCGCACATCGGTCCGCAACTTAGACATCACCTCGGTGCCATCCGGATCTTGGCATCTCAGCGCCTTGTGGTGTCAGTCAGAAAATATTGTTGCGCTGCCTTTGGCCCCATTCGCACATCAGTCCGCTACTGACACCATCTCACAGGCCAACAGGGCGCCCCACGCCGACTTTTACCATTGTAGGATGGCCACACCAGTGCCACAACTTGCTAGACACCACCTCGGTGCCATCCGGATCTTGGCATCTCAGCGCCTTGTGGTGTCTTCTATTCCGAAAATATTGTTGCGCTGCCTTTGGCCCCATTCGCACATCGGTCCGCTACTGCCGCCATCTCACAGGCCAACGGGGCGCCCCACGCCGACTTTCAACATTGTAGGATGGCCACACCAGTGCGGCAACTTACTAGACACCACCTCGGTGCCATCCGGATCTTGGCGCGTTGTGCTGCCTTCGGCCTATTCGCACATCGGTCCGCTACTGACGCAAACTCACAGGCCAACGGGGCGCCCCACGCCGACTTTCAGCATTGTAGGATGGCCACACCAGTGCTGCAACTTGCTGGACACCACCTCGGTGCCATCCGGATCTTGGCGCGTTGTATTGCCTTCGGCCTATTCGCACATCGGTCCGCTACTGACGCCGCCTCACGTGCCAACGTATTTTCTCCGCATTTTATACCCTATGCCGCATAACAGGTCATGTGACTTGTTTATAAAACTTTTCATTGGTTCATTTTACTTTTGGTTTCCTAATGATGGAAGGCTTGATCATATGACCTAAAAACAACACTTTTCATTGGATGAAAACTTTTTTTTTTCCCCAAACGATGAAAGCCCCACCTTGTTTCTGGATGTTTCAGACTGAAGCTGGCGTCAGCATGAGAGCACCACCATCTCGTAGCTCCGTCGTGGTCATTCCGCGAGCAATCATGGCAACCGCTCCCCACCAGAAGCCTACAGGAGTCGGGGGCCCCCAAAACTTTTGATGAATCCTCAAGGCGGATGGGACGCTTTCGAGAATGGGGTCCAAGACCTAGCAGACAAGCGTCCGATTTCCAAGGTGTCCCAGGGCCATTTCAGTGGACCAGGCCCAAAAAGGAAAGAGCCTGCCGCCATTTTGAGAGTCCTGTGACAGCCGCCTATCGCTGCACCGCAAGAGTGGGCGCAACTCAGCTGAATTGCGGCTTTTGACACAGTGGACCAAAAACGGACGGAATGGCAACTGAAACGGTAAAGGGGCGCCCCACTACAACAGATGACACTCCACCTGGAGAGGCCCGTTCACGCCGCCTCCCCCGGGGCGCCCCACGCCGTTATTCGGAGCAGCATTGTAGGATACCAAAACCAGTGCGGCAACTTACTGGACATCACCTTGGTGCCATCGTTCTGCTGCCTTGGAACTATTCGCACAACAGTTTGCTACTGATGACCCACCCCCCGCGACGCCCCACGCCGGAAATCTGGACGTTGTGCTGCGTTGGGACTATTCGCACAGCCGACCGCTACTTCGTTGTTTTTCCCTAAAAATGTTTATATGTTATTACTATTTTTGTTTTCTTGTATATATTTATAAGTTATTAAAGTTTTATAATCTTACTACTTTGTCGGAGTGCTATATATTTTTAATGTGACACATAATTGTAAAAACTTTGATGTACAAAGAGTCATCCCTGGAATCTTCCGCTTCAGGCTCGGTCCCCTCCCCAATCACAATACAGGATGGTTTTCAGATAATAGGAACGCGTCTGCTGTGACGGATCTCATCGAGTGTGGGCCTTGATCTACTATAACTCCTTTGAAGAGGGGTGATTCTTTACAGCTGGGGCCATAAACTACATCTGCAGGGCTTGCTGATACCCTAGGACCAGCCTGGACAATCGGACACAGAGGAAAAGGAGTGTCAGAGGGTGCGGTAGTCAATAGGGCGAAAGGGAGGTGTCGGGCGGGCACAGGGTGTGATTCTCAGGGAAGAGCAGCGCAGATGGGGGGAGGTTTATTACCCATGCATAAGACAGAGAGCGGGGGTGACCACTGCCTGGGGGAGATGCTTGCGAGGGTGGGGAGCCATGCTAAGGATCGACAGCGTGCACAGAGTGGGTCTGGTCAAGGCATCTAAAATGGCTGCCGTGCACGACAAAAGTGTGGCATTTGAAAAAAGACAAGATGGCGCAGACAATGTTTTTCAACACTTCCTGATTTCCTTCGAATCGAACGTTAACAGACGTTGGGGCATATTACCAAAGTTAAGCGATATTTATCCCTAACGATGCTTAGCAACGATTTTTTTACCGCTAAGCATCGTCAGAAATTATCGCAGATAAACCTTGCTATTATCAAGGTTTATCGCAAATACGATAATAAACGACCGCAATGCATTAATATCGCTGAAAACTCAGCGATATTCATGCATTACCGAGCTAATGCTCTTAGCCATGTTATCCACCTCCCATTGGATAACATGGCTAAGAACTGCTCAGGGCAGGTGCCAGCTTTTGCAGATATTCGCGCTTATCTCGAATATTTCCAAAAGTTGATAATAGGAGATAGCGATGTTAGCGACTGTTTCCAGTCGCTAACATCTTGGCATGCCCACTTTGCATGTCATTAGTGATAAATATCACTCACATGCAAAGTGGGGCCCAAGATGGTCGCTATCTCCTACTAGCCGTCGCTAACTGGTGTTAGCAACAGCTAGGTAATACAGATATAATTTTATCTCCGCGAAGCGGAGCGCTGTTACAGATATATATCTTGTTTTTGAACGTTAATTTCTCAAAATCCACTGAAGCACATATATTGAGACCTAGCAAAGGCACATCGGGCTACCAGTCCCTACAATTTTGCCAAGTTTCGTGCAAATCCATTCAGCCGTTCGATTATTATTATTATTTTTTTTTTGCCCCGCGGAGCCCTTTTAAAACCTCCACATCAAACCTAAGAGGTCAAGGAGGATCTACTATGCCCCCTTATGGTCATTTGCCCCTTCGCTTTGGCCTCCTCTTGTCTCTCGATCCTACCGAGAGACAAGATGGCGGCCGCTACGGACTGTTTGCAATGTTTACAGACGCCGGAGAACCAATCAGCTTCGCAAACCTCCGTTACGCGAAGCGGAGCGCTGTTACAGATATATATCTTTTTTTTAACGTTAATTTCTCAAAATCCACTGGAGCACATATATTGAGACCTAGCAAAGGCACATCGGGCTACCAGTCCCTAATATTTTACCAAGTTTCGTGCAAATCCATTCAGCCGTTCGATTATTATTATTATTATTTTTTTTTGCCCCGCGGGACCCTTTTAAAACCTCCACATCAAACCTAGGGGGTCAGCGAGGATCTACTATGCCCCCTTATGGTCATTTGCCCCTTCGCTTTGGCCTCCTCTTGTCTCTCGATCCTACCGAGAGACAAGATGGCGGCCGCTACGGACTGTTTGGAATGTTCACAGACGCCGGAGAGCCAATCAGCTTCGCTACGCGAAGTTCCGTTACGCGTAAAGTCCGCGAACCGGAGCGCTGCCCGGTCCGCTGTTACAAATATATATCTTTTTTTGAACGTTAATTTCTCAAAATCCACTGGAGCACATATATTGAGACCTAGCAAAGGCACATCGGGCTACCAGTCCCTACAATTTTGCCAAGTTTCGTGCAAATCCATTCAGCCGTTCGGGCTAAAAGTGAGGCCAACCGCCCTATGGAAAACTCAATGTTAAAAACACGTTTTGGGACCCCCCTTTTTTCTCGGCCCCCCCTTGACGAACCCCCCCCAAATTTTTAAGGGCTGCTCAGAAAGAAAATGTGCCATTTTCCTGAAAATTTAAGCCAATTCCGTCCACAAACGCCAAAGTTATTAGACATAGAATTTTCAAAAATCCCATAGAGAAAAAATCCTAACTATATATACCTACTGGCGACCGCCAGTAGGTAATATATATATATATATATATATATATATATATATATATCACCAATACTTCTCGTCCATACCATGCACGGTGATTCGTCAAGCGGGGGCCGAGAAAAAAGGGGGGGTCCCAAAACACATTTTCCCCATGCTGTTTCCCATAGGACCTTTAGCCGCAGCTACAGCCCAAACTGCTAAACGGAATTACACCAAATTTGGCAAAGAGGTAGTCCTTAGTTTAGAATCATGTCTTTTGCTTATTTGGTGTAAATCCGTTTAGTAGATCCTGAGAAAATGACAGTTAAAAGCCTTTATATATCTATGGGCGCGGTGGATCCGCGTACCTATCCGCATACCCTAGGCACATCCTAAGCACACCCTGCCGTGCACGAGCTGTATTTTAATTGGCTGTCAACACTCCAAATCAGGAAGTGTTGGCAGCCATCTTGTGCCTCGGTAGAACGGAGGCACAAGAAAAAATTTCACAAAACGCGAAAAGGGGGCAGGATTGAAACACCCCGACCCCCTAGGCTTGCTGAGGGGGTCCCACAAGGACCCCCAGGGCAACAAAAGCATTTTTTTTAAACGGCGAGATTCGCGCTCCCAGTGCAAATTTCGGCCGAAATTGTTTTTTAGCCCCTGGGGAGCCAAATCCGTGGGCAATGGACTATATGTAAAGGGGGGCCCAGAGGGGCCTCCCAGCCCCGGGGACTGCCACCCCCCCAGGGCTTTTTAAAATTATGTCTGCCAGCCCTGAGGAGCGCCACTCACGAGGCTTATTAAAATTGGGTGGGGGGGCTCTCAGGCCCCCCCAGCCCTGGGGACCACCACCCCCCGGGGCTACTTCAAAGTAGGTTGGGGGGTCTGAGGCCCCCAGCCCTGGGGACCACCCCCCCCCGGGCTTTAAAAAATTATGTACGGGGGCTCCCAGGCCTCCCAGCTCCGGGGACCGCCACCCCCCGGGCTTATTAAAATTGGGTGGGGGGGCTCTCAGGCCCCCCCAGCCCCGGGGACCGCCAGCCCCTTGGGCAACTACAAATTAGGTGTAGGGGGGCTCTGAGGCCCCCCCAGCCCCAGGGACCACCACCCCAAGGCTTCTTACAATTGTGAGAGGGGGGCCATCACCACCCCCCAGGGCCGGCTCCTGCAGTGTCCCGGGGGTGCCCATTTGCAATGACAGGAAACCTCCTCTCTCTTTCAAATAGCAAAGCAGATTGCTTTTCCACATGGGGAGAAACATGTTAGCTGCTCCCCAAGTGGAATAGCAATGCCGGCTGGGACTGTGGGGGGATTGGGGACCCCCCCACGGTCCCTAACAGAGTGGGACAGCCCCGGGGGATGGCGTCCCATGGGCTATTAGTGGTTCGGGTGGGGGGCCACGCGGCCCTCCACCCCAAAATAATTTTTTTATAAAAATAAAACAATACTAGTAAAAAAGGCCCATACCCCGGGGGATGGGATCCCCGGGGCAGATTATGGCCTTAGGAGGGGGGCCACGTGGCCCCCTTCCCAATTTTTAAATAGTTAAAAATAAATTGGGGGCAGGCCCTGGGGGGATGGGGTCCCCCAGGCCAAAAAATTAAAAAAAGAAGGGGTGGGGGCTACATAGCCCCCATTCAAAAAATAAAATAAATGATATAAACACAGGATCGGGGCCGGAGGCCAAGCCCCCTTATTGCACCACTCCAGAGGGGGAACACATTCCCCTTGAAAACTTGAGGTCCCTGGGGGGCCAACTAGCCCACCAGGTACCTCCTGTATAGACCAGGGAGCTGCGTTACAGGGAGGTTTTCTGAGGCCATGCCCCTTTTTACACCTCTCTGTGGCACTTACTGGAGGTAGCTGGTGGGCTAGTTGCACCCCAGGGACCCTCAGTATTCAAGGGGAGTCAATCCCTCAACTTAAAATGCGCCATGTGGCTCGCTTGCACAGTGGTGAAGGGGGGCGGGGTCTGAGTTCACATGTGTGCAAACACGCCCTGTGGCACGGTTTAAGTTGGGGAAATAATTCCTTGTCAATACTGAGGGTCCCTGGGGGCCAACTAGCCCACCAGGTACCTCCAGTAAGTGCCACGGAGCTGCATTGCAGAGTGTTGTAAAAATGGGCATGGCCTCAGAACACCTCCCTGTAAGGCAGCTCCCTGGCGCATACTGGAGGTACCTGGTGGGCTAGTTGGCCCCCCAGAGTGTTGTTAAATGGGGTGTGGCCTCTGAACACCTCTCTGCAACGCAGCCTCCTGGCGTATACTGGACGTACCTGGTGGGCAAACTGGCCCCTAGGGACCCACAGGATTGAGGAGGAATTAATTCTCTAACTTAAAACGCGCCACAGGGTGTGTTTGCAGACATATCAGCTCAGGCCACGCCCCCTTCCTTCACCACTGTGCAAACACGCGATGTGGCGCGTTTTAAGTTGGGGAATTAATTCTCTTTCAATACTGTGAGTCCCTGAGGGACAAATAGCCCAACAGGTATCTCCAGTATGCGCCAGGGAGCTGCGTTTCAGACAGGTGTTCAGAGGTCACGCCCCTTTTTACACCTCTCTGCAACGCAGCTCTGTGGCGCTTACTGGAGGTACCTAGTGGGCTAGTTTAGGATTTTAGGATTGCAGGGGACTTAATCTCTCAACTTAGAACGGTGACAGAGCGCGTATACACAGTGGTGAAGGGAGGGGATAGGCATGACGTGATGTGTGCAAAACGCCCTGTGACGCTTTTTAAGTTGGGGAAAAAATTCCACTTCAAACCTGAGGGACCATGGAGGCCAAGTAGCACACCAGGTGTTTCCAGGAAGCGCCACTGCGCTGCGTTACAGGGAGGTGGTGCAAGCCGTGCCCCTTTTTACATCTGTCTGCTACGCAGCTATGTGGCGCTTAATGGGTGTACTACGAATTCCGATTTACTCACCTGTATTCAGGAGAGACCTCAGTGTTGAATCTTTGAGCCCAGTACTGATCCTGAACAGTAATTCTAACCATACTTACCAGTAACTTGAACTTCCTTCCATAGACTAACATTGACTGGTTTCACTTGGAAAATCTTCTAAGTGTGGAGTTTTGGAACTTTTAAATATTCACCTAAAATCAGCCGAACAACGAATTCCAATTTACTCACCTGTTATCAGGAGAGAACCCAGTGCTGCTTCTTTTAGCCCAGCACTGACTCTGAAAAGTAATTCTAACCGTACTTACCAGCAACTTGTATTTCCTTTCTTAGGAATCCATTGTCTGGTTTTCGCCTGTATGACTTAAATGCATTATTTCTACTGTTTACAGGAGATGCACCAGTGCTGGATCCAGGATCCACCACTGAGTAAGAAAAAGTAACGATAACACTACTTACCTGCTAAGTGAATTTCCTCACATTGGATAACATTGGTGATTCTATGTGAAAACATTTCGAAGTGTCAACTTTTAAAATACAATAATATTCCTTAAAAATCACTACTGTAAACAAAAAGCTTTTACTCAACTGTTTACAGGAGCTATCCAAGGACTGAAACTAGGATCCAGTCCTGTGGTTAGAAAAGTAATCCATAAAGTAACGTATTGCATTTAACTAAAAATTCACATTGAGCTCAATGTTGCATTGTATTTGAAATTGAGTTGCCCATTGCAACAACTGTAACTACTGTACTTAAAAGTTTATTGCCTATTTGCAAAGTATTTAAACTAAAGTAATTCATTCTGAGAAAGTATATTTTGTGATGTCATGTATAATGTAATTATAATATAAATGAAAAAATAAAATATCTGAAAATAAATAGTTAAAAAAATGTAGTAAATCAGTATCAAGCAAATAAATATAACAATTAATACATTTAAAAATTGTCATTTACGAAAACCTTTGAAATTCACTGAAAAAACCATAGGTTTCAGATATGTTATAGTTAGGAATTAGCATTTAAAAAACCTTTGAAATTCACTGAAAAAACCATAGGTTTCAGACATGTTATAGCTAGGAATTAGCATTTAAAAAACCTTAGAAATTCACTGAAAAAACATAGGTTTTAGGGGTGTTATAGTTAGCTGGACATTTCACTCGTACAAAACCATTGAAATTCCTCCGTTATAGTTAGTTGTACTAACGTGACAGTCTGATACACCTCAACATACAGTAGCATAACCTTTACACTCATTATAAAATATGGAGTACCATGTTTGAAACCATTGACACACCAATACAAGTTTCTAAAAACCCACTCAGTGATTCCTACATCAACACACACATCTAAACACTTACCTATACATTCGCTCATATATTCTGACAAAGATCATAGAACACTATTAAATATACTTGCACAGGGGAGGAGCCAAGCTTGCGTCCGAGATGGCCGCGTTTTAGCTCGGCTCCGATCACTCTCCTGTCTGCAACAAATATCCTGTACGTTATCCTGCCCCGGGAAGTATTCCACGATGTGCAGTGGAATGACGATAACTCACAGGCACTTACCGTTTGCTCCGGTGATTCCTGGGCGTCACGGATCCTGAGTTACGCCCCTGTCTGCTTCGGGGCCTCCGGAGCGGCCGGGCCTGGCACTCCTTGGCGGCGCCCGGGCTGGACGGGGCGAGGTGGCCGGCCCTTGGTGGTGGTGTGGAGTCGGTCGGAGGGGCCGATGTGCTAATAGACCGATTGCGGCCTCCCGGGCCTGGTCCGGCGGTTCTGCGGCCTGGTGTTGGGGAGCTGACTTCCATGGACGGGGTTAACCGTACATCTGGCTCGTCTCCCCTTTGTTCTCCGGCCCGGCCATTTTGAGTTCCTCCGCCCGGACTCGGAGAACGGTGCCGGCGGCGTGTGGGGTGCCGGCGCATCGCCTTCTTCTGGTGGCTCCCCTTCCTGCCCTGGTGGCACTTCCGCTGGTGGTTGCCGGTGTCCTGTTTTGCCCCGCTGATATCCGGGCGGGGGTCGGTGATTGCAGCGGCCCTGCCGGGCTTCTAAGATGGCGGCCGGCCCCATGATTCTCGGCCTTGCGGGGACCGGCGATGCGGGTCCGCCGCGCGGCACGTTTGCTGAATACTGTAAAGGTGAGCCTACGCTTCGCGACATCCTCGCCGCCCTGCGCTCCTGGGGGGCACCCATGACCGCACCTACCGCTATCCTGGAGGGGGGTCCCTTTGTTGGGCCTGCCGGACCCCCCTCGGTTTGTGCGGCTTCATCTCTGTTGTGTGCTGCTGGAACTTTCCTTGGGGTCGTGGACCTGGAGGCTGCTGTTGGTGTGGATGTACGGGGGCCCACTGCCCTTCTTCGTCCTGTGCCTCCTTCTGCTTCGGAGGTTCCCCGGCTGGATCCCGTCTGGACCGACCTCGATGGGTCTCCTTTTCCTCTTTTGCCTCACATGGCCGTACGAAGATCCTGTGACGATGCCGCTGGACCGGCTTTCTCCGTATTCTCATCGGAACTTTGCCTGCTTTGCCTGAAGTGGTTACTGTACTTTCTGGATCATCCGGGTCACGATCGCTACAACTTGAGTGTATTTTTGATTCGACTCCCTGTTATTCACCTCCTGTTTTATGTGATCTGGTTCCTGGTACGCTGGACGATTACAGTTTGCGAAAAACGAGGACAGGGTTGAGCTGATCTTGCCTCTGTGGACTGTTATTTTGTGGTATGGTTGGGTGCTCCGTTCATTATTGTATGATTATGTTTGATACGTCTTTACGTTCCTGGAGCTTATCCGTGTGTTTATTATCTTCCCGTGGGCTCTGAGTATTTTCGGGCGGGGGGTGGGAGCTGAAGGGGTTTTGATTCTGTGGCTCCTCTCCCGCTGTTTTTCCCTGTTTTCCCTTCCCCCCCCTTTTTAATCTAAGTGATTCTTTCTTTCTTATATTTCTCTATATTTCGGGTTCTAATTAGGGCGACAGGCACGCTGCTGGGGGGTAGGCCATAGCCTTCTGCAGGGGTGCAGGGTGGGCTGTGCGGGGTGGTGGGGGGGTCTGTTTATTGTATCTTTCCCTGTTCCTCTTTTTGGTTCTATGGCTCTTATGTATCCCCTAATTTCGTGGCGCGGTGTCAGCGCGTAGCCCCCCGGGGTGTTTGTGCTGGCATGGCCCTTTTGGTATGTTTGCTGTCGCGGTTTACTACGCATTCATTTCTCCTGTTGCCACTAGTTCCATGTGCCGAATTAGTATTGGATGCTTTGTTAGCCGTGGGGGGCGTGCACTGACGCTGCGCCCTCACTTCCCCCCTCCCCTTTTTTGAAGTCCTCTTCCTCCCCTTTTTTCCCTTTCCCCACCCCATTTTTTTTTTCCTCCCTTGGGTTGTTGTAACGGAGGGCTTTTAGTTTTGTAAGCATATTTTTCGCTGTTTTATTATTATGTGCCCTGGTAATGGTGGGTGGGTGCTGAGCAGCGATTTTGATTGTTCTTGATGTGGGACTCACGTTCTGCCTTTGCCAAAATGTATTGTTCTGTTGGTTTTTTCCTGTATTCGAGACTTCGGCTTGCTCACGGCCCACCACGGCCCTCTGGACCTTACAGATTGACATTATCCTGTGACACCCTTTTTTCTATTATAAAATTAACCTACTTTTATCCTGTCCGTGATGGCGACTCAAAGACTTGTTGCCTTTGCCTTTCATATGAGCTATTTAGAAATCCTGTTGTCTCTCCTGTATTGCCTCGTATGTCTCTTTATTGTGGTGGCCGGCCCGGTGGGTTGTAGGCCCGTATCTGTGAGCGCCTTCTGTACAATAAAGGTTTTAAAAAAAAAAAAAAATAATAAATACTTGTACACCTATTTCAACATTACACAGCAGGACATATCCTACTCACTTATGCAAACAATTGATCATACATACATTTACTCAGCTACACACTTAAATAAACATAACTTTATTTATTGGTATAGAAAGTAACTCATACTTAGTGAGCTATAAAATAACTATTATAAGTATACAGTTTTCCATACAGTTATGCAGATAACCACTGATTCTTATGTATACTTATTTATATACACCAAGTATCACATACAGTGTCTTTTATATTTCAACATTCTTGGACGTGTATCATTAAGAAATATATTTACTCTTCACTACACCCATAAAGAGATTCACTCACCCAAACAACTGTTTCCACATGCAGTCTTAACATCATATACCTACTAAAACAACTATTTACACATCTTTGGACAGTCACACACCTTCCACCCAACAACACACACATAAACTCTCTTATACAAATACTCACCTAACTAATTAAAAACTAATATACAGTTTCACATAGGTAGTAACCAACTTATGCAGTAGTTTACAGAACAAGAGAGAAAGTGATACATATATTCAGACAGATTAATTACTATGCCATATGTTCAGTGACACACTTTACATTAGGTACTTACAAAGTCAATCATAGTGGTACTAAACTCTCCATCTACACACTTATACATCCACTGAGTCTTCACTGAAGATGTTACATATATATAATACTTATTTAAATATGGAAGCAAACTACATTCACTGGATGATGTCATCCGTGATGTCATCAGTGATGTCATTTGAGATGTCATCAACGATGTCATCAGTGATGCCACTGACCATGTTGTGAATTATGTAATATGTGACATCATCAGCAGTGGATTGCGGGCTCGCGAGTTATAGTTAGTACAACTAACTATAACGGAGGAATTTCAATGGTTTTGTATGAGTGAAATGTCCAGCTAACTATAACACCCCTAAAACCTATGGTTTTTTCAGTGAACTTCCAAGGTTTTTGAATACTAATTCCTAACAATAACATGTCTGAAACCTATGTTTTTTCAGTGAACATTTTTAGCAAATATAATGATTTTTATCCGGATGAATTTCAAACAATGTATTTGTATTTCACTTGTGATTAATTCCCCGGGATTATCCCGTCATTTCCAGTCAACAAGTATGTCTTTTATGTTTTCTCTGACAACTTGTGCCTCATGATTGATTCAACCAATCACGTTTATTGTAATTTAGCACTTGCACTTTAAATTTTGCTCTCCTTCCCCATGGCGTCATGTGACCAAGGCCTCTGGGCCGGCCGAAACGTTATGCTGGCGAGGTGCGCGTCGGCTGCTGCTGCCTCTTCGCTTTTTCAGAATATTGAAAATAAAAGTCAAAAGACCTGATTCAGGAGTGTGGTTGAAGTATTTTTGAAAGGATATTGGACTAAAGACTTATTGGAAACGCATCATGGGGAAGAATATTCTTTATTGCTTGCCTTATTACCTATTGGATTATAGATATAGTGATTGGGTGTGCTCTGGTGTATTGCGATTATTCATAGTTCCAGACCCTATAGGTCGAGAGATAAAAATACCCTGGTGGGTGGGTATTATAACGTCATTTGAGCACCCCGTACTAGTTCATTTGAAAATGTACATCTAGACTTAGTCTGTCAAGAGATGTGCAGACCAATTAGCAAACCCACACGTTGTTCTTTGGATGTCACTTACATTAGTTTGTCCCCGACTGGAGAGTGGGTTATTGCAGCATCGCAGGGGTGAGGTCTATCATAAACGTTTGTTAAGGACGAGCCATGCGGCAGCCGACGTTAGTTAGTGTTATCGCAACACACCTTAGAGTTCATAGATTGCATCACGCTGCACTTGCCTGTGTTGTCACCATGCAGTGAGTTTCCTTTGTGTCCTACTCACTTTAGTTTCTCTCCAGCAGGGGACAGGATAGCGGTCCCAGCCCATTTCAGGGTGTTAATTTCCGCGGAACGGTTAATGCCTTGCTGTGCACCGCCATTTTGTCTACTTGGAGGGTCTCGCATCACAATTCCATTTTTTCACTTGTAGGCGGAGTTGCAGGCTTCCATTAGCAGCGACAGATCGTATTTACATTCCGATTTCAAAAACTGTCACCAGCGGGTTCGGATGACTATCATATCCGCAGATATTTCGCGGATTTCCATTCCGGCCGGCAGAGCAGCACTAGCGTGCAGCCATCTTGTTTCTGGCTCTCTAGCGTGCCCCACAAACAAAATAGAAGCTTGCTGGGCTTTTACTAAGATGTTTAGCACCTCCTCAGCATGGGTCTGTAGGTTTAAACATGTCTGGTCTTATTCTGTACATATGTCCCACCCAGAGACAAAAATTAAAGAAACAGTCCATGGTATTTCAAAGTGGAGTTATGGAGAAAGACCAACCACCAATTGATTTTGGCTATCTAATACACTTGCTACATTTCAATGCAAAATGCATCTTCTGCATGGCAACCGTGTTTTGGTTTTCAGGCTGGTTTTCAATTTCCTGCTCTCAGCATTTCCGGAAGCATTGTTCAAAAGAAATAATGGCCTTTCTTTTCTAATATGGAGATGGCGAGGAGAAAAATAAGAAATTAATGGCTGTAGGTATGGTCAGGGGTTCATCTTTTGACCCCTTGCTTGCTGATTATATCCACTTACTGCTCGGCATTGCGCTCGAGCAGAAAGGAGCCTGTGGTGTACAGCTATGTGCCAAAAGAGGGCTTGATGAATGGTGCCCCTGATCCCACATGTTGCTCAGTGGGTTATGTCCCTCTTGATCAGGCATCACACTTAGGAACCTAGATAAAGGGGCAATGCTGTCAAAGTTCTTATTGTAAAGGTTCCTTTTTTCCTTTATACTAATGGTGTGTTATTCAGTTGTTAAGGAGTTTTGTAGGGTGGTGTGTGTCACCTTCTGTTTATGTTAGAGATTTTCCAGGAATAACAGAATCTGTAGTGCGTCAGCAACAGTCAATCATAATGGAAGGTTTTTTCAGATATTGTTCATTGCAGTACAGGAGGCTCCGTTTTTTGTCTCTTCCTGAAAAGCATGTCGTTTGATTCTGCACTCAGACTATGGGTCAATGGACACCACGAGATAGGACCCTGAAGGCAGAGGTGCCCACCTCCACGTTACAGCTAATTGAATACTATATGGATAATGATAGGGTCATATATTTTCCAAGATACTATTTGTTGTTAGAGACCGAGTCCTCAAATCAGTGTCTATTGTGCTTCAGAACTTCCAGTAAGGAAATGAACAGAATAGGTGTGCATTTCGTGGAAAAGAGGGCGCAGACCCATTGGCTGTGTTGGTTTTTCTGTGACATAAATCAATAGCGTTGGTGGGGGTTTCCACCTGCTACAGGGCAAGATTTGCCGGTTTAGGGCTTCAATTAACTGTTGCTTTGAAGCAAATAAGGTGACATTACATAAACTGCAACTATTGACTGGGCAGCTAAATTATAGGCTACGGATTATCACTATGGGCTCTCTTTCTCATGGATCATTGTGAAGGCAATATTTGGTTTGAAATTCAAGCACCAAAGAACACACTTCACTGCACACGAGAGAGAACACTAAACGGTCTGCGACCATTTCTTAGAAAGTTTCAATAACTGAGTAGTGTGGCGCACCCACAGGGTGTCAAACAACAGGCTTGGTATGTTTCCAGAAGCAACATTATTTAAAGGATTTGGTGCCACATAGGGCATGGAGTGGTGTAGGCAGTTCTGACCTCAAGAGTAATTCCTCTCAAGCCTACTTAACTCTTTTTCCCAAAACAGTTTCCAATCATGGTAGCAGTGCAAGTGTTGACAAACCACTTTTGGGAACAGAGATTTATTTTCTAGCCTAACAGTGGTTGAATATATTCCTTGGCAACATTCCAAATGCAAGATGATGCTCATAGTAATACAAAATAGCTCCTTATCTGTTTTAAGAATAACAGAGGGTCAGATTTATTATTTTTAGCACCAATGCTCACATGATTTAAGGTGGTGCTATGCAACACAACATTTTATAAACTTGCCAAGTATCTAGTTGCCATATTTTGTGTCTGTTCAAAAATAAAGGTACCAATGTTCTAATTTCATTAACCCTTGTGATTAATTTAACTTTTCTTTTTCTCTGAGAGAGATTTAGAAGATTGCAACTCTCTCCATGACAACATTTAGAGTCAGCGGCTCCAAGGTAATACACATTGGCAGGATATACCATACATAACAGAAAGGGAACTATCCGCCTAGAGTCAATATGTAAATGAAGGTCTGGTCAAAGAAAAGCCCTATATATAATGCGTTGTTATTAATATGTTGTTTTGTCAATATATGTTGTTTGGAACTTTATGTGTATACAAATGTGGTTTGATGTATGTTTGTACTTAGTGTTTCACAATTAAGTGTTAACCTTTAAAGAGACATGCAATATAAAAACATTTTTCTGAAAAAGAAAAGTGAAATAAATCACAAGGGTTAATACAATTAGAACACTGGTATCTTTATTTTTTAGCAGACATATTATCTGGCAACTAGATACTTTGTAAGTTTATAGAGTGCAAGTGGTCAAATCTAGTTTGTGCAAAGGACCCAAGCCTCCCTTTATTAACATGCAAAGCAAAACAGCACAAACATTAGCATTGATTAAATATTTGCATGTATTTTTTGTGATCCAAATTTTAACTCGAGTGCATTCTCAAAACATACGTTCAAACCCCTGTTAATGTTAGTAACGGAGCATAACAGGGTAGGGACAGCACAAAGCTAGATCTACTAACATACAGTGCACACGGTCTCACATCTCAGTTTGGCCCGATGCATCATGCTAAATGCAGTGCATATTAACACTTACTTCAGTAGTCTACTAACATAGAATGGGTTGGCTTTGTGCAAAATGTAAATGAAAGCAGCACACAAACAACGGGCCAAAGGAAAACAGGACAAACTTCCTAGGTGTTGTATATGCAAGTTCTGCTTAATTACACAGTACCATGTAATTTGTTTGAAATGACATGTACTATGCAATTTAACCATGGCCAGTTGTCTGTGTATTTACATTTCTACTGTAGGGTGTCCCTCGAGTACACACTTAAAAAAAAGACACTGCTCGTTCACATTTATATCATGACACAATACCTGTAATATATATGTTTTTTTATTATGCTCACCATGCTTCCCTCTGTAAATATGAAGATATGCAATATTTTCCCTTCGTCGCGCGCAGCTCTGCTGATTTTTATGAAGTGTGATGCACTGAGTGAGTTTGAGTAAATCTGACTAGAATGTTTTAAGCAAACAAAAGCAGAGCTACTAAATAATCCTGCTGATGCTTTCTCTAATTCCGAAATGCGGGAATTCTTAGATTTTCAACCAAAAGCAGCAGTGTTGGCCACACCCTTTTCCACACCCCTTTAGGTGCTCAGTCCTGTTGGATCTCATCTGCCAGTTTATCGCCAAGACAAATGAGGCTTAAGGTGGGGCTTTTCCTCATGTTATGACTTGTATAGAGTATCTGTAGAGCTCTGATGTATCATGCTAGTATTCTGGGTTTATTTCCTGGAGTTATTAAGGGGTAGTGGTATATCAGTATATTATGCACACTGTGTCAATCCTAGCAAAAAGATTTTTACAATAACTAATGAATCAAAAATCCCATAAAGGGTTAGGAAATGCTAAATAGTTACTCTTCAGACAGTCGGAGGCGATAACATAGAAAAACTGGTTATAAACATACCAATTCTACCTGTAACCTTTTTGTCTCATTAGGAAACTGTGCTTTTCAAGACAGTGTTCAGTCTAGGGTTTTGCAGAGCATTCAAATCGGTGAATTAGTGGCAATAGCTAAAGAGTAATTGGAACGGGGCTTAAACATGTCTCTCCTGAGATTTGAGAAATACTCAGCAATAATAACCTTGCTCTACTCTAAAAGAGATGTGTGTGGTACAGGAGAGGTCATACATCTGTAGAGTACCAGCACGTTTTTCAGCTGCCCAGTTCTAGCATTGGGTCATTGCCTTTCTATTTGCCAAATTATTTTGGGATCTGTGGTATTGGTATATATTGACTGCATTTCTCTATCTTCCAGTTCTGTAGGCCACTACTACTGACTGCTGCAGGCCGACAGCTAGGCTATTTCAGCTTACTCTCTGTCAGAATTGGTGCAGCTGCACCAGTAGTGTGTTGAGGTTTAAGTCCCAGTCAAAATAAAAAAATATATATGGATGTGGAAATAGGACAGCTACAAACTGTATGTTCACCTAAATCTGCTTTAAATATATACTCTTGAATGTAATGTGTTTCTCGTAAGTACGTTCTCTACATTCTCAACACATGGCTGTCCAAGGCATTGCATCAAAATGCTTTTGGGTGGTAAAACATTAGCTTGTTTGTAGTCCAGCTAAATGAGCAAGCCTGTCAGATCTTCTTCAGAGGGCTGAAATAGACGGTTTGAATTTCTATTGGCATTGTGTAGATGATTGTTTTGCATCAGTCAGTGGAGAAATAACAAAATGGAAAGACTTGCCTGGTATTTCTATCTTCCAATCTGATCATATTACACATTGGAAACATCAACACGGTGACTGAGGTTGGTGTTACCTTCAGGAACCTTGACTGCCTTAACGTGTCTGGCTTGCATGCTTGCTGCCTGGAACAGGGTCGGACTAAAACAAAAAAATAGGGCTAGGCATCAACATAAAAGTGGTCCCATTAGTGAAGCAGATAGCTAAAAAAAAAGTGGTAATATCAGAGATGTCAACTGTAATAACCAGTAAACCTAGCCATAAAACCGGCCCACAACTGCTTAAAAACCGGTGCACACATCGATCTGTCAGACCAGCCCATCGGGCACTGCCTGATTGACCTATAGGTCAGTTTGTCTCTGGCCAGGAATGATGCTTGGGTTGTCACATAGCTTAATAATCAATGTATGACCTGAAGGGACAGCCACACTTGTGGTGAATGACTCAGGATGCAGATTGGATTCTTGAATATCAAAGTTGTTGCAGATTAGATATCTGAAATCTATTCTTCAGCGAGAAGTGTGAGCCCAAGTGGTCCAGTTAGTAAGTCAGATGGGCGTGTGGATAAAACCAATCATGCTGGGGAGGGGGATCCCTTTTAAGGACGGTTCTCTTCACACACCAAAGTAGTCATGCTTCATCATTGGGGTGCCTCCTCATGTAAGAAACCTAGTTGTGACGCGGCTACAACCCCCCTAAAACCCTATGTGAGCGTGGGTAGTGCAATGCTAGGGTAAATCATGGTTAAAACTGACTACAAGGTTAGCCAGACAAAATTTATTATGGTACCTTGTGACAGGATTAAAAGCAAAAAGCGGAAAATGTAACTGCCACCATTGGAGACAGCTGCATTAGGAAATGATCAACATGTTTTGGCCTTCAAGTCTACAAAAGTGTTGCGGCCTTCATCAGGATAATATCTAAGCTACTGCAATTGGAGTGTACTGTGAAAACGTGTGAGAAAATAATCAAAAAATGGCTGTGTGTAATACTGAACCAGTGATACGGTAGTTCAGCAGATTCACCGATGGAACCTGTGGTGAATAACACCTAACACCGCACCATTCAAATTGTGGTAAAAGCATATATGATATCCATGGACGTATCGTCTCTGTATACAAGTATACATCATAGGGACGGACTAAAAGCTGTGGATTATTTTCTCCAAAAGCGTCCCATGTGCTACCGGGAACACAACAAAATGCTAATAGCAATTATTACCATGTGTCTGGAGAATAACTATTTCTTTTTTTCCAAACAGGTATACCAACAAATTAGGGGCGTAGCTATGGGGGCATGTTTTTCCCCTAGCTACACCTCTTTGCACATGGGTTTATGGGAAAGACAGACATTGCTAGATGAGAATCTTTCATTTGTCAATAATCATGTAGCACACATGTTTAGGTACATTGACGATTTATTGTTCGTGTGGAAAGGAACGGAGATTGAGGCACAGAACTTTTGTCAACTCGCTTAACATTAACAGCATGAACCTACAATTTAGAAGCCTCATAAGTAGGACCTCTGTCATGTTCCTAGATGTTGAATTATTTGTGTTTGAGAACTCTCTTAACACTAGATTGCACGGGAAAAGCACGGCGGGCAATTCTGTACTGCATGCAGATAGCAACCATCCGGCTCACCTGATCCGCAGCATCCCTTACGGGGAGATGCTGCGGATCAGAAGAATCTGTAGCATAGAATCGGATTGTCTTAAAGCACAGAAGGAATGTCGGATGAGATTCATTGAAATGGGGTATAGCCCCAAGGTCATTGACAGTGCGACCAGAAGAGCTAATGCAACTGGTAGGACACAGGCATTAGTCACTAGAGGAATAACTAAAGACACTCCTATCGATGAACAACCCCTGAGACTTATACTGACATATAGTGATCAACATCAGGCTATTAGGAGAATCATCACCAGGAATTGGCCGTTGATCAAGAATGACCCGACCTTGGGCGAGAAACTGACACGTTCCCCCAATCTGACCTTCAGAAAGGCCAGCTCTATGAGAAACACCCTGGTGTCCAGTAGCCCAGAAATCAAATCTTCTCCAGATTGGCTGATGAAAAGCAAGGGTTTCATCAAATGTGCCACATGCAAAGCATGCAGACAGGGTATGAACAAAACTGAATACCTAAGCCCCTTTCATAGTACACCTAGAAAAATAGATAAGAAACTTACGTGCAAAACTGTATTTGCGATATACGTATTAGAGTGCCCCTGCGGATTGAAATATGTAGGTAGCACTAGACCTCAGTGTCATAAGAGAATTCTACAACACCTTTGGGCCATTAAAAATGGGGATGAAGCATGGCTCGACATTTTTCTGCAGTTCATGCCAATGACTCTGAATTGCTAAAATACTACATAGTTGACTGCATTCCACCCCTGAGGCGCGGTGGGGATAGAAATGCTAGATTAAGAAGATTAGAAACGAAATATATTCTAGAGATGGACACTAAGAGTCCGAATGGTTTGAATTCTACGGAAGATTTTTATACGTTCTTATAATCTATATATGAAATAGAAGTTGTTTTAGAAATTGGATATATCTTCTGAGTCCATTTACAATGAATGAGTCTGTATGCTGCACTTAAAAAGAATCATTTTTAAGTATTTAACTATGTCACTAATTGTCACTATGTATTTTGTTTGGTTTTAGGGAGTCAACACACTATTCCAATATACACTTTGCTTATGGATGATTAGCAGTATGCCCACTATGGGCTTTATTAATGAGTAATCACTCTATTGTTCCTGCATGGGTCAGAGGCTGAATAAAACTCTGCCCAGTTGCCGGTCACGGATGTGACCTAAGACTTCGAGTAATATACACTCATTAGTTATGCAGCCATAGAGGACTTTTTTAGCATAGATTTTAAATCATGCATATATTTTAGAAAGTTCCTTTTATCTGGTTGATTTTAATAATGGGATGTTTTTATCATGAATAATGATTACAATTATTTATTGATGTTTTCTACTCGGTGTTGTAAATATTTATTGTGAATGTTTACAACAATTGCTATCTTTGCACCTAAACTTGGCACGTTTTGCACTATGATAGTACTGTATTTAACAGCGAGATTTGCACAGGAAAAATTGTAAAGCGTGTAAGTTAATTTGTACTGTATTTTACAGTTAGGAATGCATTTATGCAGGAACAGAGTCTTTCATCCATATCTATCATGATTGAAATTGCACTGTCACTTTAAAAGGTGTTGATCTGCCCATGTGATGTGTCATGTGATCAAGGTCCGAGAGGGACCGAAACGCGTCATGGGGGTGTTGTTGGGCGAGTAACTGAAAATAAAGAAATATTCAGCACGATTTGGGTCTGCATCGTCTCTTGGGATTCGATTTCTGTGTGCTAGAGGCGAAAATCAGGATATATATATATATATATATATATATATATATATATATATATATATCCACGCTCCACTTGCACCTGCCTGTCGCACTCAAAGGCTGGTGCTGCTTGTCGGGGGTGCACCCGACATCAATATCCGCTCCAGGAACCCCTCACCGCACTCGTGCGAGAATCAGGAAGCAGCACTCACAGGGTAAATTCACTGTTAGTTTATTCTCAAAATAACGCGCTTTCGGCACTCGGCCTTCCTCAGTAATGAAACGAAGAGCGAGGCAACACTTTCCATTTTAAAACCATCACGTGTCTAATCGCATCAACATCAAGATAGGACTCAATGACAGAATATTGGCCGCCATCTTGTAATGGGTCTGTATCTATGTTACAGTATTATACATTGAATGAAGCAGTGAATCGCCCAAGATAATTCATAAATACCTATCTATTCATTCAATTACACAGTAGCTCGAGGAATTATACCATAAGCATAACGTCCTCACAATATCCATATGTTTATACAGTATCTCCACTGCTAACATCAGACCCGCACCAGCGGTGCTGTTATACAGCCCTGTATGGGCTGGTAGCTCTCACAATTTAAAAAAAGGACGTGATGGTTCACTACATCGACCAACCAATTGTATCACATGTTCAATAATATATATCGTTCGACAGTTCATCATTGAAAAAATATATATAAAAATTATACACAAAATTATATATAAAAATTGTATATAAGAATTATATATAAGAGAAGAAGCAATAAATGGTCAAACATCCTAAATCATACATTACATTACAGTCATATTAAATGAACAGCCAAGTCCTCGTGCATGTTAAGTCCCATAGGCATTTTACTTTGCAGATCGATTATATAACGCGACTCAAGTCGCCTGAGTTTTTGTAATCTGTCACCCCCTCTCACACTGGAGGGGACAGAGTCTAGACAGAAGTATGTTAACAGATCCCTGTTGCGTGCATGCTCTTTATCAAAATGTCTAGCTACAGGATAACTCACATCTGCATTCTGGATCGCTCTTTGGTGCTCTAAAATCCTCAATTTCACTGGGTTCGTTGTGCTCCCAACATACCTTCTACCACAAGGACATGTCAGGCAATACACAACGTATGGCGTGGAGAAGGTAAGAAATTTTTGTATTTTCCTAGGTTGTTTTACTCCTGGCACCATATATTGTACAGTGCGCTTACTCCCTTTACACGCCTTGCAGCGACCACAAGGGAAAAAACCTTTCATGGGTTCTGACTTGGTTTTGGGTTTGAACTCTTCATGGTGACTATGCACTAAATAATCTTTCAATGCTCTTGCTTTCCTAAAAGTCACCAAAGGGTAAGAGGGTAAGTCCTTCTTTATGACATTATCTGTCATCAGGATGTTCCAATGCTTGCGCATAATGCGTTTAAGATCTGCAGCATTACTGGAGTAGGTCGTTATAAGTCTAAACGTCCCCCCATCAGTTTTAGCTCTTTTGTCTTTTTTATCTTCTAACAGTACTTTCCTTTCTAAATTGGAAACCTTACTCAAAGCCTGCCTGAGTACCCCATCTTTGTACCCTCTTGCTTTGAACCTTTGCATGCTGCCACTAGCCGGTTTACGGAACTCCTGTTCATTTGTGTTATTCCTCTTGATGCGGAGTAGTTCTCCATATGGTATACTATTAACTAGACTCTTTGGGTGGCTGCTGGTCGCAAATAGAGTAGAATTCCCAGCCGTCGCCTTTCGAAAGAGTCTAGTTTGCAAACTGCCATTCTCCACAAACACTGTCAAGTCAAGATAATTGACTTCAATTTTACTCACTTCTCCTGAGAACTTTAAATTATTGTGATTAGTGTTCAGTACTTCCATATATTCTCTAGCCAATTCGACTGATCCTTCCATAATTATAAAAAGGTCGTCGGTATACCGGTACCAACATTTCACAAGATCATTCCATTTTTTGTTAACAGGTGACCAGGCCACCTGCTCCTCCCACCACCCCACGAATAAATTCGCGAAGCTGGGGGCGGAGCAGGTACCCATCGCCACTCCCGTAAGCTGTTTAAATAAGTCCTTACCAAAGAGAAAAATATTGTTATTCAGGCAGAATCGCAAGAATTCGAGCAGCATCTTATTATGCTCGTAATATTTCACTGGTCTACTTTCTAGAAACCATGAAATAGCTAACAGCCCTTCTTCGTGTGCAATGCACGTGTATAGGCTGGTAATGTCAATAACCATCATAGTATACCCATCAAACCAATTAATGCTTTCAATACAGTTCAAAAAATGTTTAGTATCCTTCAAATATGATTTCAGTTTGACCACATGTGGAGAAAGAAAAGAGTATATATATATATAGACAAATGTTCTGTGAGGCTACCTTGGGAAGCTACAATGGGCGTACCAGGGGGATTCAGTAGGTCCTTATGTACCTTAGGTAGGTAATAAAAAGTAGGAGTTACTGGATTCAGGCATCTGAAAAATAGATGTTCATCGCAATTCAGCATGTCTCTATTGTACCACTTAAGAATCATGTCGTGGTATTCCTTGATACTAGTATTGTACACATGTTCCATAACTTTAGTGTATGTGGTAAGGTCGTTAAGCTGGCGTAACGCTTCTTGTTCATACTGTGACTTAGTGAGCAAAACAATATTTCCTCCTTTATCCGAGGGTTTGCACACTAAAGATGAATCCTCACATAACTTTTTAAGTGCCTGATGTTGTTTATTAGTAAAGTTCTGATTCTCATATTTATATATCATAGTACTCCTTAAGTTTCGTAGGTCTTGAATAACAGCCTCACAGAAAGTGTCAATAGCATCTGCCCCCATTACCGGCATGAAAGTAGAGGTAGGTTTGAAAGTCGTAGCACCACATTTCTGCTGCACTTCCATATCCATAACCAACTGTGTGTTCCTTAAATTAGAAACTTCGTCGTCGTCAACCTCCATCCTTAGTTCTTCTAGAGATCTCATGCCAACTAGATCTCTACAGGTCAATATGTCATCCTCTGTGTTGCCAACAGCCGTTGGTTTCACCGGTGGGGGGTTCAATTTAAAGTATTTGTACGATTTAAATTTTTTGGCTGTTCATTTAATATGACTGTAATGTAATGTATGATTTAGGATGTTTGACCATTTATTGCTTCTTCTCTTATATATAATTCTTATATACAATTTTTATATATAATTTTGTGTATAATTTTTAAATATATTTTTTCTATGATGAACTGTCGAACAATATATAATATTGAACATGTGATACAGTTGGTTGGTCGATGTAGTGAACCATCACGTCCTTTTTTTAAATTGTGAGAGCTACCAGCCCATACAGGGCTGTATAACAGCACCGCTGGTGCGGGTCTGATGTTAGCAGTGGAGATACTGTATAAACATATGGATATCGTGAGGACGTTATGCTTATGGTATAATTCCTTGAGCTACTGTGTAATTGAATGAATAGATAGGTATTTATGAATTATCTTGGGCGATTCACTGCTTCATTCAATGTATAATACTGTAACATAGATACAGACCCATTACAAGATGGCGGCCAATATTCTGTCATTGAGTCCTATCTTGATGTTGATGCGATTAGACACGTGATGGTTTTAAAATGGAAAGTGTTGCCTCGCTCTTCGTTTCATTACTGAGGAAGGCCGAGTGCCGAAAGCGCGTTATTTTGAGAATAAACTAACAGTGAATTTACCCTGTGAGTGCTGCTTCCTGATTCTCGCACGAGTGCGGTGAGGGGTTCCTGGAGCGGATATATATATATATATATTTTTTTTTATATATATATATACACACACACATATATATATATATATATATATATATATATATATATATATATATATATATATATATATATACACAGCACACTCACAACAAACAAATGTATACATAACAATATGTAGTCAGTCTAACAACTATGAATTTTCACCAGTGGTTATTCGTTAATGCGAAACTCACCTCCAACAGTCAGGGAATTTTCTGCATCTGTCCTGAGCTATGAGCCAGGATTCCATCAAGAAAAATAGGGATTCTTGGATATAAATCAGTAGCAGGCCGCTAAAACATGTATATATATTTGTATATATTTAATTGTAATCCACTGTATATATTTTGCACTTTTGAGCTCTACCCACAAATGTCACTAAATTGCACTTCAGCACACATTCAGACAGTCTTCTCGTGTATTGTATGAAATCATTGAATGTCTTAATTCAGATAAAGAAGAAACAATACAACTTTTGATTCTATGACGTATTTGTTAAAAGATTGTTTTCTGTTAGTTGTGTATTTAAGAGAGCCTCCACCCTAGAGTGCATTAATAGCAATGTCAAAGCAATTTTGTCTTACCCAACAGAACCACCTTTTTGTTTAACCATCTTCTAACTGCACACAAGGGGTTTTGCAGAGTTAGTTGGCCCTTGTTGAAGATGTTCCAGTTGTGCATGATGGATTTTTTGATTTCACTAGAGAGGGAGCTGAAGGTGTTAATGCACACCAGTCTCGTTTGTGCTTGCCTGTTCAGAGGGTTGTCCAGCAAGGCATCTCTATTATTATTCAGCGCTCGTTTCACTGATCTTTTGATGAGCGCTGCTGAGTAATAACTTTCCAGAAGGTCACTTCCTAGTGTCAAAGTGTGTTCCTTTTATTTATCCACACTGGAACAATTTTGCCTCAGCCTAAGAAATTGGCAGAAAGGTAGGTTCTCACGCAGTGACTTGAGGTGGCAACTATCTTATTGAAGAAGGACATTACCGGTATTTGGTACAGCTCTGTTTCCAGGTGACCGTCAGATAGAATGAGTTGAAGATCTAGAAAGGCAAGCATGTCTTTGCTTTACTCGCATGTGAACCGGAGGTGGCCGTTATCATGAGTTTAGCCACTCAAGGAAGATGTTAATATATGTGCAATCACCTCTCCAGACCACTGGGATGTCATCAGTATAGCTTTTCCAGAAAACGATATGGGGCAGGAACTGGTTGTTGTCAGACAGGACGACATCCTCCTCAAAGACGTGCATATAGAGGTTCATCAGACTGGGGGCAAAGGTGCTCTCCATTGAAGTGCCAGTTACCTGTAGGTAGAACTGGTCTTAGAATTGGAAAAAGTTTTCTTTTATCGCCATGATGGCACATCTCATAATGACCAGTGTGCTGGTTGGAAGCTGAAGAGATGCGAAGAAGTCCAGTTCTGGTAAGTTCAAGAAGTTTATTTCGCAACAAACCTCCAACATCCCTGCTCCTGTGTTCTTTCCAATTCCCATAACAAGGATTGGAACAATGACAAGCCAATTCCCACACATCCCCCTCCCTTCCAAATTACCCACAATGAACAAGGAATACTAGTAACACAATACTCATATCTGTAGAACTACAATACCACAAATACACAAATACAGCTTCTCCTATAAAGAAAATTTTGAGAAATACAGACAGTTGGAGTAGAACATTCAAAATACCCTCATCAGTATAAACTACAATAATACAGAAACAAAAATTCAACATCTCCAATAGCATAAATCAGGTGGGATACGACTGATATAGGAGAACATTCAGTAGAGCATTTGCATGATAAAATCACTGAATTTCCAGGGTACAAACTGCTTAAATTAGGATGACACTCAGAACATTCACATTCACTGACCTCTGAGGTTGCCCAATGTTCATCCTTTCACACACATAGTCAGCTTTGTCCTTGGTTGCCACCACTACCTTGCTCTTGTTCCAGAATTTACTATTCTCTTGGATCACAACTCAATTCCTAACTTCCCTCACGAGTTGTGGTGGTGAGAACCAACACTGACCCTTATGAACATGCCTGGGAATTATTATCCTCACAAGAACCCCAGCTTGGAATTGATGTTCCTTCTTTTCATTTTGCATGGAAGCATACTTCTCTTGTTCACATCTTCGCACATACAGTACACCTCCAACGTTTTGACCATCTAGATTCCTCCTCTTCATCCATTCTCTGTTCAAGCTCATACTAACCACTCTGTCTTGAAATAGGGAGAAAGAAGGCACCATAGTGCTGACATGTGAGCTGGGTCTCATGGCCCATAACATGTCCTTAACAGCTTGGTCCCAATTTATTCCATTGACAAGAGCTAACTGAAGTTGATCCTTAACCACACGATTTACCCTCTCAACAAGAATGTTACTGCGGGGATGGTGCAATGACGTTCTTATATGTTTGATACCATTGGACACCAAGAAATTACTTGTCTCACTTGATATTAATTGGCTACCATTATCTGTCACTAACTCTTATGGAAATCCCTCTCTGATAAAAGTGTCTTGGTAAAAATCAATGATTGTCTTGGACTGGACATTAGTGACAAATCTTATTTCCTTCCATTTAGACATGTAGTCAATCAATACTAAAGAATACTTAGGCCAACTGCCCAAAACCCCACAAGGGCCAGACACATTGAACGCTAACTTGTGCCAAGGTAATGGATTGCTGATTACAGAGGTGATGGGAGACAGTAGGGTGACCTGCGATGTGTCACTTAGACACATGCACTACACTCCTCACACAGCGATCGGTTATTTTTTCCATTCCAGGCACTCGAAAGTCTCCCTCACACAGTGCTTGATTGCACGCATGCCCACATGTCCCTCAAGTGCCAATTTCAACACTTTCAACCTCACTTCAGAAGGAACCACCAAAAATTCACCTCTAAACAAGATATCATTAACTATGGATAATTTTTGGGATGACTTCCAGTACAATACCAAATCCTCCCTCATGTGTTTTAGACCATTTGTAAGTGACATGTTATCCTCGCTTCTTGCAACACTTTGTCCTTAGAGGCAGCTGTACACCATTCCTCTTCTGACAACATCCCAGAAGTGACACTGTCTATAGCACATAACAATCCCTTGTCATCATCTCCCTCTCTTTCTCCACCCTCGCTTTCCACAATCAGTAACCAAGAATGAGAGTCAGCTGCAAAATTCCTGACCTCTGGCACATATTGCAACTTGTCTTGGTACTCTTCCATGCAGGACTGCTATTGCTCAATATGCAGAGTTGCCCTCCCACCTTTGCCAGTCGTCATCAATTCTACTAACGGCTTAAGGTCAGTACATAGTATAAATTGACCCCCCCCCATGAAATTCTTAAAATAATGCACATCCCACCATAACCCAGAGCATCTTTCTCGATAATGGAATAGGTAGGTTCAACTTCACAAACTGGTAATTATGCAAACACAATGATTTCTTCCTTCATGACAATTCTTCTCTTTTATGCATCAAGACAGCACCCAAACCATGGTTGCAAGCATCAATTGTGATAATGCATAGATCCTGAGTGTCCAATGGTTTGAGGAGTTCGGCAGACACAATATCTTTCTTAAGTGACTCAAATACTGTGTTACATTTATTGCTTCATTTGTATATTTGCATTTTTTCAACATCTCACGCAAACCTGCCAGTTTGGTTGCTAAATTCTTTATGAATTTTGCATAGTATTTGATCAGTCCCAAAAAGGACTTGAGCTGATCGTTATTGGTGTATACAGGTGCCTGTTCGATAGCCATGGTGATTTTAATTTTAGGTTTAACACCTTCGCTCAACACATCGTCTCCTAAATATTTCACCCCCTCACAAAAAACCTACATTTTTCTTTTCCCAAAGTCAAAACAAACTTTTTAAAATTCCAAAACTTTCTCTAGCATTTGATCATGCTCACATTCAGTTTTCCCATAAATCAACACATCATCCTTGAAGCACATCACTCCAGGCACTCTCAAAAACGAATTGCTCATTAATCTTTGGAAAACTGAAGATGCAGAAGCTAGACCAAAATAGCATTCATTTATAATGAAAGGCCACCTGAGGAGTCACAAAGGATGTCAGATGTTTTGGCTCATCACATAAATCTATTTGATGGTACGCCGCCGACATATCAAGTGTGGTAAAGACGGCAACTTCTTTAAAAGTGGACAATAAATAATTAATATTAGGAAGTGACTGTCGGTCTACTCAGGTGTTGGAATTCAGGTCACGCAAATCAACATGCAAATGCAAGGACTTATCTGGTTTGCATGCCAACAAAACTGTGGCCAACCATTCCGAACTCTCTCTAGATCACATCATTTTTTACCTCCAACATAAGTTCCTCCCTCTGACTGTTGGGCACATGCCCCACCTTATATACCCTTGGCTTAACATTCTTCTTCAAGAGTATGCGATGTCTGAATCCCTTCAACCTTCCAAGGCAATTGATAAAGAATTCAGGATACCTACTGGTCCATCTACTCTTTAACATATTGCATATTTTCTCAGGACATGTTCCAATAAGATGATGCCTGGATAAAACTAACTTCGGATGAGTTGGATCAAGAATTATATCCAGCCCTCCTTGATCATTCCAACCTAACACGTTGGACCCCTCTTTAGCTACATATATAATGGCACTTGGTGTTTTGTTGCTGAAGCCTAACCTGGCATCAAATTATCCTACCACCTCCAACCTTTTTCCATCATAAGTAAACGTTTTCACACATGACTCCTGAAGACAGAGAATATTCAATTTGATCAATTCTGCTTCATCAATCAGAGTGAATAGTTAGCCAGAATCCGCCATGACCTTCAATTTAGACTAATTAATGGAAATGTCACACAATGGAGGTTTCCACTTCTTATCCTCACACATGGACACAACCTGGTCTGCAATATCACCCTTCTGTGGTTCAGATAACATTAATATTATCTTTTCACCAACATCAGATGTGGTTTCCTCAATGGACTTTACCAGTGGTATATTGTAACTTTTCTTATGTGATTTACGTATCCTTGAAAAATTACCCTTTTTCTGCATTTAAATCCCAACTGGTTGACAGCATGATAATTCTTATATGAGCTTACATGTGATCTACTCCCACATCTTAAACATATAATGCCTGCATTGTCACTTTGCACTTAAACATTTCTACAATTACTACTGGAATGTAATTTGTCCATCAACGGTTTGCTGAATCTTTTGTCAACTTGTTTGATAATGGACTTGACCTTGTGCGCCATGGTACTTGTACTAATTTTCTTTATACAGTGCTTCGAATGTTCTGTACTCCTATCAATAGTCAATGCAGTTTCTAAACTGGGATCTTATGTGGATAACTTTTCTTAAATCTTACAATTGTTAGCTTTTTCAATCAACTGGTCTCTACAATTTCATCTTTTAGCTCATGATAATTGCAAGTAACAGCTAACGTACGTAAAGCTTCTACAAAGTGATCTATAGATTCTCCTGGTGCTTGAGAGGATTGAAGGAACTTATGGCGTTCTAGTACCACATTTTTCTTAGGATTGCATCACTTGGGTAAACTAAGTATGATGGAAGCATACTCGTCCACTACTTTACTATTACCGTCTTCCCCAGTGCCTACTCACACCATTAATTTTTCTATGAGAAGTATCTTGAGAATGCTTCTGCCATCAGCACCAAGGTTGTAAGTTAATAGTGCCTTTTTTCTTGAAGTTAATGTATCCCCATCATAGCTTCTAAGTAGGATTCTAATGTTTGAGGTCATTGCTCTCAACAGACTGGAGGTGTACCCGAGACTTTCAAAAGTGGGGGTGGCGCTATAACGTTATCCATGACTGTTGCAGGTGACTTAACTTAAGCAAATAGTACAAATAATAGTGATAGATTGGCTGTACATGATGCTTCTTGTGTCATGTGACATGCAATTGAATTAAAGATGCAAAACCAGGAAGTGCGTATCACCGGATAATGTAATGTGACAGCTCAAGAGTCAGTAATATAAATACAGTACCAGCACTAGTGTGTCACCGGAAAAAAACACACAATTTACCATGCATTACTAATGGTCAATGAGTAATGAGTTTGTGCATGGCCATAGACACGCAAATAAAAATGACATTTTGATAACCAAATTTCTGCCAAAGAAAAGTTGTACACATCACCAATCGTCGCTCAAGGTAGTCAATTGTCATCCACTAATACTCATCAATTGGTGTGCGTGTCACTGATCATAGTGCATAATAGCCCAAACCAAAATGTGGCTTGCGGGCAGTGTGTGGGTGTGGCATTGGGACTGCTCCACTTCCTGCGTGCGAAGGCCCATGCAGGGTTTGATCATGAGCCAAAAGCGATACTCCACACTTAAATTGACAGCCTTACCACAGCCCCTCAAGAAGTGGCACATCCACCGGATCAGTACAGCACCTGTATCTAGCCAGTAAACAGAGACACCACAGTCCAAAGGGTGCTCCTGACAGGAACTAACAACGTACTGCAAGTCAAGGAATCAGCAGTTAAGGATGCCGTGCCCCTGCGTGGGTGTGCCCGGTCATTGCCACTGAAGAAATGCAGAGACGTCTAGTTCTGGTAAGTTCAAGAAGTTTATTTCACCACAAACCTCCAACACGGAGCATCTGGCAGCAACTGCCAATCTCTGAATCTTCCCACATCATCCCCGCTCCTGTCATCATCCCAGTTCTCATAATGAGGATTTGAACGATGACAACCCAATCCCTATCAGAAGCCAAATTAATAGGGGCCATGTTATCATCGCATATAAGAGAAAATCAGATAGTATTTGATAGAAATAATTTGGGGGGATTCGACTGAGAAATTCATTAGTTCCAAGGGACATGTTTCTTCCATGGCTAGTTGTAGGTTCTACAGATTTCACCATCCACCTTTCATGGGCTAAGAGGAGAAGGCCTGGTCTTTAGTGCCAGAATATGTCATGGTTGCTCAGGACTAACTCCCAGAATAGGAGCACTCAGAATCAGTCATTCATTTTAATATTGGATTTGTTCTCTGAGAGTGGAGTGGAGTATTAATTGTTTTAAACAAGCATTTGCAATGCAATAGGTCTCGCATTAGGAAAGTTTGAGCTATTGATATTGTAAATGACAAATTTGTTATTTATGTGTTGGTTTTGAAAACAGCGAAATTAATAGCTTTGTCATTTACAATGCCAATTGTTATAACTTTAGCAAATGGGACAACTTTAATGGGCTAATTGATAAGTATAATAGGTAACAGCTGAAGGGATATATATATATATATATATATATATAATATACTGACAGATGCAAAATTCCCTACAAATGTATACAGAAAAACAAAGGTTCAAAATATACTTAATGCCTCCGTGACTGCATAGAATGCATGCTGCAGTGACAGGCAAGTGTCGGTGATTCAGCGGAGGGGATGCAGACCTCTTATGTTCACGACCTGCACCAGAATTAGCTAAATTCTGGAATACTGTGGTTAACTTGGTCCTGGAAATCACGGGTAAACCCAAGATCTGCAGGCCAGAACTTTGCCTATTGGGATGAATGACTAAGTCGAATAAAATCAAAATTGGAAAATAGATGAGCAGACATGGCACGGATTCACACAAAAGGACAAATGCCTTGCCGATTGACGACAACACTACAGACTAAAATTAGGACACAGTAATTGTTAAAATAAGCTTAGACCATGAATAACTACACGAGGCTGTGGCCCATGATGGTTTTGCATGTTCTCTGTTAACTGTGCTAAACGACATTAACAAATAGAAAAATATTGTAGCATAATAAACAGTAAGGCAAATGGCATGTGCAGCAAAATGTGTGTATATGGGAAAAATGTGTTTCTAGTTTTTGCAATGCGAAAGCATGGAGTAATACTGAAGGTACGCTGTGGGCAAAGTAGTTGGCAGGGAATGCGAAGGACCGCAGTAATAGTCATTTGGCGAGGAGGTAAATGAATGCTGGGCACGCGATGCTAGTAGATTGTTGTAAGGCGAAATATGTGGTAAGAATAGGGAAGTGGAAGTGCGAGTTTTTCTGAAAGTTGAGTTTTGGAAATGATGTGGTGATAATGGCATGGTAAAACGTAAGTGGTATATGTAGTATAGAAGGCATGTTTCTGTAAACAAATATAATTTGATTAGTAGTAAAAGAGGAGCCAACAGGGTAAGGGGAAGGCAAAAAAATAGAGTGTTTTTCTGGCGCAGTATAATGGGTAGTGGTAACTTTGAATAAAAGGTCCTGATATAGTAAAAGAAATTGTATGAGCGCACATGAAGCGTGCAGATCGAGCAGTGTTTAAAGAATAACATCGGGTATGTCCGATTACCAAAGGAAAGCACAGTGAAAATGTCTTTGGATTGGTGCGTTACCGTGCCTAAAAAAAACACTAAAGGGATATGTTGCTTTTTATGCGCGCAGTGAGCGTGCAGATAAAGCAGGACAATGCACCGCAATCCCAAAAATGGAAAATTTGCGCGCATGTTTTGGATGTTTTGTAAGTGCGTGCAAATCAAAATTGGGAGCTAATTATAAAGAGAGTATCGCAAGATCATATATAGGAGTAAGCAAAGGGCGCTTGCAATAAAGCGTTAGGCAGATTTAGTTTGCAGTACGTGCCTGTGCCAATTCGGTGTTTATTTGGGCGTAATAAAGGAGGACACGCTTAGGTATGCTGTGTGCATAAACTCAAATCTCCCGTAAATGAAATGTTTGCCAGAAAATGCATTTCCTGTCCTGCTATAATCAAAGGTTGCCTAATAATGGAGGTGAAAGAAATGTTCTGTGAAAAAACTATGCAGCGCTGATGGTCGCTTATTGTGTAAAAGGGTTGTGTGGTATGCTATGTTGTGTTTGGTTTCTGTAAGGAAGAAACCAACGTAGTGCATGCCACAAAACCCAACAAACAACCCTGTGTGAAATGTTTTTTTTCTTTAGCCCGCAGCATGTTGTCCACCAAACTTTACCCTTGTGTGGTAAAATTGAATGTAGCAGGAACAGACGATAGTAGAGTAGATTAGACGATAAGACTCCCCTCCAAGACAAACAAAGGGTTAGAGGGCATGTGTCTGCGTGGCAGGAACATCTGTTCAGCAAAGCATGTCACGCACCAGCAGTTTGTTAGTTTGAATACGTGAAGGACCCTCGAAGATGCAAAACAACCCTACACGCTCCAAGAATTCTGTATAGCTTTGTAAATGGAGTGCACGCGATAATACCTGGGCTAATAAAACAAGTCAAAAATAGAGAGCGGGGCAGAGATAGAACGTGGAAAAGTGAGAGAGGCAAAGTAGAAAACAGAGAGACAGCGGGACAGAAAGAGACGGGCAGTCAGAGAGAGAGGCTGGGACAGGCAGGGGAAGAGAGAAAGAGGGGCAGAGACAGACACATTGACAAAGAAAGAGAAGCAGCAGAAGCAGAGAGCTGATCAGAGAGGAAGAGAAACACAGGGGAAACGATAGAGGGGCAGAGACAGACAAAGTGGAAATCACAGAGACAGGGAGGCTGATACAGAGAGCAAGGCAGAGGCGGACTGTGGAAAGATAGATCCAGAGACAGACACAATCCTATTATCTCAAGGTGCGTGCGCATTTCTGGTGAGAAATTTTCACGGTGAACGTGCAATTATAGCTGATGAAGAAAGAGAAAGTCGAGAGAAATACCTGCAAGAGCGTGATGAGGATCTGGGGGGGGAGAAAGACAAAGAAGGGGGAGGATGGCGATGTCAGGTCAACAATGGGGCATATCGAGTCAGGTTGAAGCTGAGCAAAGACAAAATAACTTCCAAGGAGATCGCAACATGTCCGGGATTGAACTCACCTGTAACCAGGTGATAGTTCCAACCCGGTTCACGGGTAAAATTATAGGCCGTAGGTACGGTCAGGTCAGGGTGGAGAAATGGCAACAGTCATGTGCGTCTGTGCTCGAGGGACCTGTAAGAGCAAGGTGCGAGAGGGAAATGTGGAAACTGGAGTCGGACGAGGCTCCGGTCGGAGTATGGAGTAGAGTAAATGAACACGAGGAATAAAACCACATGTGGCACAAGGTGCACAATTCAGTTCCGGCTACAAAGACATACAACTTAAACAAGTTAAACGAGGGTGAAATAAAAATGCTCTTGGAATTGCTGTGGGGAGGGGGGAAGGGGGAGGATAAACGCGAGACAAGGCCTGGCGGCCGTGAAAGTGAAAGTACGGCCGGCCGGTCGTGAATAATTAGGGGAGGAGAAATGCCTGAGGCAGAGCGCACGCTGGGGGAAGCTTGTGGGAGGGAGGCTGGTGGCTTTGATGTGCATTGTGCACATGCTTTTTTCACGGGCACAGCATCAAATCGCCCCGATGGTTAAGCTCTGGTTAAGCCCCTATATTCTCGCAAGCTCAATGCGCAAGCGCATTGATAGGCGAGACCTAAAAATGGGACTGATTCCTGGTAGAAGATGGTATTCACTAACTGAGATGCGGGCAGTGGTGCCAAACATGGGAAACAGGATTTCATCATGTACATGCCACAAGTTCTTCATTAATTTTACATATTTTGGAAGTGAGTTTTTGTAGCTTTGACTCTGAATTAAATGTATCAAATAAATCCAACACAAAATGCATTTTCTACAAAGCATCTGGTCATGGGCTCCGGATTGTTCCTTTGCACCAGTGGCATCTCTTCTCACCAAGTCCTGGCCCTTCAGAGAAAGATGCAGTTTGATACCTATGCAGTGTTTTAATTAAGCATGAAACAACTTTTCACTAAACAAAAGGGAAAACGTTTGCCAATGTCACTGCCTGTTTATTAGTCGGTGTGGTGACTGTTCAATGATCATGTACCTGGAGATTGTTACTTATGCGCCATGAGTGGAGTGTCTGCCGTGTAGGATCGGTGCTTGCTGTACTTTATAGCAGGGGTGCAAGGCCCTTTTTTCGTGGTCTACAAACTGCAAGTGCAGATGGGACGATTTGTTGGTAGAAAAGCAGTGCTTTAAATGGGCCGGTACTGTCCGGTACGGAGTACCAGAACTTTTTTATTTTGAGGAGGAGAGTACCGGCACTTCTGAAGAGAAATGCAATACCTTTAAAAAGGAGAGTACAGGCACTTCTCAGAAACAAGCAAGTACTCTGCTACAGAGTACCTGCACTTTTATTTTTCTATTTCTAGCGCTGTATAGAAGTGAGAAGTGCCAGTGTGTAAAGAGTGGACAGGGGATTGACAGCGATGATGTCTTTGCAGACAACATTGCTTAGCATGTGTGTCCCCCTGATGGGTGGCTTCCATTAGCAGCAGGCCAGATCTCCATGGTTTTCTATGGGGAGAGCACGCTGGGAGTCAGCCAGCTGATCGCGTAATCTACTCAATAACGGGCCAGGGATGGGTCAGAGGGTGACTGAGGCAATTAACCACGGCAGTAAACTGCATATCCATATGCCCAGTGCCCATTAAGTAAATTTGACTCTGGTAGAATGCCATTAGAATTGCAACACAAAGCCGCGCTGTGCAATGTCCTACCCCTTCCCTTTATATTCCGCGTCTCCAGAGGGTAAGGAAGGGTTTCTCCAGAGGCAGGTACTCCTGAAAGCATATTCATTTTCTCCACTCCAGCTTCTGGCACCAACCTGTCTGGAAATCTCCCAAATTTAAACTACGAAAAGTAAATAAATCTCAACGGCTGCCGCGCACTAGTTCACCGTCCCTGTTGTTTCTAGGTGCTATAATATTACGTGTCATAAATACAGATTTCCTCCCCGTGTTGAATCTCGGAATCCATTGTAGTCGTGGGTTCTTCCATGATTGGCGTCTTGCCATCTCGCCCCCTCTCCCCTCACAAACCAAAAGGCCAGCCGCAGATTACCAAGTAATTTGTTTAGGCCGCGCCCGGGCCGGGGCCGTCTCTTGCCAGTGCTTTGTTGCTCAGTGAGGTGGAGGCTAATTTTCGGAGCCTTCCCTTCGCCGCAGACCGAGACAGTAATCCACTCTGTCTCCTCTTAATTAAAGCAAACAGGCCGCACTGACAATAGCCGCTCGAAGGCCCGGCTCGAGCCTTCCCCTCAGCGCGAGGAGCTAATTGATTCGCCAATGATAATGGTGTTTACATTAGAAAGACAACCCTCTCTTGTACTTAGGGCATGTCTCCTCCAAAGCTCTCTAGTCCCTTTGAATATCAAATGGCCGAAAGCGCATCCATTGTGACTTGTGGCTGCTAGTGTGTGGTGTAACATGGACATATTTAACAAGATAATTGAGCGACATTCTCCTTTACGTGCCAACACCTTCCGTGCTTAAGAGCGTCAAGGGCCCAGTGGAATTTTTCTTTTTTATCACTGCTGCAGAGAGTTGAGTTCACAGGGAAGACCTGCTAACATTGTCCCAGCAAGAGTGTGAGTTTATTGGTCGGTGCTAGTGACATGGACCATTTGAAAGGCACTTTATTAATTTATTTATTTATTTTTGCAGATTTATATAGCGCGACTCGACCCGAAGGTATTGGAGCGCTTGACATGAACACCCGTTACGTTACAAAAGGACACATTCATATATTTTTTTTTGGGTAGGGATGGAGAGATGAAGTGATTTTGCCCAGAATCACAGGATACAGACTCGACCCCGAGGCTCGAGCGTTGATTTCCAGCACCAAAGTCGGTAACTCTAGCCATCAGACCACATTCACTTTTAAGGATTCAATACTTCATCCTAGAAAATGAGCATTGACAAAGCTAACAGTTCCAGCTTGAGCATAGTGAAAATATTTTCTAAAGCCTCCCCAACACACACGCCAGCAGTATTAGCATATATGACAAGCAGGCAGCATCTGAGGGCCCCGGACCAGCTACGGCTGCGGGTAGTAGAACTTTGAGGCGGGATAGGCGAAGGGTAGGGTGACCAACTGGCATTGGTGCAAATTCAGGACGGTGAGTGTAAAAATTCAGGACAAAGGGTCAAAATTCAGGACAGGAGGTCAAAATTCAGGACAAAACTTCAGGACAATTGAATACGTTTTTCAGACACATCATAGGTTGCGCAATAGTATATAAATAAGCTCAGCCATATCCAAACATATTCAACCATTTGCAAACCTATCCATCATATATCCTACCATCTATCATTTCACTCATCCATCCTTTCATCCATCCATTATCCATCCACCCTTTCACCCTATGCATCTGTACACTCATCCATCCACTCTTCTACCCATCCATTCATTCACTCATCCATCCAGCCATTTACCCTTTCACCCATCCAGCCATCCTTTCACTTACTCATCCATCCACCCAGTCACTCATCCTTCCACCCATCCACCCTTTCAGTCATCCATCCATCCTCCCTTTCTCTCTCCATCGACCCTTACACTTAGCAATCCTTCCTTCCATCCATCCACCCACCCTTCCATCTACTCATCCACTCATGAATCCATCCATTGACCCTATCACTCATCCATCCTTTCTCTCATCCATTTATCCTTTCACTCCTTCACTCATTTATTCATCCGTTTGTCCATCTACCCTCCCTTTCACTCACTCATCCATCCTTACATCCACCCTTTCACTCATCCGTCCATCCATTCACCCTTGCACTTATCAATTCATCAATCCATCCATCATTTCACTCAACCATCCACCCACTCATCATCCACCTTTTCACTCATCCCTCCACCCTTTTACCAATCCAGCTACCCTTCCACCCATGCATCCAGCTATTTACCTTTTCTCTCTTCCATCTTTCCACTCACTCATCAATCCATCCATCCTCTCTCATTATCTTTCAATTCAATCTTTCATTCATCCATTCACCCTTTCACTAATTCATCCAGCCATCCACCCATCACTTCACTTACTCACTCGCCCACCTTTTCATATGAATTTTGAGCTGAACCTTTTTGAGAAGAGGTCCATCAAGAACTTAACCTTCGCTGCAGGAGCCATTCCAGGACTGGGACAGAAGCCACCCAAGGCTGAGACAGGATCCACCACAGGGGGGGACAGGAGCCATCACAGGCAGGGGGAGGGGGACAGGAGCCACTACATGGGGGGACAAGAGCCATCACCGGAGGGGGAACAGGATCCACCAGTGGAAGGGCGAGATTTTGATCGATACCTTAGCACTATTGATCTAAACCTCGATCTGGTCGACTGAACCTTTGTTGCCTGTCTTTAAGGTACAAAGTACATCCATTTCCAAGCTAGTTCACCCAATAAAGGACTCTGCTCCCAAAGATCACAAACAACTTCTAGCTTTCAAAAGTTTATTGTAAGGAAATGATAAGCTGCAAATACAGGCATCTCAGAATGAGATTCACGAGGTACACAGGTCCAATTACATACATGTGCTCTCGGAAAGCCCTCAGACGAGCAACGGAAATCACTAACACAAGTTCTAAGAATAATAAAGCTATCAGCATTGACGCATATCTCTCCTTCATTTAAGTTGGAGGAAAACGCACAGGTTAGGCTGTCCCTGCCCTGCTCTAGATGGTATCCCTACTTAACCAAGTCCCAACCTAACGAAGGTGTCAGCAGCGAATGACCCCCAAGGGAAGTCACTCACTCTAAGTCTCTTGGTGAAAACCTATAGTTCTCCAGTCATGACCCCTCTCTGCCTACCCATCCGCTCTCTAAAGGGTCCTCAGGTATCTGCTCTAACTCCCCCCAGGGGTGCTGTCCCTAATACAAAACAGTCAACAACATTTGAGACGCCCCTTTCGAGACGCCCCTCACGTGGTGTAGCTTCTGGCTTTTTCCATGATGCTTTGTATTGGGCCTCATACGTTAGAGTTGACCTTGCTTCTCAGACTCTTCTCCGGCCCGCTGATACCCCTTAAACATTCCGGAACCCTCCTCCATGTCTGGGCCGTCTACTGAACAGACCTCTATTCATTCATTTATAATTGGATCCCCCCTTTTCCTTTGCAGACAGATATCTGCAGCCAAGAACCCAACTCTCATAGACTTCCAAAAAGGCTTGCAACATTTCTCAGCCCAGACATGTACGTGTAAATCAACGTTAAAACATTTCAGGCCTACAATATTTCTCATAATGATTATAACATTCAACTTCTTCATTAATTAAAGCATGTTAATACTCTTATTCTATTATTCAGTAAACATTTTTATAAATCGTGGCCCATTAATGCAATGACCAAAACATTAATACAATCTTTGTCGTGAAATGAAACACCTTCCCTTTTAGCTCTGGCCCTGAGGCCTACCACATTCTGCGTTTAACCACCTACCATCTTACATTTTAACAGTTACACGACATGGATTCAGGAATAATCACATCTAATAAATCATATAGTGTCACACATTTCTGTATTAGTTCCACTTCTACTTAAATCTCTATATTAGCTATTCATTTAGAATATAATTGCAGTTACTATTAGCACTCATGGCATTTCTCCTCATGATTTGTGCTTACTACAGGTAAGTGTGATGCACTCATACATTTAGGTCAGTTTGCGCTCTCTCAGTTCCCCCCTTTGATGACCTCTCGGGGTCATCACTAACATTTAAACTGCAGTTATTGGTAGCATAACTTGTCTCTGCTCTTCCAGAGCCCTCAGACTCCTGTACTGATTATCTTGTATGGCAGCCAATCTCTGCAGCTGCTCTCTTTGGGCCCTTTCTGACCTTTTTGCTCTGTACCATTTGAATACCCTCACCAATCCCCACAATATGATCCCACAGATCAATATTATGATGACAGGTTTTAGAATATACCACACAAAGCTTTTGCCTAAGGTGGAAATCCACCCACCAACTGCACTCATTCCGTGGCCCACCTTTTCCCAGACATTTTCTTTACTCAAGTCTTCGATCTCCTTGTGAATATCAGTTATGTTCCTAATAACCTTCTCAAGGGGTTTTGAATTGTCTGGAATGTAAGTGCAACATTCCTGGACCTTCAAAGCCTTACAGACTCCGCCCTCTTTTGCTAGTAGTACATCTAATGCAAGACGGTTCTGAAGAACCATAGCCCTTATCGATTGCATCTCTCCTTCTACCAGCATTAAGGACTGAGCAGTGCTGGCAGACAACCTGTCGACGACTGTTGCCAGCCGTCTAATTTTAACATCATTAAGGATTACTCCCAAAAGAGGGAACATAGCTCCAAAGACATCTCCAACCATTTCTGCATCACCTATATCTCTCCTTCCCCTCGAAGATGTCTTGCCCTCAATGATCACTAAGTCTTGTGCATGATATATTTTGGGGAAGACAATTGCTAAGTAACATGATCCATACCAGTTGTCAGGTAGTCTCACGTAGGCATTTCTTCCACATACAAAATACACATTTGGAATCACTTGCATTCCCTTCAGGAAATCTTTAGTATAGTACTCTATATTGAAAGCATGTTCACAGTCGACTTCTCCAACGTATACATTTTCATAATACTTTTTGGCTCGGTGAAGACATAGCTTTCCTCTCTGCGTTTTATCTAAAGCTATTGGACCACTACTACCCTTTCTCTTGTGTGCCTTCTCTTCCTCCGTCCAATCTGTTTTCCATTGTCCTGATTTTTTCAAAATCTTTTGTCTCCTATAACGATCATCCACTTGCCCTATGAACTTCTTCTCGACTTCTGACACCTTGCATGTCAGGTTATTTCTACGGGCATGTGAAGTATCTAAGGTAATCCAAGGAATGAAGAACTTGGCCAATCTGTCTTCACTCTTCCAGTAATCCCATTTGTTCATCTGCTTATAATTTGGGACTTCTGGCAACACTGAATCATAATTGGAGAAATAGTATTCAAAACTATCTCTCTCATAAAATATACTAAGCAATAAGCTACATGTAATGCCATATGTCAGCGGGAGGTGATGATATCGAATTCCTTCATCTACAGACGCCGGCAACTGCATGCAGACATAACAATTCTTAACCTCCATGGCATCCACGTATTCATATAAGAGTTTAGCATAAGCATTTGACCTAAAGTCTCCTTGGGACTCATCTACGTGTAACCTGCGGGCTTCTGCAGCTAATAACGCTTTCTCTTGAGTGTTTTCCCCTTTTTCACCAGCAACAGTGGGTGTAAGCGTTTTTACAGAATTCACATCAGTTACCTTTGCCTCTTCCTCATGTCCCTTTACATAAGAAATTGTTACCACTAAAGCTATTAATATTATCACTCCTACTATTAGTGTACCTATTATACATTTAGCTCTGCGGTTCGGGGTGCCGGCCTCCATTTCGTCAGACAATATGGCTCTCTCTCTTATCTTTGCAAAAAAGTTCTTTTCCTCTCGTTCCTTTACAGTCTCTTTTTAATCCTTTTGTCTTTAGAATCCACACAACTGGAAGCTGACAACCTTCTCCGCAAAAGTCCTTTAACAGTTCAATAAAGACAACCCTAGCCCTTCTCCATCAACTCAAGGGAAGTTCCCTAATATTCTCTGCTTCCTGGGCGCTAGGTAATCTTCTTTTTCTGCTTGCTTTATTTACAAAGTCCTTAACAGTCTACTATCAGATTTGTTGTTGCAGCTTCAATAGCATAGTTCAATATTTCCAAACGAAGATTGTGCTCTTCATGTGCGGTTATCGTTGTACCAAAGTCGGGGAATTGCAATTCTGAAAGAAACATGTGTTTTAACTTGCTGAGGCGGGGAGGTCTGGGGAGCATGAATGTTAGTGACCCTTCTTGTTCGACACCGGGTACCAACAGTCGTATTTCCACGGTGATAATGGGCTCAGAACTGGACACCACCACCGCTCGGATCCTCCCTGTCTCCGGTTTCACAGACATTTGTCGCCAGATATGTCCACTCAGGTGTGGAGTATCTTCTGTTTGGCACACGCACTCTTCTTGACCTTCTTCGGTCTGGTGCTTCAGCGCCCTGAGCACCTTCTTCCGGATCTGAGTCTTCTGATATCGGAGGAAGGGTTACTTCTGGAGTTGACCTCAGGCTAGAGCTCCTTCTTTGCGGCCAATTTGCTTCTCCACGTGCCCTTCTACTCCTTCTCCTTCTTGTCTGTTCTCTCTCTCTCTCAGACCTGTCTGTGTCTGACTCGTACTCCCAGCTACTTTCTCCTTCTGTAGCGTCGTCTGTTTCACTGTTGTACTGACCGTCCTCAGCTTGGTCAGACTCTTCCCCTGCTTCCGCTGGCACCTCTACAGCTTGGCTAGCCCCCTCTATGGCTTCTCGGTCCTCTGCTGGACGTCTATCCGAGAGAGGAGCTGTTTCTTCCAGAGGTGCTGGAACCCTTCGCGTATGTGACGCGTGGATCCAATTGGGCAGGCCTCCCACCTTCACAGCTGTGTTCGTGATCAGGATGATCTGGAAGGGCCCACGCCAACGAACATCCAGACAGCTTCTTCTCACGTGTTTTTTCACCAGGACCCAGTCCCCAGGATACAGGTCATGGCACGGGCCCTGGCACGCTGGAACCTCGGCAGCCTGCACCTGAAGGGACACAGAACGAATGGCGTCAGACAGCCCCTTACAATAGTCCAGGATCATATCATCTGTGATATTTAACAGTGCAGCAGTTGGGACAGATGGCAGCCTCATTGCTCTCCCCATTAACACCTCATGTGGTGACAACCCTGTTCTTCTGTCTGGGGTACTACGAAGGCTCATGAGGACCAATGGCAGGGCGTCAGGCCAACTCAGGGTCGTTGAGGAGCACACTTTTGCTATTCTGGCCTTGATTGTGCCATTGATTTGTTCCACAATCCCTGAGGCTTCTGGTCGGTAACTGCAATGCAACTTCTGGTCGATATTGAGCGCTACACAAATCATCTTCACAAGCTCGCTGTTAAAATGCGTTCCCCTATCTGATTCCAAAAAGGCCGGCACCCCGAAGCGCGGAATGAGTTCTCTGAGCAGTAACTTGGCCACGGTGAGGGTGTCGCACCTACGTGTAGGGTATGCCTCAACCCATCTGGAGAACACACAAACAACCACCAGGACATAGCGGAGGCGGTTGCATCTTGGCATTTCAATGAAATCTATCTGCATTCTGTTGAATGGACCTCCAGACCTTCCTATGTGACTCAGTGTAACTGGTGTTCTTTTTCCTACGTTCAGCTGCTGACAGGTCACACAACGCTGGCACACTGCTTCTGCTGCTATTCTAAACTTAGGATTGTACCAAGTCTGTCTAAACACTCTCAGCATAGCATCTCTCCCTAAGTGTACGGGACCATGTATGAGTCTAGCCATTGGACTCACCATCTCATTGGGCAACACTGCTCTGCCGTCTGCTGAGACCCAAAAATGGGACTCACCCATTACACATCCTGCCTTTTCCCATGTTTCTTTTTCAATATCAGGAGCATTTTCTTGCATGTTTGACAGTTCATCCCAAGTATCAACAGTTTCCAATATCATGGCTAATTCAGTTCTTACATTTATTCCGCCCACTTCCACCTCTGTGAAAGAGTACCCTTGCTCCGCGCAATACCGCGCAACTTCATCTGCATATCTATTGCCTTTCGAAACAAAGTCCTCATTTCTGGTATGTGCGGTGCACTTTACAACTGCGATACCTGCTGGGCATTGCAACGCCTCTAACAACAGGCGCACAAACTCTCCATTGCGAATGGGAGAGCCTGAAGAGGTCATGAACCCTCTTTGAGACCATAACTGCCCGTAATCATGAACTACCCCATAACCATATTGGCTGTCGGTGTATATGGTGACTCGAATTTGATTGCTTGCTAAGCAAGCACGTGTCAGGGCAATAATCTCGGCTACCTGAGCGGAGTGTACTCCTTCCAGGCACCCAGCTTCCACAACTCCAGCAATTGTACAAACAGCGTAAGCTGCTCTCAACTGCCCAACTTCGTCTCTTACACATGAGCCATCGACAAAGAAAATTTCGTCTGGGTCGGTCAGTGGCTCATCTACGATGTCGGGTCTGGGTTTGGTGCATAGTTCAGTCACATCGAGGCAGTCATGGTCTGTACATTCATCATCATCCTCGATATCATTTGGAAGTGGCATCAAGGTGGCAGGGTTCAAAACAGAGCATCTTTTGAGGGTCACATTCTCTGCAGCAAGAATAACTTGCTCATATCGCGTGAGCCTACTATTGGTCAGATGCTGTGTTTTGGTCCTGGTCATCAATAGTTCAACAGAATGGGGCACGCACACCTCTAACGGGTGCCCCATGACGATATTTTCACATCTTTCAATGCTGACACCCGTTGCAGCAACGGATTTGAGACATCCGGGCAACGCTGCGGCTACTGGATCTAAAGTAGCCGAGAAATAAGCAACTGGTCTACGGGCATTCCCATGGATTTGGACTAACACAGACAACGCACAACCCTCTCTCTCACAACAGTAAAGAAAAAATTGTTTATTGTAATCAGGCATTCCCAATGCCGGAGCACGACACAGGTCCTCTCGCAGCTGTAAGAATGCCATCAAACAGTCTTTGTCCCATGGTACCGGATCGCTCACCTCCTTGTGCGTCAGTTTTTGCAAGGGTTTTGCTTTCAGTGAAAAGTTCGCGATCCACTGTCGGCAATAACCCACCATCCCTAGAAACATCCTGACCTCTCTCTGGGTCTTAGGCGCATTCATTTTCATGATCGCCTCTATCCTGTCTGGTGACACCTTTCGTTTGCCTTTCTCTATTCTGTGTCCTAAGTACTGCACTTCTGTCAGGCAGTACTGCAATTTTCCCGGGGACACCTTGTGCCCATTGGCAGCTAGGTGATTTAACAAAGCAATGGAGTCCTCCCTGCAAGCTTCTTCTGTTTCTGACGCCACGAGGAGGTCGTCTATGTACTGGACCAGAACTGACTTCTGGGGCAGCACTAGACTTTCAAGATTTTTCTTCAAAAGCTGGTTAAAGATCGATGGACTCTCTGTATACCCCTGAGGGATACGACACCATGTTAGGACGCGATTTTCCAGCTTAAATGCGAAAAGAAAATGGCTTTCTTCGTCCAGAGGGATCGAAAAGAAAGCCTGACAAAGATCGATCACTGTGAACCACTCTGCTTGAAATGGAATCTGAAACAGTATCACTGATGGATTCGGTACCACTGGACAACACGAAACGACTATGTTATTAATCTTTCGAAGGTCCTGCACTATCCGAAATTTCCCATTTGGTTTCTGCAGACCCATAATCGGGGAGTTGCATGGACTACCCACGATTTCTTTCAGTATTCCCTGTTTAATCATGGACTCGATCACGGGTTTTATGCCTGCAATCGTTTCTGGAGTCAATTTATATTGGGGTGTTCTTGGGAACTCAGCATGCGGTTTCACTACAATTTTCACTGGGTCCACCCCTTTGACCAAACCTATCTCTTCCCCAGTGAAATCCCATACTTCTGGTGCCACTGTCTCTCTCAAGTCCCAGGGGAGCTCATCTACTGTCAAAGTAGGATACAGCTCCACACATATTCTTGAGTTTGCGACTTTGAAGTCTGCATCATCATCATTGGTCAATACCTCCACTCCCTGAGGTGTACAGTATATTGTACAATTCAATTTACACAACAGGTCTCTCCCTAGCAGACACACAGGGCTTGAATCGCAAACCACAAATTGGTGCTCATCGCTGTACTTCCCTATTTTCACCTGTACCGGTTCTGTCAATTGGCTGGTTATTCTCCTATTTGCGACCCCTACCACTTGTATGGTCTCTCCAGACATGGGCAGGTCTGGAACTGCAGCTGATCTGATCGTGGACCTAGTGGCTCCTGTGTCCACCAGAAATGTCGTAGGGCACCCTGCTACTTCTGCTTCGACATAGGGTCCCCTCTGGTCCACCTCTAAGGCTGCCCCAAGGGTGCAGTCTTCTCTTTCCACTCTCTGTCCGGTTAATGGGTCCACATAATAGCACTCTTCACCTTCCACAAACAGGGGCATTTGTCTATAGGTCTTACCCACAGTCCCTACTCGAGGAGGCTGCGGGAACTGGGCTCGGGGAGGAGCCCCCCCCCCTTTGAGCACCTTTCCTTGGTATGGCGTCACCCCTCTTGTAGGTGCGCTCTGGACCTCTTCCTCCTCTATCTCTTGTTCTCCTATCTCTACATTGTAGGGACACTCGCGTTTCCAATGCCCCACCTCGTTACACTGGTGGCACCTAGTCGTTTTCTTCAAGGCTGCTATGTCTATTCTGGGTCTAAAGGTAGAACTCTCCTCATTGCCCTTGTTCTGACTGTACTGCTTCTTTCCTCCTGTACCTGTTCCTTGCTGCTGTTGCTGCGGCCCCCCCTTTCCTGCTGCCTGCATCTGTACCACCATCAACTTTTCTTTTAGTTTCTTAGCCTTGGAGTCTATCTCATCACAGCAGTACCTGGCATATCTCAGTATTTCGTCTAGGGGTTTACTTTGCCAACAAATCGAGTGTTGCTGAATCATTAAACTAATATCCGGTCTCAGTCCCAGGACGAACTTGGACACAAATTGCCCTATGTCCTTTGGATCCATTACATCCAAGCCGCTATACTGTTTAAACGCCTTCAGCAATCTCTCGTAATATTCGTGGACTGTCTCTTTGGGTTCCTGTCTGGTTCGGTCTATTCTGACCCAATCTATATCTTGCATTGGCACTTTCTCTTTCAGCCAAGTCATCACTCTCTCGAATTTTGCCATCACAATCTCGGACGGCCCATTAGTCTTAGCATCTCTCTCTGGCTCCGTTGTGGGCCACTCAGCGCTAACCTTGCATGCTGTCCACAGATCTCCTGGTACTACAATGTCAAACAGCGTGTTCAGATCTATCCATAGGACCTTTGAGATTTTTACAAACCTCTCGACTTGCTTGTACCACTCCACTGGGTTTTCCCGTAATTTGGGGAAGGAGGTGGTAAAAGCAGCTAAATCTCCCCTACTCCAAGGGACATGCACATAGTTCCCATTTGCGACTTCCCGCAAAGGGTATGCCTCTATTCCCTGCAGTCCTGGTGTCATACCAAGCGTGCTTCTCCTGCCGGTCCCTTTCTTGGACCACCTCTCTTCCCACTTATCTAGTGCCCTCCATGTCCTTATTCCAGCGATCAGTTCCCTTATGTGCGTTTTCAGCCCAATCGTTCTCCTCTCATCTAGGTCTCGATCTGTGTAATGTAGCCTGTGGTTACCCTGTAATGCTTTGGTTCTTGACAGATCCACCATATATTTGCCTGCTAGTTCGACTAACTTCTCATGGACTGCTCTCGCCTTTCGAGTGATGTCCTTTGCCATATACAGTATTTCATCCTGCTCATACATTTCCATTCTTTCTAAAGGCAGGGTACCATCTACCATGTCATCCAGGTCTGACCTTAAGCTGGTGACATCAAGTCTCTTGGCTTTTATCTCAGCTCGCAATATGTCTTTCGAAGGGGGCTCACTGGTCTCCCTACCATCCCAACTTCGAGCTCTGCGTTTGGGCTCGGGAGAGTTAATGGGTGCCCTCCCTTGCTCCCATCTCTCCAGGTCCCATGCTCGGCCATCCGATCTTGGAAGGTGATGGAACACGGGCCTGTTACCCCTACTCTTGCTCTGCCCACTCTCTTCTTCTTCTCTCCTCTCACCGTACACCTCTCTGTTATTTTCCCTCTGGTCTCTACTCTCTCTTTGCCTAGTATCGCTCAGTATCTGATACGATCCTTCCTGGTTCCCCATATTCCCTGGGCTGCGCTCATTTCCGTCATCACAGGGACTATGGTGCGACCTCTCACAACTCCCATTCAGTTCTCTGGTGCCAGGCACACAGTGTGGACACTTAAAGCTGTTTCTGTACTCTTGTGCTCTCCTCTCCCCTTCACTGAGTATTGGGCGCGCCACCCCTCCACTCCCGGGGCCCCCGTTTTCCAGGTCTGTTCTATCTCCACTCCGGGCCCAATGGGTGACTCCCCTACTCTCTCTCTCTCTACAGTCCCACTCCGGGCTACTCTCCCCAGCCCCGCAGTGAGTCCGAGCTCGGCTGTCCTGACTTTCCCTTTCAGCTTCCGCAGCTATGATGTTCTTTTGAGCCTTCACTGCCTCATCCCACTGCTTCATGTACTCATTTAGCTCTTGAAAGGATTTTCGTCCAGATCCCCTCAGATCCACTGGCCATCTAGGGCCCCCAGGATCTCCTCCTGGGTCCCCTGCTGGGTGCACCGGAGTGCTCCATTCTCTTGGTATCGGCATCTGACTTGGGGAATTAATCTCTGCTCTTTCTCTGTCCTTCCGTACCCGTTCTTCCCCTCTTGCTCTTTCTTGGTCATATATCGATATTATAGGACCTATGGTAACAGGTACCTGTAGCGCATCTGGTAATGTGTAGGATGTGGCTCTCTCCGTTTCCGGCGCTCTTTGCACCACAAACCTACCGACTACCTGCTGCACCTGACTAGGCTGGGACAGCTCTTTCTTTGGCTCAGGATCCCACTCTGAACTGGGAAGCGGTCTATGCTCTCCTGCATTGCCCCCCTTTTCTCCTTCTGTATGCTCGACCTCTCCCCCTGCTCTATTATACGGGGGTGGCCTGTCTGTCAATAATCTGTTTATCAGGCTGTCCTCTGTTTCGCTCTCATCATCTTCTTCTAGGGGGCTTTTATTTACGGGCACCTCTAATACTGGGTACAGTTTATTTACTTCCAGGTTATGCACTCTCCATCTTTTAGCATCCGCATCCCACCTGGCATCCTGCACTGCCCTTACCGAGCGTTTCACCCTTTCTTGTCGTCTGTTCATATTCTTTTCATGCGCTGCCCTAATCCATGCTTCAAGGGCTTCAAACTGGGTCGGTCTAGGCAAGGGTCTTATTGAGGTCATGACTGATTTTAATCGATGTAACACCTCTAATCTGAACGTCCCGTACTTCGGGAACGTCAGTTCCTCATTTCCTTCCGTAATCTTACTCCATTCTGATATCCAGAGGATCGTATGCAACCCAACATTCACTGCCATGTAACGAGCTGGCGTACCCTCCGGCGGGGCTTCTTCCCCTTCATACGATCCCCGCTTCTCTTTTTTAAACACCGCTTTCAACCATTTAAAACACTTCATAATTATGCGCACAATATCCAGCCTCGCTACTCCGTTTACTTCCTGATGACAATCCACCAATCCTGTCGCGGCTTTGCTAACTTGGCCTATCGCAGCGCGGTCTTTCTCCGGTCGGCCAATCACGTCGCGACACTTTCTGACGTCACTTTTCTCCGCTTCGCAGCAGCACCCCTCCTTTCTCAACTCGTCTCCCGGTTATGCATGCGTCCCATTCATACACCGAAAAATGACTACTTCCGACCAAGCGGTCACTTCTCTCGACTGTACGTCCACAGTCTATCTGTAATTGTCAACACAACTGACGAAATGTCTATCGTCTCTCTGATAGGTTGCTTACACACACAGTAACTTCCGACCAGCGTCCGTTACTCACGCACTCACTCTTACGGTCCCCCTATCTCGGTCTTTCGGGTGATCAATGGTACCTCATGACCCCCTTCACACTAGTTGACAATTACTCTGGGTGTCCGATACACCCGAACCACTTAAGCTCTCCTTGAACTTAAGATTTCCACCGATTGCGCGCGCTCACAACCTGTTCCACAGTCACTCTACAGATATTCAACTCCGCCAGACATTACAACATAGATACAATACAAAACACCGCAATCTAACACGCATAACCCTTTATACTCACTCTCGACCGATACTGCTGCTTTTTCTGTCTCACGTCATCCGGATCTTCTTCGGCGGGCTGTTCTTCCGATCATCGATTTCTATGGGCCTTGGGGTAAGCTAACCTGGCCTAGGTTACCGTCCTCAAGAAGGCAACCATCCTCTATAGCTACCAACTGGAAGGGCGAGATTTTGATCGATACCTTAGCACTATTGATCTAAACCTCGATCTGGTCGACTGAACCTTTGTTGCCTGTCTTTAAGGTACAAAGTACATCCATTTCCAAGCTAGTTCACCCAATAAAGGACTCTGCTCCCAAAGATCACAAACAACTTCTAGCTTTCAAAAGTTTATTGTAAGGAAATGATAAGCTGCAAATACAGGCATCTCAGAATGAGATTCACGAGGTACACAGGTCCAATTACATACATGTGCTCTCGGAAAGCCCTCAGACGAGCAACGGAAATCACTAACACAAGTTCTAAGAATAATAAAGCTATCAGCATTGACGCATATCTCTCCTTCATTTAAGTTGGAGGAAAACGCACAGGTTAGGCTGTCCCTGCCCTGCTCTAGATGGTATCCCTACTTAACCAAGTCCCAACCTAACGAAGGTGTCAGCAGCGAATGACCCCCAAGGGAAGTCACTCACTCTAAGTCTCTTGGTGAAAACCTATAGTTCTCCAGTCATGACCCCTCTCTGCCTACCCATCCGCTCTCTAAAGGGTCCTCAGGTATCTGCTCTAACTCCCCCCAGGGGTGCTGTCCCTAATACAAAACAGTCAACAACATTTGAGACGCCCCTTTCGAGACGCCCCTCACGTGGTGTAGCTTCTGGCTTTTTCCATGATGCTTTGTATTGGGCCTCATACGTTAGAGTTGACCTTGCTTCTCAGACTCTTCTCCGGCCCGCTGATACCCCTTAAACATTCCGGAACCCTCCTCCATGTCTGGGCCGTCTACTGAACAGACCTCTATTCATTCATTTATAATTGGATCCCCCCTTTTCCTTTGCAGACAGATATCTGCAGCCAAGAACCCAACTCTCATAGACTTCCAAAAAGGCTTGCAACATTTCTCAGCCCAGACATGTACGTGTAAATCAACGTTAAAACATTTCAGGCCTACAATATTTCTCATAATGATTATAACATTCAACTTCTTCATTAATTAAAGCATGTTAATACTCTTATTCTATTATTCAGTAAACATTTTTATAAATCGTGGCCCATTAATGCAATGACCAAAACATTAATACAATCTTTGTCGTGAAATGAAACACCTTCCCTTTTAGCTCTGGCCCTGAGGCCTACCACATTCTGCGTTTAACCACCTACCATCTTACATTTTAACAGTTACACGACATGGATTCAGGAATAATCACATCTAATAAATCATATAGTGTCACACATTTCTGTATTAGTTCCACTTCTACTTAAATCTCTATATTAGCTATTCATTTAGAATATAATTGCAGTTACTATTAGCACTCATGGCATTTCTCCTCATGATTTGTGCTTACTACAGGTAAGTGTGATGCACTCATACATTTAGGTCAGTTTGCGCTCTCTCACCAGTGTGGGCACAGGGGTGGGCATGCAGTATTCTAGTATCATCCTTTTCTCTTCCAGTGTGGGGTAGGGCTCCTCACCCCCTCCTGGACAAGACAACGAGAAGACAGGCTCTCTTTCCAAAATGTTAGTTTTGCCATCCCCCACTGTGATGTACAGTACTTAAAGGAGATACTCCAAGAGAACTGATTTAACTGATTGTCCTCCTAACGAAGGGAAGAACCCCACCTCCTCCTCAGCCTGTTCCTCTAAAAGAGGGAGGGAGAAAGAGAGAGGGGGAGGCAGAAAGGAGAAAGAGAAAGGCACAGATAAGAGGTGTTAGAGCCCAGAGAGGGGCAGAAGGTAGAGAAGAAAGATCGTAGTGAGAGGGAGGCGGGGTACAAGGGGGAGAGAAACGCATGAAAGGGGAAGTGATATCCTGCAAGATAATGATAATGCAGCCATTGGGTAGGAAGATGCATGACAGAGAGAGGTAGAGGTGAAAGAAACAACTTAGAAAGAAAGAATAGAGGACGTGGTCATGAGAAACGTGAGACAGAAGGCAAAACAGGGCACGGGAGATAAGAGGAGAAATAAAGAGCAACTTGGAGGACATAGACATGGCAGCAGAACTGTGGCAGACAAGACTGTCGAAGAGAGTAAAAAGACAGAGAAATAAAAAGGAAAAAGAAAATGGGCCAGAGAAAGATGACACTAGAAATGAGAGAGACTGGGAAGAAGAGACCAAGTAGAGGAAAGAACCATCAGAAGGGCAACAGAGGAGAGAAGGAAGAGTGTATGTGTACGAGGCACAATATACTGGACATGCATGCATTCTTCGGCATATGGCGTCAAGAGCATAATATGATGCCCATGTATGTTTTTTTAACAAGAGAGCAGTTTAGATTTGGTGGGGATGAAAAGGGAGGCTTCTTGATGATGAAAACCTGCTTTTTTATAAGGGCTCTCGTGCCTCACTTCTCCCATTGTATAGCCCTGGAACTAACAGGTGAAACTATTACCCAATATAATGTCACTCAATTTACTGATCCCACATAACGGGCTGGGGTCCCAAACACATAATTCTGAAAAGAGCCCTTATCCTCTTCAGCTGGCTCTGCATGCATTATAGGCATAAACACTGGAATTATGCAGCAGGAGAGGGCACCATTATGTGGCTGAGTTGACTAAATAATGCAACAAGAAACAAAATTATATGGCTTAATGAGGCACATTTTGTGACAGAACTACTTCATTATTTTGACGTTTTACCCATGTTAACACTGTTACAGCAATGGTTTTACCTCATTAGTACAACTTTAACACTCCAATGCACAATCGGTGCTAAAAAGTGAATAGTCAACGTTTGCAAAGGGCCGTCCACTGCGCATGTCGCTTCATTTTTAGCAACTTTTGATCCATTTAAGCTAGAATTTTTTTTTTGTTAAAAGCCACGAATTATGCTGCAGAAGATGACTAATTTGGAAAGTGCAGGAAATTGAAAATTATTCAAAAAATACTGTGGCTGCTCAATCACATAATTCCTGTAGCCCTGAGTATAGATACAGCCTAGACCACAGCAGCAGCCATGCAGTTTATCCTCACACAGCTATGTGGTGCAGTTTATGCCAGTGAAAGCTTTTGAAAAGTATTGTTGATGGGGCGAAGCGCTGATAGTTTGGGTGTGTTGGGTACCTCCCTTCCTCAAGGAGTAATGACATGAATGTGTCACAACCATTTTTGGACACCACACTGTGCAGGAACTACCTTCGGGCAATAGGGTGGTTGTTAACTGAAAGTGCGGCATGAGTCTCTGAACTGCCTGAGAGGCTGTGATGCTGTGCCAGAATAAAATCAGGCACTGCAAGCAACACTTCCTCTTTTCCATTTCAGCTCATTTCCTGCAGGTTTGCTCAGTTAGTTAAAAGAGCTCATCAAAATACTTTAACAAGTTTGGTCTTAAGAATTCCAGAGCCTGCAGAATAGGCTTCCCTCATATGGAAGGATAAGTAGAACGTTGAAAGGGGAATGCAAGCTTCCCTCACACACACTGACACACAAACTCAAATGCCACATAGGAACATGGACACACACGCTCACAAATGGGGAAAATACACATTAGCAGCTGTAGTGTAAGATTACTTGAAACATAAATAGCAATGAACATACAGCTCAAAACTCTTAACAGTTCACTCATACAGGAGGGGCAACATACCGCCAGCATCAGGGGGCAAGCATGGCAAGGGAAACATTCATTACAACGCAGTCATTACAACAACCTACCTTTACAACACAGGTGTTACAACGCAACTGCCTTTACATCACATGCCATTACAATGCATGCCATTACAACACATGTCACTACAACGCATGCCATTCCAATGCATACCATTACAACGCATGCCATTACAACGCATTATAAGGTAAGTAATGGAGAAAATTTTTAGTATTACGGTGGGTATGGCTTTTTGGGATACAGGGGAATAGTAATTTTTACCCCTACACTATCCAACACTTTCCTTACTGTTACACTCACTGGAGTGGGAATAGTAATTTTTAACCCTACACTATCCAACAGGCAGTAATTTTTACCCCTACCCTATCCAACACTTACCCTACTGTTGCACTCACTGGAGTGGGAATACTAATTTTTACCACTACACTATCTAACACTTACCCTACGTTTGCCCTAAAAGTACTTGTGTTGTAATGGTATGTGTTGTAATGCTATACGTGGTAATGGAATGCGTTGTAATGGTAGTTTTAAAAAATGTGTTGTAATGCCATGCGTTGGAAAATCATGCAATGTAATGGTAGTTGCGATGTAAAGGCTGCGTTGTAAAAACATGCATTGTAATTGCATGTGTTGTAATGTCATACATTTGCATAGCAAAGCCATTAGTTCTTACCTATGCAAGATTTATTGGCGATGCTTATTTATCTCTATTGTCCAGCAGTATGACTGCCTTGCAACATGGCCGAAAGACAAAAAAAAGCTCTCTGACATGGTCAGTGCTGGCCGCATCATAGTGGTTTTTTAGGTTGAAGCCTACCAGACAACACTGCTGTCTGGTTTGCTAATTACATCTTGGGAACATACAGAAAGCTTACCTGGGAATGCATTCCACCCAATCCTTACAAATGACTTTGTGATTTTTACCTCACATTTACCTGCTGTTTGCTGGAATTCTTTTTTTCAGGCTGTGAAGCTGGAGCTCATCCATTCCCTTGCCCAAATCCTAGTTAGTGTATTCTTCCACCTGCACGGAATTTCTGTCAACAGGCCTTGCCATCTCGTTCTTATTTCATCACATTTGCTGGGCATTCAATGACAGAGGTCAATTGTTAGGCCCTGTCATCCAGGTAGCTTGGTGTTTACTTTTCTTTCTCTGCCTTCAAAATGGGAGGATTCGTGTGACAATCATGCTGGCTACTCGGGGTGTGCTGTAAAATTTTGTTTTTCGAGCACAAAACAAAATTTAAATGTCTGTAAATGAACTGTACAGATTTTTAAGAAGTTTGGAAAGCACAAATAACGCAAATTTTTGGGTAATTCTGAAGTGTGGTGGAAATAAATATTTTAATGTGATCAAAACAAATAAAAACACTAGGTGATGACATTTTCACACATTATTGTTTGTGTTCGGTATACTTTTATCAGTAAAACTGTATGTCTGTGCAAATGTAATGGTTATTTTAATTGAAGATGTGCTATCTGTAATGGCAGTGCACTACCACGCCATGTACACTCCACTTTACCCCACTCCACTCCACTCTACTCTCCCCCGCTACACGCCACTGCACTATTCTTTGCACCAATCTACACTACACCACTCCATGCCAACCTACACTGCATCTCTAACACCTCTCTACTCTGTACCACTCTACTCTATGCAATGCACTTTATCCTGCACTTCTCTACTATGCACCACTGCATGCTTTACCACTGCACTCTACACCAATCTACTCTAAGCCACTCTTATCTACTGCACACCGCTGCACTGCACTCTACTCCACTCTATTCCACTCTGTCCCATTTTACTGTATGCCACTGCAATCTACCCTGCACCACTCAACTCCACGCTTGTGCACTCTATACCACTACGCTTTATGCCACTGCACTCTAAACTAGTGCACTCTATTCTACTGTACTCAAAACCAATACACTCTAAACCACTGCACTCACTATATGTCACTATGCTTTACTCTGCAACACTCTACTCCAAGTGACTGGGCTCTATGCCACTCTTCTCTACACCTTTGCCCTCTACGTCCCTTTCCTCTGCACCACTCTACACCACTGCACTGTACACTAATGCACTCTCCACCACTCTACTCTTCACCACTGCACTCTACGGCACTGTGCTCTATAACACTGCACTCTCTACCACTGAACTCTATGCCACTCTACTCGGCACCACTGCACTCTGTACCACTGCACTCTACTCTGCACCACTCTAATACACTCTATGTCACTTTACTCTACACCAATCCACTCTACACCACACTAATCTACTATGCACCATTGCACTCTTTGCCACTGCACAACTACACTCTTTGCCACTGCACTCTATGCTACTGCACTCTACTCTGCAGCATTCAACTCCACGCCCATCTGCACCAATGCATTGTACGCCACTACACATTATGACACTCTTCTCCAAATCACTCCACTCTACACCACTCTAAACTATTCTTTACCACCGCACTCTACACCACTCTACTCTATGCTACTGCCCTCTACACCACTCTATTCCACATCACTTCACTCTACTCTGCACCACTCCAGTCTACCCTGCACCACTCCACTTTATGCTACTTCACTTACTTTGAAACAATCTACTCTACGCCACTGCACTCCACGGCTCTCTACTCTATTCTGTGCCAGTCCACTCTATGCCATTGCACTCTCCAACTGAAATCTATTCTGCACTCTACACCAATGCATTCTACACCACTTTACTCAGAACCAATGCACTCAATGCCAATCTGCTCCGCACCACTGTACTTCATGTCACTTCACTCTAGCCTACTCTATTCCACTCTAAGGCATAATACTCCACACTGGCACTGTACTTCATTAAACTCAGCTCCACTCTATGCCACTCAACCATACAACACTCTGCTCCACTCTATGCCACTCTATGAACCTACTCCTCTCTGCGCAACTCTATCTATGCCACTCCATGCCGCTGTACTCCCTTTTATTACACAACACACTACTCTACTCCACAGCTCCACTCTATGCCACTCCATTCCACTCTATGTCACTCTGCTCTGTCACTCTGTGCCACTCCACTCTACTTTATTTCACTCGACTCTGCAGCACTCTACTCCACTATATGCACTCCACTCTATGACAATCTGCTGTGCTCTACATCAATCTACTCTACAACACTGTACTCCACCACACCCTCTATGCCACTCCAATCTGCTCTGCACTACTCCACTACACTCTATGCCACTCCACTCTACAACACTGTACTCTAGTCTGACACTCCACTCCCCTCTACACTACTGGACTCTACTCCACTCTACACCCTTCCACTCTAAGACACTCTACTCCCTCCACAACACTTTACAACACTCTACACCACTGCACTCTATTCCACTGCATGCCACTCATCTCTAATCTACACCACTCAATGCCACTTCACGCCACTCTATGCCACTTCACGACTCTCTACGCCACTTTATGACACTCCACTCACTCTCCTTTATTCTACTAACTTTAAGCCATGCTGAACAGCAGCCACACTAGTGTACAACATGGCTAACACATATTAGTAAAGCCAATTGCTCTTGCATAGACAAGACCTATTGGCTTTCCCATTGCTTGATTTGCTTTCAACCACGCTGTATAGCAGCCATGCTGCTGTACAACATAGCTAAATCACACTGATAGGCTCGAAAGGCTCTTGTGTGTGCAAGAGGATTTTTTGGAGCAAGAGGGGTGAGGTTGGAACAGGGCAATAAACAACAGATGGGGTTGGGGGAGTGGTGGGAGGTAGTTGGGATTGTGGATGGGAAGGAGGAACAACAACATGTAAGAAGGGGTGTGAGGGGACGAAGGTGGGTGTCACAGTGCAAGAAACAATGGAAGAGGGAAGGAACAATGGGCAAACAATGATGTGAAAGGGGTAGAGCTAGCAAAAACAACAGGCAAGCAACTAAGCAAGAGGTTGAGGGGAAGCAGCCACGCATGAGGAGGTGAGCAAGTAACCACAGGCAAGCAATGATGTGAGTAATGGGGGAACAAGCAACAACAAAATTGACACGGAAGAAGAAAGAAAAACAAGCATTTACAATGCAATTGGTCTTGCATTTCTGAAAGTTAGAGCTCTTGACGATGAAAATAACAATGTTTTATACTTTTGTTTTTCATTTCCAGTGGAGTGACCATATTTGCATAGCGCTATTGCTTTTTGTATGACCTTGAGGCACTGGAGAACCAGAGAATGGGAAATAGGCTATAAGTAGAGAAGACAAGACTAATATGATACCATAAAAATAAAGTAAAAACATACTGGAAAAAGCAAACACTCATAGGGAATGCAGGATTAAGTAAAACATGTGAAATGTAAGCAGGAACAACATGGTCACCGTAACGCTTTTACACTTATTATTCAGAAATCAATGAGTCTTTATTGCCTGAAAAATTAAGGACATGACTACAGCGCCTGGAAGGGACTCGTTTCAATATGCATTGCTTATATCCTTACAAAATGTAAGCAGTGTGGTTTAAAAAGACCACATCCCAGAACACAGAGCCGTGGTACACATTTTATGAACTAAAATAAGGAAAACAGCTGATAAGGATCACATTAAATGTTTTCAACTCTACGCATCAACCAGGTATTGCAGTATCTTCAGGAATGGTGCACTTCTCCACCCAAGGAAAACAATGTTGTTCAAAGAAAGACAAGAAAATGAAAAAGTAAAGTGCAAAAAAAACAATTGATGGACAGAATGCAGAACAATGTCATACATTCACCCCAGTTCAGAGATCTGGGCCTAAATCCATCATTTTTTTGCTCACCTGCCATTCCAGTTTGGACCCACCCATATGCAAATCAATCTTGACCCTGCGCATAATGGGAACAGTCCAGCCCGAACTGCCAGGTCAGGTCCTCCCAGGACTGGAAACAAGCATCCTAGGACCGGTTTCGGGATTTTCAGCCCTCATCAGCCAGGATAGCTTGATTCCAGTGGCTTGAAGAGCACAGGACCCATGTCTGGGCATACCAATCTCAATCGGGGTGACAAATGCAAAAAAAACCAATTGATGGACAGAATGCAGAACAATGTCATACATTCACCCCAGTACAGAGATCTGTGCCTAAATCCATAGTTTTTTTGCTCACAATGCCATTCCAGTTTGGACCCAGCCATATGCAAATCAGTCTTGACCCTACAACCAATGGGAACAGTCCAGCCCAAACAGCCAGGTCAGGTCCTCCCTGGACTGGAAACAAGCATCCTAGGACCGGTTTCGGGATTTCAGCCCTCATCAGCCAAGATACCTTTATTCCAGTGGCATCAAGAGCACAGGACCCATGTCTGGACATACCCGTCCCACTCGGGGTGACAAATGCAAAAATAACAATTGATGGACAGAATGCAGAACAATGTCATACATTCACCCCAGTACAGAGATCTGAGCCTAAATCCATCGTTTTTTTGCTCACCATGCCATTCCAGTTTGGACCCAGCCATATTGAAATCAGTCTTGACACTGCACCCAATAGGAACAGTCCAGTCCAAACTGCCAGGTCAGGTCCTACAGGAAACAAGCATCCTAGGACCAGTGTTGGGTTTTCAGCCCTCATCAGCCAGGATAGCTTGACTCCAGTGGCATGGAAAGCACGGGATCAACGTCTGGGCATACCGGTCCCACGCGGGGTGACAAATGCAAGAAAAAGAATTGATGGACAAAATGCAGAACACTGTTATACATTCACCCCAGTACAGAGATCTGAGCCTAAATCCATTGTTTTTTGCTCACCATGCCATTCCAGTTTGGACCAAGCCATATGCAAATAAGTCTTGACCCTGCACCCAATTGGAACAGCCCAGCCCAAACTGCCAGGTCAGGTCCTCTCTGGACTGGAAACAAGCATCCTAGGACTGGTTTCGGGCTTTCAGCCCTCATCAGAGAGGATAGCTTGACTCCAGTGCCATGGAGAGCATGGGACCCACGTCTGGGCATACCCGTCCCACTCGGGGTGACAAACGCAAAAAAACATTTGATGGACAGAATGCAGAACAATGTCATACATTCACCCCAGTACAGAGATCTTGGCCTAAATCCATTGTTTTTTGCTCACCATGCCATTCCAGTTTGGACCCAGCCATATGCAAATCAGTCTTGACCCTGAGCCCAATGGGACCAGTCCAGCCCGAACTGCCAGGTCAGGTCCTCCCTGAACTGGAAACAAACATCCTAGGAATGGTTGCGGGCTTTCAGCCCTCATCAGTCAGGATAGCTTGACTACAATGGCATGGAGAGCATGGGACCCAAGTCTGGGCATACCCATCCCACTCGGGGTGTGTTGAACTGTATTTTAAAATTACCCACATGACTCCATTTTATGTTGCCATGCTCTCGGAAACCTAGCGAAGAATTGCTTTCCACGTCCCTGTTGAAACTTGCACAACCCACCCCGCTCCTTGTGGTCGAGCCGATTCCGAGAAGCTGCCTGTGTGCCTCACCTCCCCCAGTTGTGCCAGAGACTGAGCCACATCCTGTCCATTGTTAGTAACTCAGCCTGTCACGAGCAACTCCTGTGCCCCGTGACCACACCAACTGATCGAGGCAGCACGAGGTTGTGACCCATGACCACACCAACTGATAGTCGAAGCACGAGGCTGTGCCCCATGACCACACCAATTGGGCAAGGAAGCACGAGGCTGTGTACATTGTGCAATCAGGGACAGATGTCCCCTGGCCACGATTGCGCCACATAAGACTGACAAAGAACTTGTCTGATGAGGAACTTGTCAAAATGAGGAACTTTGTATTGTGCAAATGGGCGTGGCTAGTGCTATAAATATGTGTGCGCTGCGGAGTAAAGCAGCAGTCTCCGTAGAATTGTGTTTGTACCATTCTGGGACCCTGTCCTTAGCTCGAGCTAATAAATAACTTACTTCCCTCCACGGCTGGTTGTCCTGGTCTCGTTGTTAATGTATGATTCAAGCAAGAAGTACCCGTAGATTATAGGTGTCCCCTGCAACGCTGGCTTTGACTCTCCTAGTGGGGAGGGGTCTCCAAAAAGCCAGTTCTATAATTTGACGCCCTACGTGGGGCGTCTTCGGTGGTCGTCATCAAGCCTGGTGGTCGTGAGGAGTCCGTGATCGAATTCTAAGGGAGGCACGCCACTACATTGGCTGAAAATTGTCTTTGTGGGCCCGAGGTCTCCGATTGCGTGATTCCTCCCTCCAGTGGGCTACCCGACTGCGGCCCCACTGAAGCCCCAGTTCTGGTTCCTAGTTTTGGGAGATCGGGACCTTTGTGACACCTGCCGTGTGATGGAAGATTAATGGTCAGGTAAGAGTGGGAGTGGCCCACTTCTTTGGTGAATTGTATTTTGGTCTTGGGTATTGTTCGAATTTTGCAAAAGCCGAAGCCAAAGGGTAAGTACAAATGTATGCTGTAAACATTAGATTTTACCCTTTGATGTTTGGAACCAGGATACACATCTAGAGATGCCTGGATTTAGTAAGTTTAAAAAATGGTGTTGTTATTGTACACAGGACTCCGCATTGGAGGAATCTTGGAATCTTGTCCGATTCCTCATTTGGGGACCCCTAATCATGAAGTGTATGCTAAACATGGTGTTAGCCTGATTATGTTTTGCTCACTTTGGCATAAGTATTAAGTATGGGCGAAATGCGCGAATTCGCGTTCCGCATAATCCGCGAATTCGTGCGAATTAGCAGATTTTTTTTTGCGTGTTCGCGGGGCTTTTTGTGTGTTCGCGGTCCGCTTGCAGCGCATCGACCACGTGGTTACCCATGTGGTTGTACATGGACATGGCCACCATCTTGTCCGCGTTGCATATTTCCGTTTCCGGGGCGCTATTTGCAAGCTCGCGTTGTGCGCGGGGCGCGATTACGTGTTCACATACGTTTTTGCATGCGCCCGGGGTAAATATATCGTGCAAACTTACCCACGCGGTCCTCAATGGGCGCGGCCATCTTGTTTTTCATTCATTGCTATGGTTCTGGGCATGCTTTTTCAATCCTCCCCTAATCTTTGTAATCCTTTGTTTCTTTGAACTTTTTTTGGATCTTTTTTACTCATTATCTATCCCTCTCTTTTTCTACATCTATATTTTGTGTTTTTTTCTACTTTTGGTTACTTTAAAGCTACTTTTTTAAACTCTTTTCTTTTCTTTACTTTTTCCCTATTCTTTCCTATTTTTTTTTCAGCTGTCCAGGACCATGGCAAAGGGAGCCGAGAAGAGCAAGGGGAAGGGTCCCGCACCCCGTACCCGGCTCCCTTGCGGGCGATTGAGGGGGGAGGATGTAGTGGCCAGGGAGTTTTTCAGCGTGGTGGAGGTGGCCGCACTTATATTTTATGTTCAGCGCCACCTCCCGAAGACCGTGGCAGCAGGGGGCAGGCCGGGCAGCGCCGCGCCTCATTACGAGCTCAGCTCGTCATGAGCATGCGGGCGCCGTGCGCACTCCCCTCCCCCCCAGCACAGCGGGAAAATAACCCCTGCAGCGAAGGGGTTAATGTTAGTGCTTTGACAATTTCCAACAACAAAATGTCAATGTCAACCAAGAATAAGATGGTTGTAGGCTTTTTGATTTGATAGTAGCACATACCATACCGCTTGTGTTTTAGGGACTATTCTGCACATACAGAAGTATGGACAAGAGAAATAGGACATTGTTGATGATAGGTGCAGTTCGACTTTCCACATACCTCAGTCAGAAGTAACTGTGCGGGACTCGGGAGCCCTCACCTTGTTGGAACTTCAAGTCCTCCTGGTGGTGATGAGGAGTAGTTGGTTCTGTCTATAATTAGAAAAATGCATTCATCAGTTGTGCCAAAAAGTGTTTCATGTTATGGCTAAGCATATAAGTTAATACCCTCCCCAAAACCGTGACTTTTCTTCACTCCCAATAATTAAAAATTGTATATGTATTAACGTTTTCTCTTCCATTACGAGACGAAATAAGGGGTGGTGTATGGCATCTAAAAATATTACATGTTTTTTCTAGGCGTCACAACATTGGATGCGGCACTTCCCACCACCAGTCCCGGGGCCAGCAGCGTGGAGGGGTCCACTCCATGGGTGGATGCGGCGGTGCCACAAGTGCCACCAGGAGGAGCTGAGGGGGATGGCTCAGCAGCGGGGGACGGTGGTAAGTTATTATACTCCTTACTTATTGACATTTTAGAGTAGGCTCACAAAGGAGTGTATGATGTACCGTACAGTAGACAGTACACTAGTACAAGTACACTGTACTGTTAAGAACAGTTACTAATTTAGAACTACATTTTTGCCAATCACGGAGAAGACAGTCAACCGTGACTTAGTAATAGCATTAGCGGCTATAGTTCTCGGGTAAGCAATGGCCCCCTCTATTTGACTTCAACTCAGCTGGGAAACTTTTTTCGTGAAGGCAAGTCATATCAGATGATCTTGAGGGATGTGAAGAATGAAAAGGAAAAGAAGGGTGAAAGGAAGGACGAGCGAGTCGTAACATTTATGACTGTAAAGAATGATACGTATTTTTGAATGCAGGCAGAGGTGGCTGATAGGAAGGAATCAGATGCATGGCTGCTTGAAGCAAGGATGGTTGGAGGAGAAAGAAAAGATGACTGCCTGTCTGGGTGAATCAGAAAATGCATGTGTGGTGTGCATTGCAATATATCATTTGGTTCAAACTCAAATGCAAGTCAAGACGGTGGTTTACCAAATAAAATGAAAAGGGTGTTAGTTGGTTGTTGAGAAAAAGTAAACTTGGTACAAGTTGAGACATTAAGAAGAATGATAGACGTTTAATTTGGAAGCCTGGATGGTATCTTCTTCTTCCTCATAGATAGCAGAGGTGTATGTAGTAGAGGAGACGCTCAGCGGATAACAGTGTTACTTTGAACAGCATGTCCGTGCCAGAGTAGCAAAGCTGAGGAAATCCAAATACGAGAAGTTGTGATTGTTCAGAAAATGTAATTGCTCCCTTGACTAACAGTACAGTAGTTTACTTTGCAAGCACAGCATATATTGTGTATGTATTGTATAGTTGACATTATATCAAGTCAAGTCCCTTCCTCCGGCAATTATGGGTACACACTCACTCCCTATGTTAATAATTTTCTTTCAGCTGTCTCATGGGTAGACTATTGCTGTTGTTCACTCAATCTATCAAAACAAAGCACCTAAAGTCATCCATCATATTTATTTATTTATTTTTAGGATTTATAGGGCGCGTAGCTGCCACAGCGACGAGGCGTCCCAGCGCTATCAGAAACCCCAAGGACCAGAGTCAGTTAGTGAATAACGACAGATATGCTACTTACAAGGAAAAAGCCAGGTTTTTAAGGTCTTACGAAATGCCAAATGATTCGATATTACTCTCATGGAGAAAGGGAGTGAGTTCCAGAGTTTTGCGGCCAGGTAGCCAAAGGAACGACCACCGGCCCTTGCTCTCCGGATGCGAGGATCTCCTAGCCCTCCCTTCAAGCACCCCGACAGTCCCGGTGCTCCTGGACGTTGGCTGCAAGAGTATTAAAGATCAGGCTCGCCTCCGTCCACTGCTTCTTTGGTCCCGCATTTGGAGGGTCCCGGAGCTGAAGTCCTATGCTGACGGCCTGGCAGAGATAATGAACATGGGAGGTTGGGCCAAGATCAAGTGGCTGAGGGACATAAAAAGTCTTCTGGGGGAGTTGGGCTTGGGGGACTGTTGGATCTCAAAATCTGCTCCACCAAAGGCTGACCTCAAAAAGTTATATTGGGAGTGGGTTTCTGGCAACCTCATCAGGAACCATCACCATTGCAATTTGACTGCATCTTTTTTGGAACTAAAGGATGTGGCTGTTTTTGAACCCTTTCTGGACCTAATCTCCCTGCCAGCTGATAGGTCCCTGTACTACAAATTTAGGGTAGGCACCCTCCCGATTGGGACCTTTGTATCAAAATGGAAGGGAGCACACCGAACGTCCTTCTGTGCTCTCTGCCCATCTAGGCCAGAAACTGTAGCACATATGCTCTTTGAGTGCCCAGACTATATTAAACCCAGGAGACATTGGCTCAAACCCCTTTTTAAACGCCTGGGAACACGTAGGCATTTGGTCGCACTACGGATTTTAATGACCGATTCCGCCCCTCTAATAGTTTGTGGTGTTTCCAAGTTTTTAAAACATTCATGGTTGATTCGTTGCAAGAGACTCTCAGTTTCAATTTAATTCATTTTTTAGCTAATTTATCATGGATTATTCCCACTTTTATCTGTCTTAACATTTAAATGTCTAACGTACATTGCACTGTTTTATAAATATGTCTCATGTGTATGTATGCTTTCAAGATATCTTGCATATCGAATAAAAGCTTTCAACCACAACCAAAGCAAGATCAGCAGAACGCAGCGGACGGCCCGGCTCATAGTACTCCAGCAGATGGAATAGCCCCGGCGGGGCCTGTCGTGCCAGAATCTTATGAAAGTAACACAGTGCCTTGAACTCAATACGGCGATCGACTCGCAGCCAATGAAGTCTCGGAAGCACATGGGCAACTGAGTGCGATCTAGGCAGAGCAACTAAGAGCCGAGCCGCCGCGTTCTGGGCCCTCTGTAGGCGTTTAGTGCTCGCTTTGTTGGCGCCCAAGTAGAGACAGTTAGCATAGTCCAATCTGGACACAATGGATGCCTGGATGATAGTCTGTCGCACCTTGGGGGGTAAGAACCTGAGTAATGGTCCGAGGCCACGTAACAATCCAAAGCAGGTCCCTGCGACAGCCTTTGACTGTTTTTCAAAGGACATGTTACTGTCGAACCATACGCCCAGATTCTTCACTGCCTCTTTGGGGCAAGGGGCGGGCTTGAGGTGATCCGGCCAACACTGGTCGGACCTTAGCTCGCGATCCCTGCCAAAGAGGAGAATCTCAGACTTACTGGTGTTCAACTGTAAACAGTTAGCCGCCATCCAGTCAAAGATTGCCAAGAGATCATTCTTAAACTTGACCAAGTTGTTATCGTACTTCTTCGAGAAGGCCAACACCAGTTGGGTATCATTGGCGTAGGACACCAGGGACAGACCCCTGCTCTTGGCCACCTCTGCCAGGGGTCTGACGTACAAATTGAACAGCAAGGAACTCAGAACGGAGCCCTGCGGTACTCCCCGATATAAAGCAGCCTCCCGAGAGTGATATGGAGGAACTAGGACCTGAAAGGACCTGTCCTCAAGAAAAGACCGATACCAGGCCAGTGTCAGGTCTCTCAATCCCACTTCCTTAAGACGATTCAAAAGGATCTCATGGGAGACCGTATCAAAGGTAGCACTGAGGTCCAAAAGGACCAGTGCCGCAGAGTCCCCATTGTCCAGACTCCCTCGAATGCTCTCTGATACGGTAAGTAGAGCAGACTCAGTGCTGTGCCGTGGCCCAAAGCCATGCTGAGTTATATCCAGAATGGCGTTCTGCTCAAGGAATCCGGCCAGGATAGAGTTCACAAGGGATTCCACCAACTTGGCCAAAAAAGGGAGCTGGGAAATCGGTTGATAATTCCCAGGGTCACTTGGGTCCAAAGAAGGCTTTTTTAGTAGTGGGACCACTTTGGTGTGCTTCCATGCCCGGGGGACAGAAGCTGAGCTCAAGGATAGATTGACCAGCTCAAGACATACCGGGGAAATAGAGGAGTATAGTTGACGAATGAAGGCAGGTGGCAGAGGATCCGTAGGGGAGCCAGATCTAATTTTAGAGCTCAAGGTCTCGTATCCTGGTAGGGTCAAAGAAGGAAATGAGGACAAACTGACTGCCCCTGTGTTGCCAGGAGCACCTGACAGCCCAGCTTCGGGAGGGAAAGACATCGTCGGTAGCCCCCTGTAGATCAGCTCCACTTTGTTCAGAAAGTACTGGGCGAGCTCATCGCAATGTTGGTTAGAGGTGATGAAGAAGCCCTCTTGAGCCCTGCACTTTTCATATCGTTAAGCAGCGAAAAGATAGTTTTAGCAGGGTTGGAGCTGGATAAGATTTTATTGGCCACATAGTCAGCACGGGCTCTGCGAATACCTTTATGGTACTGTTTGATGGCTGCCCGATACTCTGTCTTGGCTGACGGCTCATAGGAGCATCACCACGCTCGTTCTAGCCACTTACAGTGTTTTTTCGCCAGCGTGAGAGATTCAGTGAACCAAGGCTCTTGCCCTCTCGTCTGGCTGGAATACAACTGTCCAGACCCGCTATCAGCCAATCTTGGAGACACACATTGGCCTCCTCCACATCACATGGAAGTTGAGGCCGGTGCTCAGTTAGCCAGCTAGAAAAACGGTCCGGGTCTAATTTGTGCCATGGACGTTTAAGCGCTCGAGTTACATGCGGCTCTTCTAATTTGCCCTGAGATTGCAGGGAAAATGGGACCAGAAAGTGGTCAGTCCAGACTTGCGGGACCGGAGGGGGAACAGTCAGAGAGCTAAGGTTAGAAAAAATGGAGTCTAACAGGTGACCCGCCACATGGGTGGCGTCAGTAACGTGCTGCACTAGCTGGAAGGCTTCTAAGTCTGCTAGGAAGCAAGCAACCTCAGCATTACCCCCGCTCTCTAAGTGAAGGTTGAGATCACCCAGAATGGTAAAGTTAGCTGACTTGCTAGCCAGTGACCCGACCATGCTTAGTAGGTTGTCCCTGAACAAGCTGGACGGGGGTCTATAAATTAGCAGGCCGGATATAGTGAGGTTGTGAGTCAGACGAATTTTAAATAAAGCGCTTTCGCAGCCCGCGATGGTTTCCTTTTCTGAATCTTTTTTGGCCACTATAGGTGTGGCAGGGTATACTCAGACATGAGTCCCTTGCTCACTGCTCCATCAGGATTCAAGCAAGCCGGGCCGACGACGGCTGAAATGCCAGAAACCGGTCCCCGGAAGCCTGTCTCCTTTCTGGTGAAGAATTGGCTTGGTAGTTTGGTCTGCCCTGTTCCCATGATGCACTGGGCCAGGGACAGACTAATTTGCATATAGCCAGGTTCTGAGCTGGGTTGGGGCAGTGAGCTAAATAACGGTGATGGATCAAGCCCTGATCTTTGGACTGGGTAAGAGTGGTCTGCTTAATTCAGACACTCTGTTCATCACCACCCCCTTTTCTGAATCGTTTTTGGCCACTATAGGTGTGGCAGGGTATACTCAGACATGAGTCCCTTGCTCACTGCTCCATCAGGATTCAAGCAAGCCGGGCCGACGACGGCTGAAATGCCAGAAACCGGTCCCCGGAAGCTTGTCTCCTTTCTGGTGAAGAATTGGCTTGGTAGTTTGGTCTGCCCTGTTCCCATGATGCACTGGGCCAGGGACAGACTAATTTGCATATAGCCAGGTTCTGAGCTGGGATGGGGCAGTGAGCTAAATAACGGTGATGGATCAAGCCCTGATCTTTGGACTGGGTAAGAGTGGTCTGCTTAATTCAGACACTCTGTTCATCACCACCCCCTTTTCTGAATCGTTTTTGGCCACTATAGGTGTGGCAGGGTATACTCAGACATGAGTCCCTTGCTCACTGCTCCATCAGGATTCAAGCAAGCTGGGCCGACGACGGCTGAAATGCCAGAAACCGGTCCCCGGAAGCTTGTCTCCTTTCTGGTGAAGAATTGGATTGGTAGTTTGGTCTGCCCTGTTCCCATGATGCACTGGGCCCGGGACAGACTAATTTGCATATAGCCAGGTTCTGAGCTGGGATGGGGCAGTGAGCTAAATAACGGTGATGGATCAAGCCGTGATCTTTGGACTGGGTAAGAGTGGTCTGCTTAATTCAGACACTCTGTTCATCACCACCCCCTTTTCTGAATCGTTTTTGGCCACTATAGGTGTGGCAGGGTATACTCAGACATGAGTCCCTTGCTCACTGCTCCATCAGGATTCAAGCAAGCCGGGCCGACGACGGCTGAAATGCCAGAAACCGAACCCCGGAAGCTTGTCTCCTTTCTGGTGAAGAATTGGCTTGGTAGTTTGGTCTGCCCTGTTCCCATGATGCACTGGGCCAGGGACGGACTAATTTGCATATAGCCAGGTTCTGAGCTGGGATGGGGCAGTGAGCTAAATAACGGTGATGGATCAAGCCGTGATCTTTGGACTGGGTAAGAGTGGTCTGCTTAATTCAGACACTCTGTTCATCACCACCCCCTTTTCTGAATCGTTTTTGGCCACTATAGGTGTGGCAGGGTATACTCAGACATGAGTCCCTTGCTCACTGCTCCATCAGGATTCAAGCAAGCCGGGCCGACGACGGCTGAAATGCCAGAAACCGGTCCCCGGAAGCCTGTCTCCTTTCTGGTGAAGAATTGGCTTGGTAGTTTGGTCTGCCCTGTTCCCATGATGCACTGGGCCAGGGACAGACTAATTTGCATATAGCCAGGTTCTGAGCTGGGTTGGGGCAGTGAGCTAAATAACGGTGATGGATCAAGCCCTGATCTTTGGACTGGGTAAGAGTGGTCTGCTTAATTCAGACACTCTGTTCATCACCACCCCCTTTTCTGAATCGTTTTTGGCCACTATAGGTGTGGCAGGGTATACTCAGACATGAGTCCCTTGCTCACTGCTCCATCAGGATTCAAGCAAGCCGGGCCGACGACGGCTGAAATGCCAGAAACCGGTCCCCGGAAGCTTGTCTCCTTTCTGGTGAAGAATTGGCTTGGTAGTTTGGTCTGCCCTGTTCCCATGATGCACTGGGCCAGGGACAGACTAATTTGCATATAGCCAGGTTCTGAGCTGGGATGGGGCAGTGAGCTAAATAACGGTGATGGATCAAGCCCTGATCTTTGGACTGGGTAAGAGTGGTCTGCTTAATTCAGACACTCTGTTCATCACCACCCCCTTTTCTGAATCGTTTTTGGCCACTATAGGTGTGGCAGGGTATACTCAGACATGAGTCCCTTGCTCACTGCTCCATCAGGATTCAAGCAAGCTGGGCCGACGACGGCTGAAATGCCAGAAACCGGTCCCCGGAAGCTTGTCTCCTTTCTGGTGAAGAATTGGATTGGTAGTTTGGTCTGCCCTGTTCCCATGATGCACTGGGCCCGGGACAGACTAATTTGCATATAGCCAGGTTCTGAGCTGGGATGGGGCAGTGAGCTAAATAACGGTGATGGATCAAGCCGTGATCTTTGGACTGGGTAAGAGTGGTCTGCTTAATTCAGACACTCTGTTCATCACCACCCCCTTTTCTGAATCGTTTTTGGCCACTATAGGTGTGGCAGGGTATACTCAGACATGAGTCCCTTGCTCACTGCTCCATCAGGATTCAAGCAAGCCGGGCCGACGACGGCTGAAATGCCAGAAACCGAACCCCGGAAGCTTGTCTCCTTTCTGGTGAAGAATTGGCTTGGTAGTTTGGTCTGCCCTGTTCCCATGATGCACTGCGCCAGGGACGGACTAATTTGCATATAGCCAGGTTCTGAGCTGGGATGGGGCAGTGAGCTAAATAACGGTGATGGATCAAGCCGTGATCTTTGGACTGGGTAAGAGTGGTCTGCTTAATTCAGACACTCTGTTCATCACCACCCCCTTTTCTGAATCGTTTTTGGCCACTATAGGTGTGGCAGGGTATACTCAGACATGAGTCCCTTGCTCACTGCTCCATCAGGATTCAAGCAAGCCGGGCCGACGACGGCTGAAATGCCAGAAACCGGTCCCTGGAAGCTTGTCTCCTTTCTGGTGAAGAATTGGCTTGGTAGTTTGGTCTGCCCTGTTCCCATGATGCACTGGGCCAGGGACAGACTAATTTGCATATAGCCAGGTTCTGAGCTGGGATGGGGCAGTGAGCTAAATAACGGTGATGGATCAAGCCCTGATCTTTGGACTGGGTAAGAGTGGTCTGCTTAATTCAGACACTCTGTTCATCACCACCCCCTTTTCTGAATCGTAGGCTGAGAGAGTAGGCTTCTTTGGTGATTACTGCAATACCTCCCCCTCTGCCCCCCTCACTGTTGATAGCCGCGAGTACATACCCCTGTGGCAGCGCTAACCACGACTCCGCCACTGAGTCGGGAGTGAGCCACGTCTCCGTAAGGAAGAGGGCATCGGGAGACTCATCGACCAGGAGATCAAGCACCTCCGCATGATGTTTTGCCAGCGAGTGGCAATTCAGGCTCAAAAACCTGTACGTCGTGTGGCCGGCAAGACGACCGACCCTCTCAGAAGAGAGCAGCTGAAAAGAGCAGAGTAGACAATGAAAGGAGGGCTCATTAAAAGCCCAGTGTGAGGAGGGACAATTAGAACTCAGGAAAACAAGCTCTTCCCGTGAATACCTGAGCGGTTTTGCAGTTACAGATCCAGGAGTCCTGGCGGCTGGCTGCGGCCCGGCGCAGACAGGTGCAGACGGGCTTGCCTTTGGCACGCCCGATGCGCGCGTCCGCTGGGCGGGTGCGGCAGTGCCTGCATTTGTAGACTCTGGGCCAGAAGAACTGCCCCGCTGACCGCGCACTCCCCCCAAGATGGCGGACCTCGCAGCCAATCAGGGTGAGCCACAGGAACAGCCCGACCCGCCGCCCGTGTCTCAGGAATGCCTCCTGCTGTTCCCCGCAATTCCCCGAGCACAGGTAGGTGCATGTGAAAGCTAGTACTAAAAACAACAGTAACAGGATTTTAAAACAATCTTGCAGCTACTAGAAAAACGAAAGTAGACAGCGTCTACACTCCCGGCTCACGCCTCAGGAGTCTGATATAAGCAAAGATCATGTGATCGGCAGGATATATGATCAGAAATCAATAATCTTCATTTTCCTTTTGTAGTAGTCAAGGCCCGGGGGGGCCGTGCGAAATATAAATTACATTCAACAGTAGCCCTTGATGTAACCGAGTATGGCCAGTGCCACCCCTATAGAAAAGTAAGAGCTTCCTATCCCCACCTGCATATACTGCTTAAAGTAATGCGAGTCTGCGTCATCATGGCTTGTGTCTGTTTTTCTTGGGTGCAAGCTGAGTGAGCTGGCATTATGCCGGCTACCACAAGTTCACGTACAAGTCATTTCTTTTGCAAAACAAGAGAAAAAAATAAGAAGACTGGTGTAGTCTCTGACTCTCTGACAATGTAGTAGTGAGTCCATAGTGCTGCTAGTAGAATTCCTGAAACTCCCACTAATGTCACAGGCCTACAAAGACTGCGGAAAGATGCATGCCAAAATGTTATACTGTGCTTGCAAGTTGCTAGTGTTACTGTGAGACAACTTTCTGTTGAATTATTTTGACTTAATGTTAAAGACTATTGGCTACAGTATTTTTCTTTCTTTCTTCATATAGATGCTCCAAAAAAGCTCACCCGCAAGGAGATGGCTGTCCGTGCCTGAGCACGTAAGCTGGAGGCCATTTGCGCCGAATATCGGCGGCTATGGGCTCGGGAGCAGGAGGAGACGGCAACTACTGCATCCTCCTCCAGTGCCCCCGGGTCCACCAGCCAGCAGGCTCCAGCGAAACGGCGGCGTGGCCCGACAGCCTCCCGCCGCCGCCGCACAGCAGCAGAAACAACAGCTGTCCCCCCAGAGCATGGATGGCACGTCTGCGCCGCCTCCGATAGCGAGTGGACTACCTGGAGGGGTTGGCAGAGAAGCAGCAGCGCCAGCTCCGGGACCTCCGCAAAGAGGTGCGGGACCTGTCCACAGGAGGACACCGCCGGAGGAAATGACTTTCCCTTGCCCCTTTTTTAAAGACTGTTGGGGGGGGTGGGAATTGGGCGTTAGGGAAAGGGACTTGAAGGACATTTGGACATTGGTTGGGGTTAGGGAGGGGGTGAGTTGGGTTAGTTTATTTTTGTTAGGGGAAATATATTCATTTATTTTACATACTTAAACATAGTATATGCGTTCATATTATTTTGTGTGGTGGTGGGCGGGGGTTACTGTACGTTTGCTCTCTTCAAACTTACCAGCATGAATTATCTACACGTCCAAACATGTACAAAAGTGCCACTAACAGAATTAGTGAATTTAATTGCCCTACTAGTACTTTACTAGTACTACTGTGACACTGTCAGTCTCTCCTCTCCTCCGAGTCCTAGCCCATTATTCTACCTCCCCAAAATGCTTATCTTACCTGTGATTCGTGTTTGAGAATAGGGCTAGGCACAGGGCTGGCTGCATGGCAAATGGCGATTAAGGTTGGGTGTTGACTTGAATCCTGAATTGTTGAAATATCCTCGTTGTGCTGGTAGAAGTAGTGGTACACACTGGCAGTAGCAGCATATGAAAAAAAAGGAAACTAAACATTGAATGGCCTGAGCGTAGAATTAAAAACAGTACGATAGATAGTACCGTAGAGAACAGTGCCATAAATTGTAGCCTAAGCAGTGCTAAAGTATTCAAAAGATAACTAAGTACTAGTTGCATGGAGTATGGCTACTATAAGAAATAGTATTAAGGCAAAGGACAAAGCAACGTAAGCATTAAGCATTCGATTCGTCACGTGTAGGAGGAGGATGTTGTTGATGATCAATCCACGATGGCGCACATGAAATTCTGATTAGAATGGTTTTTCTGTTGCTTTGACCTTATCCTCCCCAGCAAGTGTGTGGAATTTATTGTTGTCATTTAGTCACACATCAATGAAAAACCACACAGCCCGGGGGAAGAGGGTTAGAGTTTGAAAATTAGATGGGAATGGGGGTTTTTGGGAAAGTTTTGTGGAGAGAGGGAAAAAAAGACAGCATGCTCAAACAACAAATTAAGAAAAACAAATCTTTGGATTCGAAGATATCCATAAATCTTTTAAGGGACATAAAGGAAGTGCACTATTGCATACATGAAGTTGTTTGCTAAATGGATGGTTAGGTTACTGAAAAGTAGTACTTACTACAACTTACTAGTAACTATGAAGAAACAATTTGACAGTACAGGGCTGCAGTAATAATTATAATTACACAATTTCATTTGCCTCTCTGCCCTCAGAGAGAATAAACACTTATTAGTACATAAAATTAGTTTTAAAAATAGCAAAGAAACTTATCAAATAGCTGGAGGGATGAATTTGAAGCAGAGAGCAAACAAACGCACAGAGTCACACTCGTAGAAGTTCAAGTTCACAACAATAACATTTAAAAGATAAGGAGAAGTTAAGAGGATACTGTAATTGTATGTTGTAGTTGTCCTGTTAAATTTGTGAAGTTGCATGCATCCAGCCATTCCTCTTATTCTCGGTACTCCTCCATTCCATCTGATGCTCCGTCGATCAGTCTTGGTGACCATACACACTGTCCACTGCCTGCCTGATGCGGAATTGCGGATCGCTAATGGTAAGCCTGAGTTAATCGTTTATTCCATGGCACAGGGTAAAAGCCAGCCTGTAATTGTTGATGGAAAAACAGGAAGTGATATTAAAACACCACGGTGAAAAAAATATAAGGTACGCTGTGTAGTGCAAAAATAACACTTTCAGTTTCAGAGGTGACAGTATTACATATAATCATCATTTCGAAAGTGCGTACTCTGAGTCTCCTTTTGAAGGATAGTAATTAGTAACTAAGGGCGATTTTTGCGGATCGTGCCAAAATGCTCTCTGCAACTAGGCCCAACCCCCCTTTTCCACCATGGATTTTCTTCAAACCGCTTGCAATCAAAATTAGACCTTCTCAGCAGTGCTCCCAGACCCCTCAACCCACCCTCAAAAATCTAGAACACCCCCAAGCAGCCCCCCAAAAACATGCAATACTGCTAGGCCTCTATTTAAATCGTGCCAAAACGCTGTCTGCAACTAGGTCCAAACCCCCTTTCCCACCATGGATTTTCTTCAAACCACTTGCAATCAAAATTAGACCTTCCCAGCATTGCTCCCAGACCCATAAACCCACTCCCAAAAATCTAGAACCCCCCAAACAGCCCCCCAAAAACATGAAATACTGCTAAAAAAAACTTTTCCACCATGCATTTTCTTCAAACCACTTGCAATCAAAATTAGACCTTCGCAGCAGTCCTCCCATACCCCTCAACCCACCCCCAAAAATCTAGAACACCCCCAAGCAGCCCCCCAAAAACATGCAATACTGCTAGGCCTCAGTTTAAATCGTGCCAAAACGCTGTCGGCAACTAGGCCCAAACCCCTCTTTTCCACCATGGATTTTCTTCAAACCACTTGCAATCAAAGTTAGACCTTCCCAGCAGTGCTCCCAGACCCATAAACCCACTCCCAAAAATCTAGAACCCCCCAACCAGCCCCCCAAAAACATGCAATACTGTAAAAAAAAACTTTTCCACCATGGATTTTCTTCAAACCACTTGTAATCAAAATGAGACCTTCCCAGCAGTGCTCTTAGACACCTCAACCCACCCCCAAAAATCTAGAACACCCCCAAGCAGCCCCCCCAAAACATGCAATACTGCTAGGCCTCAGTTTAAATCATGCCAAAACTCTGTCTGCAACTATGCCCAAACTCCCCTTCCCCACCATGGATTTTCTTCAAACCACTTGCAATTAAAATTAGACCTTCCCAGCAGTGCTCCCGATCCATAAACCCACTCCCAAACATCTAAAAACCAAACAGCCCCCCAAAAACATGCAATACTGCTAGGCTTAACTTAAAATCGTGCCAAAACGCTCTCTGCAACTAGGCCCAAACCCCCCTTTTCCACCATGGAATTTACTCAAACTACTTGCAATCAAAATTAGACCTTCCCAGCAGTGCTCCCAAACCCATAAACCCACTCAAAAAAATCTAGAAAACCCCCCAAACAGCCCCCCCAAAAACATGCAATACTACTAAAAAAAAACTTTTCCACTGTGGATTTTCTTCAAACCACTTGCAATCAAAATTAGACCTTCCCAGCAGTGCTCCCAGACCCATAAACCCACTCCCAAAAATCTAGAACCCCCCAAACAGCCCCCCAAAAACATGAAATACTGCTAAAAAAAACTTTTCCACCATGCATTTTCTTCAAACCACTTGCAATCAAAATTAGACCTTCCCAGCAGTCCTCCCATACCCCTCAACCCACACCCAAAAATCTAGAACACCCCCAAGGAGCCCCCCAAAAACCTGCAATACTGCTAGGCCTCAGTTTAAATCGTGCCAAAACGCTGTCTGCAACTAGGCCCAAACCCCTCTTTTCCACCATGGATTTTCTTCAAACCACTTGCAATCAAAGTTAGACCTTCCCAGCAGTGCTCCCAGACCCATAAACCCACTCCCAAAAATCTAGAACCCCCCAAACCAGCCCCCCAAAAACATGCAATACTGCTAAAAAAAAAAACTTTTCCACCATGGATTTTCTTCAAACCACTTGTAATCAAAATGAGACCTTCCCAGCAGTGCTCTTAGACACCTCAACCCACCCCCAAATATCTAGAACACCCCCAAGCAGCCCCCCAAAAACATGCAATACTGCTAGGCCTCAGTTTAAATCATGCCAAAACTCTGTCTGCAACTATGCCCAAACTCCCCTTCCCCACTATGGATTTTCTTCAAACCACTTGCAATTAAAATTAGACCTTCCCAGCAGTGCTTCCAGATCCATAAACCCACTCCCAAACATCTAAAAAAAAAACAAACAGCCCCCCAAAAACATGCAATACTGCTAGGCCTAACTTAAAATCGTGCCAAAACGCTCTCTGCAACTAGGCCCAACCCCCCCTTTTCCACCATGGATTTTACTCAAACCACTTGCAATCAAAATTAGACCTTCCCAGCAGTGCTCCCAAACCCATAAACCCACTCAAAAAAATCTAGAACCCCCCCAAACAGCCCCCCAAAAACATGCAATACTACTAAAAAAAAACTTTTCCACTGTGGATTTTCTTCAAACCACTTGCAATCAAAATTAGACCTTCCCAGCAGTGCTCCCAGACCCCTCAACCCACCCCCAAAAATCTAGAACACCCCCAAGCGGCCCCCCCAAAAACATGCAATACTGCTAGGCCTCAGATTAAATCGTGCCAAAACACTGTCTGCAACTAGGCCCAAACCCCCCTTTTCCACCATGGATTTTCTTCAAACCACTTGCAATCAAAATTAGACCTTCCCAGCAGTGCTCCCAGACCCCTCAACCCACCTCCAAAAATCTAGAACACCCCTAAACAGCCCCCCAAAAACATGCAATACTGGTATCCCCAAAACATGGCAAAAATCGCGCCGGTAACAAAAAATTGCTGTTTTCAGCACTTCCACTACTTCGATCCTCTTGAAACTTACCAGGACACTTGTTCCTGTGATTCCCAAGAATCTCAGAAAGGCAGAAGAAAATCGATCCACTGGAAGGTGTACGACTAGTTTTCACCCAAATACACACGCTCGCAAAACACCAAATAAGGCCAAAATTCGGCCAATTCTGGACCAAAAAACGCCAAACCCCCCTAAAACCTTGCCAACATCATGATGAACGAGCCTGCATCGGGCCATGAGCCCTAGACTCCGCGGAAACCCTACCAAATTAAACCCAAAAACCCTAGTAAACCACACTGAACCCTAAACCGTAGATATGCTTTGTCTGTCGGTGTCAAAGAGCCTATGTATGCTACATCAGATTGCATCACTCAGTGGTGCCTGCCTTGACCGTCTGCATGGCCCTGCCGCATGCATGGGCCAAAAATCCGTTACGATCAAGAACTTGCGAATTTTCGGCAATTTCGCGAGATTCGCGGATTGCTAATTTGTCGCCGAAAAACAGCAAATTTGGTGGTACCAGTGCCACGCCGCCCACATCCCGCTCAGCAGCATTTCGGGATAGGGTCAAAATGTCTTGCTGCATGCCCGCTGGGGCTAGAGTGACGACTGTGATGACTGGGTCATCGTCAGACTGTTCATCAGCAGCATACACCACTTCTTTTTCGTCGTCATCATCACCCATAATTGAAAGCCTTGCGGGAACCTTCCTTTTAGGCTTAGCTACCTTTGTCGGCTCATGGCGTGCCTCCTTCTCAGACTCCATTGGTGGGTTCCAATCAATATCAAGATCATCAGAAGGAATGGGGCTTGAAGAAGAACTTGTAGTAGCCCTCCTTGACCTTTTTCTTGCTGGGGATCTGGAAGAATATGGATCACCATCAGGAGGAGTGGCTTCCTCGAATGATACCTCCGCTTCAATCTCGATTTCCTGATGTGCCCCAACTTCTGGAGGAACAAGCATTGGGGGCAGTTGTGCCGCTCCATGCGCCTCTAGTTGCGCCTCTCCTTGCACCTCTCCTTGCGCCTCTCCTTGCGCCTCTACTTGCGCCTCTACTTGCGCCTCTACTTGCGGCTCTCCTTGCGCCTCTACTTGCGCCTCTCCTTGCGCCTCTCCTTGCGCATGTACTTGCGCCTCTCCTTGCCCATGTACTTGCGCTTGTACTAGTTGCACCTGTGGTTGTTGTTGCGGCTGTGGTTGTTGAACACTCGTCGTCAGCTGAGTTACACCCGGCGTTGATTGGATGCTACTTTCTTGCGATGAGCCAACATCACTGGTCGATGGTGATTGAACACTCATGTGCTTGGACCTAACTCGGCGTGGTGGCACTGAGCCTAATGAAGCGGAGGTGCTGCTCCCAGCTTGGTCCCTGGCGGACACCGCTGCTGCTGCAGGTGTAGTTAATTTGTTTCCCAAAAAAGGTGTCTGTGGGGACACCAGTCTTCTTGGTAGGTGGTGCCACTTGCTTCTTCTGCTCCTTCTTACTGGCAGTGGCACTGGCAACTTTTTTCGTAGAGTCGCTACGGCCACCTTTCTTTGGGCCCATCTTCTTCAGATGTCAGAACAGCAGGCCGCAGTTGCATGAGTTGCAGAGTTGTCTGTGGCCACACTTGACGTTGTGCTACACACACCACTGCAGGACTTCTTCCTGGCACTGGTGGTTCTCTTGTGCACCTAAAAGCAAAGAAGCCAGAGGAACATCAGTTAAACACCCCAAAAAGTCAGAAAACACACACAAATCACCACAATCCAATGCCATCCATGCCCTCAATGATGTTTAAATTTAAGACACCCCACAGAAAGACTAGGTCCATGGACCACTGAGTACCCCTGGGCATAATGGATGAAAGCAAGGCAAACTGGGTGCAGGCCTGAGCTCACTGCCTGCCTTCAAAATGACCCCTTGACCCCCACCCACATGGTCAGGCCCTGCCTGGACCAGGCCTCAAAATGGCCCCCACCCACATGGTCAGGCCCCAACACCACCCCAAAAAGTCGAAAAACACACAAAAATCACCACAATCCAATGCCATCCATGCCCTCAATGATGTTTAAATTCAAGACACCCCACAGAAAGACTAGGTCCATGGACCACTGAGTACCCCTGGGCATAATGGTTGAAAGCAAGGCAAACTGGGTGCAGGCCTGAGCACACTGCCTGGATTCAAAATGGCCCCTTGACCCCCACCCACATGGCCAGGACCTGCCTGGACCAGGCCTTAAAATGGCCCCCACCCACATGGGCAAGCCCCAACACCACCCCAAAAAGTCGAAAAACACACAAAAATCACCACAATCCAATGCCATCCATGCCCTCAATGATGTTTAAATTCAAGACACCCCACAGAAAGACTAGGTCCATGGACCACTGAGTACCCCTGGGCATAATGGATGAAAGCAAGGCAAACTGGGTGCAAGCCTGAGCACACTGCCTGACTTCAAAATGGCCCCTTGACCCCCACCACATGGCCAGGCCCTGCCTGGACCAGGCCTCAAAATGGCCACCACCCACATGGCCAGGCCCCAACACCACCCTAAAAAGTCGAAAAACACACAAAAATCACCACAATCCAATGCCATCCATGCTCTCAATGATGTTTAAATTCAAGACACCCCACAGAAAGACTTGGTACATGCACCACTCACTACCCCTGGGCATAATGGTTGAAAGCAAGGCAAACTGGGTGCAGGCCTGAGCACACTGCCTGGATTCAAAATGGCCCCTTGAACCCCACCCACATGGCCAGGACCTGCCTGGACCAGGCCTCAAAATTGCCCCCACCCACATGGTCAGGCACACAAAAATCACCACAATCCAATGCCATCCATGCCCTCAATGATGTTTAAATTCAAGACACCCCACAGAAAGACTAGGTCCATGGACCACTGAGTACCTCTGGGCATAATGGTTGAGAGCAAGGCAATCTGGGTGCAGGCCTGAGCACACTGACTGGCTTCAAAATGGCCCCTTGACCCCCAACACATGGCCAGGCCCTGCCTGGACCAGGGATCAAAATGATGGCCCCCACCCACATGGTCAGGCCCCAACAACACCCAGAAAATGTAAAAAAACACACAAAAATCACCACAATCCAATGCCATCCATGCCCTCAATGATGTTTAAATTCAAGACACCCCACAGAAAGACTAGGTCCATGGACCACTGAGTACTCCGGGGCATAATGGTTGAAAGCAAGGCAAACTGGGTGCAGGCCTGAGCACACTGACTGGCTTCAAAATGGCCCCTTGACCCCCACCACATGGCCAGGCCCTGCCTGGACCATGCCTCAAAATGGCCCCCACCCACATGGTCAGGCCCCAACAGCACCCAAAAAGTAAAAAAACACACATAAATCACCACAATCCAATGCCATCCATGCCCTCAATGATGTTTAAATTCAAGACACCCCACAAAAAGACTTGGTCCATGCACCACTCACTACCCCTGGTCCTACTGGCTAGTGAGGCTTCACAGGCACCCCAAAATAAAAAATAAAACAAATCCACATATAACAGTGAGCTAAAATTCCATGACGTATTTATTTATTTGATTTATTTATTCGATTTATATAGCGCGTTATAACCCAGGGGTTTCTAAGCGCTTTGTCAGGGTCCACGCAACCGAGTACAGAAAGCAGCTGGTCATACATTACAGGCCACCCCACGCTTGCTGAAAGAGCACTGTTTTTAATTTCTTCCGGAAGGACAACAAGTTGGTTTCCTTCCGCAGTTCCATTGGCAACTTGTTCCAGAATGCTGGAAGAGTAAAGGAGAAGGCACGACCACCCACGGTGGCCAGTCTACAGCGTGGTTGAGTGAAGAGGGTAGGTTCTGCATAAATGAGATTTAAGTTAAAAAAAACTCACAGAAAACAGTTGTATCATGCACCCATGACTAACCCTGGGCCTACTGGATACTGTGGCTACCCACAATATATTTTTTTTAAAGTTGTGAAAAAGTTTTAAAATTGTAGTTGCAGCAACTGCAATGCCCCAAACAAACAACACCAACTTACTTGTAATATCTCAAATCCAAAAGTGATCCAAACTCCAAAGTCCAAAAAGTCCTCAAATACAAATATCCAGCAGCAGCCACAAAAAGTAATCCTTCCAGCTCCAGGACATGGACAAAGCACTGGGAGGAGCCTGCTGGACTGGAACGGGAAGTTCGAGACTATGGGGCACTTTCTTCCTCCCACCCCCCCAAAAAATAGACTCCTTGCACCAAAAAGTGCAGCCAAATGTCAATCACAGGAGTTATTCTGATCAAAATCAATATTTTCAGAAGATTTATGCTGCCTGTGGTGGATTTATTGTGCAGAATTGCAATTTTTGCAAGTTTGGGAAAGCGAGCTGTTCAAATCTCCAGCCGGAAGTCAGCTGCGCGCCGCATCTACGTGTTCGCAATTGTTTACTCCCGCGATGCGTGATCGCGAGCCCTTATGACGTACTCGCGTTGTGAAACTCTCGCTGGGCAAGATGGCGGGCCACGATGACGTAATCGCGGTCGAACACAGAATCATGGTAAGTCAACGCCGCGCACGCAATATTGTATTTTTCAAGCACGACCAAGCAAAAAACTCATCCAGCTTGCGAATTTGCGGATTTTTGGTCAAATTTGCGTGATTCGGGGACCGCGAAATTGCCAAAAATCCGCAAATTCGGCCAACGGAACGGATTTTACGCCCAAAGTTAATAAGTATACAAAGGGTAATGCTGAGTTACAATGGCCAATATATGGTAGTTTTGAACCTCCTGCACTAGATAATTTAGAGGAGAAGTTGTTTCAAAGAAAAGCTAGACCTGCGATGTTTGATTCCTTTCGGGTTTGGCGCAAGGAATCCAACAGAAAGAAATCAAACTCAAAAAGAGTGAAGCTAAAGTAATGTGTATGAGTGTGATTCAGAAAGCCCAGGATCATGATAATCTGAGAATAGAAGAGGGTATAATAATACATGATAGATTACTTCGAATGCAGGTAGATGGATGCTAGATTACAACGAAGGTTCCTGAAAAGGCCCGGGACAAGGAGGATGACCCTCTCATGTCCTCCATATTGAGCACCCCTCCACCTTATACCCCCGCCATTTATCCGGCCCTTGATCCCGCACAATTGACTCCCGCTACTGCTCCAGTTGTTGCCCCTGCCCATGCCCTGGTTTGTCCGATTCCTCAGCCACTTGTTCCCAACGCCCCGACTGTTCAGGCCACTGTACCAATGCAAGTCCACCCTTCCCTTCCCCTTGTTGCACCTTCCACTGGTCCAGTACCTGTCCAACCTAATAGGCCTTCAACTCCCGTTGCAACCATACCATTTCTTGTTGATAGTCATCCAACACCTTCCCCCAGTGCAGGGCTGTTAGCGAATGCTTGGTCAGTGGTCCGTGATTATATCCCTTATGTAACTCCGCATAGACCACCCACTCCCAGAAGGCACACTTTGCACAGACTAATAGGTAATACACAGGAACAACTCGCTATGGGTCAACAAGCTCGTAGGTGGATGGAAAGTAGCACTATGTACACCGCTCAGGATATATGGATGACAATGGATCAGTGGACGCGCATCCAACAGATTGAAATTTTTTGTGAAACGTGTAACATACTGATCCAAATGTGGGAGGATTTTGAAGAATCAGGTCCACCCCCAGGTCTGTCTGACCTTCACCATAAGGTTGAATAAGGGCACATAGAGGGCCCAGCACTATTATGCGATCTAATTACGCTAGTAGCCTACAGAGACTCCTTATCTGGTGTTACGTTAAATAAGGGTTTTCCAATGAGGGAGGTACAACCTGTCTGGAGAGACCGCGTTTTTGGCATAGATGGCAACCCTGACACACCGGCAGGTTTTAGACAAATGTGGGTCCATGTCCCTTGGAAAAGGTTTGACGTCCTCTAACTTAAAATCCAATTGCCTGACCCGCGTAAAAATCCAGCAGGTTATTACAAGGAATTAACTCAGACACTCCAATCTTGCGTGATGACTTTAGCAGATATAGATATGTTAATGGGACAGGTAGTACCGACTGAAGTATAGTCTAAAATATGCCATAATAATCAGGCAGAATTTGGCCATACGTCGAAAGAATTTGAGGAAGCTAACAGGGCTCGAACTGGTGGTGAGAAACCTGATCCCATGACCTTAGCCCTTCCGGTCTAGATACTTACTGCCATGAAAAAGATGTTGACACCTCACCGTATTAATTGCGACAGATTAGCTGCTTGCAGGCCAAAGAAAGATGAAAGTGTCTCTGACTTTTTCACACGATTCGAAACACATTCACTGACTATAGTGGACAGGACATGACTTCAGAAGATGGACAGCGACTGTTTGTGGATAAATTTGTGTCCAATCTGTTATGTTACCAGAGCTTGGGACTAAGCTTAAAATGTCAGAAAGTGCATGGCCCATCTCCACCCCATCTGGCATTTTGACAATGACCCAGTACTATGAGAATAGGGAGAATGAAGAGCGAGATAGAACTAAAGACTTAAAGACAAAAGTCTTACTCCAACATGCATACCTGACCCCGACCCAAAACAGAGGTGCCCCTAAGTTTCAACGAATAGCTCAGAGACCTGCCCCTGTGACTCCTCGCCCGCCGCTGGGACCCAACCAGTGCGCTTATTGTCGCCAGGAGGGTCATTGGCGCAATGAGTAGCCCTTGTTTGCTCTGAACAACTCTGCCCCTGCTGGCTGCTTCACAGGCCAACGTCCCCAGAGAGGACGAAGACAAGGCGGCACTAGAATGCAGTTACAGGACAGGGGCCCCCTTATGCAAGGGAATAGATTTGAAACCGCTAATTATGTCGACCGCAATTATTTTACTGAGGATTATGAGCCTGAAGAAGGGACGGGGTTCCTGGCCCACTAGGATTGCCAAAGACAAGAGAAGGGACCCGTGCCTATTCTTGTTGACCAGAAGGGACCGTATGTCTATGTTACAACACTGGGCTCTACGGAGACATTTTTGGTCGACACTGGTGCAACCAAAAGTTCTATTGCTAGTTCTAAAGTCCCTGGGGCCCCCTTGTCTGGCGCAAATAACATTTCTGTGGGATTTTCTGGTACCCCAGTATTTAGCCCCATTTTACAACCACTGGAACTAACGATAGGACCCTACACAGTTGATTCCCCTTTGGATTTGACTTCCACATGTGGCGAAATTTTTTGGGGTTTAGATCTATTAAAAAGATTACATGCCACCATATACTGTTCTCCTGATGGGGTTTACATCACTATGGGTCCCCCTACCACACATCCAGTATATTTAGCCTCCTCGGATCCAATTCCCCAGGAACTTCAGAATGTCCCTCCTGCTCTTTGGGCCCAAGGTGATACTGATGTCGGGCTTTTGTCCATACCCCCCTTTTCTGTTATGTTATGTTAAAAAAATGTCTAAAAAATGTCTAAAGCGCACTTACACCAGGCGGTTTCATGGCGCTAATGCAGAAAGACTGTGGTAGTAAGGGGGTTATAGGTGTTTATTCGTATGCTTGTGTAAAGAGGAAAGTTTTCAGGAGAGTTCTGAATTGGGAGTAGTGTGTTGCAGATCTCAGCTCATTGGGAAGGGAGTTCCAGAAGCGGGGGGCCAGAAGGGAAAACCTCAGTCCACCATGTTTTTTCCGTTTAAAGGTGGGGACACTAAGCAGGTGGAGGTGAGAGGACCGGAGATCCCGAGGGGGGACATAACGTTGGATTCTGGAGGAGATGAAGGCAGGGACTTGGCCCGCAAGGGTCTTGAAGATGGTACAGCCCAGCTTGAATACACAACGTTTGGCCACTGGGAGCCAGTGAAGGCTCTTCATCAGAGGTCTAACATGTAGATGCTTTGGTTGGCGGAAGATGAGCCTAGCTGCCTGATTTTGAACGAGATGTAGGCGATGCAGTTGGTATGCTGGAATGCCAACATAGAGAGCGTTCGCATAATCAATGCGAGAAGTGATCATGGCCAGGGTGACGAGGGTGAGGGCTTCTCTGGTCAGAAACCTGCACATTTTTCGAATACTGCGCAGATGAAAAAGGCAGGAGGAAACTACAGCATTGATTTGGGGTTTCAAGGACAGATCACTCTAAATGATAACACCAAGGCTCTTTACAGAGTTGACTGGGCAGGGAGGAGTGTCCAAAGATACAGGCCGGAAGTTGGAGTTCCAGGGGTTGGAGGGCCCCCCTGTAAGGACAAGCTCAGTTTTATCGGGGTTGAGCTTTAGTTGGCTTGAGCACATCCATTCACTGATGGAAGTCATGGTAGATTGGAAATTACTAATGGATGTGGTAGAAGAGTCTATATTGAATATCAACTAAAGATCATCAGCATAATTGAAAGTTGTGACAGGACTATTACGCAGGGACACCATCAAGGGTTGCATATACAAATTGAAGAGGAGGGGTGATAGAGCAGAGCCCTGAGGGACCCCACAGGTCAACTTTGTATTCTCTGCTACAAAGTTGTCCAACCTGACAGCCTGGGAGCGACCGTGTAGAAGGGCGGTGATCCACTAAAGGGCTAGGCCCCTGATGCCAGCATTGGTGATACGGTCAATCAAGAGTTCATAATCGACCGTGTTGAAAGCAGCTGATAGATCTAAAAGCACCAGGGCCTGGGTGATGTTCTTGTCAGCACCTCTCCTAAGTTCGTCCATGACAGCCAAGATCACCGATTCCGTGGAGTGGGCAGGCCTAAAACCCGCCTGCTGGGGGTTGAGAAACTTGGAATGCTCAATAAATAAGCTAAGGCAGTTTGTGACAGGTGCCTCCAAGATTTTGCTTAGGTAAGGGAGCAGCGAGATAGGACGAAAGTTGCTAGGCACTAAAGGGTCGGCGTTAGGTCTCTTCAGTATCGGGACGACTACAGCACATTTAAAGGTGTCTGGAACAGTGCCCGTTTTAACGGAGTTATTAAGGAGTGAGAGCGGTGGATCGGGGCAGGTGAGAAAAGCATCTTTTAGGATATGGGGAGGGCAGCAGCCAGATTCCACTTTGTTCAGTAGGGTCAGGAATTCTTCTTTAAGATCAGAGGGATTTGGTCGAGCGCAAAGGGATTTTTACAAGTTGCGAGGACAGTGGGGAGGAGATAGGGATGGGGATATTATCCTTAATCAGGGTAATTTTGTCAATGAAGAACGAGTTCAGGGAGTCACAGAGAGTTTGTGAGGGGGCGGGTTTAGACGTCACCCTATCAGGTTGTGCGAGTTCATTGACAATTGAGAAAATGTCTTTAGCCTTGGTGGATGAGTTCATGATTTTTTGAGAGAAATACACAGGTTTTGTTTGGAGAATGGAAGCTTTATAGTTTCTTAACAAGGCTACATAAGTCACTCTCTCCTCAGGGGCGTAGGCACGCCGCCAAAGGCGCTCTGCTTGCCTAAGTGCCAGTTTTTCCTTCTTTAGGTCATCGGAGAACCAGCATTGAGCGTCGTGGGGGCGCTTAAGTCGAATCTTCTTCAGAGGGGCAACCTTGTCGCTAGCTACTTTTAGCCAGCTATAAGGTTGGCGGCCTGAAGAGAGATGGAGGCCGGTTCATTGGGGAGGTGGCTATTAAAGATGCATGAAAGTTATCCATATTGGCCTGTTTCCAATTCCTGGCTACGAAGTTGCTAGCCAGGGGCAACGAGGTGAAAGGCGTGTACGCCATAGTAAAGGAAATACAGGCATGGTCGGACCACGTACAGGGGGAGACTAGGGGAAGTGAGATTTCAATATAAGAGGTCCAGATCTGATCCAGAATGTGCCCCTTGGCATGAGTGGCCATGTGCACATGTTGAGTGAAGTTCATGCCTAATAGAAAGTCTGAGAACTCAACCGAGGTGGCACTCTCATGAACATCGGAGGGCCAATAGTTAAAATCACCAAGAATGATGATCCTGGCATGATTTATGGCTAGCTGAGAGATGAGTTCCCCTAAGAGTTGAGGGAACAGGGGCATATGGTCAGGGGGTCGATAGAAAAGAGCACAGATAAAGGAAAATCTAGGAGAGTCAAATTTTACAATAAGGCTGTCAACGTGAAGAGGGCTGTTAATCTGTTGGGTGGTAAATTTGTGTTTATGCAGGATAATGGCTGCTACACCACTGCCAGATTTGCCCGATTCCCTGTTTGCATAAAGGATGTAATAGCCGGTAGGTATTGCTGCCAGGATATCGGGGTTAGAGTCAGCAGTTAGCCAGGTTTCAGACAAAAGTAAGATGTCGGGTTTATCGGCATCAAGCAATTGGAAGATTTCGAGCTGATGCTTTACCAGGGAGCGCGTGTTTAGGTAAATAATGGCCAAGGGACCTGTTACCTAAGTAGGAGAAGTAGGAAGGACCGGAGGTTCACAAAGCGAGGTGGAAGATCCGGGCCTAATGTCCTGAGAGAGGTGCTCGAAGTGTGGGTCACTAAGATGCAGAATCCCTTCTTTGTTCATGGCTAGCTTGGCTTTGGGGCTGATATCCCAGTTTCCCTGTAATTAGTAAAGCTCATGTGAGGTATAGAAAATCAAATGGGCATTATGGCTGGCCCCTGGTCCCGGCTGGGCGCGGACGGGCGCAGACGGGCTAGCATTTAGCGCGCCCGCTGCGCGGTCTTGGCATGGGTTGAATTAATACCCCGGAGGGGCGGGGTCAAAAGGGGGCGTGTCTCGCTCTCCCCGGTCTGCCCTCCACTCAAACAGCAATCAGCTGAGGTAGACCGGGGTCGGAGAGGGAGGCGTGCGGCTTGATCAGGGGAATGGAGACTTCGTTTCCAAAGGTATTTCCCAGTTTAAAAATCAATGTGCAAGTGCAGGTTTAAAACATTAAAGCAAACACACACGCGGACAACACAAGGATACGGCCGCCACATCAGCGCACAATGCTTCTGCAGCGCATCGCGAAGGCTATGGACCTTATGTAGGAATACTGAGAGACAGCGTCAGGAGGGGGCGTGTCTCGCTCTCCCCGGTCTGCCCTCCACTCAAACAGCAATCAGCTACGGTGGACCGGGGTCGGAGCGGGAGGCGTGCGGCGTGATCAGGGGAATGGAGACTTCGTTTCCAAAGGTATTTCCCAGTTTAAAATTCAAAGTGCAAGTGCAGGTTTAAAACATTAAAGCAAACACACACGAGGACAACACAAGGATACGGCCACCACAACAGCGCACAATGCTTCTGCAGCGCGTCGCGAAGGCTATGGACCTTATGTAGGAATACTGAGAGACTGCGTCAGGAGGGGGGCGTGTCTTGCTCTCCCCAGTCCGCCCTCCACTCAAACAGCAATCAGCTGCGGTGGACCGGGGTCGGAGCGGGAGTCGTGCGGCATGATCAGGGGAATGGAGACTTTGTTTCCAAAGGTATATCCCAGTTTAAAAATCAAAGTGCAAGTGCAGGTTTAAAACGTTAAAGCAAACACACACGCGGACAACACCAGGATATGACCACCACAACAGCGCACAATGCTTCTGCAGAGCGTCGCGAAGGCTATGGACCTTATGTAGGAATACTGAGAGACAGCGTCAGGAGGGGGCGTGTCACGCTCTCCCCGGTCCACCCTCCACTCAAACAGCAATCAGCTGGGGTGGACCGGGGTCGGAGCGGGAGGCGTGCGGCGTGATCAGGGGAAATGGAGACTTAGTTTCCAAAGGTATTTCCCAGTTTAAAATTCAAAGTGCAAGTGCAGGTTTAAAACGTTAAAGCAAACACACAAGCGGACAACACAAGGATATGGCCACCACAACAGCGCACAATGCTTCTGCAGCGCGTCGCAAAGGCTATGGACCTTATGTAGGAATACTGAGAGACAGCGTCAGGAGGGGGCGTGTCTCGCTCTACCAGGTCCGCCCTCCACTCAAACAGCAATCAGCTGCGGTGGACCGGGTCGGAGCAGGAGGCGTGCGGCGTGATCAGGGGAATGGAGACTTCGTTTCCAAAGGTATTTCCCAGTTTAAAATTCAAAGTGCAAGTGCAGGTTTAAAACATTAAAGCAAACACACACGAGGACAACACAAGGATACGGCCACCACAACAGCGCACAATGCTTCTGCTTTCTGTTACCCTGAAGGAAAATGCTCGCCCTCCCCGACTTTCCCAATACAAAATACCCAAAGAAGGGGAAAGTTCATTACTCCAGATCATTTCTCAACTTGTCGACAAGGGTGTGGTTGAATAGACAAGAGGAAATGTGTGCAATAGCCCAATCTTGCCTGTCCTAAAACGCACCGATCCTTCCAAGCCCCCTGTTTATCGTTTTGTCATTGATTTGCATGAGATAAACAAAATTGAGTTCCCCAGTTTCCTGTGGTCCCAGATATCACCACCCTACTTACTATGGTTCCCCCGTCTGCATGTTTTTTCTCTGTCATCGACTTAAAAAATGCCTTTTTTAGTATACCAGTCGATGAACAGAGTAGGGATCTTTTTGGATTCTCATTGGCAGGACGAAGTTTCCGGTTCTGCAGAGCTCCACAAGGAGATACAGAGAGCCCTTCCATTTATAGTCAGGGCCTCAAGGGCCAACTTGATTCCCTGTCCCTACTCCAAGTTACCGCATTACTCCAGTACGTTGATGATTTGCTTATAGGGGCAGACACCGAGGAATTATGTAAAGAAGCTACAATGAAATTGCTCCTACATCTAGCATAGTTCAGTCACATAGTTTCCCTCTCCAAACTCCAATATTGTCGACATGAGGTGACCTACTTAGGTCATCTCCTGTCGAAGGAGGGACGCCGCCTCACCTTTGAATGAATACAATCAGTAAAATGCCCCCACTAAACACGTAGAAAGAGGTACGTGCTTTTATTGGTTTTACCTCCTACTGCCGCCAGTGGATACCCAATTTTTCTTTACTCATTAAACCTTTATCGACCCTCACACTTAAAGATGCTCCCCACCCACTCCCTTGGACAAATGAGTGCCAGCATGCATTTGAAGAACTGAAAACAGCCTTGTGTTCGGCCCCGGTGCTAGGTACCCCTAGTTATCAGAAGCCCTTCACTCTTTTTGTACATGAGCATAATGGTTGCGCATTATCAGTGCTAACACAGCGTTTTGGTGACAGGCAACGCCCCTGTGCATATTTTTCTGCAGGACGATATACACCGTGGCCCGCGCACTACCCAGTTGCTTGAGAGCAGCAGCTGCAGCTGCCATATCCATTCGCCAATCTGCTGGCCTGGTCTTTGATACTGCACTTACAGTTATGGTTCCTCACGCAGTTGACACTTTATTAAATAGGACAAAAACTCAACATCTTACTAGTGCATGGTTGTCCGGATATGAATTGACTCTCTTATCCAGTCATATCACCATCTGCCGCTGCACTACACTAAATCCAGCCACATTGTTACCCTTTGTTGATGGTGACACTAATTCTGATCCGCATGATTGTGTCCTCCGGACGGAGGAAGAGACTAAAGGCGGTGTGGATTTGACTGACATACCGCTCACTGACCCTGATGGTACCCTGTATGTGGATGGTTCTTGCATCAAACGTCCTGATGGTAGCACAACTGCTGCCTATGCTATCACCACGTTACAGACAGTAGTGGAAAGTGAGAGAATACCTTACCAATCAGCACAGGCCGCTGAGTTGGTAGCACTGATAAGAGCGTGTGAACTGAGTACGGGGATGGCCGTCAACATCTACACTGACAGCCAGTACCCCTTTGGCGTGGCCCATAATTTTGGGCGACTTTGGCTGAGAGGGGATTTTTTACTTCTCACGGTACTAAAATACAGCATGGTCATCTGGTCAGCAGGCTGTTAGAAGCATTGACTCTTCCTTCAAAGATAGCTGTGGTCAAATGTAGCGCCCACAAGAAAGTGACTGATGACATAGGAAGGGGTAATGCATTTGCTGACCACACTGCAAAGGAAACAGCTAGAGATGTCTCTACCCGTATGTATGTAGCTGGTCCCTCAAACTGGGTACCGGAGAAGGGGTTATGAGGATACTATTGAGAATGTGAAGGAAATACAGGCAGAGGCAACTAGAGAGGAAAAGGCTCTCTGGGAAGAGCAAACAGGCCTATTAAATGAAAATGGCTGTTGGACGGATCTGTCTGAACAACAGCGATGGTTATTACCCGATGCTTATGTTTTGCCAGTGGTCACTATGGCTCATGGCCCAGCTCACATTAGTGCAAAAGGTATTTGAAAATTGCTAGCTCTGGTATGGCAAAAAAAAAAACACATCCCAAAATATGCTGAGAGGTTAGTCAGGAATTGCATGATTTGTTTGATGCATAACCCGGGAAAAGGCACACCAACACCTGCAGGGAATTTTGCACCCCCATCTTACCCTTTCAAAGTGCTCCAAATAGATTACATACAGATGGAAAGATGCAACAATCTCCGATATGTCCTGGTAGTTGTGTGTGCCTTTAGTAAGTGGATCGAGGCCTACCCCCTTAAGGACAACACTGCTATGAGCACTAAGCATGGGCGGATTTTGCGGATCCACGATTCACGAATTTGCGGATTCACGGATCGTGGATCCGCAAAATCCGCGGATTTTGCGGATCGGCGGATTTGGGGGCGGGGCTTCCTCGAGTGTGTGGGCGGGGCCAAACGGACGGGGCTTCCATGCGAGCGCACATGCCTCTTGTGTATACAAAAGGTCAGAGACCGATCAGAGCAGCAGATTAAGAGACAGAAGCCCCTGGTCACAGGAACAGCACGGGGATTGCGCTCGTGAAAGTCAAAGATGCAAATGCCTCTGGCCAGCATCACAGCGGATTTTCGATGGTATATTTGGGAAGAAGGCACATCTGCCCAGCCTCCCAACGCTCACGATTTTTTTTGGGCTGATGAATGAGTCACTGCATTTGCGCTTCAACTAGTTCCAGCGACCAAGTGTGTGTTTCTATGCAATCGCGCCGAAGTGCGCAGGGGTCCCTTGAGTGAAATGTCCATCATAGTGGGTAAATGGCGGGAAGACGGTGCACACCTCGAGTGTGTGGGCGGGGCCAAACGGACGGGGCTTCCATGCAAGCGCACATGCCTCTTGTGTGTATAAAAGGTCAGAGACCAGCATCACAGCGGATTTTCGATGGTATATTTGGGAACAAGGCACACCTGCCCAGCCTCCACAACGCTCACGATTATTTTTTGGCTGATGAATGAGTCACTGAATTTAAGCTGCAACTAGGGCACATGCGTTATTGATATCTGCAAGTGTTTCCTGTTGAGGTTTATTTTTTGTGCCAGGACCGTCGTGCCAGAATGAACCCTGCCCTTCAGACACCATGTAAATAATTTACGATGGCGCCGGCAAGCTGCCAGCGCCATCCTGCAAAAGTTACTTAATTAGCTTCAACAGGAAGCTCCAACTGATAAAATAAAGCAGGCGCTCGAGCCCCTGCTTTATCTTATCTGTTAGAGCTTCCTGTCGAAGCTAATTAAGTAACCATTTGAGGATGGCGCTGGCAGCTTGCCGGCGCCATCGTAAATTATGCAGGCTTGAATTTTTGACCGCAAAATCCGCTCCGATCGCGGATTGCGGATTCTCGGTAAATTCGCGAGAGTTCGCGGATCGCGGATTTACAGAAAATCCGCAAAATCCGCGATCGGAGCGGATTTTGCGCTCATGCTTAATGAGCACTGCCAAAATACTGTTGAAGGAATTTTCCCCCAGATTTGGGATGCCCAGAATTATCTGGAGCGACAACGGAAGCCACTTTACAGGGGAAATAATGTAGAAAGTGTGTGTAGGGATGGGGATCAGACAAAAATTCCATGCCGCCAATCACCCCCAGTCAGCGGGTTTGGTTGAGCGCCACAATGGAGCACTGAAATTGAAGATGGCAAAAATCCAGGCTGGCACAGGACTATCTTGGCCGGACGCCCTGCCCCTTTCCCTCCTATCAATTAGAGCCACGGCACATTCTCATACCGGACTATCTCCGTACGAAATAGTGTTTGGTCGGCCAGCAAATGTTTGGGGAGTACCCCGCCCAAAGAAATATTCTGATATTGAATACCCGTTGTTGATTGATTATTTACATGAATTGACCACTAACCTACGTCTCATTCATCGTCAGGTACAAGATATCCTGCCACCCAAACCCGAAGGCCCTTGTCACAGCATCCAGCCAGGCGACTGGGTCTGCATCTGCAATTTCCAGAGAACAAAGAACTTGGAGCCGAGGTGGAAGCCGCCCCAGCAAGTGTTGCTGGCTACCAGGTCTGCAGTGAAGGTGGCAGGAAGAAAAAACTGGGTTTACGGAGTGCACTGCAAGAAGGTGCCTCTACCACTACCATACGACCGGTGGGTCAAGGAAGGCCTGGGAGACGACGTATGTGAGAAAGTCCAGCGCTTTGTACCCTTCAGTGATGCCAACCTTGCCTGAGCTTCATCTGAACGAGAGGACGACAACATCCTGCAATCTGCCGTTCCTCCACATCTGAGGTTGCGGGACACTCAACAGCCAGACCCTTTGTTTCCTGATCAAACAACGCCCAGGTCCACCCGGTACAACCTCCGACCCAGAAAAAAGGACTAAAGAGACAAAGGTCTCTGCCCTCTGCTTGACATGGTCTGACAAATGGCTGCAGGGCTGTGATACACTGGCGCATTTGACCGGAGCTGGTACAGCCGACCGGAGCGTGCCAATAGGACTGCTGGAATCACTGACCGATGAAGCAACTACTAATCACAGGCAGTAACTAGGGAAGACCAAGTAAAGCAGACGGTCACCAAAATGAATGCTGAAAGCTTGAAGAGCAAAGAAATGAAAAAACAAGAGTACATAAAGACAATACGTGGCTGGTACTCGATCTGTCTACTCGTACTCATGACTATTTCACTGGTACTGGCCTGCCTCGGGTGGGTAACACACGCTGCCCTTGCAGCACCTGAGTCTCCTACCTCTACAGAATCACCTCATCAACATGTGTCATTACCTACCCATGAGAAAAACAGAAGGAGAGGTTTCTTCAACAACACTTTCATTCAAATGTTACACCAGCACCAGCTTGTGGTGAGCACAACAAACTGTTGGGTATGTGGGTTGCTACCCCATACTGCAAGCACTGGGATGTCCCTGATTCCTGCTCCTTTTTCTCGAGCTGGTTCAGCCTACGGCTGGTACACTGTGTTCTTTGACGCATTCTATTTAGGTGACACATCCACACAATCCCTGGGAAAGATCAGTAGCATACAAGCATTCTGCCACATCCTGGCTGCGGAGTGGCCAAGCATGGATAAAGATTTAGCAGGAAAAGAATGAATATGAGAACAATCATGGGTCTTTTTATCCATCGAACATCTACAATGGTGGGGGAAAGAAAAGACTGCCACCTCTCAGGGATCTCCCTGTCTACCCACATCCCGGAAAATACTGCATGAAAAGCAATGGAACAGTATGGGTGGGGCAAAGTGACTGCGCCTACACGCTCCCGCTCAATGATTCGACTCTCCCAGCTCTGGTGTCCTCACTGAATACGTACTTTGTGTGTGGGAGCAAGGCCTAAACCTGGCTGCCCAGATCACGGGCCGGCACCTGTTACATTGCTTGGTTGCTCCCCCCCACCTACACCGCCGAAGCAACACACCACATCCAGAAGAGAGGTGTGATTGACGCTGAAGACACAGCTGGCCACAAGTTTGGGGACTTTGCTAAGGGGTTCCTCCCCTTTTGGGGCCCTATGGTCAATAGTCGCAGTCTGCGACATCTCACAAGCGTGGTAGAGGCTACCATCAACGCAACTGCCGGTGCCCTCAGTAACATCACGGCGGAACTTCAACCAGACCGCCTCATGATTTTACAGAACAGAATGGTGCTTGACATAACACTGGCGGACCATGGTGTAGTCTGCACATTGATCAGAACAAGCTGCTGTATATACATACCTGATAATGCGCCAGCAGTCTATCAAACAATACAGAGACTGAATAAAATTGCTTCTGACATCCATCAGGCTGAGGGTTCATGGTCCCTAACCGACTGGTTTTGGAACATGGTATCTCAGTGGGGATGGAAGATAATGATTTTCATTGCCATCATTGCAGCCGCATTGTTCTCTTGCTGCCTCTCTGTTCAATGCATGCCCGTGCTATGTGGGCTCTGTGCCATCTCTTTGACACCCAAACAAATGAAATTACACCATCACAATGTCATGATGATGATTGAGAGAGAGGTCCAGGAAATGATGGACATTGACCGAGACGACGATTGATTATTGCCTCTGCATGGCAAAAGGAGGGACTGTTGAACTGTATTTTAAAATTACCCACATGACTCCATTTTGTGTTGCCATGCTCTAGGCAACCTGGTGAAGAATTGCTTTCCACGACCCTGTTGAAACTTGCACAACCCTCCCCGCTGCTTGTGGTCGAGCCGATTCCGAGAAGCTGCCTGTGTGCCTCACCCCCACCCCCCCCAGTTGTGCCAGAGACTCAGCCACATCCTGTCCATTGTTGGTAACTCAGCCTGTCATGAGCAACTCCTGTGCCCCGTGACCACACCAACTGATCGAGGAAGCACAAGGCTGTGCCCCGTGACCACACCAACTGATAGAGGAAGCACGAGGCTGTGTCCCATGACCACACCAATTGGGCAAGGAAGCACGAGGCTGTGTACATTGTGCAATCAGAGACAGATGGCCCCTGGCCACGATTGCACCACATAAGACTGACAAAGAACTTGTCTGATGAGGAACTTGTCAAAATGAGGAACTTTGTATTGTGCAAATGGGCGTGGCTAGTGCTATAAATATGTGTGCGCTGCGGAGTAAAGCAGCAGTCTCCGTAGAATTGTCTTTGTACCATTCTGGGACGCTGTTCCTTAGCTCGAGCTAATAAATAACTTACTTCCGTCAACGGCTGGTTGTCCTGGTCTCTTTGGTAATGTATGATTCAAGCAAGAAGAACCCGTAGATTCTAGGTGTCCCCTGCACTGCTGGCTATGACTCTCCTAGTGGGGAGGGGTCTCCAAAAAGCCGGTTCTACAGGTGACAAAAGCAAAAAAAACAATTGATGGACAGAATGCAAAACAATATCATACATTCACCTCAGTACAGAGATCTGGTCCTAAATCTATTGTTTTTTTGCTCACCATGCCATTCCAGTTTGGACCCAGCCATATGCAAATCAGTCTTGACCCTGCACCCAATGGGAACAGTCCAGCCCAAACTGCCAGGTCAGGTCCTCCCTGGACTGGAAACAAGCATCCCAGGACCGGTTTCGGGCTTTCAGCCCTCATCAGCCAGGATAGCTTGACTCCAGTGGCATGAAGACCACAGGACCCACGTCTGGGCATACCCGTCCCACTCGGTGTGACAAATGCAAAAATAACAATTAATGGTGAAAATGCAGAACAATGTCATACATTCACCCCAGTACAGAGACCTGGGCCCAAATCCATTATTCTTTGCTCACCATGCCATTCCGTCCATCATTTGCTTGCAATAACACTTTTCGCCCGGGTGGGTCCCTTGCTCACTTTGTCACCGGATTCAAGCTAGCCTGCCTGAAGGAGGGTGACATACCCTGAAACCGGTCCCAGTATGCCTGTTTCTGGTCCAGGGAGGACCTGGCCTGGCAGTTCGGTCTGGACTGTTCCCATGAGGCACAGGGTCAAGACTGATTTACATATGGCGGGGTCCAAACTGGGGTGGCATAGTGGGCAAAAGAACAACAGATTTAACCCAGATCTTTTTTACTGGGGGATAATGATTCCATTGTCAGCATTACGTCCATCATTTGTTTATTGTAACAATACTCTGTAAAGTGGTGCTGAGTTGTGTGGATGTGAATAATATCAATCTGGCCACTTTGTGACAACTCTGCCATGCTTTATTTAGATTTTTATTTATAACCTGTTTTTGATGTCTGTCCCGAAGATGCACTTTGGAATAGAAAATGTCAGAAAAGAAGATGGCATTTGCAGCAAAAATATTTCTTTCCTTTTTGGATCCATTTCACAGAGGAACAAGTAAAGGAAAAGAAAGGAAGCTGTTTGTTGAACTCACAGTTTTCAGAAAGTGAGGAAGCGCAAGACAGAAAGAGAGGGAATAGGAGGAAGAAAGAGAGAGAGAGGGAGAATAGGGAGGCTGCGGTTAGTGGCAGAGCAGGAGAAATGAACACTGTAGGGAGGTTCCTGATATTTAGAAGGCCCTTACACGGTGGTGAGGCAGATAAAGCCATGTGATCAGTTGGATTGATTGCAAGTGAACCAAAGACGTGCATTGTGACCAAACATACACAAATAAATAAAACATACTTGTGGATTTAAGAGTTTCTGCATGTTTGTTTTCTGTTAACAAGTCACATGCATATCTTGGGGAGAAAAACTGTGGGTAAAGCGCTGGTTATATTTGATTCTACTACACTGCCTTAAAAAAATAATCAACCAATGTATGCAAAGAGTGCACAAACACTATGGATACATATCCAGAAGAAACCATAGAGAAGATTGCTTTTCTGAATGACACACACTGTAACAATCGGCAGTGAGGGCGTGGCCAAAGACTGTAGAAGTGAATACAGCAAGCCTCTCAAAGCAGCACATGCGCACTGCTAGGCTCGACCTAAAAAGGACGTCAATCCCAGCATGTGCGGCTGAAGTGTTATATTCCATATAGATACTATAATATAGGCCTCGGTAAACTTGTTACCCTTCACCTATATTCTCTCCCTACATTATACATGTCACGGTTTACAGATATTACACTGCATTCAGAATGCAGGTTTTCCCTAGTTCGAAATCTGATTCATTATGCACGAGGGTTCTTGGATGCACAGCAGGACTGCCATCTCCTGTAAAAAAATCTATGTACAAAGTTCATGCCCGATGTCATCCTTATGCTGATGCAATAATACAGCAAGGTAGGACTCCTGGGAAGACCTATGGGTATATATACATCACATCTTGCTAAGATAGTTAGAGGAGTTTGAGACTTCCCGCCCGACACACTGACCAGAGACGCTGAGGTTCCTGCATGCAGACGCTCCAGCTCGCAGTGGTCTAACATCCGTCATGGGTTGTCCAGCTCGAGACCAGGACTTGGTCCCACAGTCTCACTTAAGGTAATGGGGTTGACTAGATCCTAGAAGGACTAAGCAACAATGCAATGGAACTCGTTCCTCTTGAAACTGAAGTTCAAAATGAGAACTCCACTGAAAGACAAATTTCAATTCGGCCAAACATGGATATCTACGTCAACATGCCACAACAAGAGCAAACTACAGTTTCCACAAAACCTGCGCAGCTACCAAAAATTGATCGAACTGCATCTGGCTATTTCATTGACTTTGACACCTTTTCGTTAGATGCAAGCGAACCTGAAACAACACCAGCCCAAAAAACCAACCTACAGCGATTTAAAGATTTTCTGAACCTTTTTAAACTTACTTACTGGTATCACTTTGGCTGGAACTCCGGGTATCTACAGGAATACTTTTCTTTCTTTTCTGGATAGGCCTAGTAATTGTTTTTAGTGTGCTTATTAATGGAACTTATCTTCAAGAAAGCTCTGCGGCACTAAAAGTGAATATGATTCTAAAACAGCAACTATCATCACATTGTGAAGGAAGAGAACACTACAGCAGTTCCTATACCCGATGTTATAGTATGGGACGAGGTAGATTTCAACATATTTGGCCCCACTGAACTTTTAAAAATACCACTTTTATTTAAAATATAATTATGCGATATCATTACCTCAAGTACAGTTTCCGATGATTGGGATTATGAAACTGTAAATAATATGTTGTCTGATTTAGATAACTCTGCTGCTTTTTCTAATAATGAAATGTTAGAAGACACATCAGACTTTGAGAAAATGTGTTGCATTAACATTATGGTCATCACTTTCCGCATAAATCTGCTAACCCTAGAAATGTTTTCACATATCACCAATTGGAATATTGCCCGACACTGCCGAAAAGCAGTTAAAAAACATTTGTACTAAAATGTCCATATTTTGCAGTGTTTAAGACATCAGACCCAGCCTCATATTACTATAAGTTTGCACCTACACTAGCACAGAAAAATATGTTACCAAACAGATCTATTCTGCTTCTTTTATTGCCCAGTTGTCTGAACAAGGGTTTGACCTATGGAAATACACTATAGACTTAAAATCCATCTGGGGTACAAGAGACTGGCAGGTACAGAGAACAGAGGCACTAGTTAGAGCATGTCTCATTCCTCAGCAAATAATATTCTTGAATAAAACAGTGCAACAAACACCTTGTCTTAGGGTTATCCAGGAATAAAGATCTGAATACACCTCGGGTTCCAGCACCATCACACACTGAGAATAATATAACATTACAAAAAGTGGTTACAGTAGATGACATCTTGCAAAGCAATAGATCAGATCCCGAGTGGAAGGAATGGTTGGTTTGGCCCATAGACACCAATAACTGCAAATAAAGATTCCTGGGTAAAACTAAAGGATTTAGTATTAATAGGCCAGATCCACGTTACGTGCAAAGACAACACCCATGGGTAGTGACATCGTACAGTGTTGGGAAATTATTCCTCGATTGGTTACAAACCTCAACACTCACACAGGTGAAACAACACTTTTCCTTACTTACAGGGGATGTGGACCTACGGGATTTTTTATTAGTTCCGAGGAAACCACGTCAAAAAAGTTTCTATGTATGCTGTCTATAATGAAATCTGGAAAATCTCTCAACAAGAGGCAGCGGACAGATTACGAGAAATAGATCGTATTAATCTAGAGAAAACACTAGCAGTAGGCTGTACAACATTAACATCCAGGATATATTCACTGGGCAACATTGTATCTTCTTCTAGGGATGTACTAGAAGAAGATTTGTCCCTAATACAACACGGGCAATCGCAATTGCGATCTATTATGTTGTTAAGCTGGACGCTGCAATCTTTGTGCGCAGGCTATGTGCCATTATAAACAGCCCATCTCTGTTTTCCTCGTACAATCTAACAAAAAGACAGATAGAAATGGCACAGAGGGGAGCAAAGTATACAATGCTGCGCATTGAAAAACAGGAGAGATTAACATTCACAGTGGCAGAATCACATCCACAGAATGGTTAATCCATAGCCACATTACTCTCCCGGTCACAACTTTTCAATTCCATTACTGCCTAGAACAAATGCAGGCAGGCAGATATGAAGAAATGGATAAGGAATTCATCAAGGAATCTTGGAAATTGCCGTACAGATTTCGATGCCGGAGAGGGGAAAAAGAAGTGTTTCTAAGCTGTACTAACTGTGAGAATACCTTAAGTGGATCACTTACATAATCCTTCATGGGGCCTGTAATGGTTCAGTAGCAAACTTGTCCTGTCACTTAGAGTGTACCCCAGCTGCAGTGATCACTCCAGTATTTAGACTAACTTCAAATTGGAATTACTCGATTCTGAATGATCAAGGTTGCTATTGGGATGCTTCCGGGCATCGTATATCTGGTGACTGTAAATTCCAGGGATACTTTCTGTATGCAAGTATTATTTCCCCAAACACATACACTCAGGGAGGCGCTGGTATGGCCTTCATTAAATATTTCATTAATATGGTTTGATACTTTGAGCAGAATGAAAGCCATGCTTACACAGAAATCCATGCCCTTAACCTCCGCTCGAGAGACTTTTGATCTCCAAGTAGCAAGGTCTGTAGCAGAGATACAGGCACTTATACATACAAACTGCCCTATCCGTTTCCCAGAAATGGTAAATCGTTTCTTTAACATGTCTGATATGACAGGCATTGTCCACCTATTTAAGAACGCAGGTTCTGGACTGTTAAGCACCTTTCAGACGGTCCTCGGAGTTATTACAATCCTTATACACTCCGTATTGGGAAGCATTTTTGGAGGACTGACGCTGATCCTGTTTCTAATAGCAGGTATCCTGATTGTCGTGTATTTGCTACACAATGGACGTCCCAGTCACCAACGAGATGGAAACAGTACCCCTGGATAGAAAATACCATGATAGCATGGTACAACTATTAGGCACACCTCGCCTAAGGGAACTAAGTGCTTCTTGGTTCTTGTCATTTAGACCAGTCTGGATGGACTGCATCTTACCTGTCCTCCGATGCCTGTTTTGTGGAGAAGAATGCGTGTTAGATCTCTGTCTGACGCTCCCATCATGGTTGCGATCGAACGTTGACGCTTTACTGGACCCCACAACAGCCCATGTTTTGCAGTGTCCCCAACGTATTCCCATGTTGATGCAGGCATTCTTAGAGCCACCACAGTTAACATCAGCGCCCGTTGATACAGACACTGGTTCCTGCTCTGACACCCAGGCCTTGGATGGTGCACAGGCTGCACAAGCTGCCCCAGCCCCGGCTGTGGACAGTACAGAAAATCATCTGTGCTCAATAGACATAATCAGTGAGGTGTTAGAGGGACCACCAACTGTGGAAGCAAGCAACGAGAATGTTGCGTCTACCAGCCAGGATACATAAACATTTGACTCATTTGGCCCATCGGCCTCCTGCATAGCCTCAAATCTATTCTAAGCTTTTTTGACACCTCTACCCATCAACTGATGGTGCAGTCGGTGGTGCTATCTCGCATGGACTATTGCAATAGTCTACTGCTGGGCACTAATAAAAATGTCACGGCCAGACTCCAGCGTGTTCAAAATGCTGCAGCACGCATTCTTTTTGGTATACCTAGGTTATGTCGCACCTCCAATCTTCTTCGCTGTCTTCATTGGCTGCCCATAAGGCAAATAATTCAATTTAAGACCCTATGTATAGCTCATACATAGAGTCCCCTAATTTTGCAGGATCTTTGCACAGCCTATGTTCTTAGGCGTTATAAGAAAACAATGGTCCAAGACCTCTATGGTTTCAAGGACTGAATTAATCAGCAATCAATCATTAATTCCACATATTTGGAGCATATACATTAATCTGCTCTATACATTTTTGTAAACATTCAATATAAACAGAAGGGCACAAAATAAACAACAGTCTTATCTAGATAATTGTTTTTAATCCATTATCTTTTGGTCAAAACTCCATACCAATATTTATACCTGTAACACATTACAGATACCAGTGGTTGCCCCAAGTGGAGCGTGCAACATAGCGAAAGGGTGCAAGAAATTAGTAAGTGTTTAAGGAAACAGAGAATGATAGAAGTGATAACACAAAATGTTCAAAATACTTTTTTTAGCACAGAAACGGATCTACAAGTCGTCCGACCTATGGAAACCTGACCACTAACATTTTTGAGATACTCCTTATTTTTCTGTTTCAGAAATGAATTTATCATAGATTGTGCACATCTATATAACGAGCATCAGGGTCCAGGTCTTTTTTGGAACAGCGTCGACGTTTCGACTCGTCTTGGGGCCTCACGGTTAATTACGCCTGGGCCATGCGAGTCTTCATCAGGACAAGGGATGGGACAACCAAGGGTTTTAAAGGTGACCCCTTTTTGGTGCACAAGTGGTAATGATTCCCACGTGTGGACCGGAAATTCTCAGTCCTTGTGATTATCAGGGAAGATATAGGCATCAATGTCCATCCTAATTCCAACCGTATATGATCGTGAGTGCAACCAAGTCCTCCTCTACGATCAGTAGAAACGGCCCAACAGGAGAATGTCATTTCTCTTTCCAAGTTTCGCCGATTTTTAAACGTGTCATTACGCTCGCAGCAATTTCTGCACGGTGTCACAAGCTTGTGACACCGTGCAGAAATTGCTGCGAGCGTAATCACACGTTTAAAAATTACATTACATTACATTCTCCTGTTGGGCCGTTTCTACTGATCGTAGAGGAGGACTTGGTTGCACTCACGATCAGATATGGTTGGAATTAGGATGGACATTGATGCCTATATCTTTCCTGATAATCACAAGGACTGAGAATTTCCGGTCCACACGTGGGAATCATTACCACTTGTGCACCAAAAAGGGGTCACCTTTAAAACCCTTGGTTGTCCCATCCCTTGTCCTGATGAAGACTCGCATGGCCCAGGCGTAATTAACCGTGAGGCCCCAAGACGAGTCGAAACGTCGACGCTGTTCCAAAAAAGACCTGGACCCTGATGCTCGTTATATAGATGTGCACAATCTATGATAACTTCATTTCTAAAACAGAAAAATAAGGAGTATCTCAAAAATTTTAGTGGTCAGGTTTCCATAGGTCGGACGACTTGTAGATCCGTCTCTGTGCTAAAAAAAGTGTTTTGAACATTTTGTGTTATCACTTCTATCATTCTCTGTTTCCTTAAACACTTACTAATTTCTTCCACCCTTTCGCTATGTTGCACGCTCCACTTGGGGCAACCACTGGTATCTGTAATGTGTTACAAGTATAAATATTGGTATGGAGTTTTGACCAACAGATAATGGATTAAAAACAATTATCTAGATAAGACTGTTGTTTATTTTGTGCCCTTATGTTTATATTGAATGTTTACAAAAATGTATAGAGCAGATTAATGTATATGCTCCAAATATGTGGAATTAATGATTGATTGCTGATTAATTCAGTCCTTGAAACCATAGAGGTCTTGGACCATTGTTTTCTTATAACGTATGATACCCAGGTCCAGAACCTTTTGGGTTACCCCATTGCCTTTATGGTTATGTTCTTAGGCGGGCACTGCGCTCTGCCGATTTACATTTGCTGTGCACTCCACGAGTCCGCCGCTGTAGAGCTGGAGGCAATTCTTTTAAAGCTCAGGCACCTGCACTCTGGAATTCCATCCCCCTGACAGGGCGCAGCACCAGCGACCATCGGACATTTAGGAAGCTGATTAAAACCTGGCTTTTTACATCCATCTAGTTTTTTGCCTTCCTTCCTTTCTCTCCGCTAGCGCTGGGACGCCCTATTGCCGGGGCAGCCATGCGCGCTATAAGTCTCTATAACATAACATACCATTGTGTGCTGGGAAGAAATTTGACTTTATAAAAACAATACAGAAAACTGAAACTCTATACCAAAATTGACATTCCTTTCACACACGTATGGCTTTCAAAATGCTTGTAGTACTTCGGACTATACCTGCGGACATCTTAGAGCAGTAGCCTATCTGTCAATTTCTAATACTTTCCTTTTTTTTTTTTAAACAACATTTTTCGATTTTTAGGAAAAGTGTCAAACAAATGTTTTGAACACAATGACAAACTAATGTTTTGTATATTTGCGTACACATATCTAGAACACCTAGTAGTACTTGTAGAATTTAAAACAATGTCACCCATTCGGAAGAGGAGTGGGTGTATATTCCATATAGGTACTTCTAATGAAGGCCTCTGTAAACTTGTTACCCTTCACCTATATTCTCTCCCTACATTGCACTTGTCATGGTTTACAGGGACTGACCTTTTACTTAGATATTACACAGTATTCAGAAAGCAGGTTTTCCCTATTTCGAAATCTAATACATTATGCATGAGGGTTCTTGGAAGCACAGCAGGACTGAAATCTCCTGTATAAAATCTATGTACAAAGTTCATGCCCAACGTCATCCTTAGGCCGACACAGTAATACAGCAAGGTAGGACCCCTGGGAAGACCTATGGGTATATATACATCACATCTTGCGAAGATAGTTAGAGGAGATCGAGACTTCCTGGCCAACATACTGACCAGGCACGCTGAGGTTCCTGCATGCAGACACTCCAGCTCGCAGTGGTCTAACATCCCTCGCTGGGTGTCCAGCTCGAGACCAGGATGGTGTCCCACAGTCTCGCTTAGGGTAATGGGGTTGACTGGATCCTAGAGGAATTATTGACTTAAGACCTAAACCCATGCTAGGTATACGTAGATACATCTAGATAGGGAGGCATTGTAGGAGTATGCATCTTTTATCATGTATTTTATATACTTGAATGTAGTCATGATTTTAGTAAGATGGTAGAAATATACCATCCTTTTACCTTTATAGTACTGTTATCATTTATATCTTATACTGTCTAAAGGTTGTTGCAGCATATCTATTCTACACCAGAATAACAACTGTTCAATAAATGATTATTGAAAATGCCCAGCTTGTTGTTATTCGGTTTATCTCTCTGAGACAGACTAAGTAAGCACGAGTGACTGAGCGAAAGGTAGTTCATTGTTTCCACGGTCCTGAGGGATCAGGGTTGATCAGGGTTGTCATGTTCGATGGTTGCCAAGAACTATTCTCTCCTTAGTAAGACGAGATTCTAGTGGCACTGTAAGCTAGTTGGTACAAAAGAGCCAGCATACCCGGTGGGGGTGATCAGAGTCTGTCTGACACCAATCCTACAGTGTATGTTGCCTAAATGCCCAGATCCTGTATATTTTCTATTGGAACTACACGACAGAAGGACACTAACCAAAAAAAGCAATCAGTACTTAGTTTATGCTCCAGGGTGGGAGAAATTAACAAAGAGAAAATGAAACCGTCACACGCTAACCAAACAGGATGCCAGTATAAGAGTGACAATGGAGCCAAAGAATGGTATGGAATGGGCAGCTCCAAGTTATTTTAGATAGCAAAATGTCTCACAAGCAAAGGCACATGTGCTGTGAGACCTCAAAATAACCCTCTCACAACCATAACATGTACAACACAGGTGGCAACAGAGAAGGATTCACTCATACATGCCGAACAGACACAGCATGATTTGCAGGACTGAAAGCTTGCCTCACATATAGATACCATACACAGCATAGACAGCAGTAGTACACTCCTCCTTCATGCATACAATACACACACAGCACAGCCACTAATAGCATTATTTTCTATGTGACCATATATGCTACAATTGGACAGCCCAAGCGTACCAGAATAATAGGGAAAATGTAGATCTCTTAAGTGTTCCCAGTTCCAGTGTGAGCTTATCCAATCATAAATTTTTTATGGATTCTGGTGCATGCAGTGTCAGATATATAATATGTAAATCACAAATACTAGTACCAGAATTCACATTAAAAACAAGAATAAATGCCAGACCCTTTCTGGTGGAGGGTGCAAGGCTTGGATAGACGTTGTTGCTCTGTCAATATGATTTGTAAATATCCTTCTACACCTAGTCTAGGAATGTTGCCCTACATAATAAATTATTGAACAACAGATCGAAATTTCCAGCCAGTAGAGGTTCAAGGTTGATTAGATTCTGGAATTGTGGTAATTATAATTGTGCATAAGTATAATATTGCCAAACCTACATTTTGTATGAAGATGCCTAAAGCAATTTTTAGCTTGTTGAAGGTCATGAGTATTAGGTAATGAGGATGTTGAAACTATAGGAATAACACTTTACCTACCATGATCAGACTACTCTTGCTATGAGACCAATCAGACATGAGTCAAAAATAATTGTCTGGCACTTAAATGGGAAAATTATTATTCTAATCGCTGTGACTTCTCCCCATTTGATATCCCACTCTAGTAGACTCATACCCAAAGTCCTTTCCTCACATGTTGAATACCTGTTGGCAACATTTCAGATTGGTGGGCAACATCAGAGTGGTCCTAACTGAAACCTGGAAGGGCACTAATTCTAGCAATCATTCCATTTCACCTTTAATAGTGGTAATCCCTTTACCTCAATAACCCACCCTCTGAAAACGACAGTCAATAAAAGATAAAGCAGCCAGGCCAAGTTTGAGTCTGCCTTTGCATGATCATGAACAGCTGGCACTTAAAGACTTACTTTCTGACTATTGAGGCACAGAAGAAATTTAACATCTAAATAATCTTACACCAAGCTCTCTTCTCACCGGGATCAGCATCCCACCATCCTCTGACCACAACGTGCAAACTGGTTATCTTACTGACAGACAATAGATTCAACCATAAACGGTGTGGGAGGTATGATTCAAGCACCGGAAGAGCCCTCCGTTAGGCTCTCAGTGTTCCTGATACCAGCCTTCTTGACCCAGACAGCACAAAACGGTTGCTGCTGACCAGAGACAAGATTCTGCCCTCCTGCTGCTGAGCCAAGCTCGAGCAGGGAAAGGGAGAAAAATAGGCATACTGTCACAGGGAGATGTGACAACCTCCCAGAGAGGATTTAGGGCTAGATGTAGGTAAATGTTATTTACCGATTCATAAATACCAAATTTTACCGATTCGGTATTTATGAATCGGTAAATATGAAGGGGGGAGATGTAGGTATTTCCAGATGTTGAAATACCGAATCGTTAATATTCGGTATTTACCGATTCGGTAAATACCAAATCGGTATTTCCTATTGATTCCTATGGGCTGTGAAGCCCATAGGAATCAATGGGAAATACCGATTCGGTAATTACCGAATCGGTAAATACTGATTCCAGCAAGGGTGCAGGGGGTGTCACATTGACACCCTCTGGCATCCCAAAAATAGGCATGTGCGCCATGTGGCACACAGACATGCCCTAAGGGCATGTCTGTCTGTCACATGGCTAGGTGTGCATGCACACATGTGCATGCACACCTGGATTCGGTATTTTAACACCCAATTGGATTGGGTGGTAAAATACCGAATTTGTAGGGCCTTTGGGACTCAGAAGAGTCCCACCTACATCTGGGATTTACCGAATTGGTAAAAATACAGATTCGGTATTTTACAGAATCGGTAAATTTACCGAATCGGTAAATTTACCGATTCTGTAAAAGTATGCCCCTACATGCCAATTCTTAAATACCGGTCGGTAACGGCCGAAATCGGCCGTTACCGACCGGTATTTAGGCTCCTACATCTGGCCCTTAGTGTATTGGGGTGGTGCGGGTCTGCTTGCCAGTGCCACTCAGTCTGCATGATTGGCACATTTGGTGTCCCTGTGCATAGTCCAGTTCAAACCAACCCTGGAAGCCGTTGCTCCCGCTCTGGCATGGAACTGGACAAAGGACATGGGAGTAAACTCCCCCATGTCCAGACCCTCCCTTGGGAGGGTCCCCTGAATCCTCCCAACCCTTTTCCCTGGGGTACTTAAGGGCTTACCTGGGTGTAGATCCCTAGATTCATCGTGGGATAAGATTCAAATCACCACTTCTTCTTCTACCGTCTGGGCACTCTGGACTTCGATGGCTTTGATTGGGCTCAACTTCATCCCCCTTTCAGTCTGATGCATCGTCTGTGCCTGTGCACCATCCAGGAACCTTCCAAGGCCCGTGGGCATCAAATACACCTGAAGGAATCTCCCTTGAAGCGAAGGAGTCACTTCCCTGCATCCGCAGGCACTGCAACTAAGTCGACTGGTCTGCTGATCCTGAGCACCTCCGGATTCTAAAGGGTGTACATCAGCAAGGGTGATTTTTTACAGCTCCTGAGGCCAGCTCTCTTACTAAGTTTGAGACCAGTATCCCTCGTGGGGGTTGCAATAACCGAATCCTTGTGCACAGCGTCAACTTGCAGTTGTAAAGGCTTGTGGACTTCCTTCCAAGAATATCTTCAGGCTCCAAGTAGCTCCAACCTTGAAAAACCCCAGTGACCAGAATCTTGGGCCACACCACATCATGTGCATCATGGCCTGCATCTTTTGGTGAGCTGCTTGAGGTCCTCTTGTGACTCCAGTGCCTTTGGCCTGTGGGTCCATTTGAGGGTTGCCTTTGCTTCTCTTGGGCTTATCTGTTTACTTGGGGCATGCCCTGACTCCCCTGCTTGTGGTGCGTCTCCTGGACCTTGCTGGTCCCGACGTTGCTCCTTCTTCAGTTTCTGCATTGGTTGCATTTGCCAAGGCTTGTTTGTGCTCCCGCTGGACACCAACCCCTCAGCACTCAGAATCCTTCATTTTTTTTTTTTTTGAATATGTTTATTGCATTTTATCAATGTACAGTATTACACAAATGCATTTGCATCGGATAAACAGCGCTGTTACATATGACAGTAAGTCCCAGGCTTCGCGGATCACCACCCCCCCTTGGAGGTATGGCAGCAAAGGGGGTAATTGAACAGGTGTACAGGTAAACAGCATGGCAGGTTCATATAGCTCCAGCATATGCATGATACATTAACGTTCAGTAGTGACAGTGCCTAGCGTTGATGCAAAGAACCTCTGTATAGTGGCTGCATAGCCCAGTCTCATTCCATGCAGCACTCAGGATATACCATGACCGGTGAAACAGGTCAGTTGTTCACATTGTCAAGATACTGCACATTCAAAATTGCATTAGAAAACTATAAACCATAAAGAACAATTCTAGACATATAGGAAATCATAAACCAGGCGGTACTGAACTGTGATCATGTGTGTACGTGTGGAGCTTGTGATACCGAATGGAGTGCAACTAGGGGTGACATGTCAGCAGGAACATGGTGATCTTGGTAGTCTTCTCATGTACAGTAGGGCATGTGGGAAATGTCGTTGTAAGAGGGGGGGCGGGGGCGAGCAGGGAGGGAGGCAGTAAGGGAGGGGGTGGGGGCGGGTGCGAGAGTAATTCTAGCGGTGGTACTGGAGAGTATGGGAAACATGCTCACGTAATCCCATTCTGTAAACACACCTGGTGATAGGACCTCAGGATACCATCTCACTCTAGCGCAATAGGATACATCCGGAGCCCTGCCGTCTCCTCTCGGTGCAATGCCACACTCTCAGCCCTCGCCCAATTTTCCAACGAGCGCCGCCACTGCACCGTTTGGGGGGGCACATGATGCTTCCAACGCCTAGTAATAAGGCGTTTTGCCGTAATCAGCCCCAGATCCCAGAATCTCGCTTGCACCTTTGTCTGTTTCGTTCTTCTAAATAACCCCAACAGGCAAGCTTCCCAAGTATTTGGTAAGGTGCCCCCTGTCGCCTTCGCCAAGGCGGTAGACACTGCAGTCCAGTAAGGCTGCAGCAAAGCGCAGGACCAGAGTACATACAAAAACTGAGTGTCCACAAGGCCACATTTAGGGCAGGCTGTCGCAGTGAGTCCAAAGTACCGATTAATTTTGTCCGGGGACAGATATGCTCGGTGGATCACGTAGTACTGTATGATCTTGAAGCGTGCATTGCGCGGTACATGTAGCGATCCTGCCAGCACTCTCGCCCACTCTTTGTCAGTCCAGTCCCGTCCTCTATCAGTCACCCATTTGTCCCGTAGACGTTGAGGAGAGAATTGTGTGTGTGTGTGTAACGCTTGAGCAATCCAATGTATAAGATGAGAGCCGTGGCCCATCACATGCAAGTATTGGATAAGCAGGTGGATCGGTGGTTCCTCCGCCAGTGGCCCCCAAGCCCTCGTCAATGTGTGCATTAGTTTCGCGTGAGTCAGGAATTGCCCTGCCGGTAACCCCGTGTTTTCTGCAAGTGTCTCGAAAGAAAGCAGTGCACCCTCCTCAAAGAGGTCGCCTAAGCTTTCTAAATCAGCTGCTCCCCAGCTTTCCAGCTGAGGCGCCGCGAGTATCCCGGATCCCCAGGGCGTACCCAGTAAGGGCAAGTTGGGTGCGTACTGATTTACCGCTGCAGTAAGTTTCAGACCCCTGATGAAGCACTTCCGCGCCACCTCAACGTGGAGTTGGTTCTGAACCTGGGACCGAGCCAAGGGATGGAACAGTGCATGGATCTGGGAGACCGACATAATAATCTCCGTAGTGGCCGTGTCACTCAGATTACGCCCGCTCAGCCAGTAAGCCACCCACTGCAGTTGTGCAGCCAGATAGTACAGCTCGTGGTACGGGACCGACAGTCCACCACTCTCGGTCGCAGCGTAAAGGGTTCTCAACGCCACTCTAGGACGGCCTTTGTTCCAAATCAATCGCCTGTGCAAAGTGTCTAGCTCGCGAAATGTGCGAACTGGGACATAGACCGGTAAGTTTGCATAGTAATACAGTAGCCTAGGCAAAGCGATCGCCTTCGCTAGAGCTATACGGCTGGGCACATTCAGCGGAAGAGTGTACCAGAAGGCAACCTGCGCTGTGAGCGAGGAAATCGCCCTCGTAAGGTTGCCATCCAGCAGGTCCGCGGGTTCGCGGTATACACGAATCCCCAGATATCGGAATACTGTGGGGTACCATAGGAGCCGCTCGCCCATTACCGTGACATCACACTCAGGGGTGTCTGCAGCAAAAGAATACACTCCCGACTTCGCCCAATTGACGCGCAACCCCGACATTTCGCTAAAAGTCCTGAATATGTCTGTTAGTGCGCGCGGGAAGCAGGACAGGTCCCTGGCATAGAGTAACAGATCGTCGGCATATAGCGATACTGAGTGTATCCCATCCATCAGCCAGATCCCCCAAGTCTCGCCAGAGGCTCGTAGCAGTGTCGCCAGTGGTTCCATCACGAGCGCGAATATCAGTGGGGAGAGAGGACACCCTTGTCTCGTGCCCCTGCGGACATGAATCGGGTCCGAGAAGAGCCTGTTCGTTCGAACCCGTACCACAGGAGCAGAGTAGAGGAGTTCCACCATTCGGAGGTAAGCCGCGCCCAGTCCGAACTTCTCCAGCACCAGTGCCAGGTAAGGCCACTCTACCGAGTCGAATGCCTTTTCAAGATCGAGGATAACACACCCCGAACGTGGCCACCAGGACACAGCCTGACTCTGCACTCGAAAGAGTCAACTAATATTGTAAGACGTACTGCGGGTAGGAACAAATCCGTTCTGGTCTGCGTGTACTAGTGTAGGGACCAAAGGTGCCAATCTCCGGGCCAGCGCGGATGCTAGGATCTTATAATCCGTGTTAAGGAGGGCTAGTGGCCGGTAAGATCCCATGTTCAATGTGTCTTTGTCTGGTTTCAATAGGGAGATCACATTGGCCTCATTCAGGGACGAAGGAAGTACTGCTTCTCGTATCGCCGCCGCATACACCCGCAGCAATTCAGGGATGAGAATGGTGGAGTACACCTTATAAAACTCCGCCGGCAGGCCATCAGGCCCGGGGGACTTGCCATTCGAAAGAGAGTATATTACAGACCGGAGTTCTTCTGCAGTGAACGGCGCTCCCAGTTCCTCGCACTGCGCATTAGTGACTGTCGGCAAAGGGAGGCCTGATAAGTACTCAGTGATCTCTGTTGCAGACACCCTCAAGCGAGAGCAGTACAAGGCCCTGTAGTGGCCCGAAAATGCCTCGTGGATAGCTCTCTGGGTGGAGACCACATCTCCCTGTGTCGTGCGGATCGACATCACTGGCAGTGTTTGGGTGTCCCTTCTGATTAGCCAAGTCAGAAGTTTGCCAACTTTATCGCCAGCGTGATGCATGCGCGCCGAATGGGCTGCATAGTTCAAGTTCTTCAGTCTATCGAGGAGCAACGCGTGTCTACCGCGCGCATCTAGTAAGGTCGAGTCGTCTCCCTCCACCACCTCCCGTTCGCCCGACAGTAGTTCCGTCTCTATTTGTGTCAGTTCCCTATCTACCTGTCGTCGTAGTCCCGCCTGCGCTCCCAGACAGTGGCCCCTCACCACCACTTTGAATGCATCCCATTCGACCTGCGGGGTGGACGCGGTATCAGTGTTGTCTTCAAAATACTGTAAGATACGGCTCGAGAGCAGCTCTCGAAAGGGAACAGTACGTCAGGCTGGAGTCTCCATGTGGGTATCGGCGGGTGCGGGCGCTCCCAGGCGAAGTCAAGTGTGTGTGGATTGTGGTCCGAATGAGTGCGAGCCAGGTACTGAGTGTCCGTGACTAACCTGTCGAGTCTGACATGTAGTGCGTGGGCGCCGGAATAGTACGAGTAAGTCCGTGTTGTGGGATTGCGGCAGCGCCAAGCGTCAGCGAGATCCCACTGCGCTGCCCAGTCAGCAAATGCGCGCGATGTACCGTGCATCGTCGCATTTGCCAAAGGAGGGGTGGACCTATCCAACACCACATCCAGGACACAATTATAGTCGCCTCCTAGTAGGAGCGGCACTCCCGGCCATGCTGCAAGTGCTGACGACAAGTGTGTGAGAAAGCGCCCCTGGTCGATGTTGGGAGCGTATATAGATGCCAGGCCTATGTGTTGGCCGTCTAGGTTACCCTGCAGTAGTACATATCTACCTTCCTCATCTATGTGGCTATGCGTCATAGCAAAGGGGACCCCAGGGCGAATCCATATGAGAGCCCCACGGGCGTAAGCCGAGTAACCTGTAGCGTATATTTGCCCTCTCCAGCGGCGGCGCAGGGTATGTGTCTCTGATCCTGTCAGGTGCGTCTCTTGTAATATCGCTATCTGTACCTGATGCCGCTTGAGATACGAGTACACCTGATAACGACGTGAGGGGGTGTGCATACCTCGTACATTCCAAGTGCAAAACTTAACCAATGCCATTAGAACATTTCTTCTCCACCACCCCGGATCCCCACCCACCCACCGCACTGCAAAGTGCGTCCCACCAGTTCAAACCATCACATAATATCAGATACAGTGCCCGCCAATCTGCTCCAAATCTCCTACACACATTAAGGGGAGGGGGAAGTTGCACCAATCCTGTAACCATTAAACAGTGAATAATAATGCCAAAAGGGCAACTGCAAAACATGCCGTCGTCCAAACGCTCTAGTGAGCACTAACTGTTCGTACGTTCTAAAAGAATGTAGAGGGGGGTTCACTAAGCGCGTGAATTAAATGTACCCATAATACATGCAGTAATGACATGGGCTCTCCCCCCCATGCCACAGGTGTCTCGTTTCGTAGCTCCCAATGACAGTGAAGGCGCACAGATCCAAGCTCTGTCAAGGCAGCAACAAGCCCACAGATTCTTCAGATATTTCACCTGCAAGGACTTACCATCAGGGGGCAGCACGCCCATCCCCCCCCTCAAGACCCACCATCGGCAGGGCAGTCACGTTTCATTGAGCCATTAGTCCGCTCAGCACTCGAGTCCTGCGTCTCCGAGCTCCGGCCGCACCTCAGTGCCCCTCGAGACGGCACCGCAGGCTCCCCGTGCATCTGTGGTGTGGAGGCACAGAAGTCGCGGGTAAATGTAGTTCCCTGTTCTCCAGCAGTCAGGGAGCTCACTGCAATGTCAGTTGAGTAAATCAGCAGTCTGTGGCGTGACATCCGGGAGTTCAACTGACACCTGCGAATCCGGTAGGCCATATATATAGTCATCATCACTCCCCGCGGCACCAGGACTGGCACCAATGGCCGGGGCATCTTGCTGCGATCCGCTGATCTCCGCCACTCTGCGGATCGCCTCTTGTTGCTCCTCATGGCGGTGTTCCGGAGTAGGACCAATGTTCGCCTCTGGGCGCACCGAGCTCGCCGTCGAGTGTCTCCTGCGACGGCGTCGACGAGCGCCTCCTCCGCGGCGGGATCTCGGGGGTGGGCCACCCGGGTCCAGAACAAGTCCCGAGTCAAGCCAGGTCTCAGCGGCCTCCGGCGTATTGAAGAAATACGTTTTGTCTTGGGCTACAATGCGCAGACGAGCAGGGAAGAGCAAGGAGTATTTGAGTGCCATGCGGCGGAGCCGCTGTTTGACGTCCATGAAGGAGTGGCTTTGCCGTTGCACTTGTATCGTGTAGTCCGGGAAGAACATATTCGTGGCATTGTCCACCCTGACCTCCTCCAATTTCCTGACCTCCCGCAGGATAGTATCTCGGTCTCGATAGTTCAGCACTCGGATGAGCATGGGCCGAGGGTTAGAGCCTTCAGGGGGGGGTTTAGACGGTACACGATGAGCGCGCTCCACTACAAAGTGCTGAGAGAGGGTACCTTCTGGGAGAATGTCTCTGAGCCACCGCTCCACGTGTTCTGGGGCCTCCCGGGGTTCCCATCGCTCCGGCAGTCCCACGATGCGGATGTTGTTCCACCTCGCCCGCCCTTCCGCATCCTCCGCGCGATCCTCCAGGACCTCCACTCTGTTGAGAAGGTTCTGCACATGTTTGTCCATCTGGGATACCTTGGGAGTCAGGTCTGTTACTGCGGTCTCCAGCGTCGTCGTCCTCTCCGACAGTTTTTTGTGATCAGCTCAAAGATGCGTCATGTCTATAGCCACACTGTCGATCTTCGTTTCTTAGGAGGCCTGGGTCTGTTGCATCGACTCCTCAAGTCTTTCCATGGCCGCCAACATCGTGTCCAGCTTGGATGTAGTGTGGTCCGCCTCTACCTGTTTCGCCATTTTCCCCTTCACCTGCGCATTGCCTGTGACAGCCCTCGTTTTAGGTCCCCCCGACATGAGTGATTGCGTCGTGGCTGGCCAATGATGCAGTGCAATAAGACCTACTATGGCACAAGTGACTGGATATCTCCCAGAAGGGGGGGCAGAATAAGTCCAAGCAGTCCAGGCTGGTGCGCTCTTCAGGTCCTCACAGCACCCACGTGCGTCGCGCAGGTTTCACCGCCTGGGCCGGGTGGGTCGGGGCTATGGTAGACCGCTCCGTGAGCAAGCATGCGGCTTCGCCAGGCAAATCGTGGTCTGGAGCTGCCTTTGTCTCCTCACCTCGGCACAGTGGGGGTAATGGAGCGCTGCACTCCCAGAGTCAGTTCTCAGTGCCAGGTCAGTGCAGGGTCGGCGATGTGCGGTCAGGGGGCACCCCCACAGTAGTGCAAGTCGGCCAAGTTCAGCAGGACAACGCCAATGTCCAACACCCTCCGCAGCGTGTGCAGCCCGCAGGATCCGACTGGGCGCCGCGGTCGTTGGAAATCGGTGGGGGGGGGAAAGCGGCACGCTGGCGCTACACACTGCTCTCTCCGGTACCAGTCCCAACGTGTAGGCCGCGTCTCCCCACCTCCGTGCAGTTCCCCTGCGCTGTGGCGGTGGCTCTGAGAGCTCCGTGCGAGAAGGGGGGAAGGAGGGGGGGATGCGCCACTGCGCTCCTCACCTCGCTCGATCTGGTGTAGGCGGCCGCTTCCCCGGGCACAGGTAGGCCCGTCCGCCCATCGGTAGAGGCCTCGGGCAGCAATCTCACAGTCGGACCCCCGAGGAAGCCGGCACCCCGCCAGCGAGGCCCCAGGGAAGCTGCGGGCCGACTCGCCCAGTCACCGCGGCAAGGGTGGGGCACCTCCAGGCTGGTCGGGCCACCCGGTCTTCACCTGCACTTGGGCCAGCAGGGGCCGGCCACACCTCGTCTCTCCGGTCTCCCCGTCAGGCCCCACGCGAGAGGGTCCGGCAGCGCCCAGTCTCGGGCCAAGGGGCGGAAGGCAGCAGTCCACTCTGGCGGGCCCACCAGGCCGGCCGAATCCCCAGCCTCGCGTAGGTCCCCACGCCGCTCCGCAGACGAGCACAGAGCGGACCGGCAGCTCCCGTGTCCACTAGCGCGGTTACGAGTGCACCAGCCGTCCCAAACTTTGGCGGCCAGCAGAAGAGCGTCCGGCAGGCACTCGGCAGCAATTTCAGACAGTCACGGGCTAAAATGACGGAGAATTGGCCTGTGGCAGGGGAGTCTCACACGGAGCTCTACCCAGGCACGTCTGCCGCCATTGCGTGCTTAGCCACGCCCCCAGCACTCAGAATCCTTCATGGGTCAGCTAGTGCATGGCTCCTGGTCCTCCTCAGCATCACCTGTTCCTCACAGCTGCAGAGTCAAAGTCATTGTCAACTCTCCTGCAACACCCGACATCGGACGGCCTACGTCTTCCAAGTCTACTGGTCATGCCTGAGTGACATAGGCTCTGTCCCCTCTGCTTTCAGGTACCTCTCATCTAGAATCCACCTTCATATTCCACTAGACACTTTCTCCTTCGTCAGCAGCAGCACTTTCATGAAGTCCTCCATTGGGTTTGACAGCAGTTTCCGACACCACTTCACAAGTATGCACCTGGCTTCCCTGGTGTAGGTAACATGAGTACCAGGGTATTCACAGGTAGTGTGGCTCTCCAATCTTCTGTCTTCCATGGGGTTTCTTCAGGGTCCACTGGGAAGGGTCCTTAATCTTTAAAAATCCAACCGCAACTTACACGTAGAGTTGTACGGAGCATGCGGTCATGTTCCCACACTGCGCACGCTCTCCATGGGGTCCCTACCTACTCACCTTGAATTGTTCCTTAGGTCCCCAGCACTTCTACTAGCTCTGACCTTGTCTTGACCCTAGTTGTGGTTCTTATACCACTTTCTTAGTATATGGTATGGTCCCCCCTGGGGTCCACTGTATACTTCGAGCTATTTACTGTGTTTCTTTGCTAAAGTTTTGTGTGCAATGTGCATATCTCCGGATAAGAGATATGGCTATGTGTTAGAAAGTATTATATAATTAATACATCTATATATATATAAAAACAAATCTCTGTCTGTCTGTCTGTCTGTTTGTCCTTTATGCATTACTACACCATTCATCCAATCGCCATGAAACTTTGGGAAGTTGTTGAGTACACTCCTGCGAAGGTTTCTGGCATAACATATTTTTTCAATATCGGCCCCCCAGGGCCCTCATAATCTTTCGAATACTGATAAACGTTTACAGTTACTGGTGCGACTCGCTTTTGCAATGACCATCAACAAAGCACAAGGACAATCGCCGCAAGTGTGAGGACTAGATTTGGAGAATCCGTGCTTCTCACATGGACAACTGTATGTGGCCAGCTCACGCATCGGAAAACCTTCTGATTTATCCGTGTACGCACCAGACGGAAAAAAATATATATTGTGTATCCACAAGCATTCGAATAAATAAATAGAATGAAAATGACACTTTGAAATGTTTTCCATACTACAATGAATAAGTTTCAATAAAAATGACACAATGTAAATTGAATGTTATCGTAACAAGTTTCCTTGAATTTTCTTTCTTCTGAGATTGCAGCAACGCGCGATGGGTAAGCTAGTATATTTATACAAACTTTGTGTGATTCTTTTTGATTTAATCTATACTGTAAGATTGCACTCTGGTAAAACAAGCTGCTTTACACTCCTATAAACAATAAAATTGGTTCTGTTGGGGACCAGGCCTGGGCGGTAAATTCCGTTCCGCTCGCGGAATTTGCAGAATTTGCAGATTTTGGGTAATTTTGCGTTCCGTGGAGAACGCGAAATTGCCCAAAATTCTGCATTCCACGACTTTCTGAAATTTTTTGCTTGTTCGCGTTCTCAAAATGCATGTTCGAAAGATATTTCTCCCCGAGTATGCAAACAGCAAGTGAAAACAGGAAAAAAGCATTGCGAACAAGTGATTCCGTGTGTTCGCTGAATTTCTGCGTGTTCGTGGAGATTTTTTACCGTTTTGCAGAGATTTGCGTAACACGATTACGCAAATTCCGCCCACCCCTATTGGGGACACAATTGAATTGAAAGACGTATTGAATATATAGAGGGGAACAATATACCTTGTGAATTATATATCAAGGAAGACACAAACAACTGACCACAGTATAAGAGAAGGTAAATCTTTAGTATTTAACACTTTGACGTATTAATTCAAAAACTGCATTTAAGCAAGCTGTCCAAAACAAAACAAAACACGGACTGGGAATACATTGAGTGAGGGAGTCGTGACTGGTGACTGAGTGCTGAAAATGGTTAAACAAATGCACACCAATTCATTCAAAATATCCACTGTGCATTACAATAGTCTCAGGAGGATAAATTATTTCTTAGGTTCCTTGGGACTCTGCAGACAGATATATATATACAGAACATCGACGTTTCGACCCTAGATGGAATGAGCTGGTTTGTGTGCATCAATAGTGGGACAGGAATTTGGTAGGACAGCCTTAATGGTAGTAGGTGTATCATTCGACCATTCTTTTGGGGAGGAGATCGTCAGCCGACTAACTCCTGCAGCGTAGACTACGCAAAATTTCTTAAGTCTTTATTTAGGATCCTCAACAGAACCAATTTTATTGTTTATATCCCTTATCCCGGTTCTATGGGTTACTGGGTTACCCCATTACTTTTAATGGCTTTACACTCCTAAGGCTGAAGGCTGCTCTCCACAGCTACCACTTAGAGAGCTTTTTCTAAGGTTGTCTAAGACATCACAAGAGTTGTCTGAACCGGTGCAAGGTGTCCATTTACATAAGTGTTCATCATATACCATGCCAGCTTCTCACACCAGGGAATAAAGAATTAGGCAACTATTGATCTACTGTTAGTTATCAATGAAGGTCCATTAAATAAGAAGCAGAGACAGTGATCTAGGTCTCAGATTATTGGCTTTCCTGCTCATCAGAAAATAAGAAGTTCTTCGTAGACCAAAGTTACCAAGGTGAAACAGTGGCATGTGAAAAAAGGACTAGAACGTGGTGTGTCCGTGGATGTTGACAACAAAACAGTATCTGCTTAGGTTCCTTAGACACGTCTAGACAACGCCATATGGGCTTAAATCTTGTAGTCTGCTGTGATTTGTGCACTCTAAAACTGAATGTAATTGTATTCCCTTCTTAATGGAAATTTTAAAATCCTAAAAGAGTGAATGTATGTGTAATCTCCAAATAGGGGATAAAAAGAAAGCAAAATAGCTCAAAATAGGCTTTTCTTTTTAAACGTTGTCCCTAAATTACCAGCAGAGACACAGACTCATCCGTCTATTATTATCTTCAATCGCAGTTTACTAATGTTTGAGATCACGAGCCTGATTACATTAAAACTGCACAGGTGAGCTGCGATTTTGCACCGACATTTGCCCACATTAACTGGTACAAAACTTGCCTTTTGCCGTCATTGGTGACAATGCACCAGTCTCAGTGAATGTTTTTTTTGTTTGCACTGCCTGTTCAGTGTCAATGTTGAGGCCAAATTGCACTACACCTGTGCATTAGTTCATATCGTTCTCTATTTTAGGTTAGTTAGAAATGTGTCGGGTGGTATATCCAGCATTTAAAAGTAGAAAGAGTGAAGTCATATTCAAATCAGCAACTTAAAGGAAGGGGAACTGGAAAATAATTTTCATAAGGATTCAAATTCAGTGTTTCCTCACAAACAGGCTTGAAGTGTAGCACAAAGGAAGTTTTTCTTTTGAGCGGGGTCCAGAAATCCTCAAAATGAATGCCGTCGATAAGGTTCTGCCAACATCACAAGCTCACAAAATTTTTGGATCACGTTCTCCTTGCCAGTTTTTGGTGCTTTTAGATCTTGTTGTTTGGTTGTTTTGCTCTTTCTTAGTCTTTTGAATTGTCAAGGAGTTTATTGGCTGCAATATGTACTCCTGAAATGGTCGAAGCTCCTCACAGTAGCATGCTTGTACTGGGGGGGATACTGTATAGGAAGAGAGTATCAGGTCATGTATTAATTGTTGGATTTCATCAGTCCAAACTATATAATGCGTATGTGCACGAGTGTGTGTGTGTGCATGTAGAGTTTTGTGTGTGTTTACGTGTCATGTTGTGTGTTTATCATGTTTTGTGTGGGTTTGCTTATGCATTTTTGTGTGTGTAGGCACACAGTTGCATGCACAACCAGGACTTTCTTCTTGTGAAACACATAGCTGGGAACATCATGCTAGAACATACAAGTAGCAGAAAGGTACTACATTAATATTCAAAACCTAATACAATATATATAAGCTGCATTGTAAATGGTGTACACATGCTTTGAGCATACAGCTACATGATATATATGCTTAGTTCTGATCTGCAGCTTGCTTGGTCCATCTGATAAATGCCTTAAAGTGCCCACATGCAGTCCAGGTTTTCAAGCTCGCCCATTGCAACCCAATTAAAGGACTCATGCCAACACAAACATTCAGAACCTCGCTGATCATATTTATACTCACTAATTAAGTCACTCACTACCATAAAACCCACAGGTAATTTGTAAATGACTTAGGTTGCACCAGTTGTGTGAATGCATAAAATTGACCTTGATGCACTCTCACTTCTTACTACATCATGACCTACTTACCGCTGGCTAGTACAGAGTTGTGAACAGCCTAATGCTGCCGCCACCCTGATTCTACACTGCTCCCCCAACCTGCAATGGAATCTACCTTTCCCAGATCTATTCCTCTTCCAGAAAGAACTTGACGTAATCATGACCACCACTAGCCTCCCTCTGTGTGGATGGAGAGGCCATTTACATCACCACCAGTTCCCAATTGTCGGTGGCCAAGCTACTGTTATTACCCCACACTCACTATCTACTCTCTTTCGATCAATGTACAGTTTTCCCAACCTTCTCAAACCCGCGGATTAAGGAACATTGTATCAGCACATGCTAAGCTGACCAGTGCAGCCAACAAACATCGTTAAATAAACAAGAGAATTGTTTTATGAAAAACTATTAACAAATCCTAGGCTCTTATCCTAAATATTGCTGCACCTTACCCTCCCAAGCATCTGGTTTCAATGATGCTTGTGAGTTGAGGACCAATTTGAAGGCGAACTGTTCATCTAGCAATGGATCTGATAACATTTCTCATGAGTCACCATAAACACAAAACTACGGCCTATGGGGTACCATACAATGATCTCACTGTACATAGACATCTCTTCTCATTGCATCCACCATTTCACACCAGTCAGTTTCAGGGCTTGTCGCTCATGCACTCCTCAGCCTCTCTGCCCTGTCCTGTGCCGGCTTAGGTAAATTTTCAGCTGCAAATTTCTTCAGAAACAATATCAACACGGGGGGGGCTGGATGGGGGAATGGGGGTGGAGTCATTAAATATTCACACACTTGGTCCCATAAAATTACCTTTAAACTAGTTGGAAAAAGCAGTGTCTAGGGAAGGCTGGGTAAGGCGAAGCTGGAGATTACTACGGAGCTCAGGTCAGGTTTCTCCCACTCCAACCATGGCACTCACCCAGTCTCAGTAGTTTAACATACATGCGAATATCCGCCTTTCTGGTTGTCAATGAGCGATGAGATTGTTCCAAATGAACATGTTGGAAAATATGTTTTTTTCAAAAGGTTCTATAAGCAGAGTCTCAGTTTTACCAATGTTGGCAGACTAATATGAATGCTGTTTCTTCTTGACCTCTCCTCGAAGTGTCTCCATTTTTGGCCTTTATCACCTCATATGTCCACTCTGAAATGTGGTGCTCTGACATATTCCCCCTGAATACTTGTTCATCTAATGAGAGGAGGTTCATGGGTGAGGTCAGTGTTAATTTTCCTATGTATACTTCTTAGGCTATGTCTCATATCCAGCAGGATTTTTTTCATGCCCCAAATGCACATTGTCGATTCCTCTGATGAGATTAAATTTTTGTTTCTTTTCCTTATGACTTTCCCTTTTTTCTCACCTTTGTGTTTTTCTTGTTACGATTGCTAGTGGTAACTGCTCTGATGACATTTGTTTTTTTTGCCCCAGTGTACTTCCAACTCAGCCCCTCTATTTCAATCCAGGTGTTTTATTGGCCTCTTATGCAGCGCTTGAAGTGGAAAAATGGAAGTGCAAGTATTCTGTGCCAGAGTACCTGCTTGTTTCTGAGAAGTACCAGCACTTGGCAATTAAAAGTATTACGTTTCACTTGAAAAGTGCAGGTACTCTTCCTCTTAAAATTAAAAAGTGCCAGTACTCAGTACCAGACAGTACCGGCTCATTTAAAGCACTGCTCTTATATGTTGTTGTAGACACCTTCAGCCCCACTGTAGCATACCTTCTGATCTCTGCATTGTTTGGGCTTCTGATTACTCATTAGCACTTTGTCAGTTCACAGTGTGGGTGCATATATCTAAGCAGTCATCCCACTCTTCTAATTACGAGAACAAGGGGGAACCACTCATCCCACAAGCACGCACCACAACACTCAGGATATGTAGATGGGGCAAGCTTCATTTACATATACACTTTGTCCAAATGGCATTACACAAAAAGACCCCCCCCATGCAGAATACGCTCAGTGGAGGGCTGCTGAACGGTTGGGCCCCCCTATACTGCAGGGGGCTACTTGGTAAAGCAGAGTGGCGTTTCCGATCGTTTAACTATTTCTTATTCCGTGCCATTGCACGAATTCTTCAAGGCATGCAATGGCATGGCTTAGAGGGTGAGGAGACCCTCCAAAAGAAGAAACCCTGAGGGTCATTATCATTGATCAAATAGTAACATTTACCTGTATTCTTAAAAATGTTTAAAAAGATGTTGTCCTAGGAAGTGAGTACGTGAAAGCCCTCTAAAATGTTGAACTTTCAGATACAATATTTTTGTTGCATTCAGTATTTATTGACATTATATGTCTTCCAATTTAAATTCATCCTAGTTCCCATGAGTTTTAATCTTTGTTCTCAAAGGAAAGTTGATATGTGATTGCTAAGCCACTATTTCCACCCCTATTCGTTTCCTTTCTAATACTATTAAAAGCTCTTTTTGGAAAATGTCCTAGAAAAAATTAAATTCCCTTTCTCACTCTAAAATAAGGCAAAATACTATAGAAAGCATTTTGAGAAGACAGAACAATCTTCAGCAAGTGTAACGGAGGGGAATACATTTAAATAGTTAATGCTGGTTGGTTGGTTGATTGCTTTATTTCGATATGCATATATCATAAAAGCATTACAAAAAAATGAAAAGTAAAAACAGCATGTCGAAAGAAGTGACTGTACATTAGGGATTAAGAAGAATAAAATCACAATTAAGTAGAATAAATTATCTAAGACAGTATTAAACTGATACGGCCAGTCTTTTAAGTCGAATCAACCAAGCCCATTTTAAAAATTTAGAGACAGCACAAACAATGGTGGGGGCTGTGTTGGTTAAAAGTATCCGGAGGGCGATCATGTACTGGCGGGTGCCCAGTTCTCTGCAAATTGGTTTAAGCCATCGTGATCTAGGGCGCCCATAGTCCGGACATTCGAATAAAAGATGTGGCACAGTCTCTGGTTTGTCAGGGCATAGGGCACAATATCGTGATGCTGGCTGTGACTTGTTCCACCTGGAGCAAAGGTCGGCAAGGGGTAGAGTTCCTAATCGGAATTTGATGTACAAGGACCGGTCCATGGCGATGGTGATTAAGTCCATGTAGGGGTCAAGGGCAACAACATCTTTTATAAGCAGAAAGGCTGCAGTGGCTTTGCAGTGCTGCTGGTTGCTGGTGCGCTTCATGGAGACCCATTCCCAGTATAGTTTTTTTAGAAGGTCCTTTGGGGGGGCAGAGTGGGTAAGCCAACAGGATTCCAAACCTAGGTCCCTTAGAAGTTGGTTGGTGTCCCTGAGCCATTTGATCTTCCGCCAGCCAGTGGAGCACATCACCTCTGCTAACCCGTCAGCATAGGGTTTTAAACCCTCCACAGGCGGGCCCAAAGCAGGAGAGGACGAAGGCGTGCCTGATCCCCAATTGCTTTGCAGCCTACATCCATTAGCACCGGAACTGTTGGGGTGCTCATCGGGATAGCAAGGAGATCTTTAATAAATTTGTTCTCACCCTTGCTCAAAGAATCCAGTTTACCTTGGCCCCACAGTTCAGCTCCATAAAGTGACGCGGAAACAGCTCGTGCTTTATAGATGTCGATTAATGGAGCAACACAGTGTTTGGTGGAGCTGCTGTACTCTTTAAGGAGGGCCCCTCCCACCCTTTTATGGCCAATTATCATTTTATTAATGTGAGCGGACCAGTTCATCGAATCACTTAAACGGATTCCCAGGTAGTCAAATTCTGCCACTCTTTCAAGGGGGATTGAGTTCAAAACAGGGGGACGGCCAAGTTTGCGAGGGGGGTGCATGACTAAATACTTAGTCTTGTCCACATTAATGACAAGGCCTCTGGTGGTGCAAAAGTGCTGAAAGCGATTCAGGAGTTTCTGGAGACCTTGGGGCGTTTTTGAAATGAGGAGGGTGTCGTCCGCGAACAGTAGTGTTGGAATTTTAACGCCTCCCAGAGTGGGGGCGTCTGCTGGTTCGCCGAGCAGGTGCTCTACCACCCCATTAATATAAAGGGAAAATAGGGTGGGAGCTAAAACACAGCCCTGCCGCACTCCCCTCTCGACCCTGATCTTTTCGGTCTTTTCCCCATTTAGGCCCCATCTAACCTGAGCAAAGGTGGCGTTATGCAATTTGATGAGCAGGTTAAGTATGTACGGGGGCATCCCTAGGCCGTGCAACACCCTCCAGAGTTCCTCCCTCGGAACCAGGTCAAAGGCAGTCTTCAGGTCTATAAAGGCCAGGTAAAGACTGCCTTTGCCTAGCTCCACCACCTTCCAATACAGTACCATAAGCCTGAACACTTGTTCTATAGTTCCGGTACCTGACCGAAACCCGGCTTGCATGTCGGACAGAATGTGGTTGTCATCCACCCAATCTAAAATTCTCCCCAAAATAGCTTTCCCCGCCAGTTTCTGACTCGAGTCTATTAGGCTTATGGGCCTATAATTCCCAGGTAGGTCCCTGCAACCCTTTTTAAAAATTGGCACTACCACGGCCCCTTTCCAAGAGTCTGGGACAACACCTCCCTTAATAATTGCATTAAGAAGGTCCGAAATCAGTACCCCCCATTCTTCTGCATAGGCTCGAAGGATATCTCCTGGAAGGCCGTTCGGGCCAGCAGCTTTTAGTGGCACCAGGGTTTTAATCTGCTTTGTAACATCCAGTGCAGAGAACAAGTCCAGGTCTCTATCTAGGGTGTATGGCGGGAGAATGAAGGGATCATTAAGCTGGCCTTCAATAGCTGAATAGAGTGCTTGGAAGTGGGTGAACCAGGTCTGGGCATTAATGCTACAGGTCCTCAGCGTATCATCAGGACGATTCCTGTTTCCCACCAAGTCCCAGAAGCCTTTGGCATCTCTCCCTTTACTGGCTGCCAAAAGGTCCTGCCAGTAGTTGTCCTCCCACTCCTTCTTAGCATTTTTTTGACAAAGGGAATAGTGTCTTCTGGCCACCCTGGTCCTAATGGGCTTTTTAGATTTAACTGCTTCAATAAGGATCGGCTTCGCCTCCCTACACTTGTGGTTAAACCAGCCCTGTCTAGCCCTTGGACGGGAATTCCTCCTGTTGGTACTAACTGGGACTATAAAGAGGTCACTGATAGCCTGCGTTAGGGCACAGAACCTAGTGGTCACATTCAACAAACAACCAGCCTCACAAGGGACAGGGTTATCTAATGCTGCGGTGAGAAGTTGCCTTATGGCATTAGTCTTCTCCTCTGAGAGGGACAGTTTTGCCCATTTGAGTCGTCGACCGCAGTTGGAGACTGCTGTCGAATCCGGGATGGAATTATAGACAGTTCTACTCTCAGTGCCAGATAGCCATCTATCGGACAATGTGAGGGAGAGGAAATTGTGATCACTCTCCACGGAGGGTGAAATCACCATGTCTTTAACCATGCTCCACAGATTAACGTCAAGAAGAAAATAATCAATTCTAGACGAATGTCCAGGCCTGTTGTATGTGTGGGCTCCTGCTTTATCTGAGCCTGTCCTGCCGTTAGCGGCCCTTAGACCAAACTCCATGGTTATGGAGTTTATCTGAAGGGCCACCTCTGTCCACTTTTTAATGGGGCTAAGTTCTAAGAGCGGTATCCCCCACCTGTTATCATATGCCTCTTGGTCTTGCGAAATTTCGAGGCCCAGGGGCTCAAACGTACAATTAAAATCGCCTGCCACCAGAGTGCAATGCTTATAAGGGGACGAACGAAGCAGGGCTTCCAGGCAAGCTATAACTGGGGATTCTCTGCCCCCCTTCGTTCCTCGGGCATAGATATTGAAAATATTTAAAATAACTCGACCCTGAGGGTTTTTCAGGGAAATATTAAGCAGGTCCGGGCATTTGGTATCCCGCACCACCACCCTGCAATTAAGTTCAGAGGCCACCCAGATGAGGAGCCCGCCAGAGGGGCGCCCCCTACCAGATACCGAGAGGACAGCTGGTGAGTAATAGGTAGAGTATCCTGCCTTGTGTAGAGGCTCCTTGCTCCATGTTTCCTGGAACAGGCATATGGAGTGTTGCTCCACAAGCGAGTCCCAGTTGGGCAGTGCCAACTTTCTCTCAAGGCCTGCTACGTTCCAGCTGAGAACCCTGATAAGTGGGTCCGTCACAGCCGCAATGCTACAGGTCTCGACAGGAGCTGGAAATCCTGTGGCACCTGCAGGTGGTAACCCGACTGAGAGGTCGGGTGGCACCCTCGCCTCCCCAGATTCCCCTAGAGTTTCGACATTATCCTGATCCTCTAAAGCAGGCGAAAGGCTATGATTTTTTGCAGAATAGGGGGAAGCGACTCTGGGACTCCTAGTCACAAAAAGCTCCTGGGCACCGTCACAAAGTCAACAACCCCCCGAACCCCAATTCGGTGGGAGGGGGCGTGTACACGCCTGCGTTACAGTGTTACCTAAGCAGAATTGACCCTGGGTGGTGCTATTATAGGGGAATTGTCCAAGTTGGATGAAAGGAGTGGTCGGGATTGTCCGCGGGTAGAAGAATGTTAGATCAACTGCATCAACACCCATTCCAGCCGCGGAACGCCCTTGGGAGCATATCGAGTGGGCAACTCTTGCATCATGGAAATTGACCACCACACAGTCACCTTCAAAAGGTTTTTTTCCATGTCCAATCCAACCCACCCTGCGTACGCCAAGAATTAGGCCATCCACTCCCAGAGGGAGCGGCCTGTTGGTTTTCAACCAGTGGATGACCTTGTTCTTTAGCGCCTGATGATTTTCCTGCTGGGTATCCTTGATAGGGGGGACTTTAATAAGAACAACGACATACGGGTGGCACTCAGGGGGGAGGTTGACTGGGGGACACTTGCGTGTTGGTTTCTGGGGGATAGCCACTGGAGAGTGGTTTTTGGGCGGAAGGGTGGTGGATTTAGCCTTAGAAGTTATTGCTGTTCCGCCAGTTTTGGCATGTGGAGCAGCCACGGGTTGTGGATTTGGTCCCGTTCCTCCCTTCTGATGTTTTTTGTGGGCAGGATTGGGCACAGAAGTTGTCGCAACTGGGGGGGGAATGGCATGCACTTGAGCAACATGAGTGGAAACATTCGGCCTTGCCTGCCTCGCACCAGCCTGGGAAGCTGGGGAAGAGGCATTCCCAGTAGCTGGTGACTTAGCCGGCAGTGTCGACTGCTCTCCCGGAGGATGGCTCACTAAAGCCCCTTTTCCAGCGTTCCTATCTATCTTTTCCACGCTAGGCTTCGGCTGCAGTTTAAACAGGGTTTTCAGGGAAAAGAAATTGTCCCTGGTGGCCTGTTCAAATCGGTCAAGCCTGTCCCCCAAACTTTTTACTTGGTCAATGAGTGGTACCAGAAGAGACTTTACCAGTTTCTCGATAGGCTCCAGTGAGAAGCCCTCGTTAGCTGGGACAAGTGTTGCTGGGACCAAGGGGGGGGATTGCAGTGTATCAGCTACAATTTGAGGGGCGTTGGGGTTCCCAGGTGATACAGGTCCTCCGGAGCCTGGATGTGTGGGACCCCTTTGGGGCTGATGCCTGGGGCGCTTATAGAGCGTGGAGTAACAACCCTTCCGGATGCTGGTCGCCCTTTTCCTTTTCCTTGGCACCCGGGTTGGTCGAGTCTGGGACAGTAGTTTTGGATCGGGTGTGGGAACATTGGAGCCAGATTGTGACAAGATACCGGGAGAGCTGACTGCGGGAAGGTCGGGGCGGGACTCTACAACCACAATACAAGGACTGGCGGGGTGAGGAGCAATTAACAAACTTTCTGCCCCATCTGTTCCAACCTCTAATGATGCAATATATGACTCCCCAGGTAGATCCCCAAGCGAAGGTGCGGGGGAAATGGAGATTAATGAGGACGTCGCATGTGCCAAAGCGGAGCATTTGGGAGGGAGGAAGTCTAGTGAGAGGCGACGTTCCGATATAGCAATCTCCTTGTCGATAACAGCCGCCACCCTGGTGATGAATTTGTCCATGGAGCCGAACAACATTGCACCCCCTGGGGCACTTTCTCCGCCCCCCCTCAAGGCCTTACCAGAGCGAGTTGACATACTGGATTCCGGGCCCACAGAATAGCTCCGAGAACTTGGACCCGTAGCAGTGGGTATAAGGGGGGTGGCCCAGCCCTGCCTCCGCCTGCCCCGGACGGCCACAGACGGCCCGCCCTCTACCCGGGCTCTGCCCGGCGCTGCCCGCGCGCGTCCCGTGACGCGGAGGTAGTGTCTGGACTTTGTAGCGCCTCCGGGCGCCAAGACAGCGGGAAACAGGAAGTGCACACACAGCCCGCTGGGAGCTGTAGTCTCCTGCCGCGTTGGTGGAGCGATGGCGGCGAGACCTACAGCGTTCCCCACCCAGGGACTGAAGCTGCGTGCTGGCTGCTGGCGAGATAACAGGTGATCTCGCTTCTGAGTTGGTCCCCCGCTCCCCGAGGGAGTGTCTGGACTTTGTAGCGGCTCCGGGCGCCAAGACAGCGGGAAACAGGAAGTGCACGCACAGCCCGCTGGGAGCTGTAGTCTCCTGCCGCGTTGGTGGAGCGATGGCGGCGAGACCTACAGCGTTCCCCACCCAGGGACTGAAGCTGCGTGCTGGCTGCTGGCGAGATGGCAGGTGAGCTCGCTTCTGAGTTGGTCCCCCGCTCCCCGAGGGAGTGTCTGGACTTTGTAGCGCCTCCGGGCGCCAAGACAGCGGGAAACAGGAAGTGCACGCACAGCCCGCTGGGAGCTGTAGTCTCCTGCCGCGTTGGTGGAGCGATGGCGGCGAGACCTACAGCGTTCCCCACCCAGGGACTGAAGCTGCGTGCTGGCTGCTGGCGAGATGGCAGGTGAGCTCGCTTCTGAGTTGGTCCCCCGCTCCCCGAGGGAGTGTCTGGACTTTGTAGCGGCTCCGGGCGCCAAGACAGCGGGAAACAGGAAGTGCACGCACAGCCCGCTGGGAGCTGTAGTCTCCTGCCGCGTTGGTGGAGCGATGGCGGCGAGACCTACAGCGTTCCCCACCCAGGGACTGAAGCTGCGTGCTGGCTGCTGGCGAGATGGCAGGTGAGCTCGCTTCTGAGTTGGTCCCCCGCTCCCCGAGGGAGTGTCTGGACTTTGTAGCGCCTCCGGGCGCCAAGACAGCGGGAAACAGGAAGTGCACGCACAGCCCGCTGGGAGCTGTAGTCTCCTGCCGCGTTGGTGGAGCGATGGCGGCGAGACCTACAGCGTTCCCCACCCAGGGACTGAAGCTGCGTGCTGGCTGCTGGCGAGATGGCAGGTGAGCTCGCTTCTGAGTTAATGCATCTTCCTTGTCATTTGAGTCGTTTTCTTGTATATTTCTAACCTCTTTTCAGCGTTCAAGGTTGCACTTTAGGAAAAAAAGTGAACGTTTAATTTCCTGTGAAGGTAAGGGTAGTTTCGCAAAAGGAAATGACTCAGTTGCCCTTATGCGGAATAAGCATCTACAACAGTAGAAGTGGAAACTTTCAAGCGATTTTAGAAACTTGTAATATTTGTTGCCTTTGGTTACCCTTAATTCCCTTTGTTGAAATAACACTGTAAAAAAAAGAATGACTAGGTTGGGTTAGAATATCAACTATAATTTTTATAAATACATTTTATTTTTCTCGTGATTTTATAGTTCGAGGTTCAAGCTGGCCTTGCAATGCTTGGCGGGAAAGGAGCAGGACTCATCCTCAACTTGGTGACTAGAACTTAATGACCAAAGCTGCCAATTGTGGAACTGGGGAACAAGGTTCGAGTCCCAGCCGTGCCTTGACCTCCTGTGATGATGGACAATTCTGTTAAGCTCCCTGTGCCTAAAAAACAGTATGCCATGTAGACTGGTGCTCATGTCTCGCGACACAAAAAAGGTGTTTCACACTGAAATGGAAATTTGATATTCTACTCATCTCTATGACAACAGTGTCCACACCAGTGCAATGAGATGTTCCTCTTATATGTTATGCCACAAATGCATTGTTAGATGTGAGCTGCCAACAAAGGGCATAGTCCTCTGAGCAGTCAGTGACTGTAAACATCTCTTCTGCTCTGACCCTAAGTTCCAGATCTGGTCAAATGGCACGACCAGCTCAATCTTAGATGAGAATCTAGGGTTCCCCCTTAACCAGCTATCACTATTTCCTTCTTGTCAACAATGAGTTGTATCTAGGTCTTCCGAGCCACTCTGGAATATCAGCCAATTAAAGATGAAGAGTCAGACTTGAAATTAAACAAGAGCTAACATTTCTGCTCCTTGACATGATTCTGGCTAATTCTATGTAACATCCATGCTCATGCATTTCACAAATTCTGCTCTGCCTCCCAACCCCAGGCATTGCACCAACACTGTCCTACAGAGGCCTAGCTACTACAACACCCTTTCAACCAAGCATCCGAACGCACTCAGTGTGACCCATGATGACAATTGGGGCACCTTCTGAGCTTGTACAGCAAAGCATTATATAAAAGTAACATACAGAGTGTCTATGTTAAGCATTCAACTATCAAAAAGGGCTTTAGGCCTCAAAGGGGTATGTAAAGAGCTACATAAATGTCAATTTAATACAACAATACAATGTATTAGTATAAATATGGCTTCCAGTGTACCATGATCTCAGATCATTTTTAGTGTCAGCTGCAGGCGGTCATCCTACTCTTTTTATTAGGCACTTCTTCCTGCTGGAGAAGCGGTATTTATGAAGACACTGCTTACTGGGATCCATAGACCAATTTAGTGAATCCAGGAAGAATAACAAAATAATCCACAGCTACAGGTAAATTATGCTCTCAATTGCCATGTGACTACATAGTGCATAATGCATATTAGTCTGCTTTGTTCATTTCTGTGTTTATGCACAGCTCTGAAGATATGGTACTGGGGGCGCAGGACCCTACATGAATCTTTACCTGTGTGGTGTCCAAACGTGCCCCTTCTAGCCTCCATGACAGTTGTCTCTTTAACCCCCATTACTAAGGGGTGGAAACTGAGTACCCCTAAGTGACTGGAATCACTATTACCACCACTGAATCACACCTTTTGCTCATAAGAGATAGGAACTACTGAACAGCATGGACCAGGATCACAGCAGTGTAACATTTTTTCTGCCTTTTCTCATGGGCATCCATGCCTTAAACAGATCTGAGCCTGGACAACCAACTGTCATGGACCGAGTTGAGTACATCATCTAATAAAATGTAAAATATATCATATTTGGAAAGGGCCTTTCTGACATAAAATGACTAAGGGTCACTCCGTCACAAATGTGATGGATATCCCATCCGTCAAATTACAATTCCATCATATTCTATGGAACTTGTAATACAGTGGACAGGATATTCGTCATGTTGTGATGGAGTATCCCATCTGCCAAGATCGTAATCAGGCCCTAAATGTCTGCTACAAACATGTGTGATGTTAGCCCTTTCCTTTAAAACATACGTCTGATAACAGGCCAACCTGTTGAAAGGAAACAACCCGTGAATTCAAATTTAAGCATAAGACATGCTAATGTTTGAGAATGACAATGTTCACTGCATGTTTACACCACCACAGGTAGAACCAGTCACACCATAGGTAAACAATTAATGAATTCTTTCTTACATAAACCTGAAAGAAAGTGATGGCAATTGACAAAGAATCTTAAAACCATGATTCTCAGTAATGCTTGTGGAGTAATTTTGAGCATTTACATTTTTGTGCCTCATTAATAACAAGCATAATGTAGTTTCACACTTGATTATACATGTACTGAAACATTTAAAACAATTTTCTATGTTGCGCAGATGTGAGTTTTTCCTTATCCTTGTCAACTATGCCTCAATTTGGGCGGAGCAGTCATATTGTTCAAAATGGATGTCACCATTGTCACTATTGTCCTCTCCCTACATATCCTACTGTTTGTAATTTCTGCACCACAAAGTCAAGCAGAATAACATTTGTTTATTTCCATTGTTATTGTTCATGCTGTTCCCGATTAATCTTCCCCCGCTCAGTCACCAAACTGCAACTATTACTTCAAGGTCTTTCCACTGGCTCACTATACTCCGTTCATAATAAACTGCTGTTGTTCATGTTTCTAGTCTATTTCATAATCTCTGAATAGCATTAGCATAATATAATGGGCATAATAATTATTCATGTAGTGGGATAGTGCTTAGGTGTTAAGACAATATGACGTTTAATAGAGTTGTGTTCTAATTTGCTTATGAAATGATACATTTGCTTACACCACAGTGATTCTGCAGTACTTTTAATTTCATATGAGAAAGAAATGTATAAAAAGCCTTGATTTTGGGGGTGAGCCGGAAGACTTTCCTGTTCTACCAAGAACGCTGTCTGTTTCTCTCTTGATTTTGCTGCTTGTTAGACCTGGCATTCCTGATGTGGTTTCCCTGACTCTTTGCCTTTTTGCCTTATGGCCTCCTGTTTTGGTGACTTCCTTTTTGCTGACTTTAGGATTCTGGACACATTACCACTGCTAACCAGTGCTAAAGTGCATATGCTCTGTACTCAAAATATGGTAACATTGGCTTATCCACAATTGGCATATTCAATGTACTTGTAAGTCCCTAGTAAAGTGCACTATATGTGCCCAAGGCATGAAAATGAAATGTTGCTAGTGGGCCTGCAGCACTGATTGTGCCTCCCACTTAAGTAGCCCTTAAACATGGCTCAAGTCTGCCACTGCAGAGCCTGTGTGTGCAGTTCTAAACTGAAATTTTGACCTGGCAAATTAACCTACTTGCCAGGCCCAAACCTTCCCTTTTATCGAATGTCAGTCACCCCTAAGGAAGGCTTTAGGCAGCCCTATGGGCAGAGAGCAGTGTATTCAAAAGGCTGGACATTTACTTTTGAGATTGACATGTCCTGGTAGTGAAAAATTCCTATCTCTCCCATAGGTTAACATGTGGGATCACCCTGAAACAACTTTGAAGTGTAATTTCCAATTGGGAAAAGATAGAGATTTGGAAATTGGTGTCTCTGGACTCACAATTTAAAATCACGACTTATGATGAAGCCGGTTTTACATCATAAGTCTGAAAATGCCACTTTAGAAAGTTCTGAAAACCAAATAACATGCCATTACTGACTCTGAGACTCAATGTCATTCTTTTATGTGGTCACTATATTTAATATCAGTGATCACCCTTAATCTCTTCTTCTTTTCATTTTACAGAAACAATGTTTTAGAAAAACATTTGTTAAATGCACATTGAAATATATATGACACCAAAAACATCAGATTAAAATTACCCACCCACATTAGACACACTCTACATACAAATTATTACAAACCAACATATAACAAACATTTGAATGAAACAGTACTTTTTATTGCCCAAGAGGAGAGGTTTCAATACGTAATTAGTCCATTCAAATGAAATACTCCTCTTTAATGGGCTGACTCAACCACAATATGCCATACTGGTTTTTAAGCAACGGAATGGTCAAATACTGTTTTTCATTCTCCAATATTCCCACTTATTGAGGGCATATACTTTTGGGTTGAGAATGTGTTACAATATTTGAATGTAAAAGGAGTCTCAATCAAAGCAGTTAAAAAAGCAGTATTATCATCAGTTACAGTGTAACAATATCTGAAAGTCTCCTTTGGGTCATAACTTCTCTTGTTTGAATTCCAGTTCATAGCACCTGACACTTCTATTTGCATCTTAAACTTTTATAACATGTATTGAATTAGAGCTCCTTCACTCAGCAAGCTGAAGTATGTCATGCATTTATTTGTTTTTAAAACCGAAATTGCCAATCCCATTTACACAGTGTTAGCCCCACTTGTAGGGGGCAATGACGTCTATTGCATTAAATTTAATGTAAAGCTCTTTCCTTGGTCCGTTGAGCATTTCAGGGATAGTTCTTCCTAGCAAACGTACTAATCTGACACAATATACACTCACCCCACTGTTTCTGCTAACACAAATCTCTTGATATTACCATTGTAAAGGGAAGGCCAGGAGACAGAGAAGCTTAGCTTTCTCCGGCTTTGCTATGCAGCACATTTACCACCTCCCTCACCCTCTACCCAAACATTCCAAATCCGGAAGTTCAGGAGACTATCAAAACCTGGCCTTTCAACAATGTTTATAGCTTTCAATATTTTGGGTGGTGTATATCAAATACAGCACTGTGAAATCTTAGTTTAGGTGTACCACGTTCATTACTTAAAGAACAATACATAATAACACATATTGAATTTGTCTCAAAATGTTTCTTGGCAAAGATCCATTCAGGAGCGCTTAGAGCACCCATTAATAGCATGTCGTGTGTTGTTTGTGGGTGGAGCTGTGTATGGTAAAGGCACCTGACATGTTAGGGCACCAATATTTGTAATATATCTTGCGAGCTGTTCTTTGATAGTGTAAGTTTAGGCTGTGTCTCTGTCTCCTGGCCCATGCATCTTTATAAATATTTACATAGGACATGACAGCCCTAATCCTAGTGATGAACTATGTGTAAAGAATTGAATAAAAAGAAAAAGAAAATGTGTTATTGCTGAGTATTTAAGCATTATGAAGTTGCCATTCATTTTGTTTCCAGTGTTGAAGACTGACACAGTTGATTTATATATGGGAGTAGAAAGTAGTAAACAAGCTTGGCACAGCCAGTGGGTCTGGCCTTGACAGCGTGCTTCGTATGACATTACTCAATGCATTATAGATTTAGTAAAATAATAATAATGTGAGCTTTTGTAAGATATATTAATAACATATTAACATAAATTCTTATGGTTATACAGCGTGTCTTGAAAAAATAAAATTTGCTATTAGAAACAATATATAAACGGAGGGTGTTTTAGCAAGCACCTTTGGTGTTATCTTGCTGAATATTGTTACAAAGAGACCACCTTACCAACCTTTCGGCCCCAAATATGAAGGCACCAGTAACGGGCAACACTGGCTAGGCTTCCCGACCGCGAACAGGTTTAGTGGCCTGGAAAACGGTCGATTGACAAACATCTAAATCACCGGAGCCCCTATCAACTACAACAGCACTTTTACCCCCAAACCAGGTGCCTACCCAATCTATACCACACAACTATAATGTCTCACAGCAGCTTGAACCCACCCAGCTTTCCATGATTTTCTGGAACGTTGCTGGACTCCGTAACAAGATTGAGGATGGTTCGGCAGCAGTTTTCTTGAACGACTATCAAATCATTTCCATTCAAGAAACATGGGCAATAGCTGCTCTCCACTTAGCGGGATATAGAACCTTTTTCTCTCCTGCCCTTCCCAGTGCCTCAGGTAGACCCAAGGGGGGTCTGGTAATCTACATGGCCAACACTATTGTAGACATAAAGATCATCAAGACAGACCTTCTCCCGAACTTTCAGATCCTTACGTTTTCTGTAGGGAAAAAAACTCACATATCAATAGTAAACATATATAACAACCTGGATCCTGACAAATTTCTGATTATTCTTGACCAAATCCAAGACAAGTTAATAGAACATACCCACTATAAACAGAAAGCGGACTCTTCCTATGTAATTTGGGGTGGTGACTTCAATCTGCATCCTTGTCTAAACATTGATGTCTGTGGAATAGTAGACGACTCAGATATTCCTTTAACTCACTTTACCCACTCAGGAGTGGGGTCTGCTGTGAACAAAATATTATCAGACCTGGATCTCCTTATTCTGAACCCTGTTCAACAAACTATCAACAAACTCGAGCCAACATATAGAGGAAGGGGCCATGAGACCACTGTGGACTATATATTAATCACAGAAGCTTTAAAACCGCGTATTGGAACTTTTAAAATCTTGGAAAACTGCCTTAGTGACCACTCCGCCCTCAGCCTTAGTCTCCAACTATATCACTCGAATCCTCTGATGGTAACTATAGCCAACACTTTATCACAGAATAGCCTCGAGTTGCACAAGACTAATGGCTTCACTATTAAATGGAATAAAGTGGACCCTAATATTCTTACGAAGAGACTTGTCACCCTCGCCTACAAAAACATTATGATCTGTCTTGATCCCCAAGCGGAGGCGAATCAAATTTTAGAACATTTTAATACCATCATAGAATATGTCAAAAACCTGTTAACCAAATCTAATAAACAAAACAAGTCAAAGACCACAGGCTGGTTCAACAGAGATTGTACGAAAGCACAAACCAACTTGAGGAAAGCCCTCGGAGAAACTAATAGAGATCCAACAAAGATCCAAGGCCTTAGAAGAGAATATACTATTGCCAGAAAGACGAGGAAAAAAGAATTAAAAACATCCCTTTGGAAAGCATTACACACTAGTGCACTCGCGAAGGACTCCCAGGCTTTCTGGAAAATAGTCAAATCTCCTTTACTAACTGATCCCAGCGGACCAAAAATAGACGTGGCCATTGACGAGATCACATGGACGAGCCACTTTTCGAACATCTTTCAGTCTACATCTAACTGTGATTCGTATCAGGCTGTATACAATCCAGTCACCTTCCCTATCTCTCTGGAAGTTGACCTATAAGATTTCGAAAAAGCTTTATCCCTAAGTAGGCCTGGAAAAGCTCCCGGTCCCGATGGGGTCCCCGTTGATTTATTCAAATTTCTTCCCGCCCTCTGGACCCCAATAATTACGAGAGTCTGCATGGCAACTATGGAACTCGGATTGCTGGACTCATGGTCATCCTCAATAATGGTCCCCATCTTCAAGAAGGGGGACAGGCAAGACGTCAAGTGTTATCGCCCAATCTCCCTTCTTGACTCCTTAGGCAAAGTGGTCGGCAGAGTCCTCCTTGGCAAATTGCAACAGTGGGTAGCGGACGAAAACATCCTCTCTGACCTTCAGTTCGGCTTCAGGGAGGGCTTTGGAACCATTGACCAAGTATTGAATCTCTCCTTGCTTACATCTAAGTATACCCTCGCAAAAACAGGGACAATTTTCATGACATATGTGGATTTGTCATCCGCATTTGACTGTGTCTCACATTCTAAGCTTTGGTCGCTGCTGAGTAAGATGGGGGTAGATCCCCCTCTTCTGGACTATCTAAGGGAACTCTATAGCGGGGCCACAGCGAGAGTGAGGTTCGGTACAAGAGGAGAACTGACGGCACCGTTTGGGGTAGAGCGGGGAGTGAGGCAAGGCTGTGTTCTCGCCCCCTTTCTATTTTCACTATACACCAACGGTCTTGAAGAGTGTATGCTGAAGGGGGGAAGAGACCTCCCAAAAGCTAAAGATCGCCTGATCCCCGCTCTGCTCTACGCTGATGATGCCGTCATTTTAGCCCGAACCCCAATTGAACTACAGAAACTACTGACCAAATATGCAGATTTCATGGCTGCCCTGGACCTGCACATAAATGTAAAAAAAACTTTTGTTATGGTGACAGGTGGCACAAAAAAACATGCAAAAACCATTTTTTTGAAAAAACAAAGAATCGAAAGAACCTCACAATACCCCTATTTGGGCATTATGATAGATGATGCCCTAAGCTGGAAACCGGCGGTAGAGGCCAGGAGACATCTTTTTAAAAGAGCGATCATGGCATTAGTGAAATTTTCAAATAGACTAGGGAAAAAACCCCAAGTCGAACTGCTTCAAATATATGCCGCAAAGTGCCAATCCATTGCATTATATGGTGCTGGGATCTGGGGGCATATTAACACCAGCCCTATTCAAAAAGAGGAAAACATTTTTATGCGATTCCTCCTATCAACATCACGAGGCACATCCATCTACGCCTCGCACATTGAATTGGGAATCCCCTTCATTGAAGACCTGATTAAAATCCAACCTCTAATGCTTTGGAGAAGAGCCTGGTTATCCGAAGAAAATAATTTGACAAAAAATATTCTTCGAGATATCATGGAGTTGGACAACGCAAAAAAAATACCCTGGCTCACATACATTAGAAAATTCCTCTATGATCTTGGGATTGAGAAATACTATAACAACCCAGAACTAATGAGTGAAATTTCTAAAAAAGATTTAAAACAAATAGCATTGGGTCATTTAGACTCCCTGAGACTAGTAACGATGGCCACAAAAAAATCTGCCATGCATGCAATCCTGATTCAACAGACCTTGAAAATTCAGCCATATCTCACATTGGAGATTTCTACCTATGAAAAGATGCTCCTAACAAGGTTCAGATTGAACCTATTTTTCAGACTGGTGACTTTCCCTGATAAAAACAACTGGAGCACCCAAATGGTCCTGTGCCCTTGTGACGATCATTCTCACCAGTCTACCATCCACACAGTACTTTTCTGTAAGTTCTATCACCCACATCAAAAGACTTGGCTCATCCCTTTATTAAAAAAATGGGGTCACAGGCAGTGTCGCCCAGCGATGCTATCACTTCAACTCTTGGACTCTGAATGTACGGTATACCATGTACTAAACTTTTTAAAATGTATCATGAGACATAGAAATAATTTGTAAAACCGTAATACACTACTTTCTGACTCTTCGTAATATAATATTTTAAAAACCTAAATGCAATTGTTTTTTAAAACGAATCTTTTTAATATCATGTTATCTTTTATGGCTTTTTCAAACTGTAAAAACCGAATAAAGATCATTATTATTATTATTATTATTATTGTTACAAAGAAGCAATGTAATATTACTTTTTTTATATATATAAATATATATATATATATATAGTGCACATTATAAGCAGAATGCAGGTTCGGTGCTAAGGTACTCCATGGTCTGTGGTTTTCACTTTCGTGGCTCAATAATCATGTCTCTCTCACGAGGATTCTAGTATCGTTCGCTGTCACATCGTGTCCTGTTGTATCACACGTACCCTGCACGTTGCAATATTTTACGTTAACAAATAACATCAGTCCCACAGTGCACACCACACAGAGGTGGGTTTGGTCAGTGCTTGAAAACATTGTGTTGCACTCACTGCAGGCTTCTGAAATAGGCTCTTAACCTTCTAAACCATTTGAATGAATTAGAATATGCACGTTGGGAGATAGTAAATACGTCAATATTCAAAACAGAAATGCATGAAACAGCCAGATGTCCATCTTGCTTTTATTTCATCAAACTACATAGTGTAAGAAATACAGTAACAACATTTGGCATATTTTTCCTTTCACTTACATGACGGAAGCTAATGAAAGACGGCCTTGACTATAAACAACTGCTATCCTTTACATTCAACTAGTGTAAAATACTAGCAGTTTTGAAATAAGATGCGGTGAAGCTGAAGCAGGTGTAATTGCTTGTGCTTTACTGTGTTACTGTTAATGGTGCAAAGTTGTGCGAGAAAACTGGGTTTGCCATTACTAGCCTTACTAAAAATATTTTTCAACACACCGTTAGGATATTTATATTGTTTATAAAGATAAAATTGTATATTAGTACTGACACTATATATACTATTTATACCATATGCCTCAGAATTGCATACAAAGATAAATAGTACCGCACAAGAATACATGCTTCAGAAGCGTAGGCACAGCCTACAAAGAGATCAGGCTACAATCGGGCCAGTGCTACATGGGTTTATGTGGGGTGGACGAAGATTGCCTGACACGTAAGCAGCAGTTTTATTTACATAAACATCACTGTTGCCAAACAAAAGGTGTCTGATGAGTAGTTTGTGCGCTCTGAAAACAGCTGTTACATGAGCTATACATTGGCTCTTAAACTCTTGAAAACAAAGAGGGAATCAAAAAAGTATGCCAATCCTTATCCCTACTCTCTCTATTCCTGCCCAATGAAATTATAAGAGATGTTATGTTATTTTATGTTATTTTACATGAATTTGTAACGCGCGCAGCTACTCATGAGTATCCCAGCTCGGTGCCTAGCGGGGTATGGGCAGTGAGATTCAAGCAAAAAAAATTGTTTTTAGTTTCCTCTTAAAGGCCACTGGATCCTGAATAGTGTGCAGGGCAAGAAGAGGAGCATTCCAGGCAACAGCAGCCTTCACCACAAAGGAGCTGCCCCCAAGCCTCTGAAACTTGAAGAAGGGAATCTAGACAAAACGTAGGGACAAGGATCATAGAGAAACGTCTCTGCAGGTAGAGAGGACCGCAGCCGTGAAGGGCACGATGGGCCAAAACCAATGATTTAAATTGAACTCTATTCACCACGGGGAGCCAGTGGAGGGATCACAACTGAGGACAGATGCTGTTCCTATCTGAAGTGCCGAATAGGAGTCTGGCTGCGACATTTTGAACCACCTGTAACTTCTTCAGCAGGTAGCCTGGATTACCATCATAAAGGGTGTTGGCGTAATCCAGCCGCGACAGAATCAGTGCACAGGTAACCGTTTCCCTTGCTGCCTGAGGTAAAAATCTTCTGAGAGGTTAAAGAAGGACAAAACAACAGCCAGCCAACTTCGTAATAAGTGTCGAAAAAGAAAGACTCTCATCAAACCATACCCCCAGATTTTTAGCAGGCTTCCCTGTGGAAGTAGGCAATGGAAACTCAGGAGGCCAGAGCTGTTCTCGAAAATTAGGAGGAAATTTACCAAACAGCAAAATCTCGGACTTCTCTTCATTGCACTTAAGTTGCGCATCGGCCACCATTTAAAAATGGAAGATAAGCAATGCTAAACCAGTAACACAGAATCTGCATCTTTGTCCCAGGTGAAAAGCAACTGGGTGTCGTCAGCATAGGGCCATCACCTTGGCCCCCAACTCCTCCGCCAGATGTATCAGCGGAGTAACATAGATAATAAAAAGAAGGGGGCTAAGGGAGGATCCCTAGGGGAATCCAGTGGTGGAGGAGGAGGGCGGTGGGAGCCAAATCTGCTCATCTTGACCCTCCAAAAAAGACCTGACCCAGACCCAAACAGCACCCGCCACACCGATCCTGGCTAATCGTGCCAGAAGTGAGTGCAGGACTGTATTGAACGCCGCAAGATGGTAAAGAGGAAAAATGCTGTCGCTCACAGTGACTGACACGCCACACCAAATGGCTTTCCTGTGGGCTGATGAAAATATGCATGAAATGCACAAGAAATCCAGTAGTGGGAGGGGTCTGATTCATTGGCCACTCAAAAGATGCTGTTTTATGGGTTAAGTCATCTGTTAAATGAGTCTCAGATAGACTCATTCCAAAGGAGGCTGGCCCAAAAACTCTTAACACACATGTATTGTAATGTTTGTATCATTTGTTGATTACCTTAGAGGAGAAGACGGCTGCTGCTACCTCTACCCCAATCCTAAAGAAAGCAAGAGAAAATGAGAATGTGCGCAAATGTATGTGTAACATATTAATACATTGAGGAAATTATTCTGAACTGGATAAGGGGGAAGACAGGTAGTCCATGATTGACCATTCGTACATTAGTAGTGATGTGTATACATTAAAATTAGGACAAAACTTTTTTGTGAGGTAAACAGAAATATGGCGTAGCCTTGTCTCTGAAATAATGTGCAGGGACAGCCCAACAAAAACACTGGAATGCGTAGAAAATATCCAAAGCTGAAGTACACCCCGGAGGAGAAGCAAAATGTAAATATGTCACTTGTCTGCAGGTGTTTACATTTTCAACCTGGTCAGGCTAAAGTTGTGAACCCTATTTCCACTTTGCCTTACAAACTTGTGTGTGAAAATGCAAAGGTTACAAGTTGCGCAGCTCAGATTCAAGCCTTTGAGTATGCCTTTAGACGCCATGGACTCAAATTCTAAGTGGTTGGTTTAGCTTGTTAGCACCGCTTTCGGGCCATGACACAGCGGGTGCAAAAGCAAGAGTGCAGCTTGTAATTAGTGCCAGGATTCCATGAGGAGGGAACAGGGCTGAGAGTAAGGCAAGGAGCAGGGCCAGCTTTTGACATTAGCTAACTGGGCCCATGTCATGTGCGCCAATCTTCAGAGTTGGTCAACGCGGCACTGCTTTTAATACCCCATCGTCCACCTTCCTTGCCCTCCCATCTCCCTCTCATTCCCTGCCGCCACACACCAACACCCCCTCTCACTCCGACTCAACAACTTTGCTCCACCAGCCTGACGGAGTTAAGCCTTGGGTGATTAGGTGAGTTGGGATGGTACAGAGATATGCTCAGAGGAAAGTTACTGATTTGATGCAGCCGGGCCTATGAAACGGGACCCCTGCTGACTCATTTTATTCACCAACCGCAGTGAGGGCAGCAAAATGTCTTTCCATCCAGGGCGCTACACGAGCAACGGATAGCTCTGGCAAGGAGAAGCACAAACGTCCGCTGCGTTTGACACGGTCGACCATTCCATTCTTCTCGACCGTGTCTGCGCAGCGGGCATTCGGGGCGCGGCCTTCTCTTGGCTTTCATCCTTTCTTCAGGATAGGCATCAGGCTGTTCATCTCTCCGGTTTCTCTGCCCCCTCCTGTCCGGTCACTTGTGGTGTTCCTCAGGGCTCCTCTCTTTCCCCTCTCCTCTTTAATCTGTACATCTGTCCCCTTGTTTCTTCTCTTCTCAAGCTGGGGGTCTCTGTATATAATTACGCAGATGACCTCCAGCTTGTCTTCGATCTCTCTTCTTCTCCCGATTCTATTCCCAAGTTCAGTTCCACCCTTATCTTTATCTCTGAGTGGATGAGCGCCAACCATCTTAAGCTCAACCCCGATAAGACGGAACTTGTCCTCACGGGTGGCCCTTCTAACCCTTGGTCCCCTGCACATTGGCCCCCTTCTTTCGGTCCCCCCCCCACGCCCTCTTCCTCTGTCCGTACCCTTGGCATTAAAGTCAGCTCTGACTTAACCATGCACAGCCAGATCAGCTCTGTTGTGTCTTCATGTTTTCTTTCCCTCCGTCTCATCCGGAAAATATCTCGCTTTTTCACCATCGACGCGCTTAAAACCATAGTCCTGGCTTTAGTCATCTCACGCCTCGACTATGGCAATGGCCTGTACGCGGGCATTCCCTCCCACGAATCCCGACGCTTACAGGCCATTCAAAACCAGGCTGCCCGTCTCATTCTTTCCCTCCCCAAATCCTCTCACATTACCCCGGCTTTGAAATCCTTTCACTGGCTGCCTATCCGCTTTAGATCCCTTTTCAAACTTGCTTGCTTTGCGTTTCGTGCCCACTCTCGCACTGCCCCCGCCTACATCACTTCCCTCATTTTTTCCTATGTTCCCAGTCGCACCCTCCGCTCTTCCTCTCTTTCCCTTCTTCACATTCCCCGCTTCCGTAAATCCAGATCCGGGGGCACTCGTCTCTCTGTCTTGGCTCCCCAGTTCTGGAATAGTCTTCCACTTCATCTTTGCTCCATTCCTATCTTTAGCCACTTCCGTAAAGCCTTAAAAACCTTTCTTTTTTCCTTGGCTTTCCCTTCTTAGGTTCCCCTGTGTTCCCCTCTGTGAGTTCTGATCCAGGTCCCCCAGCGCCAGGAAGCCGCTTGGCAGCAGTGCGCTTTATTAAATATTGTTTTCATTTCATTTCATTTCACAAACAGATAAAATGCACGTAGAAGATGAAGAAATTTTAATTGGGAGGGAGGGGTGGGGGGGGGTGTGAGCAGACACCAAACCAAATTGAGAGTGTGAAAAAGGCCGCTTTATTGAAACAGGTGCATATTCACAACAATACAACCCTGGCAAACGCCTTACAAAACTAACCTCACTAATTAAACTATCACCTTAAAACCCCAAACGTCAGGCCCGCCCCTAATACGTCACAATCCCCACCCCCACCCTGCACAACATAATTACAATTCAACAATATAAAAACCTGCATAATCATTTAAACATTATCCCAACCCAAAAGCATAACACCACATTCCCAAATTACCCACCAACAACTTACGTTAAGCAAAACAGTGTAACCACCCCACAAAACGTTTATTTAAACTTCTCCAGCCATAGCCCCATTTTAACAAAACCCAACAACCTTCATGTCCCTGCTGGCAAAGAACCCCCAATTTCCGCACGGCACCTGTTCCAAGCGACAATGTACAATATATAACCCATATCCACCTGTTCCGACAAACGACCAAAATAGAAATTGAGAAATAATAAATATATAAACCCAAAGGGAAAAAGAATAACAATAAGCTAGAAAAATGTATTTTATATTAAGGGGGGGAGGGAGGGAGAAAATATTTTAAACTAAGCTAAATGAGCTCCCGGCCACCAGGTCACCTAGCCTAAAATGGTGGCCGGGAGGAGGAGCCAGGGGAATATATAATTGGGCTCCCCTAGTAGAAAAAGAGGAGCCCAAAACATGCCCAAAAATAGCCCAGAACCTCCTACAAAGCCCCCCCCCCAGGCGCCCCTCCCAAACAGCCCGGGGGGGGGACCTCCCTTCGGTCGGCTGCCCCCCCAGCCCCCCTTGGGAGGGAGGGGTGGGGGGGTGAGCAGACACCAAACCAAATTGAGAGTGTGAAAAAGGCCGCTTTATTGAAACAGGTGCATATTCACAACAATACAACCCTGGCAAACGCCTTACAAAACTAACCTCACTAATTAAACTATCACCTTAAAACCCCAAATGTCAGGCCCGCCCCTAATACGTCACAATCCCCGCCCCCACCCTGCACAACATAATTACAATTCAACAATATAAAAACCTGCATAATCATTTAAACATTATCCCAACCCAAAAGCATAACATCACATTCCCAAATTGCCCACCAACAACTTACGTTAAGCAAAACAGTGTAACCACCCCACGAAACTTTTATTTAAACTTCTCCAGCCATAGCCCCATTTTAACAAAACCCAACAACCTTCATGTCCCTGCTGGCAAAGAACCCCCAATTTCCGCCACCCAGAAACGAGGGGGGGGGAAGAATTACACCCCTCTCTTTCTGCCCCCCAAACTACACAACGACTGACCACCTAAGCTTCAACCAATAAAATTCTGAATTTTCAAACACCTGGAAAGTACCTCTCTCAATTTCAATAAATATAAATCCATCGCAATTCGAGACAAATGAACTCCATCGCTGCGAAAAAACTTCAGAGTGTCATAACGAATGTCCTTATGAGAAACCCGCCCAAAACCTAAATCTCTGCAAAAACGGGAGACCTCTAAATTTAATTTCCTGCGCGCTTTATCCACTGCCCTAGGCTTAATTGCACCCCTCCAAGATCTACGGGGGACCAATTCAGTCCACAAAACATGACAGCCTGACCACTGTTGTTTTATAAGGGAAAGATCTTTCTTCATAGTTCTCAAAAGAACCACCCCTTTCACCCCATAAAGATCATTTTCACCGAGGTGTAGAAGCAAGACATCCGGACAAATACCCCCTACCAACCAGGAATTCAAAGCAGGAATAAGCTCCCTCCAAATCATACCCCCCTTTCCCTTCCAAACAACATTAAACAATCGATGATTGAAACCAAGCGTAAGACCAAAATAACTCTTTTGAGCTTGAGCTTCCGCACGCCTTATGAAGGAATGCCCCACAATCCAGATCTCGGATCATTCCGCACATAGCGCTGAAAGCAGTTGGAAGACCATCGCCCTAAAGACATAATATCCTGTTGCGACCAACCCCTATTGTGCGCCTCCATTGCTGCCCCAATGCGGAAAGAATGAGTACCATAATGACTTTCATCCAAACCAAGAAAACGCAGAGATTTTCGCAGAACCATGCGCAGTTGATATTCAGTCACCCTAGAACCATCCAAATGTTGAAAAACAGGGACCTCATCATCCGCCCCCGAACAAGCCCTCCAACGCCTAGCCCACCGCAAAGGGCACGTCTCAGAAGGAGAAGATGCCTCTAGCCAAATACCCTTCCCTGTGCTTCTCTGATCAGTTTTCGCGCGAGCCAACCAAATGTGCAACCCTCTCTTGCAAAATTGAACATCCCCCCACCCAACCCCAATATTAACTTTAGATCCTAACAATTCCGACACTCTAAAAGCACCGAAAAACATCCACACCATGAGGGTTGAAAAAAGACAAACCTCAAACTCATCCACACAAACAGAGGGCAATGCTTGCAAAACTCGGGCTAAGGTCTACCATGACAAAGGTTGTCGGACCAACCGCTCCCTTCCCCGCTCCCTGGACCAACCCTCCAACATACGTTTACCAACCTCCCCTGCTGAAGGAGGATAGCCCCAAAGCAATTTGCCCATGAACGCAATACCAGCCAATTTACCTGAAATTGTCACACGAGACAGACCGTTATCCATCAAGTGAAGAATAAACTGCACCACATCCTCAGAACGTCTCCAACCGGGCACGCGCCAGCAAGCTCCAGTTTCTAAAATCTCTTTCCAAGCCAATTCATATGCCGTCCTAGTGGAAACTGCCAAGGAACCTACCACCAACTGTAAGACCCTGTCTCGCCTACAGTCCAAAGATGTTCTGGCATGGGGGTCGGCGTCCTGTCCGCCTCCGAGGCTAGCCCATGGAATCTCTCCCACTGTGAACGAGACAAAGCATCCGCAATGTCATTGTCCACACCAGGAATGTGCAAGGCCTTAAAACTGATGTCATATTTCAGGCACCCCAACACAAAGACCCTCAAGAGCTTCAAAATCTGGGCATCCCTGGCCGACTGCTTATTGATAATGTCTACCACAGCCTTATTATCAATGCGAAACAGGACTTTTTTGTGAGCAAGCTCATGACCCCACAAAGTCAAGGCAACCACCACCGGGAACAGCTCCAGAAATGCAATACTCCTGCCTCCGTCCTTCCACGTAGCAGGCCACTGTTCTGCACACCATCTGCCCTGCCAGTAAAGACCGAAACCAGCACTGCCTGCAGCATCAGAAAAAATGTGGACTTCCCAGACCCAATCTTCTTCCCTGTACAAAGGAATTCCATTGAAAGAATGTAAAAAGGCTACCCACATCCGCAGATCTTCCTTAACCCCTGCTGATAAGCGAACATGATGGTGAGGCAAATAGTGTCCTGATAGAGCCCTACCTAGACGCCTGCAAAAAGTTCTACCTGCCCTGACCACCCTGCAAGCAAAATTCAGATGGCCTAACAGCACTTGAATCTCTTTGACCGTCACTTTTGACTTAATCAGCATGTTCCAACATTTTAGCCTTCTTCTCCACCGGTAAACGTGCTTCCATAGTATGAGAATCTATCTCAATACCCAAAAAAAAGACATGGTCGCGCAGGGGCCCATTGTCTTTTCCGAAGCCAACGGTACACCTAAGAAATCCATCAGAGTCTGGAATGTCCACAAAGCATTCTGACATGCCGAGGAATTGGGAGCGCCCACAAAAAGGAAATCGTCCAAGTAGTGTGTTACTAGCTGGTGTCCTGAACAATCAGTGAAAAACCATTGGAGAAAAGTGCTGAAAGTCTCAAACAGTGAGCAGGAGATGGAACAACCCATTGGTAAAGCCTTATCAACATACCATTTCCCATGAAACTGAATCCCCAAAAGATCCCAATCCCCGGGATGTACTGGTAGCAAACGAAATGCAGATTTAATATCGCATTTGGCCATTTCGGCATCAGGGCCGGCAGTCACAACCAGGGCCATGGCCACATCCACTGAAGAATACGACACTGAAGCAGCTTCTTCATCAATGAAGTCATTAACCGAAGAGCCCTCGGCCATGACAAGTGTTGAATTAAACGAAATTGCCCAGCCTCCTTCTTTGGGACTACACCAATGGGGGAAACAGTGAGATTCTCCAAAGGCCAATCATCAAAAGGACCTGCCATTCTCCCCTCTCGCACTTCTTTATCCAATTTGTCTTGCACCACAACTTTATGTTCATCAGCTGACAATAGATTTTTGGACCACCGCCGCAGCCGCGGTCCTGTATAGCCAAGCCGAAAACCCTCCCGAAAACCATCCAGCAACAACTTACAAGCATCAGCATTCCCATAACCTCTCAGAGCCACTGCTAGCTGACCAAACTTAACCGGAGTATGAGCCTTTGGGCCCAGCTCCTTGAGTGCTTTTCCCTCCCCTATGAGGCTGAGGCTGCTGTGCAGGACCAGGGGCGTTGGTAGACTGTTGCGACCATTGTTGACTCCCTGGTACCCGAAGTCCCCAACACCTGGCCAAAGCATGTTTCCTCCCACATTGAGAACATTCATGCCGGAACTTACAATACTCTCTGGGGCAGTGACCTCTGTTAAAATCCCAACAGGTCCCAGTGGCAGGTTGAGTTGATGTGGCTGTACCCACCCCTCCCCGGGTGGGCTTCACCTGAAAGGGCCGGTAAATTAACGGCAAACCGCTGGCCGTAAAAATCGTTTTGCCACCGGCCGATGCACCCATAATGTGTTGCCACAAGTCTGTGTCCAACTCCCCCCATTTTGCCTCAGGATCCCAAGCCAACCGTGCCCGGAATTCTTCATCATACTGCGCCCATGCAAAACCACTACCCGTTATCTGCGCTTTTCTAATCACGTCCATATACTTAAAAATGGCAACGCAGCGCTCAGGGAATTTTTCGCAGTAGACGCTAGCATATATTAGAAATGCCGCTGTCCAGTTTTCTATCGTCAAAGGAACCTTGGGGCGCTTAGCCAGCTCATACTCTTCCTCCTTAGACCCCTCTTTGGAGCGAACCTCTCTGTGCAATAGTTTCAAAAGCTCGACATATTCACCCTTCCAAATTCTTTCTTTAGTAGCTAACATTAAATGAGCGCCCAAAGGTTTCGTAACGCCCACGTAAGGTAATTTCTTTATCTTAAGCTCCTTGCTATGTGGGGGATCTTTACCTACCTCCATGGGCTCAGTACCAGTGCTAGAATCCACCTTCGAACCCACACCCCCATCACTCGTACCTACCCCTTGATCTTTGACATAACGACCCTTGTGAAGCTTAATGTCAAGACCTACTGAAACTTGGTCGCTACCTGTTCCCACAGACACCATTGTTGGTTTGGCCCGTGGCACAGAAAGCTCACCTGGTTGCAATGAAGGAACTTGAGCCGGCCGCACTCTCCATGCCAGATGCTCCACATCATCGACCCCACACCCTACCGAGTCTGCCGCTCCACGACACTCCCTGACCTGTGAAGAAAAAGGCTGGACTGATGTGCCGGAACCCTTACCACGAAAACTTCCAAACATATTGACGCCACTAGCTACACAAGACCTAGACTCCTGAAATCGTGTTTGACCATCTTGCTGAAAAACAGCCCCCTTAGACTGAACAGACAAACGCTGCCGAGGAGGAGACGGTTCCACTTCCTCACCCCCACTACTCCACTCCAAAAATTCCTGAACAATCTTAGACGCAGGACCTAACACGTGTCCCCTATGCCCCTCCTGCTGTGCATCAGACGATGCCTTCTCCACCCTCACAGAAGGTCTACCCCCCACAGGCAGACCCGGAAACTTCAAAGTGCCCCCAAAGCCACTCAACATGTCAGTCCCTTTGATAGGCGCCACACCGCCCGCATCACGAACCCCTTCCGCCCAGGAAGGAAACACATCCAGACCCTCCCACGACCTGGCACCCACCTGCTTATTGCCACTCCCTTGCAAAGGAGAAAAAACATTACCCTCAACAGCAGGCTCCAAGCGCCCGTTTCCAGACCCAGAAATAAGTGAAGGAGTACCCAACATAACCCGACCAGCAGCCTGTCCAATAGAAACCTCCCCCACCCTTCTTTCAACCTGCGCCCACTCCCCCTCTCCCACAGAGCCACTGAGCACAGAAACCACCTCCCCACGAGTAGATACAGGAGGAGAAAATAAAAGAGGGCTAAAAGGTACAAATTCACCCCCAGAAACCCGCTGCCCAGCCTGCGCCTCCTCATGAACATCATCATCCCCAAACAAATGCTCCTTTGAAACACAAGCTGGCGTAGAAAAACGTGCACCCCCAGCCCCTTCATGCAACGACAACAAATCTGCCTTTTTAAAGCTACCATGAGCTTCCTGTGCCGACTGATCCAAAGATTGTACAACCGGCACTTCAGCCGGTAACATCAAATCCCCCTGCGCGTGTGGCGATAGAAAGCCAACCTGCGCATGCGCGCCAACCGCCACTTCAGCCGGTAACATTATATCCCCCTGCGCGTGCGGTGAGAGAAAGCCAACCTGCGCATGCGCGCCAACCGCCGGTGCTCCTCCCGCCGGCTCTTCCATCTGAACAACGGAGGCAGAAGCAGAGCGCTTCCTGCCTCCGCGCTTAACGGCCCGCTTGCCTCTCGCAGCGGGAACCGAAAGCGAACGAACCGGAGGCAACACAGGGGCAAGAGACACCAATGCCCCTCCATTCCCCACTCCCGGCTGACATAATAAAGCCGCTCCGTCTTCCGCATGTGCGACAGAGCCAGGAGCCGCTCTCCTAGAGCGCGGGCGGCCCCTTTCACTTACCGCTTCCCGGCGGGACCGCTTCGGCGACATGCAAGCCGCGACCACCGCAGAAACACCAGCTGAGGCCTGACGCTGAGGACGCAACGGCCCAGCTGCCTCACCAATTACGAGGTCTAAACGTCCCGCCTCGCTTAGAAGCCGGATGGCTTCGAGCACACGATAATCCTCATAAGACATAATGAAATCACTCCCTGAAAAATACAGCTACAGAAAAATATCTTCAATTAAGAAAATATTTTAAACTAAGCTAAATGAGCTCCCAGCCACCAGGTCACCTAGCCTAAAATGGTGGCCGGGAGGAGGAGCCAGGGGAATATATAATTGGGCTCCCCTAGTAGAAAAAGAGGAGCAGAAAACAAGCCCAAAAATAGCCCAGAACCTGCTCCAAAGCACCCCCCCCGCCCCCCAGGCGCCCCTCCCAAACAGCCCGGGGGGGGACCTCCCTTCGGTCGGCTGCCCCCCCCAAGCCCCCTTGTGGGAAGGAGGCAGCAGAAAGTAGTGAAGTCATGAGATGGGTGTCATGAGAAGTAGAGTCAATGCCATTGAGCATATGCATTATTTTGCCCACAAAGAAATTGAAAAGGAGAAATGTGATAGTAAAGTTGTTCTCATGTACTTAGTTGGTCAGGCACAGACTGCATATTAATGTAGTTTTGATGGCTTAGGTACTGCCGCATAGATCAGCATGTTCCCAATGTGTACAACCTCTGGTCACAGATCTGAATCGTGTAGGGTAGCTCAGAGGTTTAATTATTTGTTGTAGAGTAGAGATCCTTTTGTAACATGTCAAAGTATAATTCAGTAACTTACATGGCTGCAAGCAGCTGCATGTGACCTACAATGCATACGTTTGAATTCTTGTAGGATTTAATGCAACCTTTGTGTATTCAAGGTTGAAAATGGGTCACTATGGTGTAAACGTGCATTTATTAGTACCAAAACATTCATGTTGCGTTTTGTGCTGTAAAAACCGTTAGCATTGGTGTAATTCACACAGTAACATCTGTAATGCACACAGAGTATACATAAAACTACAAATCTTACTAGAGCCTGGGAAAGTTAAAAAACTTTAACATCTCAGTTTATATTTCGGTAATTTGTGAAATGACAAGATAGGTGTATTTCCTCTCATGACCTTTTGACTTGGCAGGCAAAGTGTGAGTGCCCAATGGGGCAAATCCGATGGCTCTTAGGCAAGGCACAGGTTAGACAAAAGAAAATTCTGATTGTCAGTGGAGTGAGACAATTTGCAGACAGGTCGCACTTGAAAGGAAAACAAGAGACCAATATATCTTCTGCAGGCTACTGAACCGCATGAGGAAGCAGACGCTTATTGTTGATGCATGTGTGTGGAACACAGCATAAGAACACTGCACTAGGACACAGTTGAGATCATTTGCAGATCCAGTTTCAAACCTATTTCCGGCCATGAGAAGCTGCCAGATACCATTCACATCCCGATCGAGGGCAAGAACATACTAAGGAGTTGTCTAGGGCAACATTTGTGATTGATACGTATATGCCTTGCACATGCATCACATTTGTTCGAATTGTCAAGGGATATAATAGCAAACGTTGAAGTGTCCTACTGGAGTAGTCACTTCTGAACTGACTTTATTTGGGTAAAAGCCAGCTATGGTGTGTTATCAACCCACGTGATTCTACAAGACAAGACTTTTCTCACAAACACCTCAGAAATGTCTTTGGAAAATACATTTACATTGTCAGTGGGTAGCCAATGGCAGTAGATCCTGGAACAGAACCCAACCATGTCTGAACGAGCTATCCAAAAATATTAGTGGCAGATATATAATAACACCAGAAACACACTGGTGTTGAGTGAGGTAGTTTGGCCCTTTATGCCTATATCACAATGGATGAGAGCCACTGAATGATGCCAAGTGCTGTTTGCTGTAACAATGATAGGCGTCATCAGTGTTGCTGGTGAATCGTGAGAGGAAAAGGTAAGCAGATGGATGATAGATCATTGCTGCGTTCCCAAGAAAACTCTATTTCTAAAGGTGGAGATTTGTCGAATTTTGCACCCAATGGTATTATGAAAATGTTTTCTTTGTACATTTGCAACGTGAGAGCGCCTCATTTACTTATTCCTAAAGAGGTTTGTAAATGTCTGAATGAAAAATATTTCATTTCATCAGGCTTTGCCCTGTTCTTTTCATCAGGATAGCGAGCATCGTGTGCTTAATGAGCGCTCATCTTTTGCCTCACGGCCATGATGCATTGAATGTTCCACTCTTCTTCTTCCACCGATGGGAAGAAAAAAATCTTATTGTATCCCTTTCCACCTATGTATGGACAGTCCTTGCTGTCCGTCACAAATACACACACAAAAAAATAATGAATGAATTTGATGAATAATGGAATGACACTGGAGTTATAGTGTGAGGCCGTTCACACTGCTGTGAACCACTATTGCCTCCAAAGTACCTAAGTGTATACATTTGTCTGCAGCAATACCTGCAACTCATTCATTGTTAAATACTATGATCTTAATAATCTTCTAGACTCATGTATTCTCATTATTATCCTTACATTATGTAGGTCACGAATGAAAAAATATTGTACTCCCTCTGCCTTAATATTCCATACGCCCAGGTTTCAATCACACGATTAAAACCCAACATAAGTGATGCCGCTGATGAGTTAGCAAAGGAGAATTGAACCAGACCTCAAAATCCCTATCCTCCTGGATCGGGATCATCAATGATTACTCCAGTGGTCGTTGTACTTCAAACTCCTGATACAGGCATCGGCCAGTCCAACACTGTCCAGTCCAATACTGACCAATGCAAACCTGCTGGAGGTTCAGACTTCCAACATTAAACCATCCACAGTGGAGAGGGCCAAACATACCAGCATTTTAGAAGAGTTAAATTTAAGATTGTTAAAAAAATTATCTGGAAAATATATTTCCTCCATTTACTTCTATCGATCAGGGGCAATTTGAGGCGAGAGACAGTCAAAGGTAAGCCATATTGGGTTTCAAAAGTCGAGTCTCCCGCCTAAATCGGGTTTACTACTGGCATGTATGGATAAGTGCTCTGAAGAGGCTACAATGTGACATTTAACCCTTAACAAAATTCATAAACAAATGATGAAATATTAATAAAAATATAGGTCTCGCATAAAGTAATCTTACATTTAATTATTCAACATTTGTGGGTGTTATATTTACCTCCAAAGGGAAAGGCAGGCATAACAACTTTGCATTACTATCTGTATGCTGTGAAATGGAATGCCCAAGTCTTTACTTTCACTCTTTTATTTTGGTTTCATAATTGCGTGCAATGAAGCAAAAAAGCGCCAGCCTTCACTTTCCGCATTCTCATGGTGGCCCCCCCATGAAGGCGTCTGCACGTGCGCCAGTGGCGGGACGTGTCGGCGTCTCGTGCGGCGCTACCTGTTAGGGGAGCAGAAACCGTTCCACAGAATGCAAACAAACCGTGCTCTCACGGAGATATGTGCTGAAAGGTGCATCACCTGACACTGCTCCTGGAATCTGCTTCACAGAGGTCACAGTTACTGAACAAGGAGCCTGTCAGAGCGGAACCTCGGCAAGCCTTCTGTTTTCTAGCAAGACTGGCTTGGGAAAAATGCATAAAACAACAGGCGTGAAAAAATGCAACTCTTCCAGCTAGGCTTCTGTATAAACTGAAGGGAGACTGTAACCTAGGACACACAGCATGATTGTGGACAAGCTGTCTATTAGTTATGAACTACAGACCGGAGGAGTGGCCTGTATCGATGGTTAATGAATGCCTCTACGTTATGCCTCCCCAGACAGGGTGCATGGTCAATCAATGATTCTGATGGTTTCAAAGGCCTAAAAGGCGAAGAGAGGATATGGCACAATTAAAGCCAAATGGATGCTGCCCTGCTGCACCTGTAACCTTATCCCTGCTGGGAAAGAACCAGTTTTTGTTTAGACACCGTCCATGGTGAATTATAAAAAGAACATGTCTTGTTCATACAGGAAGTCCTGCTGGCACAAGGCCTGAGTCTCTAAGGTATTTGAACACATAACTTTATTTATAAGTGCAAAATAACATTCTTGATTTACAGAATTGTTAATGGTGTGTCTGAGCCTGTAAAGGGGATTTACCACAGGAAGGTATGTATTTGACTACACTAAAATTTGAAATGTCACATGAAGGGTTATAGTATATGTATTTTCAAAGTGGGAAAGGGTCAGAAACAAGCCCAAGGTTGCTGGAGGGCTCAGCAAAAGGGGCTCCAACTCGAGACAAAATATTCCCTATGGAGAAGCAGAAAAAGTTAGCAAGATGATACTTATTGTAGCATTGCATTTCCAAATTCAGAAATATACTCCTACAATTCTTTGTACGCAAATGGATACCCACTTGAGTACTCTTTGTCAGTTGCGACAGAAACAGCATTCTATGACTATGTCAAGAATTATTCTTAGTTAATGTCAGGAAAGTGAAAAATGTACTCCAAAATAGTTATGTGGCTGCAGGAGAACTGTTGTAATTTTCCCCATGTTCTTCTTGCTTTTCCTTGTGCAAGGGAAATGTGTTGTAATATTAAGTTATATTCCCTTTATATTCCCCCTTCCCTTCTTTTCCTTGCCCATTTCACCCCCACCATTCCATCCTTATTGGTACTTACTATTCCATGGAATTTTAATGTGAAGCTCACAGTAGAATGTTCTGTGGAGCTCCATTCGTCAGTTGGTGCCTGAGGATCTTGACCTAATAAACCAATTCTCTTCTATTTGGAGCCTTCATTATTTAACAAGAACATTCTGATTTTCCTACATTTTCTCTATTGTATCGAGCCTATTGTGTGGCCTTCGTTGTATTGGGACAGGAAACTGTAAAAGTGTAAGTCAAAAGGTTAATGGTAGCTAAAAAGCATTCAAAGACTGCCTTCTCTTGGATATGGTTGACTGTGACGTGGTGAATGCTTCAAGCCATTTCATTTTTCATCGTTACACTTGTATTGCCCATATGCATTCCCTAGCACTGAAGATAGAGAAAATGAGCTATATGAAGGAGACAGTATCCTAAAAGCCAATTTATGACTAGAACTAGTCTCCACTGTCTTTCCACCCTTTGTTCTGTCATACTGAAGCTGGCTTCTTCTTACCTGACATATCCATTCTATATTTCACTTTCGACCATGGTCAGCCATGTCTTATATTAATGATGACACCACTGTTTGATGCTTCATAATGAGGAGCCTTGGCTGCCTCGCTCTTCTTGTTGGATGTCTTGCAGACCATTACTTTGTCCTAAAAAGAAACTTTCTTTTGAAGTGACAAATTAAAGGGAAAAGAAAAGTAATGAAAGAAGTGAAACTTATTTTTTTCTTTAATGTGTCGTGTACATAATTCATACAGGTCTTATTTTAAGAGTCCTGATTCAAAGTTAAAATTGAGGTTTTTGTTTACCATGGCAAGTGGATGAAAGCCAGTAGGTAATGACATAAACTAATATGAATTACTTTGAACCCCATCTTGCACCAAAAATGTGTCTACATTTATATGTTCCTTCCTGTACTCTGTGCTAAATACTGCTTTGTACTGCAGCTGTCTGCAAGTAGAAATGCTAAAAAATGAGACAATGCTGACCCTGAATTAGAGCTTGGATAGAAGATTTCTTTCTTTAGTGTGTGAAACCATTATTCGAAGAGAAATTTTGGCGAGAAGCACTACAGCAAAGAAACCCACCAGGGCAATTAATGATGGCTCAATTTCCACCAGCAAATGAGGGCACAGGAGATGACCAGCAAATTAAGGTATATATCCAGTATTCTTTTATCTAGTCTCTCTAACATGCTGGGTGTTTTTTGCAGTGGCAGTCAAGAAGTCTGTAGAACATACCAAAATAATTGTGCGGTATTGTTGGATGCTCTACAAGGTATTTTCACTAGGAAAGCTGGCTTTCAGTTTACAATTGCGCCCTATGAAAAAAATAATTTAAACCCTATGGAGTGGCACCCGTCTATCCAAATCAGGCATTCAGTACTATACCCTGAGACACGTGTGCGGCCCCTTCTGCAATACTGATAGCACTGGTGCACATGTAGTGCCAATGCTATATTTTTTTATAGCATATTTATTTGAGTTTGAGATGCATCGCATCAACAGGGCCAATCAGACTATACCATAACAATAATATGCCAAACAATAAAGCGAAATCAAAAGAAATCTCCTGCCCTTATAACCACAACCCCGCTCTTCCTCCAACCCAGCACACATTGTTATATACGCAAATTTCATGAAGGCCAGATTTGCCAATCAGCCCTGATTCTAGTCACTTCCCACCTTGAAATGATCAGAATTCATCCTGAAGTATGTGGTGAATAGGGTGAAGAGGCTTGAGGACTACACCTCTGTAATCTGCTCATCTCTGTCAAATTTTGAGATGTTTGTGGGGGCAGGCACTGGCCTTGTAAACACCAACCTGCAGACCCATGCAGTGAACCATACCCCACTTCCACACTGTTAGTGACGGGGTGCCTTAGCTTTCCATTCTCAGCTATATTAATTTAGCGAGGGTCAAACCTAAGTAAAGAAGGGACAGTTTATATCCATTCCCACCTACGTCATCTGTGAGGTGCAAGAGGGCCACCCTTGGGTCTCTCTGAATCTGCCCGGAGAGAACCTCACCCAGTCATGCTAACACTTCCCGACAGAATCTACCCAGTGTGGGGCAGCTCCATATTATGTGGAGGAAAGTGCCCGCCTCCGCACTACACCTGAGATACACCGGAGAGACAATCACTCCCATACCCCACAGCCTATAGCAAGTGAAGTGCACTCTATGAAGATACTTAAATTGTAGCAGTTGGAGTCTGGCTGCAATGGCTGCCTCCTGTGGTGTGCTCAGAATGTCCGTCCATTCATCATTCTCTAATAACCACACATCTGCTTCCCGTGACGTGCGAAGGGCCTCAAATGGGTCTGGTTGATTACAGATAAGTGTTTAGTATATTTTTGCTACTTTATGGTCCATCAAGTCACCTAGAAGAAGTTTGTCCTCCAGTGGGTTTAAGTTGGTTAGTGTGGTCAGTGTGGTAATTACGGAGATATTGCATGATGGAGCTAGAGGTTCTTATTAAATTGGGTGCGATGGACTTGATATTCCACCTGTAGGTCTGGTAGGATTAGAGGACTGCACCCCACATGACCTCCCCGAGGATAGATATCCCAATGAGGTCCCACTTCCGGACCACCACCAGGGCAGCCCACTGCTGAAGCATGTTTCTCCACCAAAATGGCGTATGCTTCAACATGCTGCCGCTTTATTTCAAGTGTCGAAGGGTAGATCGCCAGTGAAAATGCTATCTTGAAAGGGAATCCCTCATTTGCATTGAGGCGTGGCCCCATCAAAATTAGGGTTTGACTTTGCCTCTGTGCACACGCTGTATTATAGACCCGCGTGCAGAGGCGAAGAAACCATCAGAAGGCTCACCTACTGTGTGCGACAAACAGGTGGTGCACAGTCAGTGTGCTCATGAAGGCAACACTCTGGAGGTATTAAAGGGGATACCATGGACCACCCAGACATCTCTTTGCATGCTGGTGAAGTCACTCACTGCATCCGCCTGCAGGAGGATATCTGATCACGCTTTTAATTGCAGGCCTGTACTGAGAAAGATGATCCACGTGCTTCAAACAGCCACTCTGTCTTTCATGAATGAGCTGGCCCTAGGACAGCACAAGTTCATGGCTTCCCTTGTGACAGGACGCTACTTGCTACTACTACTCTGGATATGGTGCACCTGTCTAAAGGTGCTCTGTGGTTCAAAAATGGGCAGTGGCTTGTCCTTTCTGACTCTCTCACAGTAGCAACGTTTTAGGCCAAGAAGAGCATTACAAAATCTCATCAGGTTACACTCAACAATATAATTACCACTAATGCAATGAATTACTTGACCAACTCCGTCCCAGGACTGCATTCAAAACGCTGATACATTGTACCACCTTTACTGAACTTCAGGGACATTGTTCAGCTATAATAGATCTTACTCTTACTCTTTACTACTCTCATACATTAGTGGTAATTGTCTCCATCGAGTTTCCATATCTCTACCTGCAGTATCTCTTTTTGCACATTCCTTCATTCATTGTAGGTTCTAAATTACAATGTGTCATCCTACATACTGTGTTTATTTCATAAAGCTTTTCACTACCAAATAACACAAATAAATATTTCACCATCATGAGAAAAAACAACGTTCTTTGTACAGTATGCTGCTCGCATGAAAAAAGTAAAAAATACATAATTACTATAAAAATGAATCCATGCTGGGGTGGTAAATGTGGTCCAATTACAAAGTAAAGTATGCCTAGCAAGGCAACTAACATCAAGGATCTAGCTTCACTACGTGTGCAGACTGGCAACACTAAGACTTGTTCCTCACAAAGTTTTTTAACACTTTGGCATGAGTTCTAGAATGATGAGTGGGGGGCAGTAAGAAGAGCTGTGACAGTGAGAGTAAATAGTATTACGAAGCTTTTCAAATTCACTACTCTGCACTTTCATTAATGAATATGAAGTACATTTTCCTGCTCACAATTCACCTATTGTATACATAACTCTTATATGTATGTATGTGTATGCTATTACTATAGTTCAATCCTATCCAGAAGGCAGTGGAGCACTGTACATGGTCAAAGGCAAGCATAAAGTAATATGGGTTGTGGATACTCTTGAACTCATATCTCAATTGAAGCAGTGTTGCGGCAGCCTTGATGGATGCAGGGATGTAAGTGAATAGAAAAGGCCTTCTGGCTTGTTTTTTCTTTTTTACACTTCTTAGTCTGCAGTCTGATGGTATCCTGGCTGCGGGTGTGCCAAGAACCAGCAGAGATAGTGAGCTTGTCTGCAAGATTAGAGAGTGCTGGTCTTGATGGATTTGTAAATGATGCATCTAGTTTTGATGATGCTGCAGGCTGGTGGGGTAGTGAATGGAGTTCCATCAGAACAGGGGTGATCTAATCCTATTTCTTCAGGCCCTGGGTGAGATATCCTGCAACATGTAGAATGCCCCTAAAGGGTGCTGGGTGGAATCTGGGTGGCCATAGAGTATGGCATTACCACCATACAGATGCAAGAGTATTAGGGCTTGAGCAGCAGTTCCAAAGTCACTTTTTTGGAAGAAATGGTTTGTCTTTCTTTAGAAGAGAGAGCTGATACAACACTGTCTTTATGGCAATGTGTTCCTTGGAGGTGAAGTTGGTGTCCAGAGTGAATCCAAGTACCTTGGCATTCATTGAATGTTTGGGTTCGAAGCCATAAAGTGTCATGTCATCGAGCGAGATTTGTACTGTATCTTGTTTGTTGTTCTTGGAAAATATCAGGAATGTTTTCTTGTTTGGACTGAGCCTCAGGAAGGTGCTGGACATTCAGGTCTGTATGATGTGCAAGCAGTGTTTGAGGGGTTGGATGTCTGAAGCAGATGAGACTTCCAAGTAGAGTTGTGTATCATCAGCCTATAAGTGAATCTTGATGTTGTTATCTGTAAGTAGAGCACTAAGTGGCTCCATGTGAAGGTTGAAGATGAAAAGAGACAGTGTGGAACCCTGGAAGACTCCACAAGTGATAGGGATCTTTTGTGACCTTAAGGTGGCTATGTGAACAGACAGGTGTCGGTTGGCAAGGAAGGAGTTGAATCAGTGAAGGACACTGCCTGTGAATCCATTCAAGACTCCAGGGTACGTAGGAGGGTGGGATGGTTGGCTAAGTGCTTGCATGCTTAACTGGTGCTTCGAAATGTATTATGCAGATTTTGTATCAATGATTACCTCATTTCCAACTAACAGTGGGTTCTGCCACTGTCATTTGCCAATTGACTCACTTTTACAGAAAAAGATATTCAATGAAGTGGAGGGTCCATTGCGGTGGCGGCTCCACCGCTAAGGCGGAGGAGCTTTGCCCCATTGCTTTTAGTAGTGCAAAGAAGGTGAAATAAAATGATTAAAATACAATGTTGTTATCATTTTCTTTTTTGACACTGAAGCAGGTTTTGGGGTGAGGCAGGGCTTGGCTGGCATTGCAGCCAGCCGGGGGAGGAGGAAATATGTGCACTTAAGTGTGCATGATGGTTTGGCTGGCCCTCTTGGACCAGCAAACTGTCATGTGCAGTTAGCATGTTCCCCACTAGGCTGTAATGCATAGCTTGATGGGGAACATGCACATGCTCCCACTGTCTGTCTGAGCACTGAACCACGGCACTCAGACCAATCACAAAGCTGCTTTGCAGTATTGTAACTGGCTAGGGGAGCATGTTTGTGCTATATGTATATGTATATATATATATATATATACATATATATATATATATATATATATATATATATATATATATCACATAACTTCCCTCCACAACAGAAGAAAAGGAGGCCAGATGGGTTTAAAAGGTAAAGCCAAGCTTTATTTAGCAACATTCAGTGCTGGCGGCGAATGCATTTCGGCTCCTGGCCTTCCACAGCACCCTGCCATGCACAGTAAGTCCTCCACTCAATGTCCCAATCCTGCAACCCTGTAATGAAGGTCCGGAAACTCCTCCCCGGCTGATTGTTCTCACCTGTTGGTGTCCGAAATTGAACAGTGGACTCCAACTCCCAGAATGCACCCTGGGTGTGCAACTGGGTCGGCGGTATGGGTAGTGCCTCTTGGTGGGTAAATGGCTTTGTCCGGATTGTGCAAGAGGGTGGTGGGGGTCCCCACGGAGCGCTACCAAAGTCTGCAAAGCCTTCCTGTGTCCCCTCGGACCGCAGCGGCCTCAGCGTCCAGGGAGGAAATATCGGCAGGGACAGCCATTGCGCATAGCGTCCTAGCGGAGGCAAGTGCTTCCTACCGCCTGATACCTCCTGGTCAGTGAGGCGGACACCGGATGTCTCGGTCTCCCGAGTGTGTAAAATCGCTGAATGAACAACGACGTGTGCCAAATGAAGTCCGGGTCTCTTGGTGCTGCAGGGCCATCCTGGCTGCCCCCTTGGCTGGAGCAGAAAACATCACATAACTTCCCTCCACAACAGAAGCAAAGGAGGCCAGAGGGGGTTAACAGGTATAGCTAAGCTTTATTTAGCAGCATTCAGTGATGGCGGCGAATGCATTTCGGCTCCTGGCCTTCCTCAGCGCCCTGCCATGCACAGTAAGTCCTCCACTCAATGTCCCAATCCTGCAACCCTGTAATGAAGGTCCGGAAACTCCTCCCCGGCTGATTGTTCTCACCTGTTGGTGTCCGAAATTGAACAGTGGACTCCAACTCCCAGAATGAATCATATATTTTACCTAATGGCGGTCGCCAGTAGGTAGTTATAGTTAGGACCTAGTTTCCATAGGAAATCCACAACATTCTATTTGGAATGACTTTGGCGCCGGTGGACGAATCTTCGAGAATTTCTCTAAGAAAATGGCCTGCTTGGCTCCTTCCCTGAAAGTTTGGGGGTTATTTGTGAAGTGGGGACCGAGAAAATAGGGGGTCCCAAAACGTGTTTTCCCCATGCATTTTTCCATAGGACCTTTAGCCAGGGCTACAGCCCGAACAGCTGTACGGAATTACACCAAATTTGGCAAAAAGATAGAGTTCGGTTCGCAGATTGTGCTTTTTATTAAATAGTGTAAATCCGTAGTTCCTGAGAAAATCAAAAGTAAAATCATGGTGATATCTATAGCTGAAGTACCGAACGCGTACAGTAAGTGTACCGAAAACCGTACAATTACGAGCACGAGCTGCATGCTAATTGGCTGTGAACTGTTTGTCAACACTGCAAACCAGGAAGTGTTGGCAGCCATCTTGTGCCTCGGTAGAACCGAGTCACAAGAAAGCAGTGAAAGAATTGTAAAAAACACGCAAAGAGGGCAGGGTAGGAATGTCCTGACCCCCTAGGCCTGCTCAGGGGGTCGCACATGGATTGTTAGACCCTAAAAAATGTTTTTAAAAAAATTGCAGCGTACGCGGATGATACGCGTTTTGGCCGGAAACCCCCCCCCAAAAGCCCGCTTTATTGTTAACGTGCTCTCTCTTTCAAGTAGGAAAGCAGATTGCTTTTCGTCAGAGAGAGCAGCATGTAAGCTGCCTCTCTCTGATGAAAAGCAATGCTGGGTCCCGAAGGACGTGGGGAGCCAGCTGTGACCGTGGGGGCATTTGGGCTAAAAAAAACAGTTCTTTTCAGAACTAACTTTACTGGTCAAAAAAAGAGCTATATTTTTATGATAGTATGTAAAACTTTCTGTTTTCTGCACCAGTGGTACTCTACGCATTCGGGGCCTCGTTTCCAAGCTCACGCTTCTTTCTTTTTCTTCAAGTCTCCTCATTTCAGGTATTAAATTTGCCACTTTCTTCTCCCGGGCTGTGTGCCTCGTCCGCTGCTACACTTTTGTGATATATTAATAATCATATTCTATCTATATTTATTTGAATCGTATTGCCGATGCGCCAAACGTTGATTACAAACTCCGTCCTCCGCCATTTTAGTAGTTTTCCTCCGTTATATTTATTATACCTGCTACTTTCATTTTACGACCCCGCCTACCTTGTTTGTGATCCATGAGATTTCCAACCACAGACACCACGGTGTTTGTCCTTGGCCTCCGATCTTATCAGACTTGGTCACACGCATACCTAAAAACTAATTTGAAGCACGTAAGCCAGTCATTACAACGTGTGACCGTCACCACAAAGCCATTACCATGCTTATGCCTTTATCATGCGTGGTAAATGTATACTAGTTGTAAAAGCATGCGTGGTAAAGGCATGCGTGGTAAAGCCATATGCGTGCTAATGGCTTCGTGGTGACGATCACGCGTGCTTATGACCACGTTGTAATGGCTGATTCCTCCCAAAGGACACTGTAGCAACCGTGTCTGGGCGTGGTGGACTCCAGGGCACCAGGCGGAGGGTCACGCAGCCCCTCTCACACAATATAGAAATCTCTGAGGATTGATTGTTTCCATGGTTTAAAGGGCGTCATTGAGGCCCACACACTTAATTTTGTAGGGGGGTAGCTTTGCACTCGAAAATGCCGCAAGAGGTTTGTAAATGTGGTATGCATTGTTTTGTTTTAATTTGATTCCTTTCTGTTTTGTAGTCCATCCAGAGAAAATATAACTTATTGTTCAGCCAGTACTTTTCAACTCTACTCTCAAACATCTTACTATAGTACTTCAAATTATAAATATTATTTTTACTGTGGATCGTCACCCCCCCAAAAAAAAGAAGTATATCGTTTTTTTATTACAACAACAATAACTGTAAACGTAACTGAAAGATAATATAATATACACCTAGAAAAATATCATTAAAAAAACAATATTATAAACAAATTGTGATGTGGACTCCAAAAGACGTACGATAGGTAGTTTTCAAAACAAAAAAGAAAATTAGAGTTTAAAATTGTGTACATGTGACTAAATAAGGTGAAGCATTACAAGTCAAGGTAACACTACGATTTTACGTGTGCGGTGTGCCTAGTAAATTTCACTTCTGTTATAGCCCCGCATTCAAGTGGTGTCTACATGAAAGTGCCTACTGCTTTACTGACACAAAAGTGGCACAACGGGATTGTAAATACGCCGATTTATTTCTAATGCATTGCAATGGAGGCATTGTATATCTAGGTAGCTGTGCTTACCTTGTATAAACACTGCGGCCACCAGAGTTCACAACTTCAACTTAACTCTGTTAACATGGATATTCAATACGTTGCGGACAATTTCATTGCTGTAGCTCGATATGTAACATCCTACATAACCAAATCAGAAAAGACAGAATTGAAGAGATTTCCCATGAGAGGAGTCTAAGTAAGAAATTATATAGTTACAGTTTGAAGATGTCATCTCATCGAGAAATTGGAGCGTATGAATGTTTGGATCGCTTATCATCTGCAAGTCTATACTCCAAATCTAGTAGAATCATTTGGGTGAGTCTAGGTCTTGCTGCAACACGAAATCGAGTACTTAAATCTGTACAAGAAACGGAATATTTAGCTGAAAAAGAGCCAGAAAGTACAGATATTGTGAAAACAAATATGTTGGAGATATATTACCCAAATAGAAGTCATCATCTTGAGAACATTTGTCTCAATGAAGTGCTGCTAAACTATATATATATTTTTTTATTTCAAATCTTTTTTATTGAAAATTAATACAACCCATAATACAAAATAAATCCAAAAATACAAAATACGAAGACGAATAATAATAGCGACAAAACAAGATAATCATCCAGCTGTAACAGTCACAATAAAGTACGAAGTGACCATACGGGATACATCGGCAAATGAGGGATAAGGAATAATGAATATAATATGGGCAATGACATACCTTGCTAAAATTGAATCATTAATATGCCAATGTACATAACGCACAGATTATACATGACATGGTACCTTGAATCACAGATGGTGTTCCTCACGCTTCCTGTTTTCCAAACATAACGGGTTGTGACTGATAATTTTAATAGTAGTGATACAAATAAAGAATAATGAAGAATAAAGAAGAAAGAATAAAGAATAAGAGGCAACAACTGTGTGTCAATAATTGTTTAGCATAGTTTAGAGCAGTAGGATCATGGCTAGCGGGAATACATATCACACCGACATTAAGGCATTCTGCGAGTTATCCGGTTCAAGGTGGATCATAGCAAAGTTCAAGGGAATCAAGCAGGCTCCATAGTTTAGTGTGGGGTTTTTGCCATGGAGATGAGAAAAGGACGTCATTGTTAGCACCCCTCAGTGAAGCCAGCCACTCCTGCCAGATTTTGAAAGATACGTCGGAAGCATTCTTCCATTTGCTGAGTACTACTTTGCACGCAAGAGTGATCATAAGGTCTAAGAGGTGTCCGTCTTGTTCTTTAGGTATGTTCGAATCAATTGCTCCTAGGACAACATAACTAAACTCTTTAGATGGTCTGTAGTGAAAGATGCGTTGAAAATAATTATATATCTCGTCCCAATATTGTTGCAAAAGTGGACAATGGAAAAGCATGTGTGCTAGGTTACCCACGTCTGATTTGCAATTCCAGCAGAGGGGGCTATCCGTAAGTTTTAATTTGAAGAGTTTCTCTGGTGTCCAATAAGTCCTGTTTATCAGCATGAATTTAGTTTGTGACAGTATTGGTGAAATTTTAGAGTAGAATGGGGTTAGGTGGATTCTGACCCAGTCAAAGGTCATATTGGAGGTGTTACGTTCTTTTTCCCAATCCTGTTCGCATTTCATGTGCGCTTTCTGAGGTATAGGGGCTAAGATCTTGTAAACCCTTGAGACTACATGGCCCAGAGATGTGAGCTTGACTAATTTAGTGCACAAAGTAGGGTTCTGTGGTGTGATGTCTTTAGCCGCTATTAGTGCTTTAAGGTGTAGGAATCTGTAGAAGTCAAGCGGTTGGAGAACAAAACGTGATTGTAGGGTGGCATAGGGCAAAGGTGCGGTTCCCTCGTACATATCCTGCAGTAGGTTTAATCCTCTCTTGGACCATTCTTCCCAGAAGATGAGATGACCTTCGTCCTTTAATGACGGATTAAGCCATAGTGAAGTTAAGTTAGATTTGGAGAACTTTACTTTCACTTTACAGTGTCTTTCTAAGTTAAGGAGAGCTCTTTTAGTGTTGAGGAATATGTATTTAGAATGTGGGAAGGCGGAAGCGTCCAAAGTCATTATGGCCGGGAGTGGTAGATTGTTGATGATAGATTTTTCTACTTGGTTCCATACGGGGGTATAGTCTTGGTATTTGTGGAACCAGTTAGCTCCTTGTTTGCACAGATATGCCGTTTGATAACATCTAAAGTTTGGTAGACCTACCCTACCTTTATCTTTTGGTAATTGCAGTTTCCGTAGTGAAATTCTCGGTTTCTTGTTTTGCCATAGAAAGGCATTAAAGATTTTTTGTATTTTGGTGAAAAAGTCATCGGATAATAACATAGGTAGCATGCTTATTAAATAATTGACAAGTGGCGTAATCATCATCTTCAGAGTTTCCATTCTGCCCCACCAGGACAAGAATTTTGGGGACCAGCCTTCCAATAAGGATGAGATCTTTTTATAAAGGACAAGTTCGTTAATTTTAAGAGTGCTAATTAAGTCTTTCTCGAATTCTATGGCAAGGTATTGAAAGCTTTTTGGTTGCCAGCATAGTCCAGAGTCACCCAGGATACTCTTATCACCTATGTTATTGAGTAGCTTAACCTCCGTTTTGTCTCTGTTTAGTTTATATCCGGATACGTCAGCAAATTCCGTGATTGAAGACATTAGAGCCGGAATTGGCGCGTCCGCGTTTTCAGATACTACTAGCACGTCGTCTGCGTAGGCCGAAATTTTAACTGTGACGTCGCCAAACCCTATTCCGCTGATGAGGCCGTTATGTCTCAAGGAGTATAAGAAAGGCTCAATTGCCAAGAGGAACAACGAGGGAGAGAGTGGACATCCTTGCCTTGTGCCTTGTTGACGTTCAAATGAGGATGATAAGCAGCCGCCCGCCCTCACTCTAGCTGAGGGGTTAGCGTACAGGGCCATCACCATGCGTATGAAGTCCGGTCCCAGTTCGAATTTATTCAGAGTAGCTTCCAGATAAGCCCAGTCAACCTTATCGAAGGCTTTTTCAGCATCTAATGTTACTGCTATTGTGGAAGATTTAGTTAATTTAGCCTTTTCTATGATATGCGTCAGAGTCCTTGTGTTATCACTCGATAATCTATTCTTAAGGAACCCTACTTGCGAAGGGTGTATCAGTTGGGGTAGCACTTTTTGTATTCTTTTTGCTAAAATCATGGCATATATCTTGCAGTCAAGATTGATTAAGCTTATCGGTCTATAGTTTTTTGGAAACGTGGGGTCCTTCCCTTCTTTAGGGAGCACCGCAATGATTGCTTCTGCAGGTGTGCCGTGGATTTGACCACTTGTGGCGAATTGGTCATACAGATCCTTAAGTGGTTCTGTTAGGACATTTGAGAATTTTTTATAAAACATGGCACTAAAACCGTCTGGTCCCGGCGCCTTCCTAGTTTTGAGGGACTTAATGGCGTGGATAATGTCTTCTTGTGATATAGGTCGGTTTAGTTCAGTACGGTCAATGGGAGGGAGGGTGGGAACTTTACATTTATCTAAGTATTGTAATAGTTTTGATCTGTCTATGTCCTTGTTCTTACTGTACAATTCACTATAGAAATCTTTAAAGATCTCCATGATTTTGTTAGGGTCCGAGTGCGGTACTCCTAGCTTGTCAATAATACTTTTTATGGTGGTTTGCTCAAGTTTAAATTTCAAGTAGGATGCAAGACTTTTACCTGCTTTGTTAGTATGGCATAATCTGAAGTTTTTTGGGTGTTGGAACCAAATTCCTGCCCTTTCACTAATAAGTTTGTTGTACTCATACTTTTTATTCATCATTTCATTAAAGGTCCCTGGGTCTTTTAGGAGTATATGTCATTGTTCTAATGCAGCAATATCCCTTTCTAGTTTCGAGATGGCCGAGATAGCATCTCTATTCATGGCAGCACGTATCTTAATTGATACCCCCCTAATAGAGGACTTTAGGGCTTCCCACCTCGTTAGGTCTGCGGTCTCGTCTTTTTTGTTATGTATAAGATAGTCTTTTATGGCTGTTTCTACTGTCTCCCTGTGTTCCTCCTTTTTTAGTACCGCATTGATAAATCTCCACAGCGTACTTCTCTTCACCCCGTTATGGATGGTTAGAGACATCGTTATAGATGAGTGATCGGATACTACGCATGGTTCAATGGAGGTAACTTCAATGTCAGCAGCGGATTTGGCCGAAGTGAGTAAGTAGTCTATTCGTGAGTATGAGCCATGCGGAGGGGAGTAGAATGTATAGTCTCTGCCTGCTGGATTCATTAGTCTCCATGAGTCCACCAGGTTTAAATGCTTACATAGGTTAAGAAGAGCTTTGTGTGAGTTGGATGGTCGGAAGGGACATCGTGAATCTCTGTCGAGCAGAGGGTCCATGGGAAGATTCAAGTCTCCTCCTAGTATGTGTGTTACAGAATCCGGTATCTTATCAATGTGATTACCGAGTTCCCTCCAGAAATCCTGGTCATGCCTGTTGGGAGCATATACGTTAGTAACATAGAACTCTTTTCCATCTTTTGCTAATTTAGTTGATACCCATCTACCTTTGTGGTCGGAGCTACTCTGTAGGACATCGATGTTTGCTCTCTTGGCAATAAGTGTAAGAACCCCGTTCTTCTTTCCCAAGGCGTCAGACCCAATCGCTTCGCTATAATACTTATTTTTCATTGAATTAAATTGGGGTGAGTTAATTTTAGTCTATTGTAGTAATATTATGTCGCCCTTCTGTTTGTAGAGGTAATCAAGAATTTTTCTCTTCTTGATAGGATGATTGATCCCCTTTACGTTAAGTGAAACTATCTTAATCGCTTGCTTACATGTCACCATATTAAATGTATGTGGATGATGTGTCAGTTCTTATTAAAGGAGATCTCAATATAGACGATGGGTGAAGACAGTTATTCATGACATTCGTAACAAAGGCACTGACTGGATCCCACATTGTGGACATGAGCTTGCATTTATACCCCTTTAAAACACCTTGAGCATCATCTGCTCTTTGACATTGATGTGTGTTGTTGCCAGGACACAGAAACAAAAGGGGGGTTGGAAGCATACATAAATCAAAATACACAAGAAAAATCAAACAATCCAATACTAAGAAAATCCCTCCCTGCCCCATCCCCAACCCAAACCCACCCACCCCACCCCCAAAGTACCTTAGGGTCATGGCGACCAAGGAGAAGTAACCAAACCAGTTCTACCTCTCCGTGGCTTTTGCATAATACCTTGCCTACTCAGGACATTAAGGCGATTCGAGCTTGGCAATGCAGTGGTACTTTTACTGTCGGTTTTATGACCATACAAATAACAGAAACAAATTCCTTCCATAGAGTTACTGACCCAAGTCATTCAACAGCAGTAAATACAGATCCCACTAAATCAACAGCAATTGACTCTTGTGTTGGAACAGTGCAGAACATTGCAGAACGTATATCAAATTGGTAGGCAACTTTACCCGAGTATTAATATCATATTGGAAAGAGCGTGTTCGCTCTACCCCTTTTTAACTAGGGAGTGATGCAAAAGATAACCAGATAATTCTGATGCCAGACTGTGATCTAAATGTACACCATACTTAACTAGCGACAGTCTAGCCAGTCTAGTCTATTTCATGATAGACACTGTGGGATGACATCATAGGCCCCAAAACATTTTCAGTAGTCGGGCGGACACCTGCATGGGAGGCTTGAACGTGATAGGGGACCCAGGGAAGGCTTTTTGGACTATAAATTCATCCCAGGCGCAACCAACCGGCCACCCTGCACCTTTGACATTAACATTTCTGAACCACATGAGCTGGATTGTGGCTTGCTTCCCCATACGTAGTACTTAACCTCATTTGATGGCTTCTGGGAACTGTAGTTCATTTTGCTCTGCAGTGTGTACACGGACATGTGATTTGGGGCAAGGTGCACTCCGACCAATAGGAGTGAAGCAGGCCATTCAAAGGAGCGGGTGGAGCAGCATCCTGTTGTTTAGGGGCATCCGAAGAAGGCTCAATGCCGAAATGCATCATGCCCGAATTTGTCAATAAAAGCTTTCCTGGACTTCCCTGGGCCTCATACTTTTCTTCATTGGAGGAGTTTGTGGTGATATTTATATATATATATATATATATATATATATATATATATATATATATGTATATATATATATATTCACTGATATGTGTGTATGTATGTGTGTGTGCACATTTATGTGTATTAAGCAATGGGTCAGAGAGACTAAAGGTATGAACATGGAGTCGCTAACAGCAAGTTGCTAGAACGAACTGCAACCTCCCCCTGAAGTGGTGGACGTCAGCGTGCCTACAGATCATTACAACCGTACGATGTCTAAAATAATCAAAAACATAGCCCCTTTAAAATTCAAAAGAATTCAAGTCAAAGATGAAAGCCCATGGTTCAATGGTTCTCTGAAAGACAGAAACTCAGATTCACAGAAAGAAAATGGAGATAGCTCCCATCATCCCCACATCTAAATCAGCTAAGAAAGATTAGGAAAGCCTACAATAAAAGTGTACTTCAGTCAAAAAAAGACTTTTGTAGAAATTAACTTGATAATGCTAAGAACAGACGGAGAAAATTCTTCGATCTACTAAAGGAATCAGTCAAACAAATTATCCAAATCCTCTCAACTGACAGTTCAATCAGTTTGCAGCTGTGAAGACTTTTCAGCATTTTTTACTACCAAAGCTAGCTCCCTGGAGAGTGAACTCATGGCTACTGCTAATAAACTTGTAACTCAAAAGAGCACTCAAGCGAAGCAGCCAGCCTAGCCTGCACAAACACAATAATGCCCATTGGTCAACCTTCAAACTTTATGATCAGAAAGACGTTGCTAAAACCTTATTGGCCTTAAACCTGAACAACCATTGCAACGATACTCTTCCCACAAAATGTTGGTCTATGGTCAACCACATGGTCATCCCTAGCTGGATTAAAATAATTAATGCCTCGCTTTCTTAAGGTTCCTTTCCTGACTGCGTATAAACAGGCCAGGTCATCCCTCTACTGAAACACCAACCGAGAATCTTTCGGACCCAAACAACTTCAAGCGAGTAACATACATTCCCTTACTGGCTAAGCTGTTGAAGAAATGTGCTCAAAACAACTGAACCTTCACATCACAGAATTTAAGTTACTAAACCAATCAGGTTTTAGACCAGACCACAGCACGGAAACAGCAATTGTGCACATAGCTGATGATGCTTTACTTCATCTCTTACGCCGACAACACCCAGCTGATCCTCTCCCTCACCAGAGACCCCGACACAGCCAGAACCTGCCTACACGAAGGGATGAAAGACGTCACCGAGTGGATGAAGGACAGCCGCCTGAAACTGAACTCGGACAAGACGGAAGTCCTCATCCTGGGATCTTCGCCCTCCGCCTGGGACGACTCCTGGTGGCCCCCAGCCCTGGGCACCGCACCCAAGCCAACCGACCACGCACGCAACCTGGGCTTCATCCTGGACTCCTCCCTCTCGATGACCAGACAAGTCAACGCCGTCTCCTCATCGTGCTTCAACACCCTGCGTATGCTTCGCAAGATCTTCCGCTGGATCCCGACCGAGACCAGGAAGACTGTCACCCAGGCACTCGTCACCAGCCGACTGGACTACGGAAACGCCCTCAACACCGGAACCACAGCCAAGCTACAGAAAAGACTCCAGCGCATCCAGAACGCCTCCGCCCGACTCATCCTCGATGTCCCCCGACGCAGCCACATCTCCAGCCACCTGAGGAACCTGCACTGGCTCCCCATAGACAAGAGGATCACGTTACGGCTCCTCACCCACGCACACAAGTCTCTCCACGACCTGGGCCCCAAGTACCTCAACGACCGCCTGACCTTCTACACGCCCACCCGCCAGCTACGGTCCACCAGCCTCGCCCTCGCAGCCGTACCACGCATCCGAAGAGCCACCGCCGGAGGAAGATCCTTCTCTTACCTGGCTGCCAAGACATGGAACTCCCTCCCCAACCACCTTCGGCTGACCCAGGACCATCTCGCCTTCAGGAAACAACTCAAGACCTGGCTGTTTGACCAGTAGCATACCCCTTTCCCAAGCGCCTTGAGACCCCCCCGGGTGAGTAGTGCGCTATGCAAATGGAATGATTGATTGATTGATTGACCGTAATAAAACCTGTCTACTAGTCCTCCTCGACCTATCTTCAGCATTTGACAGTGTAAATTATGGCAAATTATTAGACCGATTGGAGAATAGGACGGGTTTCTCCGGGACAGTCCTAAAATGGTTTCATTCCTTCTCAGAGAACAGATCGCAAAGATTCTTGGTGAACCACAATCTATCCCTTCCATCCCCAAGTCATATTGGAGTCCCTCAATGCACAACTCTATCCCCATCTTTATGCAATCTGTACATTGAGCTACTGACTGAAATACTGCAGCAGGCTAACATCTCCTGCCACATGTATGCATACAACACTCAGCGGTATATGAAGATCACATCGCTTGAAGAGATCAACATAATAAACTGAGCACTACAAAAGACCGTCCACTGGCTTTCTAGCAATCATCTTAAACTCAACTCACAGACAACAGAATTCCTTCTGATCTCACTTGCTAAATCCTCCGCGATCATCAAGGAATAGCGCAAATTGATCACAGCGCTAAATGGTACTCCGATTCTAGTTTATTCTACCAAGTCACTTGGAATCACGCTGGATAAGGATTTCAACAAGCAAGCTCACATCAACACTATGGCAAATAATGGCCGATTCCATCTGAGCTATCTCAGAAAATTGAAACCATTCATAGACTCTGCTTACCTGAAAACGGCTGTCCAAGCTTTGGTTATCTCAAGGATTCAGTATGGTTGCACAACTCTAGCTGGGCTTCCTCAGATTTCAACAGCCCTACTAAAAGCCTGCCTCAATGCTGCAATGAGACTCATAACGGGTACAAGAAAATTTGACCACATCACTTCACATCTGAAAGCACTTAAATGGCTACCGTATGAGGGAAGAATTCAGCTAAGGATGGTGTGTATAACACACAAAGCTTTATGCTACAAAACACCACTGTAATATTCTTGTTTGCAGATATTTCCCTTTTAATACAAATTCCAATGTTGTACATATTTCCCTTTTAAATAGAATGTCTCTTCATAGCTGCTCATGCACATTGTGTTATGGATTCCATTTAGAATTGTTATGGTCTGAAATGGATTGGGGTGGAGAATAAGGACTGGTAACTTGGAGAGTGGATGTACTGTGCTGCAGTTCAATAAATCTTGGATTTTACTTGGAATTATCTTGGATTTTCAACAATCTTTATTACAAAATTGGCGACGAGGGTGTCTAGTACCTACTACTACAGCAGCACAGGTGTGGTACACCTGATTTTGAAAGGATTTTGGATTTTTACCTGATCTTAACCTAGTTTGGATTTTATAAACTTTTGAAGATTGGAACTTGGTTCATTCCTCCATAGAAGACGTTGCTATCGACTATCCTACTTAAGGACTGAAGGATTTAAAACTTTATTTTACTTGGAATACTATTTACACCTGCTCTCACTGGTGTACAATATTCTATTGGTAAAGCTTTTCATCTTGGAGACTGCACGGTTGAGGACGCTGTGTTTACCGTAAACTACGAAATTTATGGGTGTTTGCGCGAAAGTTTCACAATTTTAAACGAAATAAGCAAATGTTTACCTTTGAATGTGGTTTCAACGGGCAACACGCGAAGGACTGAGTCTTCCCGTGCAACAAATCTCCATGCGCCGTGTTGGAGCGTGCAGTTACCATGGTTTCCAAGTAGTGACTCGGGTGTGCTCGTGAAATAAAGGTACTGTTTCACATTTTGGAATATATTGATCAAATAAGCCACGCCGCACGACGAACTTCACAACTATCTGTTTGACAACATTTTCACATCGCGTGCATTATTGCTGGAAATTTCGAGCTAGTGCTAGACTTTTGCACTATAATCTACAACTGCTGTGTAAGACATTACAGCGCTGATGTACACAGCTGGTGTACTCAAGGATTGAATTTGTGTTTATTTACTTTGCATTTTATTTTCTTTCAACGGTAATAATATCATATTGCTTCATTTTGTTCACTATTTAATTTGTACTATTATCATTTTCACCATGCAGTTTGACCCTCCTTCGAAATTTTTACAATGTAAGGGTGATCCTCCCATCCCCTGGAACAGATGGAAGGAGGAGTTTTTAACTTATTTAAAGGCTATTGATGGGGAAAGGATGGAAATGAAAGAAAAAAGAATATTTTTCTTCATTGTTTAGGATCCGAAGGGCAAGCTATTTTTAGAAATTTACCACCTGTTCCTGGTGACTCTGGTGTATTTGATGAAGCAATGCTTCGTGTAGAAACACGTTTCAAACCCACAACCAGTATTGCTCTGAATCGTTACAAGTTTTATACGAGGGCACAGAAAGAAAATGAATCTTTTGATGATTTTTTAATGGGTTTGAGAGCTTTGGTGGTTTCATGTAATTTTGGTGCAATGACAGACGAAATGATCAGAGATCAGATAATTGTAAATGTTAAATGTAAGAACACACAGGAAAAATTGTGGATATTAGGTAATCCCACTTTATTAGAAAGCATTTCCACTGCCAAGGCTTTTGAACAATCTAACAAATGGATGAAAACTATTGAAGAAACGAGCACTAGGGGTAGCAAGAATGATAAACTAAGGGAAGAAGTATGTGCTATGAACAATGTTACAAAAGGTTTTCAAAACTATAGGAATATATCACGAAACCGCATTGTATGTTTTAGATGTGGGAGTTACAATCATGTAGCTTCCTTCAAGTTTTGTCCTGCCTTGGGAAAAGAGTGCAACAAATGTGGTAGAGTTGGTCATTTTTCCAAGTCCTGTAGGGAAGACAAAAAGAAAATTGGGGACAAAAGTAATTATTTTTAAAAAAAGGGAAGTCTCTTGTGTGAGAGATGACACTGATTTGGGATCAAATTTGTCAAGATGTGAGCATGTCGTGTCTGATGAATCCCTTAAAGAAAGAGGAATGATTGTATCATTAGTGAATTTATGGTTGCTTGAAGAGGATGTGTTGGACTCTCCTAAGTGTGTGGTTAAATTTATGGGTGTTGAACTAGAGCTAATGGCTGATTCTGGGTCTCCTTGGACCATCATACCAGAAGAATACTTTCATGAAATGTATGAATCTAAGATTGCTAAAATTGATTTGTGCCCTCCTGATGTAATGGCAAAAGGTTTCAATGGTTCATACATTGATTTCATTGGTTATATTGCTTCCACCATATATTTTAAGGGTCAATCTGCGTACATCAAATTATATGTTGTAGTAAAGGGTGTGAATGTTCTGGGTTGGCGCGATCAATTCAAACTTAACATTACGTTGAATCCACGCAGCAAAGATCCAGTCACGGTGTTAAAGGATAGAGATGAGTTAAATAAAAGAGTTATGTTTGTAGAAGAGAGTAATGCTTGGAAGTTACTTTCGTGTGAGTTTCCTGGAGTTTTTTCAGACAAGTTAGGTAAGCTAAGCGGGTTCACTCATGTCATCAAGCTCAAACAACGAGCTGAACCAGTTGTGCAAAAGCTTAGACCTGTACCACTCAATGTAAGAGAAGAGTTAAGTGATACTCTAAAAGATATGTTAAAAAATGATGTCATAGAGGAGATAGAATCGTCAGAATGGGTTTCGCCAGTAGTTTTGGCACGCAAACCTGATAAATCTCTGAGACTTTGCATAGATTTGAGAGCACTTAATGCTAATATAGTAGTAGATTGTCATCGTCTGCCGAATATCAATGAAGTAGTGAGCATGATTGGTGAGGCTGTAGTTTTTTCTACCTTAGATTTGAGATCTGCGTATCATCAGGTAGTGTTAGCAGAGGAATCACGTCATCTCACAGCATTTATTACACCTCAGGGATTATATCAATTCAAACGGATGCCATTTGGTTTGGCATCGGCAGCCTCAGTTTTTCAAAGATCGATGTATCATATTTTTAAAGACATGAGTGACTATGTGAAGTGTTTTCAGGATGACATTTTAATATTTTCTAAGAGTGATGAAGTACATATGGAACACCTGAGTAATGTGTGTAAAATGTTAAGTAAGTTTGGTCTTACCATTAAGAGTAAAAAGTGCAAGTTGTTTCAAAAGAAGGTAGAATATTTAGGGCATACTATTTCTGGGAATGGTGTTGCTCCTAAGAAATCGTTAGTTGATGCAATCCTGAAAGCTCCTGCACCCGATTGCAAAGATAAATTGTTATCATTTTTAGGACTCTGTGAATATTACAGTAAGTTTATAGTTGGTTTCGCAACTAAAGTGGAGCCGTTAAGAGAACTAACCAGGAAAGATGTTGAATTTTTGTGGGGAACTAAACAACAAAACGCTTTTGACAGTATTAAACTTGACATGGTGTCAGCTCCTACACTTAGACCGTTTTGTTTGAACAAACTTTGTGTTTTGACAGTGGATGCTAGCCTTTATGGCCTGGGTTGCGTGCTTTCGCAACGTTCGGGTAAGGAGGACTGGAATGTTGCATTTGCGTCTAGATCTCTAAATAACACTGAAAAAACGATATGCTGTAATCGAAAAGGAATTACTAGGATGTGTCTGGGCTGTTGAACATTTCCGGAATTATATTTGGGGTGCAAGAATTTTGATACGTACTGATCATAAGCCTTTGGTGAGTATTCTTTCACCCGGTGGAGGTTTAAGTGCGACTGCTCGTATTGCTAGATTGATGTCACGATTACAAGAATATAGTTTTCACACAGAATATGTGCCTGGGAAACTCAATGTGACTGCAGATTGTTTGTCAAGATTACCATATCCCAGTGTCAGTGATGATGAAGATACTGAAGTCGTAACTAGCATTTCAGAATTATTGTCTGAGAAATTCAGTATCATTTCAGAAGATTTATGGATGAAAAGCATGAGTGAGGATGATGTCTTGTGCAAAGTGAGAGATTATGTGAGTGTGGGTTGGCCTTCTAAGGAATTAATTCCAGCTGAAGTTATACCATTTTACAATGTTGCTGATGAGTTGGCCATAGAGGGAAATCTACTATTCAGAGCTGGAAAATGTATTCCACATTTTGCGGTAAGAGATGTTATTTTGCAAATGAGTCATGAATGTCACATGGGCATGTCGTCCATGAAAAGATTAATTAGGTCAAATTTTTGGTGGCCATGAGTGGATAGGTTTGTAGATAAATTTGTTAGAGAGTGTCCTGAGTGCATTGAAAGTGATAAGACGTGCAAATGTGATCCGGCACCTTTGACTCCTGTGAAGTGGCCAGATCATCTATGGCAGAAATTAGGGATCGATATTGCTGGCCCATTCAATTTTTTACCACAGGAGTGTAGATTCGCTATAGTTGCTGTGGATTATCACTCCAAATGGCCTGAGGTCAAACTGGTACCTCATCCTAACACTGAAAGTGTTATTTTATTTTTGAGAGAGATATTTTCAAGAGAAGGATTCCCAGAAAGCATTGTATCAGATAATGGGGTACAGTTCAAATCTTCAGAGATGTTGGAGTTTTTGAGTAGTTATGGTATAAAGCATTGCACCACTGCTCTGTATGAACCACAAGGAAATGGGCTAGTGGAGAGATATAACAGGGTTCTCAAACAAGGTATCCTATGGGCTCTGAAGGTTGGCGGAATGTGGAAGGAGAAATTGAGAGAAAAGTTATGGCTGTACCGTATAACGCCTCATGCCACTACAGAAGTGTCTCCTTTCCGCCTACTAAAGGGTAGAGATCCTGTATCTAACCTATGTCCTTGGTGGTTTAAGAAAAGTGCTGGTTATCACATGGTTGATGTGAATGTTAAGGATGTAGCTGAGAAAGTTGAACTCAAACAGTGCAAATACAAAAGTGATTATGATACTAGGATGAAAGTCAAACAACCTACTTTTATGGTAGGTGATGTGGTTAGGATTCGTAAACCTGGTTATATTACCAAAGGTGAGACAAAGTTTGGCAAACCTATGAAGGTTGTGAAAGTTTATCACAATAGCGTTGTCACACAAGATGGCAAAAGATGGAATGTTAGAAGAGTATCCAAATGTGTGTCTTAAATTTTCTATTATAACCAGTAGTTTATTTTATGTGTAAGGATTTTTTTTTTTTATGTTTACGTAGTCACTTAATTTTCTTTAGGGGGAAAATGTGTAATATTCTTGTTTTCCAGATATTTCCCTTTTAATACAAATTCCAATGTTGTACATATTTCCCTTTTAAATAGAATGTCTCTTCATAGCTGCTCATGCACATTGTGTTATGGATTCCATTTAGAATTGTTATGGTCTGAAATGGATTGGGGTGGAGAAAAAGGACTGGTAACTTGGAGAGTGGATGTACTGTGCTGCAGTTCAATAAATCTTGGATTTTACTTGGAATTATCTTGGATTTTCAACAATCTTTATTACAAAAACTTTACCTTGTACAGAAAATTATGATTTCTGGAGGCCTTAGATCTTTGAGGGGGGGGTGCAGATTTCCTACTGAAACCACCAATTTTCCGTAAGAAGAGAACCTATTACAGAGCATTCTCAGAAGCTGCACCAAGAATTTGGAATGCGCTTCCACCAAATATCATAGGAATTACATATGTTTTGCAATGTAAAAAAAAGTCCTTTTTCATGAGTAAATTCCTCCCATAACTAACTACAGTCCTCTTGCGGCTCCTTTGAGACCTTTAGTCATCCCTGAATCTACTATTTTCAGACGTGCTAATAGGTAGAGATAAACAGGATGATTGTACTGCCAATATCGGACTAATGACTCCGGCGATAGCACAAGTCAGTGTGTTTTCATTGAGTCTCACCTATGGACCTCAGTCAGACCAGTTTGGATACCCAAGTCCATAAGCAAGATTCAGGACCGATAGCTAAAGAACGGACCTTTATCAACACACATGGTTATTGGTCTGTTCTTGTAAATGTGTATCCACTTCTGAATCCATGTTTTAAAAAAAAGTTTTTTTAGAAAGGATATTACATTTTATATTACATTTTATATGCAAGTATGTCATGACATGCACTACTATAATTTGAGTGATTGTCTAGTAAGACTTAATATGTATATTAGTTGTAAATTTGGAAACTATGAACGAAACTGAATGGTGTTGAATTGTAAAGCACGCTGACACCCAGGATTGGGTCATGTTCGCGATATAGAAAACACAAAATAAATAAATAAAATAAGCACTGAGATTTCATGGAACAAAATACCAGTCTACAGCCTGTAACTGTGTCATAACAAAGCACCATTAAAGGAATATTGGCTATAACAAATCCTTGTCATAATAAATAAGCTAGTCCTACTGCCTTTTCCCATATATTTTCATGATAAATACATCAAGTGTATGGCATTAACCATAACCTTTCCCAGTGAACCAATAAGGCCTGTAGCCTTTATCATCGGCTTGTCACCATACCTAACTTAGGCTTACTACATCGTGGATAAGCATTCTGACAAGACACCCAGCAGGCATTCAGTCATATAATAACAAATACATGCAATATAATAGTAGGCAAAGCAAAATACTATTTCTTCTAAGACAGCCTAAAAAGAATTATCAGAGTTCAAATCTTCTGTCTCAGATGTTGTTTGGGTGAAAGGATGGGGGTTAACCAGCTCCGAAGTCCTTGTCTACTACAGTAATCTGGAGATCTCTCTGTGGGCTTTAATAAAAGGCCAAATCAACCTTAAATGCCTATAGACTTTAAATGTTTTCCACAATAGATATGTCAGGCCTACTGCTTTATCGTAAAATTTTATAATACATAGATCAGGCCTATAGCCTTGATCCTTGGCTTGCTCACATTAACCAACTCAGTCCTACTGAATTGAGCAAAAGCTTTCCTGCAAGGCAGAAAGCACATTACACCCACTCTTTTTCATTAGACACACAAAGCTTCTACCAAATCAAATACTGTACCCAAGGAAATCGTTATGTGGGAGGATCATAGAGCCCTCTCTCAGTAGTACTTCTGAAAATTCTTTATCTGCTGATCCCATAAGTCGGAAAAGCAAGTGCACTGCCAGGTCAGACTTACAAAAGCCGTGGAGGAAAATTTTGATTAATGGAATATCCAGCAATCTGGGTAGGTACATGCTTCACAAAGAGAATCAGTTTGTTAGCAGTAATTCTATGTATCTCCAATGATAGGGCAAATTTCACAGCCTTTCAAAATATTTTCACAATGATGAAGCGGTCATATTCTCTCTATCAAGGAAAACATTTGGTCAAGAATACTATAAAACTTCATATTCTAAAACAATGAATAGAGCATCTTATGCAACGTAACTACGACAAATACTTTGTCATCTATTATACAGTCATTAATTATTCTCAAAATAAATCATGGAAAATGTGAAAAATCCAACTCCATGTTAAAAATTTGAAATTTATGGGGAAGCATAAAAATGGAAAGTGACCATTGCACACCACAATGACAGCAGAGATTACTCATGCCATCTATAAACAGTTTAGATGGCGATTATATGCCTCACCTCATCCACATTTTGGCACCAGAAAAGTTCTCATAACACTTCACAATTAACTGTTACCTTTCCTTGTTCCTTACCCTAGCCAGTCATCCCCATATATATATACGATCTGTCTCTCCAATTGTCCCCAAATCACACCTCCACACACTGGGAAATATTCTTTCTTATACTCACTCCCTCCTCCCTAAAGGAACCCCATACCAAAGCTAGACAGCCTGATGCTAGGTAAGCTTTGCGTGGTATTCTCCGACAACTGACACTTTATAACATGTTTATCAAGCTTCTTACATCTCATGTTCAGCACCACCTTCCTAAAGATAGGGAACATACATTTTATCAAGGAGAAAAACTCACACAAAGTAATAGCTGTTAACAAGGGGAGAGTTGGGGAAGAAATCAGTGAAAAGGGAGATTACTTTAGCTAATGAAATTACTGCCAGTACAAATCAGAATATGAGTAAGGGACAGCTAGGTCAAATCAACTTTTAACCTTCAAGCTATATGTCACAAAAGAAGGCCAGTGCGGGAATATACCACCATTCTTTTGGTGGACTTGCTCCTTTCACGGCTCAGTTCTATCTGATCAGGACTTCGAGGCCCTCCTCCAGCAGCTAGCTCCTACCTGAACCTCATCCCTGGTTGTCTAGTGGTAGAGTGTCACTGCTCTTCTGGTTGACTGCCCTTCTGTCTATCTTTCTCTTTTACTCTCTACCGCCTTCTTGCCTTTGCCTTTTTAGGTCGAGTAATTCATTACTCGAAACCTATTGTGTTAGAACAAACTCTCTGAACAAGCCGGATTTCCTACACTGCATGCTGTGCAGTGGAGCATGAAGCTTCCCCAGGCACGCGCTAGGCCTCACTCACACCCCATATACCTGCTCCCCCTCCCCCACCCCCATGCCTCGAACCAGACTTCATTGCAATGCGCTCCACTCGCTCGCTGCCCTGCCACCCCCCCACCAGGCTCTTGAAGCGCGGTGCTCCGCTGGTCATAAACAGGACCATCTGCTCATTCCTTAGCCCTTCTCTCAATACCTCCCCCTTTCATGTTTTCACCCATCCACCTTCTCTCCCCGTGCGTCTCATCACACTTAATCTCCCCTATTCTTCCCTTCTTGCCTCTCCCCCGCCACCCCCTCCCCCACCACAGCAATGCCGAGGGCTTGTTGTGTGTGCTGCGGATGAGTGCAGTTAGAACATGAAATTGATTTTTTTTTTTGCAATGCTCCGTATTGCTGTTTTATTAGAATCTGCTGTACCATCGTAAACTGTTGCTTGTTTGAACTGTAATCTTGGTGATACCTCCTTTACCGATTCCATTACCTCGGTGGATTTCGCTAGTTTAGAGTGACCGTCACTTTAAATATAGACCACACACCCAGCACTGTATGCAGCCCTGGAGTAGTAAACAGGAAGTGCTAGTTTCAGAAGCTCTCCCACATTTGTTTTGTAGTCTGCGAAGTACCTTATTTCTGTATGACAGCGTGCTGAAAAGAAGTTCATTGTTTGTGCATTCTTCACTGGTTTACGGATTGGATACCAGATGTATAACAATCTGGTTTCGCTTTCTGGTTAGTGCGGCTGCCCTGCATTAGTTCGTTTACATTTTGCGTTACTACTTTCTGAAGAGTTTAAAGACCAGGTGTTTGGGCTTCAATATACATACTGAGCGCGGGTGGAATGACTTGTTTTAAGTTGGCTATATTCGTAATATCCGCATTAGAAATACTATTGTCACGTTGTGTGTAGCTATTTAATATCACCCCGCTTTTAGATATATAATACACATTTTTGTATCGGCTTTCCTGAATCTCAATGTTTGGGGCCCACGCAAGCATTTGTTATTGAGATGTAGCACTTCACTAGTTTGCTTCATGGATGCGCCATATTTTGAATATGGCACACCAGGGCTTTAAGTGGGATGAAAAAACTGGGGGGTCAATGTACTTAAGGGCATGGCTTAAACACACGAAAGCTAAACAAATCTGTGCTTAGCATGATTGTGTGCTGTCCAACTTGTATTTTGCTGTTTCTGTCATTGCATCCAGATATATGATACAACAAGTAACATCATACCTACACCAAGTCAGGACTATTGGCTTTGTTAATGGTTGTTAGTTGTTAGTTCCATAAGATAAATAAACAGCAACCATGGCTTGTTGTTAGAAAGTGGTCTTGTAAAAGGATTTGTTTTGTTTAGTCTGCTTTCTTTGGCCTGTGCAGACTCTTTCCTTACTGACACCGCACTTGTTGTTTACTCAAGGCGGCTGTCTGGTAACTGTCTCTGCTCTCTGCCAAACTGGCCGCTTTTAGAGGCCCAGCCTCTTTTTATTTGTTCTACTCTTGTTGTTATTTTTAATTCCCTTTGACCACTGGTGGAGTTGCTTTTTTTTGTTTTTGACACCCGGGAGAGAAATTATATACTTTTCCTCATGTCTACTCTGCATGCAAGGACACATCCAGGCCACAGTATTCTCATTCTTTGAAAACAGCAACGTTTAGCGCTCAGCCAGGTGACTGAAACCCCAGGCGCTATTCGCGACTGCAGCCGGAACCTTGATGTAAAATTTAGCACTGTGCGGTTGAAATAACAAGCACCGGCCCTGCTTCAGACAGGCATCTGGGTCGTCTCTCCCTGGGGAATATCTTTATTTACATCTTTTAAGCCCGCAGTCGGCACCCACGCAGGCCACGGACACACACTCAACGGATGACACCCCACGCCACAAGGCGCACATCATCACTCATGGCACTCAGTTTCCCGGTCCACTGCAAGCACACAAGCTTACACCACTGTATCAAAAACATGTCCTGCACACTAAAACCTCCTCCCCCCGAACACCCACACTCCACCAAAAACATCTAATAATTGTGGCGCACAGCACTGCTCCTGTCACTCAGTCTGCATGCTCATAGCAGCACAGGGACACATACACTCTACGGATAACACCCCATGCCACAGGGCGCACAACAATGCTCCTGTTCCTTAGTCTGCACACCCACTCATACAGTGGTACACTCGGGAATCTCACCTGCTATTAGTAGGTATCTATGCTGTGGAGTAATGCCTCTGCTTCACAAGTGTTTGATCTATTGGTCAAAGGTTCAAATCCGGGAGGGTCACTGTGCCTTTCATCCTTCTGGGGTCAATACACATGCACTGTAGTTAATAATAAACACGTCCTATTCAGCCATTAGGCACATATAAATGTGCGTGCATGTCTCTAATTTTCCAGGTCCACTGCACGCACACAGGCACACACCACTGTATCAAAAACATGTCCTGCACACTAAAACCTCCTCCCTCTCGACCACCCAGACTTCACGAAAAACATCTAATAATTGTGGCGCCAGCACTGCTCCTGTCACTCAATCATTATAAATAACAATGCCTTTTATTTATATTTAAAGGGACACCACCACATCACTCAGGGGCACCACCACATCACTCAGGGGCACCACTGAGGGGAACCACCACATCACTCAGGGACACCACCACATCACTCAGGGACACCATCACATCACTCAAGGACACCACCACATCACTCGGGGACACCACCACGTCACTCTGGGACACGACCACATCACTCGGGGACACCACCACATCACTTAGGGGCACCACCACATCACTCAGGGGCACCACCAAATCACTCAGTGGCACCACTCAGGGGCACCACCACATCACTCAGGAACACCACCACATCACTCAGGAGCACCACCACATCACTCAGGAGCACCACCACATCACTCTGGGGCACCACCACATCACTCAGGGACACCACCACATCACTCACGGACACCACCACATTACTCAGGGACACCTCCACATCACTCAGGGACACCACCACGTAACTCGGGGACACCACCACGTCACTCTGGGACACCACCACATCACATCACTTGGGGACACCACCACATCACTTAGGGGCACCACCACATCCCTCAGGTGCACCACCACATCACTCAGGGGCACCACCACATCACTCAGGGACACCACCACATCACTTAGGGGCACCACTACATCACTCAGGGGCACCACCACATCACTCAAGGACACCACCACATCACTCAGGGACACCATCACATCACTCGGGGACACCACCACATCACTCAGGGGCACCACCTCATAACTCAGGGGCACCACCACATCACTCAGGGGCACCACCACATCACTCAGGGGCACCACTCAGGGGCACCACCACATCACTCAGGGATACCACCACATCACTCAGGGACACCACCACATCACTCAGGGACACCATAACATCACTCAGGGACACCACCACATCACTCAGGGACACCACCACATCACTCGGGGACACCTCCACATCACTTAGGGATACCACCGCATCACCCAGGGACACCACCACATCACTCAGGGACACCACCACATCACTCAGGGACACTACCACATCACTCAGGGACACCACCACATCACTCAGGGACACCACCACACCACTCAGGGACACCACCACATCACTCAGGAACACCACCACATCACTCAGGAACACCACCACATCACTCAGGAACACCACCACATCACTCAGGGGCACCACCACTTCACTCAGGAACACCACCACATCACTCAGGAGCACCACCACATCACTCAGGAGCACCACCACATCACTCTGGGCACCACCACATCACTAAGGAACACCATCACATCACTCAGGAACACAACCACATCACTCGGGAACACCACCACATCACTCTGGGACACCACCACATCACTCTGGGACACCACCACATCCTCAGCCCAACCACATCATCACTCAGCACCACAACAGCACTGTCCTTGCTTGCTACCAACAAGCATTGCCACAGCCAATAGGACTCACATTAGGAAAGTGTAAGGTATTGGCTTTGTGAATAACAATGCTATTAATTTAGATCTTTTCAAAGCCAACACATATTTAAAAAATGTGTCATTTACAATACCAATAGCTCACACTTTCCTAATGCGCGACCTATTGCATTGCAAATGCTTGTTGCTTTTCCATTCGTTTCTTTCCTGTTGTTTGCCACTTCGTCGTCCCTTCCGCTGTGATCTTCCTTGGCCCCACCCACCTCAAGTGACTCTTCCCGCTCAAGCGTTTCCCGCCTCCCAGCTGTCCAGCCCCACCCACAGCACTATTTAATGGTGGCCACTGCGCGGTGAAAGTGCAGTCCACCAACTTTTTGGTGGACTTGCTCCTTTCACAGAGTAGCTCCGTCTGGTAGCTGCTGCTGTCCTCATTGCTGCTGTTGACCCCTGGTGAGGAGTTCGAGGCTGTCCTCCAACCACAGGCTCCTGCCTGCACCTCAATGGTGATGGTCTAGTGGTAGAGCATCACTGATCTGCTGCTTGACTGCCCTTCTGTCTGTCTTTCTGCTTTTCTCTTTCTCTTTTATTCTCTCCTGCTTCTGTCTTTTGCCTCTGCCTCTTTGCTTTTCTTTCCTTTTTTCTGTTGTTTGCACCTTTGTTGCCCCTGCGATCTGCTGTGGCCATGCCCCCTTCCATTGACCCTTCCTACTGCTGCATTTTCCCGCCTCCCAGCTGTCCAGCCTCTCCCCCCGCAGCACTACTTAATGGTGCATGCTGGTGTGCAAAAGTTGCACCAAAGGCAAGCCAACTGTGCCCATCTGTGCCTGGACCACACCCAGTGCCAGGGACCCTGGTTCTCTGACCTTCCACTGCTATGAGGCTAGCACCCTACTCGCCCTCAACTCAGGACACCAGACCGCCTGCGACCTAGCATCACCGAAGGAGACCCATGGACCCTTCGCCTGCCGGAACTGCATCCACACCTTTACCCACACCAACACAACCGCTCCTCTCACCACCCAGCTGACCAACAGTGCATCCGACCGGATCAACTGCATACTCCTCAACATGAGATCTCTCCACAAACACACCACAAAAATCTGGAACCTCCTCAACGCTGCCTCTTCTCAGCATGCCTTTGTTACAGAAACCTGGACCAACCCCAGTTCTGGACCGGACATCACCATTCCCGGCGACTACAAAATCACATTCAAAGACCATGCCGACTGACTGGGAGGAGGCATTGCCATCATCCACAAGAACACCCTCCAACTCACCACACACTGAAGCAACTCAACGACAACTATGGAACACCTCCAATTCTAGATCCAGACCAACCCCAAAACCTCCCTCCATGGCACGCTCGTCTACAGCCCCCCAAAACCCCTACCCACCCTTCACCAATGCCATTGTAGACCTCATCGTACTCCAGGCTCTCACATCTCAGTGACCAGAACACTGCCTCTCTGCTGGAGAACCCCGCCAAAATTGGACTCAAGCAGCTTATTGACTGCACCGACCAACACAACCGGACACATGCTCGATCCCATTTTTACCACCAGCTCGAACATCACCTACAGCCACACTACCGAACTCTTCTGGACCAACCACCACTGAGTAAATCTCACCTTCGCATACCCGCCGTACACCACACTACCCCGCCTCATCCCCCCATCTCAGGCGGAACAAAGCCAACAAAGAACATCTTGTTGACTTCCTTGGCACGACCACTCTGCCAACACCACATACGACAACACCGCAGTTCGCAACCTTTTCCGGATCTCCAACTGCACCAACACTCTGATACCCCTCAAGAAGTCACCAGGCGAGCAACACTCCAAGACAGCCAGCTGTTTCAATCCCACCCTCCACGAGTCCAGCGGCACCTGCCTATGACTCAAGTAGAGATGGAGGATCAACAAAACCACGGAAACCCACGCAACCTTCAAATCCGCCGTCAACGCACACCACCTTCTCCTCAAAACCAAGAGAAAATGGCCTTCCAAGACAGAATAAACGCCAACACACACAACAGCAAAGAACTCTTTGCCATCGTCAATGAGTTCACCAGGCCCAACAGTGAGACCTCAGCTATACGACCCTCCAAAGACCTCTGCAAGAAACTTATCACCTTCTTCCACCACAAGATCAGGCAGATCCACAACAGCTTCGACACCCAAGACCCCGCCACTATGCCCACCACCACTGCACGCAACTAAACAGATCGAGCTCAACTGGACTCCACTCACCACTGAAAACACTCTCAAGACCGTGAAGAGCATGCACTCAGGAGCCCCATCGGGTCCTTGCCTGTACCACATCTTCCATAGAGCAGCCACCTCCCTCGCACCCCAGCTTTGCTGCACCATCAACTGCTCCATCGAAACCGCCACCTTCCCCGACATCTGGAAACACGCTGAGATCAAACCCCTGCTGAAGAAACTGTCAGCTGAGTAGACAGACCTAAATAACTTCGGACCCATCTCCCTCCTCTCCTTCCCAGACAAGGTCATCGAGAAGGCCATCAACGCCAACTCTCCAAGTTCATCGAAGAGATCCACATCCTTGTTTCTGAAGCAACCACAGCACCGAGATCGCTCTCCTTGCTGCCACTAATGACATCTGCTCTCTCCTCGACTGAAGCAAAACCACAGTCCTCATCCTTCTGGACCTCTCAGCTGCCTTCGACACCGACTCACACGGCACCCTAATCACAAGACTCCATAACTCTGGTATTAGCAACAAGTCTCTGGACTGGATCCGCTCCTTCCTGACTGGCCAAACACAGCAAGTCAGACTACCCCCAATCCTCTCAGAACCTACAAGGATCAGATGGGAAGTGCCCCTGTGCTCCTCCCTGAGCCACACCCTCTTCAACATCTACATGACTCTCCTCTCAGCCATCGCCAGAAGCCACGGACTCAACATCATCTTCTATGCCAACGACACCCAGCTGATCATCTACCTCACTAACACACCTATAGCTTCCAGAATCAACTTTCACAATGGCAGCTGCTACCTGGATGTAAGACAGCTGCCTCAAGCTAAACGTGGAGAAGATCTAAGTACTCATCCTGGAACCTACTCCCTCAGCCTGGGAGGACTCCTGGTGGGCCACCGCACTAGTAACCCTCCCATTCCTACAGACCATGCATGCAATCTTGGCATCATACTTGAGGCCTCTTTCTCATGAACAACAATTCAATGCAGTAGCCTTATCCTCTTTCCACACACTCCGCCATCTTCAAAAGACATTCAGATGGCTCCCCACAGAATCCAGAAAGACAGTCACCCATGCATTCATCACCAGTCGACTTGACTACAGCGACGCACTCTACGCCGGTGTCACCAAGAAACAGCTCAGGAAACTACAGAGCATCCAAAACACCACAGCCAGATTGGTCTTCTACATCCTCCGTTAAAGCCACATGACACAACCCCCCCCAACAACTCCACTGGCTCCCTATCAACAAGAGAATCACCTTCAAGCTCCTTACACATGCCTACAAGGCTCTCCACAACGCAGGAACAGAATATTTGAACCACCGCCTATCCTTCCACACACCCGCCAGACAACTCCGCTCCGCCCACTGGCCCTGGCCTCAGTCCCACAGATCCACAAGACCAAGACGGGAGGAAGATCCTTCTCCTACCTCATCGCCAAGACTTGTAACACCCTGCCCCTCTACCTCAGGCAATCCGCGTTGTTGACCCAGTTCAGGAAACCATTCAAGACCGAGCATCTTCGTTTGAACTTCCACACCCAGATGGATTAGCAGCCCCCCTCAGCACCTAGACACCCTCAAGGGTGAGTAGCCATGCTTTACAAACCCCTGATTGATTAATTGAATGCAAGGGAGTACTTTTTGCAAAGGTGAAAACAAAACAAAGTTACAGAAAGAAAACTAACATAGGGAAAGGCATCAACATTATTTCAAATTCACACTCAACGAGACATATTTATCAAGACTCTGTGCTGGCCCTGCAGTCATGCAGTGACACAAACGAAATTCATTCTACGGTATTAACTTTCCAGCGCAAAAGATATTGAGGCTTATTTACAAGCCTCTTGCGCAGAAGGATGTCACTTTATCCCATATTAAAAGTGACACACCAGCAGCGCACAGGTTTGTAAATCAGGCCTATTTTGTGCAGGAGAGTGCCCCTTTTCAGCCCAAATAATGTTTTGCATTGCTTGGCTCTAAAAATGTATACATCTGCCGCAAGATAACAGTTTGTAAACCTTTCTTCTTGCGTATGTTCTGTTTTGCCTATAGTTGAAACTCTTAGCATGAATGTTCATATATTTAATTGCAGTTTGCAGTGTTCTAGTGTGTTTCGCTTGTAACATTTGTTATGTTGTATTTAAATATAATGCACACATTCTACCATTAGTATTTACTGGCTCGCAGGATATTTTTTCTACTGCACCTGGCAAAAAATGTGTATACGACACAAGATTAGATTAGCATTTTCCAGTGACATACAGATGCCTTTGAGCAAGATTTCTTGACAAAGTCAGATTTCTAGAAGATACCTCACTTTACAGCTGTCAACTGGAACAAAGGTTTGAAACTTTTCAAGCAGGGAGCGCTCACTCACTAATATGTTTATATAATGGAGTGGCCTCTCGGTTACCTGTCAAAAACGTGGTGGGAAAAAAAGATAAACAACTCCCACACACATAAGGCAAATCAATGTAAGTGATTTCTCCAGCAAATAAGTGACAAAATCAAAACATGCTACATTTATTCTCTGCAATGTTTTTTTTTTAAAACATAAAATTTCATAATAGTTTACGTTTTTCTTTCGGCAGGAGCACGGACCAAGTACAGATTGCTTTATATGGATTATGGTCCTTCGGCTGCTGGCACTGTGACTGAGGTTCTATTATTTTATTTTCTTAGATCTTCCTCTTCCTACCTTCCTTTTCTGTGCTGCTGCTTCCCATTTGAACCCCCTGTCCGTGTTCGTTCTTCCCCTCCCACCCCGTCCATGCTGCTTCTTCCCCTCACACTTCCATCCATATTGATTCTTCCCATCACACTCCCAACCGTGTTTCTTATTCTCCTTCCACCCACCAACAGAGATTATGAAAAAAAGTGCCATGACATGCCCAGCACTGGCTGAGCATGTCATAGCACATAGCACTAATGTCAACCGCCCTCCCGTTGTCCCACCCAATTGGCAAAGCTAAAAGCTCACCCATAAATGACATCTAATGGATTTGCCAATTCTTGTTTTTATTTTAGCTGTAGGACTGCATAGTGTACGTGTTTGTAAGTCGTCTCCCCCACTCACTCTGCAATGTTGTTGTTGCTTGCGCTATTGTTTTTACCTCATTGTTGTTGCCCGGTTGTTGCTTTGTTGTTTCTTGCCCCATTGTTGTTGCCCTATTACTGCTGCCTGCCCTGTAATGTCTTATCCCACCGTCATTGTTGCTCCATCACTGTTGCCACTTCATTGCTTGCTCAGTTGTTTGCCTCATGCAACCGCGTTCTTGCTTGCACCGTGAAGCCCACTCGCCTCCTGCATTGCTGTAATCACTCCCCGCGTTCTTTCTTGCTCCATCACCCCATGCTCTTGCTTGCTACACACCCCTCCCACTTTGTTGCTCCGCTAGTCCCCTTGCGCCAGGAAACACAAGCACTGGCAAAGTCAATAGCTTGGGTATGCAAGATCTATTGGCTTTGACAATACATTTTTTACCCATGGCCAACACTGGCACTTAATTTTTTACTTTCAGCCATGCTGCACAGCAGCCTCTCTACTAGTTTTGAACATGCATACTCATTATCTTTGATTCTGTGGTTGTGCTGATTGCTGTTTGACTTTAACCATTAGTTGGACTTTAGGTTTCCTGACCGGCTTCATTTTATTTCTAACACAGAGTCTGCTCACCTCCTGAAGGTTATAACCTGTGTTCTGCAGGTCCAGCCAGAAAAGGCTGTAGTGACACTGCCTTGGCCAATAATGTATGTTTCCAAGTGATTTTGCAGATGGCAATGTGTTCAATTTGGTGATTCCTGAGATTACGCCCTTCAGTTATGTTAACAATCATGTGTACAGCTCTAATAAGAAGGGATCATTAGAGGGTGGAGGTAGTTTGACAAGCAGGGAATCCTGGATCACATAGCAAAATGGCTGTAACCTCCTTGGCTGACATACACATTAAATATCTTTCAGTGCCCGTTGAATCATTTTCTACATCATTAAGTGCCTCTCTCACACAGGCCAGTGCTAAACAATTAAAGAAGTAAGGGTGGTGCTCTAAAAGGGGGCTTTGTCCGATGCCTGGTGAAGTTACTGACATTACGTTGTTGCAGGTTGTGTTCTCCTTGTGACTGGCATATTCCATGTTGAGGTCTCAATTTGCAGCTACCAAACGTTTTGAGAATCCTACTGAGATCCAGATTCTGCAGAAGCAAGACCCATGGATCTTTCCTTCAGGATACTGTAATTCAAACATTAGGTGCAGAAAACTCACATTGGATCAGAATCACAAGTGCTTGGATGCCTAGTATAAAACACATTCAGAAGTTTAAAAATGTTTCTCAACTTCGAAGCGTTTTGCCTATGGAGAAGACCATGTGCTGTGATAAGGGGAAGATGGATTTATTCTGTTTTGTCATTGGCTTACGTAGTATCAAAGATTCCAGTTACAGCTGGGCTGCATGTACGTTCCGATTTCAGGGATCAAACATAGCATGTTCCCTTGGATGAGATTGGAGGAGATTTACAAGATGATGACTTGGGCAACTCTTTGTTATATGTTATGTTGATTTGTATAATGCACTTATCACCCGAGAGGGTATACAGGTCCTTTGGCAGGTGTGTAGGTTATATGAAGAGCCAGCTGTTCAGCTTCTTGAGGAACTCGAAAATTGAGGAGAAGGCGCTGATGTGTTGAGAGGGGTCGTTCCATGTCTTGGGTAGTATGTAGGAGAATGAACGACCTCCAGTTTTGCTTCTGCGGATGCAGGGAGTGTTTGGGAGTGAAAGAGAGGCAGAGTGTACGTGTCTGGTGGGTTGGAGAAAGTGTAATTGGTTGTTCAGGAATTCCAGTCCTGTGTTGTATAGGGCTTTGCATGTGTGCATGAACAGTTTGAAATTGCTGCATTTGTGAATGGGGCGTCACTGAAGCTTCTTGAGATGTGGCGTGATGTGGGTGAGGTATGGGAGGTGGAGTACAAGTCTTGCAGCGGTGTTCTGGTGGGTCTGGAGTCTGTGTAGGAGTTGTTTGGAGATTCCGGTGTAGAGAGTGTTGCCGTAGTCCAGCCTGCATGTGATGAGTGCTTGCGTGATGGTCCTTCTGGTGTTCTGAGTGAATCATTTGAAAATTTTTCATAGCATGCATAGGATGTGAAAACAGGAAGTGCATACTGCATTGACTTGAGCCGGCTTGTTGAGTTTGTTGCAAAGGATGATCCCTAGATTTCTTGCATGGTCTGTGGGTCTTGGTCCTAGCTCCGATTGCCACCAGGTAAAGTCCCAAGGGAGGTCTTGTTGCCAAAGACGAGTACGTCTGTCTTGTTGGAGTTGAGCGGCAGGCAGTTGGTTTGCAATCAGTCTGCTACCATAGTCATGCAGTTGGTAAAACTGGTCTTGGTGGTGGTTGTCCTACCCATCAGAAAGAGGATGAGTTGGGTCTTTTTGTGGTAGGAGAAGACAGTGATATTTTGTGATTGGATGATGTTGGCGAGCGGTGTCATGTATATGTCGTAAAGGGTAGGGCTGAGGGACGATCCCTGTGTGACTACGCATAATAATCTTTTGATCTCTGATGTTAACGGTGAGAGCCTGACTCTTTGGGAACTTGCAGTGAGGAAAGAACAGATTCATTTGAGAGCAAGTCCTTGAATGCTCATGGCGTCTTCTGATGAGGGTGTTATGGGAGACAGTGTTGAAGGCCTCAAAGAGGTCAAGTAGGATGAGGGTCGCTGTGTGTCTATGATTTGAATGTCAACAGTGACTGCAATGAGTGTTGTTTTGGTGGTATTGTTCTTTCTGAATCCTGGTTGAGTGTGTCTAGAAGATGGTGAAGTTCAAGGTGGGTTGTGAGTTGCTCGTTGATGGTCTATTCAATCACTTTGGCTAGATAGGGGAGCAAGGAGATGGGTCGTGAGTTTCTCAGTTGATTTGGGTCAGCTGTGGGGTTCTTGAGGAGGGCGTAGAATTCTGCACGTTTCCATTCATCCAGAAAGTGCCAGACATGATGGAGGTGTTAATGTGGGTAGTGCTGATTGGTGATGTTCCCAGGTTGTACATGTAGTGGGGCATGGGTCAGTTGTGACCCTTGATTAGTTGGTTTGCATGAGTGCCACTTTGTCATTTCTGGTGAGAGTTGTCCATTCAGTCAGTTTGCCGGGTAGGTTAGCAACGAGATCTCAGGAGTTGAGTTGGTATGCGTGATTGCTGTAGATGTTTGCAATTTCTGCTGTGGGAGAAGTTGGACAGCTTGTCACAGTTGTTGGGAGGCGGTAATGTTGTTGACTGTATCTAAGGGTAAGGAGAAATCCTTATCAATTGAGAAAATCTCCTTGCAGCTGTTGGAGCTTCCTTTGATGTGGTCCACTTCTGCTTTTGCCTTGGTGTCTCTTATTTGCTGGTGATAGCGTCTGAGTGCCAGCCTTGCAGTTAGTTCTGTCACTTGTATTGTGGCTGGCTCTTCATTTCATTTCTAGCTGTATACAGTGTTGTTTGGTATTTCTGAGGTTTTCTGTGTACCAGCTGGCCTGATTGTTTGATCTACATTGCTTGTTGGGTTTGATCTGTGGGAGGGAGTCCCTGCAGTTCGTGGGGCTAGGGTTTCTGAAATTTGCAGCTTGAAGTGCAGGCGTTCCATGATTGGGGTGGCGTTCCCTGCGAATGTTGTGCTTTAGATAGAGTGCTTGTAATTGATAGCAAGTCCTCATGGCTTGTGAAGGCAGTCCTTTTGAGCAATCTTGTAGCCCGCTGGCATTGCGATAGCAATGTTGGGTGTCAAGGAGGAGGGGCACCAGGTCTCCGTGATGAAGATGATGTCAGGTGTGTCGTTATTCATCAGTTCCCATATTTTAGTAGTGTGTTTGCTAAGTGATCATGTGTTGAGAAGCATTCATGTGAGTAAGTATTGACATGTGGGTATGCTGTTGCGTGTGTTGTAGGGTGGGGGTGTAGGCGCTGTTGGTGCTTGGGTATTGGGAGGGAATGTTGGGGGTGTTTTTAGTACTTGCATTGGGGGTGAAGGGCTGGCTACTGGAGAGCCCTGCAGTGTGTGCAGGTGAAAGCTCTTACCATCATATGAAGTGCGGCCCGGCATTAGTTGGGGGAATGACATCTGGGGTTAAGCATACTAAGGATTGCTGCAGAGTATCACTGGGTGGTGATCACACCAGGGTTTCTGGTGCAGGACACAGTCCAGGCATGGACAGATGCTGACTGGCTTACCCTTGGCTCTCCAACGGCACACCCTCTGTGCCCATCCACTGCACATCCATGTTGTAGCTGCCATGGAGCAGGTTCTGGGCGGAGGAGGAGTGCAGGATGCTGTGATACGTTGCAGAAGGAAGAAACATGGTGGCATGAGTTTCTCTTTTTTGGCATGAGTTTCTCTTTTTTGGCCCCCTCCTTTTGGAACTCTTTACCCCTCACTATTAGGACTTCTGCCTCTTAAATGGATTTTCACAGGGAACTGAAGACCTGGCTCTTTTTGCATGCATTTGCTGAGTGGTCCACCTCTCTGCCCTCCCATACGTCTGTCCTTAGCGCCAAGAAACTGTTGGGTCTAAGAGCGCTCTATAAAACTCTTAACTTTAACTTTAACTTTGTGATGTCATTTCCTGTGGTGATGGGTGATGGGAAATGAGGTCCGCTTGCTTGGCTTCTTCTTTTGAAGACAGTTTGTGCGGGAAAACCAGTAAGGTCACTTCCTATCCAGATGTATAATGGGAAATTGAGTGATCCTTTGTAGGTGGATGATGGGAGATCGAGTGATGTCACTTCCTGTGAAAATGGGTGATGGGAAATCCCTGACATATACATGGTATTACAGACTGATGATGGAGAATGCTGGACATTCTTGGCATGGAAGAGGGTCCTACAAACTGCAGTAGAATTATGTTATCCAACACGGTGCATATTAAATGTGAGTGATGCTACAACATTTTTCAAAACAAAAGCACATCCCATGGAAGAAACACGCTCCTTGGAATTACTATTATTGGTGACTGTTAGAAATGCAATCTGATAACACAAAACTGTTTTTTTCCTTTTCACTAGATGCTGCTTTAAAAATCACAACAATTGCAGTAGCTGAACCCCTGGTCTTGTTGGCATTCCTCTTTGGGAAACACAAGAAAGAAGGATGCGAGAGGAGTGCTTTCATTACTTACCACTTATCATCATTAGTCTTAGTTCCACTTTTTCTTCACCACATTCCTTGCATCTGTCCTTCTTCCCTGGTTGCTCTAGCGCTTTGGAGTCTATGGAAGCAGCTAGATGGGGCAAAAGATTGGTTCTGGTATGCTGGAAGCCCAAAGTGTTGAAGGGGTGAGAAGGATTCTGCTCATTCAGTAAGGACTGTGACAAGGAAAATAAAACGTAGGTGGAATGAAAACCACTGGTGAGTAATCTGAACATTCCAAACTTTTCACCTTACCCTCTTATGCCCGGCCTTTGTCACACAATTACAGAAGCATGCACTTTTTGAGGCTTCAAGCCTACTCTCTGCTCTTTGTTTAGATCTCGCCTGAGCAAGCGCATGCGCTGCGCTGGCGACACTTTTAGTGAGTGGGCTTCAAAAGCCGACCACAGCTTTTCGCGTGGCCTAGAGTGTGCTGTTACACGCACAGTTATGAGCAGAGGCGCCATCTGGCTTTCCTCTCTCATCATGGCTCATTAAGCGCATCGCTCGCAGGTACCCTTAAAGCCCATGATCGCGATCACTTTCACAACCGCGCGGCCGTGTCACTTTCAATGCCCTGCGGACAGTTTTTACTCTTTCTTTAAGTTCTTTAAGTTCACCCAGCACTTCATCCACTCTCTATTTGACACTCCCTCCCCCTGGCTGGCTTTGATTCACGTATACCTCAACTCCTCCGTGCATACTTCTCCCTCATTTTCACCCGCCCCTCATTCTTCCTTCTCCCTCATTTTTGCCTGACCCATACCCCTTACGTCCCTTTCCTAAGTTTCCCCTGCACACCTTAGTCCCTTCCACTTGCCGCCCACCTCTCCATACTCCCGCCGCATGACCCTCACTCATGTTTTTTTTTTACATTGATGTCTTCCGCCCAGAAATTTTTTATTTGCCGTCCCGCTTCTTTTCATTTGAATTTTTTTTTACATTTCTGCCTTTGCCAGTTGCAGTTTGTTCTCATTTGCACAAATGCAGTATTTGCCTTCCGCCCGTTGCAGTTCGTTTTGATAGTGCCGCCGCACTCTCTAACTATTCTGGAGCGGCAGTAATGGTACATTTGCTCGCTTTTTGGAGGCAGACCTATGGCTGTGCCCACTGCCGCTCTGCTGCTGCAGTCTGAAGCTCTCTCGCCACTGCCCGCTCTTCATTGCAGACACCACCTGCTTCAGTCATGGGTCTTCCTCCTTCTCCTATTAGGCGGCTGCACCTTCCAGGCGGCAACAACAGCCTGCCACTAGCGCTGATGTGTTCCCGGTTTCTCCACATTGGGTGAGTGCATGTAATAATGTCCATGCTGCTTTCACCTTGCGCCTGTTGTGCTGCCTACAGAACTGCACTGTAATCTTCTTTCTAGATGCTGTGCTTTGAGTTCCAGGAGCATTTAATCAGTGTGGTAGCTCACGACCCCCCCTACTGGTTTCAGCATGGTGGCCGCACACCTTTATGTTGAATTACACGGTGGCAAAACACAGGTGAGGAAAACGCTTTTTAATTGGAATATTTGGTTCTTGTATTATGTTTGTTTTTGAAGGAATATTTAATTAACTGTGGTAAATGCCATCAACGGCCGCCGTGCTTCTGCTTTCAGCATGGCAGCCGCATCCATAACTTTACTTTAATTTCTTCTTTTATCGTTCAGGAAAAATTTTAAATCCCGGCTGTTTAATGCCGGTTAATGGCTAGTCTATCCCCATGCCCTGCCTTATTTACATATCCCAGCGCCAAGACGCCTCGGCATTCGAGCGCTTTATAAGAATTTTTATAACATAACATAACAAAATGCCATGCTTCCAGTTCCAGGCACCTTTGATCAGCACGGTAGCTGTGTGGCATGGCAAGTTTGACTTTAGGTGTAAAGGCGGTTCTCGGATGTTTGCAGTAATTAGGTAGACAGGACACGCTTAAGTGCTTCACGCCTTGCAAGAGGAATGGAAGTGCTACAGTATATACGTCCATTTGAATTTTACGTACGTTATACTTTTATCAGAGAAATCGTGTTTCACGGACATCGTGATTGTGGGCAGGTGTTCGTATATTATACTTATTATAAAGAAGTCGACATTCTATAATGCATTCAATCCTGCTACTCCCCGTAACAGATGCAGGCACTGTCAACAGATTTTTAAGCTTCCTGTGTTTACTTGCTAATGTCCCAATTCAAAGTTGTCCTTTATTCCCTTTCACTGTGACTTTAAACGTTGACAGTATCATTTTATATAGAGCAAAGAATGAACTTGATGACGTACATATGTGGTTATTTATTTATGTTTCGATTTTCCTGTATAGAGTTTGCAACCCAGGCTGTTTAAAAAAAGACATTCAATCTAATAAGTAAAAAGTTGCAGGGCCCAGTGCACAATGGTGCCCGGCTAGGATCAGTTAAACATGTTTGAATGGTTTTCTTAAATGAGTTTGGACAGTCCATCCCCTTGTGCGCTCTGAATTTAAAATTTGCTAACATTCGTGCCAAGAATGTTCAATTCTATTAAGGACAGGAGGCGAGGATTATGCTTTCTCATTTCTTTACTGAAAAAATATAGCATCCAATAAGAACACAGTAAAGAAAACAAAAAACTACATTTCCCATTAGTACCATAGAGACCATAGAGGCTAGACAGTATAATAGAGGACAGCACTTCCTCTTTCTTTGTCCAGAACAGTTCAACAATATATAAAAGTCTCAACAATCCCAGTGAACCATGAAGGAAATCACGAAGCACAGGCCATCGGAATGCAGAATGAGGAAGCCGAAGTGGAAGATCATCCTCGCAGAGCATCGTCTCCTGGCAACGTGGAACACGAGAGCAGCAAACTCATTTAGGGTCTGAACCTGAAAGGTAAAACAGAGCCGTAATCACGAACACCCATGAATGTACGAGCCATAATAGACAAAAGGGGTGGGAAAAAAACAAGGCATAGAACAGCATGAAGCAGAATAAAAATACAAGTGCATCCAAGCAGTGATAATAACAATGCAATGCAGATATAAACAAGGGTGGGATAATCCTCGCCTCCTGTCCTTAATAGAATTTAAAATTCTTGGCACGAATGTTAGCAAATTTTAAATTCTATGGCAGGACGGAGGCTCCGATTATGCTTGTTCAAAGCTTAGCCACCACAACAGAAGCAACATCTACAATAGGTTTGAAATAAAATGTTTTAAACACTGATTCCGAAGACCAATCAGCGGCCTTCAAGATATCCTGGAGACCGACACCCAAGGAAAAAGCCTTAGAGGCCATAGCTCCCCGTGCAGAGTGATCCCCAAAGACGGAAACATCAATGCCAGCCTCCAACATGAGCCAACGCACCCAACGTGCCAATGTTGCAGGAGTGACAGGCTTGAAAGGCTTCTGCAAAGCTATAAGCAGTTGACCCTGTAAATCATGTCGAAAAGGTGCAGTACTCACCTCGTAATCCTTGATGCATTGAACCACACAAAGTTTTGGATTGTGTGGAAAAGAAGGGTAAGACACAGAAGACATGTTACTTTAGTACGGCGAGATATGGCAAAGGAAACGCTCTCCGGAGAGAATGTGCGTCCAGCAAGATCTAAAGCTCGAACATCTGAGACGCGTTTGCAGGACAACAGGCATAGCAACATAGTTAGCTTGGCAGACAACTGTTTGCGAGATAGCAAAGCATTGGAAGGCCATGATTCCAAGAAACGCAAAACCACTGAGACATCCCATAAGGTGACATACTTAGGACAAGGAGGTTTTACCATCTGAATGCCTCTGAGTAATTTGGAAACCAAAGGATGTTCCCCAATAGGCTTACCATCAACAGGAACATGTTCAGCTGAAATTGCAGAACAAAAGTTATTTACCGTTCTGTATACCAAACCAGATGAAGCAATAGATGCGAGAAAATTCAGAACTAAAGGGACATCTGCAGAAGAGGGATCCACTGACCGTTGTGAACACCAATCACACCATCGTTTCCAAGCTGACGCATAACGTTTGTGTGTGTTGGGGGCCCAAGCTTCACCGATGAATCTGGCAGCATCTGAAGAAAGGGCTGGGATTTGCCAGCGTCCCCAGAAATCCGCCACGCCACAAGACGGAGATGACCCGATAGTATTGTAAAAAGGTAGGGCCGATGTCGACCAAGAACCTTCAGTGTTTGCCCGGCGTTAGCCGCCTCTCATACCATTCGAGATTACCAAACAAAGAGGCAGGCGCTGGAGACAGGAAGGCAAGAAACAGGAGTTTTTATTCCGACGGAGCAGAACACGTCAAATCAGACAACAGGGTATCTTCTCGAGGTGCTCTAACCGCATCTCTGAGGCCTGGCCTTTTATACACAGGTTTATGGCTTTATTACATACACTGCATCCATAATGTTTCTTTGAAGGACAGAAAAGACATCCTCGGTATTCCCGGTCCAGGCCCGTCCCCACACACATTTACAGTAGAGTTCCCACCCCGATCTCAGCATGTGGTGGTTATCGCGCAGCTGGACATTCCGCTGGGAACGGGAATGTGTGTGATCAGTCGGATCTTTGGGGGTGCAAAAGCGTTGATTAATCCCCGCTCCTTTGATGGGGTGAGTTCCTACTGTAGGGGGCAATAAACTACATCTGCGGGGCCTGGCGGTGGCCTGGGAACAGCTTGGACAATCGGGCAGGGAGGAAGAGGATATCAAAGGCTTGTTCCTGTGAAGGGATGAAAGGGTTATATGGTTTCGGCTCGGGATATTGCGCTGAGGCAGGATCGCGCTTATGGTTCGTTTATGGTTCAAGGAGGAGAGATCGGGGGTTGCCGGAGCGCGGGGGGGTGCTTGGGGAAACAAGAGAGTGAGGGGGGAGAGACGCGCTGGCTATCGGGAGTGGGCAGAGAGGCCATGGCAATCAAAATGGCTGCTGCTTACGCGCACGTATGGATCTGAAAAGGACAAGATGGCGCCGATAATGTTTACGACACAATCCAGATTTTAACAGTCCTCCCTTTTCAACATATCTAGCCAGCTTGTCAATTTATATATATCCCCATTATATTATGTATTTCGATATCATACAAAGCTTTCATACATTCAGCTTCGAAGTTCGGAGTCTTTGGGCAAATACAGTTAGCAAACAGTGAGCACAGAGGCGGCAAGCATTGAATACCCAGGCAGAGTCCACATATTACGACGATTGGTATCAGTACGATCATGAACAACCTCCATCCCCAGTCTTTTACAGCACTCCAGAACCAACTCCCAAGTGACCATCCGTCTTGTTCCTGATGAACTTCTGAGGAGAGTCTGTGGAGGTGTTCAATGGCTTTGTAGACTGAGGGCGAATTGTCTGGTATGTAGGTACAACAGCTGGACCCGATGATACGGCATGCTCCTCCACGGTCCGCCAGAACCACATCTAGAACAAGGCGGTTTTGAAGAGCCACCAGACGGACCGCCTGAAGCTCGGCTGTATTGTTTGTGAGGATACCAGCTGTAATGTTCATCGTTGTTTCGACTGCCTGGGACAAATGCCGAATGGCACGACTGTTCGCCATCGGACCCCAAAGTGGAACAAGTCCCTTTATTGCATCCAAGAATTGTGCTCCAGTGGAGTCGGCCTGCTCAATGTCCTTTGCTCATTTTTGTCGGTGATGGTTTGCCGGAGCCACATAGGTCGGAGGAAGGATGAAGGCAATGTAGCAGGTACCTCCCAGCCCTTTGGGAGCCAGGTGTAGGCTTTTGTACCACAGACGAAGTACATGTTTGGAGAGGTGACAAAAGAGGGTGGGTCGGTTGAGTCCAAAGTTCTGGTGATGCGGCAAGCGCTGTGGCGCACCAGTTGTGTCCCATGGCCTGTGATGGATACAAGGCCCGAGACATTGACGACAGATAGGGCCACAGTCAGGGTGGCAGCCGTTCGTTTCCGGAGGTAGGAGAAGGTGGGTCTGGCTGGATTGTTGAATACTTGCATCTCCACCCTTTCTTTGGCGTGGATGTCCATGTGAACAGAAGTATTGGAGGATAGAGGGCAGAAGGGAGCAGCAGTTCTTCCGGTTTTGTTCAGCCAGACCCCATGATAAAAGTGCGACATAGTTCCGCTGGAAGTGGCATTGTCTCTGTAGCTCTCTTGCAAGAGGATCAGCCAAGCAAGGCAGGAACCATGAACAGAGAAAGGTGAAGGGATGAAGGGGATGGAATGCCCGGTGGCATGTGGTATCAACCCACAGATCCAGCAATTCGTGGCATTGGCAGCAAGGTTGTGTTGGTGCAGCAACTGTATGAAGGAGTTGTTCCAGAACTCCTTACGCCTTTCTTGGATTTGAGGTGAAAGAGAGACCAGGTAGTGTTCTTTCATGGTGGTAGGCTGTGCAGTCGTTAGAAATGTCTTATGAGCCGGTGCGTTCTCTTCCACGATCCAGAAGGTAGTCATGAGGAGGAGGCAAAAGAGAAGAGCGATAAGAAGAGCAATAGTCTTTGAGCTGTGCAACCTGTCAGTTTTCGGGTTTCTGTAGTGGGTCTTCGGATGTCCGGTTGCTTCCATCATCTTCGTATCGGGCGCTTCCATCATCTTCAAGGTGCTCGGTAGTGGGCAGAACCACAAACTTCGTTGGGCTTCTCTCCTGGCAGCCTTAGTAGTGTTAGGCCACCAGTCTGAGAATTGTAACTTAGTCAGTGGTCTGCTTAGCCGAAGCTCCCTTCTTTCGTCGCAGGTTATACCCTTCTCTGGATGGCACAGTGGGATCAGGGAATTTCGCCAATTCGAGTGTCTCTGTCTCAGGGTAGCAGCTCAGGGATGGTCGGTCTTTGTTCAGGAGCTCTTCTTGGGTGGTCACGTCTTCGGTCGACGTCAGGGTCGGAGAGATTTTCTTGCAATGATGTGCATGCAGCCAATTTCGCTTCCCCTCCACTCGAAGAGCTGTTCGGGTGGTGATCAAGACTTGCCAGGGGCCCATCCAGCGGGGTTCCAGACTCTTCTCCCGCTGCAAGTTCCGAATTAGGACGAAATCTCCAGGCTGGATGGTATGTCTGGGGCCCCTGGAAGCATCGGGGATGGCCTGCAGCACCTGATGATGAATAACAGACAGTGTTTTAGTTAGGTTATACAGATAGTCAGACATTAGGACGTCCGGGACGTCGTGAATAGATGTCGGTTTGGGTGCAGACCAGATACTCATGGGCCGGCCAAAAACGACCTCGTAAGGGGTCAAGTGGTGTTTGGTGGGGGTGGAACGCATTGACAGCAATGCCAGGGGAAGAGCGTCTGGCCATTTTAGTCCTGTGGTAGCCACTATTTTCACCAGTTTTAGTTTCAATGTGGCATTGTGCCGCTCGACCAGTCCAGCAGATTGGGGGTGAAAAACTGCGTGGAATTTCTGTCGTACCCCCAGTCCTTTCAGGATAAGCTGGATAACCTCGGCTATGAAATGGGGGCCATTGTCACTCCATAAAATACGGCAAAGGCCGTAGCGAGGGAAGAACTCTTTCAGTAGTACTTTTGCAGTGGCAATGGCAGTGTTGTCACTCGTCGGGTAGGCTTCCACCCATTTGCTAAAAGCGATACAACAACAAGTACATACTTCAGTCCTTGACATCTCTCTAACTGAATATAGTCCATCTGTAGGACTTCAAATGGGTGGTTGGGGACCCCAAATCCTCCTCGGGGTACGACAGTTCCTTTCCCAGGGTTGTGTTGCAGACAAACTAGGCATTGTTGGACAAGACGTTTGGCTGAGTCTGTAATTTTGTCGTTATGCCACACTCGGGAGACAAGTTCAGCCATAGGGGTGGCTCCTATGTGTGCAGGGGAGTGAGCCATGGTCAGTATAGGGATCAAGTATGAATTGGGTAGCAACCATTTGTTCGTGTCTTTTGTCCGCCAGCAGCCTTCATCGTCCTTCAGTCCCACCCGTGCCCATTCAGTCAATTCGTGTGGTGCACTGGCTATCTGGATGTCCCTAATGGTCTCCCTAGCGTCCTTCCATTTTTCTGTTTGTGACCTGGTCACGTATATGCGTGTTGTCGTCCTATTCTCTGCTGTCGTCCGGGCGGTGATGTCCGCCAGTGCATTCCCCTGTCCGACGATATCTGTCACCCTTTTGTGTGCCTGACATTTGATCACAGCAAGTCGTTTGGGAAGGAGAACTGCTTCAGTCAGAGCGGAGACTAGATCTCCGTGTAGGATGGGGGTGCCGTGTGAGGTCAGGAATCCCCTTTCCTTCCACAGGAGCCCAAAATGATGCACCACCCCGAAGGCATACTGGCTGTCCGTGTAAATGTTTGCTGTCGTCCCTGCTGCTAGGATACAAGCTCGTGTGAGGGCAATCAGTTCTGCTGCCTGTGCAGATTTCTGTGTGATGCGGGCGGTCTCAACTACAGTTCGGGCTGTGGTGACTGCATACGCAGCTGAGGTGGTGCCATCGGTGAGTTTGATGCAAGAGCCATCCACCCATAGCTCTCCGTCAGGATCTGGGAAAGCTGTGTCTCGAAGGTCCACTCTACTCCTAGTCTGTTCGTCTGTGAGGGTCACACAGTCATGTATAGGGGGCACATCGGGATCATTCTGAGGCAGAGGCAACAAGGTGGCTGGGTTCAGTGTGGTGCATCGTTTCAACGTGATGTGAGGTGCGAGCAGTGTCAGTTTGTACCCAGTCAGTCGTGCGCTGGTCAGGTGTTGTGTCTTGGTCTGGTTTAGGAGGGTGTCAACAGCATGGGGCACTAGTACCGTGAGGGAATTCGAGAGTATGATCCCCTCACTTTGTCGGATAGAGACAGCAGCAGCAGCTACTGCTCGAAGGCAGGCAGGCAAAGCTCTCGCTACAGGGTCAAGAGTGGCAGAGAAATAGGCACATGATCATTGTTTGGGGCCGATGGTTTGGGTCAGGACAGACAAAGCACATCCCTCCCTTTCGTGGGTGTAGAGAGAGAAGGGTTTTGTATAATCAGGGGTTCCTAGGACTGGTGCTGAACAAAGGGCGTCTCGTAGTTCCTTGAAGGAGGATTGGCATTCAGGGGTCCAAGGGAGCGGGAAGGGGACATCTTTAGCCAGTAGGGAGAGTAGTGGTTTCACAATGAGGCTGAAATTTGGCAACCATTGTCGACAGAAGGGGGTGAGGCCTACCAAAGAGCGGACTTGCTTCGGGGTTCTAGGGATAGGGGTCTCTAGAATAGCCTGAGTTCGATCGGGTGTGAGTTTTCTCCCATCTTTGGACAAGAGGTGGCCTAGGTAAGTGACTTGAGGTTGGCAGAATTGCAACTTCTTCTTGGAGACCTTGTGGCCGTTTTCCGCGAGGAAGTGCAGGAGTTGGATGGTGGCTGTGACTGCAAGTGGAGTGGTGTCGGCCGCCAAAAGGATATCATCGACGTACTGTATCAACACCACTCCATCCGGTAACTGGACTGCATCCAGCTGTCTCTTGAGGGCCTGGCTGTAGATGCTTGGACTTTCAGTGTAGCCCTGGGGTGCTCTACAAAATCTATATGAGCGGGATTTTAAAGTGAAGCCGAAAAGGTAGCGGCTGTCTGAGTGGATGGGGATGGAGAAAAATGCGTTCTTGAGATCGATTACCGTGAAGGTGATGGCAGTGGAAGGAATCAGGGTCAGAATGGTGGTGATGTCTGAGACTACAGGGTACTGAGGTACGACTACTTTGTTGACTTCTCGTAGGTCGATGATGAAGCGGTACGCTTTTTCATCTCCCTCACCCTGCTTCTTCACAATGGGTAGGATAGGGCTGTTGCAAATATTGCTAACTACTTCTTCTACCACTCCTGCGTCTACCAGGGACTGGATGATTTTTACCAATGCCTTCTCGCCTTTGGGCGATATCCGATACTGTGGGAGTTTTGGGAGCACTGCGTCCTGTCGAACAGTTATGTGTACAGGGTCTATCATCATGGGTCCTACGTCCGAGTCAGTCTTTGCCCATAGGTACAGAGGTAGGGTGTCGAGTAAGGACAAGTCAGCGTCAGTGATGGAAAACATGCGTTGTGTGTGACAAGATCTGAGCAGCGTTGGGTTGTCGTACAGAATGACTCGAACTCCATCTAGTGAACACCTAATAGTAGCTCGAAAATGTTTCAACAAGTCAAGTCCCATAATAGCGTCGGGGGTGTTGGAGGAGAGTAAAAACGTCGTGTCAGTGGTGTTATTGTCCAAGTTAAAAGCGATCGGTGTGGACAAGGGATTAGTGGAGGGCGTTCCATCAAAACCTATTGATGTCACATGTGAGCCAGACAAGGGTGCCCTGGGAATCAATCGTTTAGACAACGCACTACGTGTTGCACCAGTATCTACCAGAAATGGAGACTTCGTACCTAGGACCTTAGCGGTGACATAAGGACCTTGCTGGTCAACATAGAGCTCAACTGGATCCCTTCCTTGCCCTTGGCAGTCCTATGCAAAGTCGTGGGCATTGTCGCAGTCAGACTGTTGGCACTGATTCTGTCGGGGACGGTCAAACGTGTTCGGTCTGCCAGGTCTGTCATTGTTGGTGTCGTTTGTGTGCCCTCATCCCTGTCCTCTATTTCTCGGCCCGCCCGCTACGTCTCTCGTGTCTTTATTTCTGAGTGCTTCTTGCAGAGCTGGACATTGAGACTTCCAATGGCCAAATCCTTTGCAAAACGCACACTGGTTCTCATCGAGGTCTGTTCGTGGAGCGCCGGGTGCGGGTGTGCGGTCTCTAGGGGGTGGATTTCTAGGAGCATTTGACTGGTAGTTCCCTCTATACTGTTCCCTTCCTATAGTCACCCCTTGCAACTGAGCAATCATCACCCTCTCTTTCAAGTCCTTTTTCTTTTTCTCAGTCGCTCGATCGTTCTCGTTCTTTTGTCGCTCATAGTATTGAGCCATCTGAAGGATAGCTGCGGGCTTGGAGGCCGCCCAACTACTCTCGCTAGTCTGTAGTTTCTGCGAGACTTCTGGTGTCAGGCCTTTCACATAGTTCTGGACAAACAAGTGATGTCCGGTTGCAGTGGTCATATCCTGGCCGCTGTAATCGGAGAACACCATTTCAAACCGGGAGAAGTATTCTGATACGTCTTCCTGGGGTTTCTGGCGACAGGCCGTTACTATCGACCAGTCCACCTTCCTTTCTGGGACTAGGGTTTTTAATTTCTGCACGATCTTATCTGGTAGGTCTAGAATGGCTTTCAAAGGTTTCTGTCCCGGCTCTCGCTGTTTGTCTACATCACCGAGTTGTATCCAGGTATGTCCGAACAGCTCAAGGTGGTCGACTTTCCGGATTTGCTTCCACACATCAGCTGGCAGACATAACCCGAAAAACAAATCAATATCCGCTAGGGTCATAATCGTCGAACCCAAAGCGGTGGCTAATTCTGTATAGAAGGCTGTGGGGTTCTTTCGCAGATCAGGCAAGGACTTTCGGAAAGTCAGGATGTCTTGCCGATCCCATGGTTGGTAAACCCAGTTGTAAACTACCCTCCCTCTCGCATCTTGGTGTTTAATATCGTCGTGTGTTCCCTGTCCTCGTGGGGGGACCCAATAGGGAGCGGCCTCCTTTATGGGCATCATAGTGTCAATTTTTTCTACTCTGGCTTCAGTCGCTGCAGGAGTCGTGGTGTTAGTCTCTGGTTTCAGTTCCGTGAGGTGGCGGAAAACTTCAAGCGTACGCGTGAAGAGGTTCGTCACATCACACTCGCCCCCATCTCCGACATCAACTTTCCTATACAGAGTCGTTACGTTTTCAGGGCCTTTTCCTTGGTATCGGTCCTCGTAGGCATTAAGGGTGTGGTAACAAAGGCGTACGACAAAGTGTCGTCTGTGGCTATTGGCATATGTATTGTACATATCCGTTACATAATCCTCACTTTCCTTTCGCACCACCAGTGTCTTTACAATCTTATCGATCCCAGCTCGTTCATCCTTACTTAATCTATTCGATCTCGCAGGGTCTTTCCTCCCAGCTTCGGGATCATCTGAAGTCGCTGCTCGCGCTGCGCTGAGTGCGAGGGGTTCGTTCGGCGCAGAGGCAATGAGGACCGAGGCTCCGGCACTACTCTCGCCTGTCGTTGGGGGTTGCGGGTGCTGCGCTAAGGGTTGGGAAGGGGCATATGGAGGGGGCATGTAGATGATCGGGGGACCTAGTAGTAAATCATCGTTCGTTCGCTGTTTCGAAGGTAGCTCGGGGTAAAGTGTAGAGGGTGTCCTGACGGGACACTGGCCCGATGATTCGGAATCTTGTTTTAGCTTGGTTTCCTCTCTTTCTTTTATTTCTTCCTTCAATTTGTTAGCGGCTAGGTGAGCTGCTTTGCGTAATTCCTTTTCTAACCTGACCTCATTTCTCTTTTTCCGCTGTTCTGTTTCTTTGCGCCACATGCCGAAGCTATCGAGCATAGTGGGTGTTGTCTTATTGTTATAAAGGGCTGTTCCCAGCGCGTTTATTTTATCGTTATCAAAGGATCCTATCAGTGGCCACTGATTTTCCCGATCCTTTCTCGTGTATTTATGCCACAACTTACTATAAGCCACGGTGACTAGTCCATATTTAGTAAACATGTCCTTATTAGGGGTGCCCTCCAGTGGAGCCGGATGGTTCACCTCTAATAAGCGGTCCGGGCTGAACCAACTACCAACAAACGGGGCGAAGATAGGCATGACAGGTTACAAAGGGGACAAAAGTCTGCACTACCTATCCTTCACTATCCGCAAAGACTAAACAGAGTATTGCGACTCTGTGCTTATTTGTGAATAGAGAATAACCCAAAGAGAACCAATTCCGAACGATCAATGTTCGGATAAACAATCAATCAAATGAGGGATAAAAATAGGCACGACGGATTACAACGGGGGCAAAAGCCTGCGTTACCTATCCTTCACTATCTGCAAAGACTAAACAGAGTATTGCGACTCTGTGCTTGTTTGCAAATAGAGAATGATCCAAAGAGAACCAATTCCAAAACAGTAAATGCTTGGATAACAATCAATCAAATGGAGAGGGAAGCAGGCACGACGGATTACAACGGGGGCAAAGGCCTGCGTTACCTACCCTTCACTATCTGCAAAGAGAGAATACTCCTATTCTTCCCTGTTTGCTGACAGAGAATCTCTCAGAAACAATCAAATGAGTAATACTAGTATTTTCAAACAATCAAACAATCAATTCGCAATTCGTCGGGTTACACGACCTTACCCGGACCGCATGGTCGGTTTCTCGTCTTCCGCTTCCAGCGCCCGATCGTCCTCTATTCTCCGTAATTGCTGTGGCACTCCTGATGGTTCCCAGTCAGGACCATAGATCACTCGAGAGAGAGGTCTGCTCAGAACCGGTGAAGTTCGGATGATCGGCTGCCAGACGAGGGTCTATCGGGCAGGAGCTCTTCCCGATCGTTGCAGTTGTTCACACTGTCGTCGGGACCTCTCCCACTGGATCCACGTGTCGCTGATGGGCCCAACGTTGGGCGCCAATTGTAAAAAGGTAGGGCCGATGTCGACCAAGAACCTTCAGTGTTTCCCGGCGTTAGCCGCCTCTCATACCATTCGAGATTACCAAACAAAGAGGCAGGCGCTGGAGACAGGAAGGCAAGAAACAGGAGTTTTTATTCCGACGGAGCAGAACACGTCAAATCAGACAACAGGGTATCTTCTCGAGGTGCTCTAACCGCATCTCTGAGGCCTGGCCTCTTATACACAGGTTTATGGCTTTATTACATACACTGCATCCGTAATGTTTCTTTGAAGGACAGAAAAGACATCCTCGGTATTCCCGGTCCAGGCCCGTTCCCACACACATTTACAGTAGAGTTCCCACCCCGATCTCAGCATGTGGTGGTTATCGCGCAGCTGGACATTCCGCTGGGAACGGGGATGTGTGTGATCAGTCGGATCTTTTGGGTGCGAAAGCGTTGATTAATCCCCGCTCCTTTGATGGGGTGAGTTCCTACTGTAGGGGGCAATAAACTACATCTGCGGGGCCTGGCGGTGGCCTGGGAACAGCTTGGACAATCGGGCAGGGAGGAAGAGGATATCAAAGGCTTGTTCCTGTGAAGGGATGAAAGGGTTATATGGTTTCGGCTCGGGATATTGCGCTGAGGCAGGATTGCGCTTATGGTTCGTTTATGGTTCAAGGAGGAGAGATCGGGGGTTGCCGGAGCGCGGGGGTGCTTGGGGAAACAAGAGAGTGAGGGGGGAGAGACGCGCTGGCTATCGGGAGTGGGCAGAGAGGCCATGGCAATCAAAATGGCTGCTGCTTACGCGCACGTATGGATCTGAAAAGGACAAGATGGCGCCGATAATGTTTACGCCACAATCCAGATTTTAACAGTATGAGGGGGTGAGGAGCCAGAAGAGGGTCCAGCAACAGGTTCCACTTGCTGGGGAGAAGGAGCGGCGGGGAGCAGCTCATCTCCAGAAGAACCGGAAACCACGTCTGGGCTCTCCACAGAGGAGTGATGAAAATGAGCTCCGAAAGAAAGTGCCTCGTGCGGGCCAGAACTCTGGGAATCATCACGAAGGGAGGAAATGCATAGCACAGGAGAGGAGGCCAAGACTGGAGAAACGCATCCGTGGCCAGAGCCTCCGGATTCGGACGCCAACTGTAAAACAGGGGAAGCTGTTTGTTCAGGCGAGAGGCAAATAGGTCTAGGTGACAACGTCCCCAAATCCGGGACAAAATCCGAAACACCCGAGGGTGAAGCCGCCAATCGATGTAATCCAGCAGATGGCGAGAGTTCCAATCCGCTATTCGATTGTCGCGACCAGGAAGGTATTTGGCAATAACTGTGATCTGACATTGCAGACAAAGATGGCAAAAGTCCTTCGCAATCTCCGCTAGGAGTCTGGACTTGGTACCCCCTAGCTTGTTGACATATCTCACCGCTGAGATATTGTCCCTGCGGAGGAGAATGCAACAGTTCGACGCCTGAGGGGTAAGACAACGAATTGCGAAGGAGCCCGCAAGAAGCTCCAAGCAATTGATGTGAAGGGATAACTCTTCTTGGGACCAACGGCCCCCCGTTGCCAGAGGACCGCACCGGGCTCCCCAACCCCAAAGGCTCGCACCCGACTCTATCCCACATCCGGAGTCTTCCCGAACAGCGCTCGACCGTTCCAAGACTCCATGTGGTCCAGCCACCACAAAATCTCCCAGCGAGCATCCTCCGAAAGAGGAATGAGGTCGGAGTTACGAAGACCCTTCTGAAGATGCCTGATCTTGAGGCGCTGAAGAACTCGATAGTGTAGGGGACCCGGGAAAATCGCTTGGATCGAAGAGGACAACAGACCTACAATTCGAGCCACCAACCGCAACGAGACCATCTATTTGGACAGCACCATCCGCAACTCCCGTTTGATGGCTCTGATCTTCTGTACAGGTAGAAGGAGCTGGCAGGCAACCGAAGCGATGCGGAACCCGAGAAAGTCCATCGTCTGTGAGGGCTGAAAATCGGATTTCAGAGGATTCACAAGAAACCCAAGAGACTGTAAGAGTTCTATGGACCACTGTAAATGAAGTTGCAAAAGGAGAGGGCATTGAGCCATAAGAAGTATGTCGTCGAGGTAGACAATCAAGCGGACCCCACGGGCTCGCAAAGATTCCACCACCGGATGAAGCAGCTTCGTGAAGCACCACGGAGCTGAGGAGAGACCGAATGGGAGGACAGTGTACTCGAACCACTTCCCCAGCCATTGAAGCTGGAGGAAGCGACGATGTGGACCATATATTGGAACAGACAGATAAGCATCTTTTAGGTCGAGACGGACCATCCAGTCCCCTTCCTGAAGCAGGTCTCTTAGAAGATGGATACCCTCCATTTTGAAGTGACGGTATACCACTCCGCCGTTGAATTCCTTCAGATTGAGGACCAAGCGTGAACCTCCTCCCTTTTTCTCCACCATGAAAACATTGCTGACGAAGCCGTCGGGATGACAGGAACGATGGCCCCTTTGGCCAGAAGAGAATTGATTTCCTCGGAGATGAATGCCTGATCTTGTTGGGGAAAAACATGGGGTAGAGGAAGGCGGTGTAGGAGAGGGTGTTCGTAAAACTCGAGTTTGTAACCTTGCACCGTCTCCAACACCCAAGCATCGCTTGAGATTAGTTGCCATTTGTGGAGAAAATATCTCAACCTGCCCCCAAAAACAACCTTGGAGGCCAGAATCAAGCTCACCTGAGTTTGAGGAATCGGGACGTCAACCTTGGGCTCCTCCGTAACCTCCTTTGTTATACTGTCCTCTCCCTTTGCGTGAAGGGTAGAATTTGGATTTTCCTGAACTGTAGTTGTCCTGTCCGCCACCCCTTTGGGACTGGCCACCACGTTGGTTAGGTTGGTTGGCTCCCCGGCAAGACGAACGTCCCCTTCGTCCAGCTTGTCGGAAAACCGGGCGGAAAGCCCGACGCAGATTGGACTGTGCTTTATCTAGGCCACTGAAAGTCGCAACAAACTTCGTAAGTTCCTTAAGAAAAGGATGGCCAAAAAGCAAACCCTGGGCCAGGGAACCAGATTCTGATGGAGCTAAATCAGTCAATTTGGGGTCCAGCTTCAGGAGAATGGAGCGACGGCGCTCACACGAGATGGCACAATTGGCATTGCCCAGTATACAGATGGCCCTCTGAGACCATCCCACCAGTTCGTCAGGATCGATTAGAGCGTCAGACTCCTTTGCGCGATACGCAAGGTCCAGAGTCTTAGTCAGGGGACCAAGAAGGTCTAACATTTTGTCCTGACAGGACCTCCAGGACCTGTCCAGACCCTTCTACGGATCCTTGGAATATTTTCTCATATAGGTCACCATTGTCGGGTCAACATCAGGCGTATCTGCCAGTTTGTCTGAAAGATCTGGTCGGGGACACTCAGACCGTAATCGAGCCCGAACATCTTAGTCAAAAGGGCGACGAATATGCGTCTGCACATATTCATCCACCTCAGGGGAGGGAAGCCAGGCAGTTGAATTAGGATGGACAATGTCCGAAGGGTCAAAGGTCAGAACCTGGGGGTTGGTAGGGGCATCAACAAAGCGCTCCTTACGAGCCTTCTTTTTGGGCGGAGGAACCACAGGGTCAGAAGAGGAGGAATCGGTGGAGGTGGAATCATTAGTAGAGGGAGAATCCTGTGGCGCAAGCACAGGTTTAGAAGATTTTTTAGAAGAACGCAAAGTGGACAAATTCTTCGCCAATTTTGCAAAATCCGCATGATGAGGAGTTTTTGGAGACTTTTTGGAATGTCCAGAAGGAGGCAACCATCCTTGTTGAGCGGCATACTCAGACAAATGCCGTTTCAGAGGGGCAATGGCATGAAATAAGGCTTGACCCACATATTCTGCATCAACGGAGCCCGAGGGCTCCTCTTCGTCATAATAGTACTCCTCATCCTCATAAAAGTCTCCCATTACTCCTTGTGAAAAAGGATTATGCTCATTAGAGGAGAAGAAAAATATTAACAACCTAAAGGGCAATGCAGGGGGAGTGTACACCCCAAAGCAAGCCAAGCAAGGCAGGAACAAGCCTGACAGAAATTAAGTATGGAGGGAGGGCTTGCTTCAAACAAACTCTAGGCAAAGCCTATGCACAATTTTACAATCCCTCTCTTATTGTGAACAGGGGCGTTGAGGAGGCTAGGCGACCTGGCAAGTGGGCGTAGGCTGTTGAAGCTGTATTTAGAAATCTCCTCAGGAGAAACGCTGGCAACGCGCTGTCAAAGTCGGCCGCCGGAGCAGAATGACAACAATGACACAGCGCATGCGCGTTGACAAACGTGCCGGTCGAAAAGAGAGACGCGCGAGCTATACGCGCGTCTCTCAGCCCCCGTCTCCCGCTCCACAAAACACGAAACAGGCGCGGACAACGCACACCTGTAACCGGGGGGTGCACACACGACCCCGAAGCAATGCCGAAGTGCAAGCGGCGAAAATTAACCGGCAAACAATCCGCCGAAAATAAACAACGAAAGCGCAAACCACAATAGCTATAGCGCACAAGTTAACCACAACAATGTAAGCACAATATCAGAAGTAGAAGAAAAGTGCACATAACTGACTGCAAAGCAGCAAAGAAAGAGGAAGTGTTGTCCTCTCTGGTACCTTTTATACTGTCTAGCCTCTATGGTCTCTATGGTACTCATGGGAAATGTAGTTTTTTTTTTTTTTTTATTGTGTTCTTATTGGCTGCTATATTTTTTCAGTAAAGAAATGAGAAAGCATAATCGGCCATAGAATCACTAACCCCCTTGGTCGCCAATATGAAGGGTCTTGTGTGTGAATTGCTCACATGACTGGTTTGTGGGGGAGAAACACTGCTACTAGGAAAGTATGTTGTAAGAAATAGCCTTGTATCAGCTTCCTTCACTGTTTTCAGTCACTGAGGTGACGTAAATGCTCCAAGTCACTTACCCAGTCTCCCAGTTTAGTTACTCTCCCTGGGTCAACCTGCTCACTCCCTTGCCAAGCTGACGCATTGTTCAAATCCACTTTCTGTTGCTTCTCATTTTCAGGCCACTCTGCGAACATATTCATCTATTCCCTCAATCACTGACTCTCACTCACTGTGACTTTCACTTACACTCTCATTCACTCATGCACATCCGCCCTCCCTCCTAGCCACAACCACTCGCTCAATAATGAACTTAGACACTCGCACACCCCTTGCGAGTAGTGACCCTTGCGTGTTAACAGCAGACTGCACTTTGTGCAGGACGCATATTTATGATCATTCAGTGACTGTGGTACCAGAAAGAAGTAAGCTTTTCCAAGGTTTAGAACCACCAATTAGTATAATGATAACATCTCTGAATATTACATCACACAACATCTGACATTACAGGACATAACACTCTAATCTGTGTGACCCAGAAAACAACCTGCTTTTCGCCACAGGTAGCATTATGGGACATAGATGCCATGACATAAATAAGCACTCTTTGTGCAATGGTGGCAATCACTTCATTTGATTACAAAAAAGCCTCTTTTTTCAGGAGAGGCTTTGGGGACAGGATGGGGGCAAAAGTACCTCTTACTTAGGTACTTCTGGCAGGAGGACCCACCCCCTCCTTACATGGTGTAATTTGCGTAGCAGTTGGTAGGTCTGACATTGTCATTTACAATGCCAATAGTTCTAACCCGCACAAATGCGAGACCTATTGTATTGCAAATGCTTGTTTTCCTAGTTGCTGGTAGTTTGTTGTGATTTCATCGTAATGAGGTACCACTCGTAAATTACATTCACGGAACAAATAAAAGCAAAACTCACGCCCACTCGTCTTTAAATTGATGAGAAAACGGACGGTCTGCGCAGTTTCGGTGGTCTCTGCGGAATTAGCGAAAGCAACCGCTACAAATGAGCGCCCGTGTTTAAAGGGGCAGAATGGAGCGGAGCAGGTGGTTACGTTAGGGTCTTGACTCATGCAATTAAGATTAGAAACGTTTGTTTTTTTGTATTACAGGTACGTGTGGAATAAAGGTTAAAACAAACTTAAAAGAAATCAGGAAATGGTGAGACACACAAACGTCTGCTCCCACTAAGAAAACAATTACGAGGACAAAACCCATTTCCTGTTTCACATCCGAGCACTGCCGGTAGATACATGCGACAACACAGGGTGACTCTGGCTTCTAAGACTAAGCGGGTTTCGGAGGTGTCCAATCAAATTCAATAGCTAAACGATTCCTAGAGAAGGGCCCACGTTCGAGCTTCCAAAAACACGGAAATACAAATTAACCGTTTGTTAAGGGAATCAAAGCGAGGATTCCAACTTTGACATGCAGGCAGCAGTGCCGTTCTTGTTTTTTTCTATAAACAACAGCCGGCGTTTTGACTTTCTTCTAAAAATATAACAAAAGCGCTCAGTTTTGGCTGCGGCAGATCCAAGGATGCAGTGCAGGGAGCAATGCACCTCAGATGTGTGTCTTGCAGCAAAGCCGTCCTCCTGTGCCCTGCTTTTCATTGTGAACCTCACAGGTGTGTTCAACCAGTTATTTCAGATTTCAAATGGGGCCGTTTCCTGGAGTACCGTCCGGTTGCCTGGATACCAGTGAACCCTTAAAGGAAATTGGTAGCAACCAAAGTTTACTGGTAAAATGACAGATGGCTGCACTGTTGCTCCAGATACCCCGAGGTCGAGGCGGAGGCGGTGAAGGGGCTGACACGGAGGGTTACGGGTGGAGCACGGGTGGTAGCTTCTTTTCCTGGTGAGCTTCCTTCTCTTTCTAAGTCTTGCTTATTTATGATTAGAAAAAAACAGTTACCCAGTTTCTGAGGAAAAAAGATTAGGCGTGTATGTTGTATTTTATTTGACGAGTCTTCGGAACTAAATGAAAAGCACCATGGCGAGTTCCAAAGTGACCTCATGTGTTCAGGAGCAGTTTTTTCCAGGACTGACTTTTTAACCGAAAGCACACTGCATGCTGGGACTTGCAGGCTCGTGCATATTTTCAGTCTGGTTATTTCCAGTTGCATTTCTGTTCTAAAGAAGGACAGACAAACATTATTGCGTTGTCAAAGTTTTTTCCCCCTCCACAACGTCGTGGTTTTCTTACAAACACCAAAATCTGTGGATTTCAGAAAGTTTGTGATTTAAAAAATATATATATATGCTTGCGTAGATAGGTGTTCAGAAGATAAACAATGTTTAGCAGAATAATTTTCCCATCAAAAGTTTTTGGGGGAAGATCATTTGCAAAAACATGTTTTACCATCAAAATTCTTATGCATGTGAATTTGAGTTTTTCACAATCTGTACAAGGTGCAAAGCTTTCCAAATGTGCATAACTGAGGGCAAAGGTTTGAAACTTTACCCACCCCCATAGACAACGTTTATGTGACCTCAGTGCAGTGGTCGAAGTGTGCGGGATCTGAGCGGCAAGAGTGTCCATACTTTTATAATTTGAGAAAAACAGTTCCCCTATTTCTTGTGAAAAAGAGAACCATTCCGGGACTGTTAATTTTGAGTTAAAGTGTAAGGCAGGGGGGCTCCTGAGGTATGAAATTGAGGGAGGGCCTGCCAGCTAAACGAGCCTGCTCGCCATGGAGCCTGAAAGAAATGTAAATGTACAGAACTGCTTAATCTGCAAATGTAAAGGGGGCTTGGAAGTCGATATTGGCTTTAATTGATGGAGGCACTTGAAACTTCCTGATGACACAGATTTATTCTTTTTGAGTGGAATTGAAAGGGAGTTACCAGCTGAACTGCGAAGGTTGAGCTATTAGTGGATAGTTATACTAAATAATTGCACTATGTACAGTCTGGGTATTACTAAAATCTATATTTTGGAAGCACTTTATTTTTATCTTAAACTTTTTTTCACATTTTGTAGCAGCCTATCTTAAACTGTGTGCAGTGCAAGTTCAAATAATGACTTACATGTTCACAGTGCTTTCTGTCACAGATTGGGACGTCATAGTACTAAACCTACACAAGTCACTACCATGATTCAGTAATATAGAAAGCAAGAACTACCCTGCCAGGGTTTAATTAAGTGGTCCCATCAAGGAGATCCAAGGGATAAAAGGGGGGGGGGGGGTGACACAGGTCAACGTTTCAGAGCCAACGAAACATCATACAAATTCAGAGCATTTTGTTAAAAAAATAGAAAAGTTTTTTTTATTGATTAAATAACAATTCATAAATGGAATCCATAGAGAAATTTTGAAGCATATATACAAACACAGAAGAATTTTTCTTTCATATAGGGCTTAATAAGAGTCATAATTAAAAATTCATACAGAAAAAAGTGTTTATTAGCGTCCCACACACTCCCACAGTCATTCGCTAAACATACATACACATCTCAGTCTCACTCACTATAGACTTAAGTCACTGCCTGACTTAAATGAAGTATATATGATACCAAGGTTTCTCAGTGAGAAAAGTGATAAGATTATCTTTTCTCTGTTTTCCTATATCGATAGGTCACCATGGGCACTACTCCTCACTATGGGTACGATGAGGTCCCACCATTGATATCAAGACCCCGTTCACAGATCTCTAGCAATATCTGTGAAACCCCTTGCTAAAATTGTCCCTACCCTCTAATTGTATATACCCAGATGCCCCAGTAATTGTATGTTCTGGTATCTCACTGAATGCCTGTCTGCTTTGTCTCTGCTGGTCCTGGGCTTATCCTCAGTTGCCTTGAGGATTTCTCCCATTGAGGAGAGACAGTAAGAATTCTTACGCTATGAGTGACAACGCTGTCGGAGCCTTGATATACACTTTAAATGAGTTTATCATATCAACTCCTTTGTAATAATATATGTATTATGAAATCATATTCGGCCTGCTAAAATGTGTCTAAAAATATTTTTATTGTATGTATGAAATATGTATACAACTATGTGATTCGCACATAACAGACTTCTTTTTTATCCACAGTGTGTATGTCCCCTTCCCTGGTCTTCCATGCCCTGATGAAGATGCAGCCCAAACTGGCCCTGCATTGAAACGCGCGTTGGCATGACCCACATGGATGGCCTCTAATGTAGAGTGTAACAATTTGCTGCACCCCATCATTGACTGCCTCCATGTTGTTTTTCTAGCTCTAGCAACTTTCGAATGTGGTGTTGCAGGCCCTTAGGTTCCCCTATGATTGTATGTGTGTGACTGCATCATTTGTATAGTGAGTGAGACTGAGATGTGTATGTATGTTTAGCGAATGACTGTGGGAGTGTGTGGGACGCTAATAAACACTTTTTTCTGTATGAATTTTTAATTATGACTCTTATTAAGCCCTATATGAAAAAAAAATTCTTCTGTGTTTGTATATATGCTTCAAAATTTCTCTATGGATTCCATTTATGAATTGTTATTTAATCAATAAAAAAACTTTTCTATTTTTTCAACAAAATGCTCTGAAACGTTGACCTGTGTCACCCCCCCCCTTTTATCCCTTGGATCTCCTTGATGGGACCACTTAATTAAACCCTGGCAGGGTAGTTCTTACTTTCTATATTACTGTTCTTCCCCTCTTTTTCCTGCCAGTATCCTATAAAAGAACCCCTCGGGGAACCCCCTCCAATTTGGTACTACCATGATTCAGTTCTGTGTGTATCTGGTTACAGACACAGACCTCTGTAGTGAATTAACTAATCAAGATTTTATAATGTATAATAGTGCATTTCTCACTGATTAACATTTGAACTGTGCGTTACTTTATATATAGTTACCTAAAGGCGAAAGACAAAAAATAGTTAAAGAATAATTCGTTTTTTTTAGCAACAACTCCCCTCCCCCTGCACTCACTCACCACACCCCTTTGTGCACAGCATCACAGTTCCCCTATGCTTTTTTAATACACTTTGACCACTGCCTCACTGGGTTGTTGTATTTTTTCGCACGGATGGCCACATCAAAAGTGGATAGAATATGCAATGTTTAGTTCACATGGGTAAAACTGTGAATCCCTCAAGTGTGATACTTCGATTATGGCACCCTTGTTTCTTTGACAGGCATGAGTGGGATTTAGCAGGTAGACCACCTATTGTCACTTTTTCTAGGGTGAAAGTCAACCGAAATTAACCCCCCTCTTAAGTAGAGATAACATTATTTGCCACAGCTCCTCTCACCCCTATGTCCTTTCACTCAGTGGAATTCTGAATCTCAATTAACATTATGTGCCTGGAGCAATATATGAAGTGAGTCTCTCTGATACTTACCAATGTAGGCAGCTGGCTATCTATTTACTGCACTAAAATGATGTAGAGAGTCCAACCAACTCTTATTGGTTTACAGGCTGTCTTAGAAAATGTAAAGTGCTCTATTTTGTGGTTGTGTGGTCAAGCAGCTTAGACTAATCAAAGGGGAGTGTTGAGCATTTGTTGAACACTCAGTCAAGAAATGGGATACACACTCAATAAAGAAATCCAATACCAGTTCATAAAAAGAACACAGATTTTTATAATATTTTAGGCACCAAGATCTTCGTGATCAGGTAAGTACTTTTCAAGAAAGGTTTTCAGCATTTAAGTAGACCATACTGTATTTGCTGTAATGTTAATCCATGGGAAAAACATGCACTGAATAGGACCTCTTGTCAATGACCTACAGGACTGTTCTTCAGAACTTAAGGTAAGTAGGGGCCAAGGTTCCTGACAGCATAAACAGGTCACCTCAGTAGGCTCTGGGGCGTCGGGGTGCAGAGGTGCTGTTTGGTGTGGGGTGACCCATTGAAGTCAATAGGAAATGGTACCTGCAAAAAGAAGCTGCAAGCAAAGACTGAGGGGTCAATTGGTTGGAAACCAAAGGGGGTCTCGGGTCTTTAAGGTCTCTGGGGCCAGGATGCACTGTCAGTTGATCTGAATTCAGACTGTGGGGCTTGTGTGCTGTGGTCTTTTCTCCAGTGGATCGCGGGGGTCAGAGACACTTGGTTTTGGTTAGACCGTAGAAAGAGGTTGCAGGCAGGGACTGGGAGACCAGTCCGGCAGAACTTAAAGGTGAATTCAGGTATTGGGGGTTTCTGGGTGCTAGGGATACAGTTAGTTCACTTGGACTCAGGCTGTGGGGCTCGAGTGCATAGGTGCTTTGAGGTGTCGGACTTCTACTGTCAGAGACACTTGCTTCAGGTGACATCCTGGAGATGAAGACAATTGGGCCACTCTTGAAAATGGCTTCTGTGGTGCTGACATCCCTCGATGGCTAGTCAGTCTTTGTGGTGTCAGTGTCCGGATTGAACCACCAAGTCTTGGCTGCTGTAAGGAGTCCGGTACCCAGGCATTGGGGCTGGAGGGGCTCCTGGAGGGTCTAACATCTCATTACTCACTTGGGAGACAGGGCTGACCTATAGGACCCCAGAACACTTTCTCCTGGGTGGCTGCTTTGTCGGTGAGGCTGGGGGTCAGCAGTTCGGTAAACCAGAGCTTGCGTTTCGGTGCATGCAGGATGCAGGGAGTAGCTCTGCTGCTCCATGGGAGAAGCTAGTCATTTTGCAACGTGCTGGAAGACCTTCCAGGCTTTTGGAGGCTGAGCAGCAGCAGGACAAGTCATCTTTGGTGCAATTTTTGGGGACAGCAGGCAGGCTGGCAGGGTTGACGCCAAGTCAGTTGATTCTCATTGCTTCTTGTGGCTCTTCGGTGTCCTTCTTCTCCTTGAGTCAGTCCATTCTGCTTCTCTGGGGCCAGAGGCTTCCATAAGTACTAGTTTTAGAGGTGTTAAGGGGAGTGAAGGGTAGTAGCTAATGGGCTACTAACCCCTGTGGTCACTACACCCCTTATATGATCACATCCCATGAGGAGTTGGCATAACCCTCTCCCAGAGTTCCTAGTTCCACAAAAACAACACGGTGGAACCCTTCCTTGGTGGAGCACATCAGGTAGCCCACCTTAGGGATGCGACTAGCCTGTGTGTGCAGCACACCTCCTGCATAGCTGATTTCCCACCTGTCCTTGTTCCAAATGGGTCTTAGGGCAGGGGGCAGCATTCTCCATGTGTGAAGGAAGCCGGGGTTGCACATCAGAGGTGTTAGAGCCTTTGAAGCCTCTAACCTTGATATGCAGATCCACTAGCCATCTGCTTGGAGGAGATAATAACACCTCCTGCCAGAGCAGGCATTGTTCCTCACCTCCTTAGATCACAGGATCTCCCCCCTGGAAACTCGTCTGTGGTTGCAGGCTGGACAGGACCAGTCAGCCAGCACACCAGAGGACTAGTAGGTTTCAGGGGGCACCTCTAAGGTGCTCTCTGGGTGCAAGGTATTATAAATCTTACACTTGCACCAGTATAGATTTAATAAACCAAGGTGGTTGATACCAAACACCATAGATTTCAGTGACACTATTATGTAGCACGGTGACCTGTTTTGACTAGTGCCCAGTACATACCTCAAGATGGCCTCCCTATTCCCTTGCAATATCTAACAATTGAACTAGACATCACAGGACCATATCTGCTCATGCAGATATGTCCTCACATAGGATACAAAGCACCCTGCCTTAGGGCTGTAAGACCTACTCTATGGGGTGGCTTACATATATCATATGCAGTGACTTGGTCATGGGACACAGGGATGTCATAATAGAGGTTGAGAATAGTCCGTCATTCACTTTTGTGGGTTAGGGTTGTTTCACTTCCGGGACAAGTTTGTGGTCTTTAACAAAGGTGAGCACAGGGCTTGCTGAATGTCTAACGTCAGAGAGCTGTCTTGAGTCATTGAATGAAGGTGAGAGCTGAGGCTTGGGGTTAACAAATGGGGTAAGCTTTTCTTTTAGGTGGCTCATATAGACTCTGCATGGGTTTTTTCGGGTTTTTGAGCACTTTTGAACTACACATCATTATTGCCCAGGTATCGGTTGGAGAATACTTTGAGGATTTTTTAAAGGTGTTTAGATGTAAGCTTCCTTGGCTGTAAAGGTAGGATGTTGTGTTTATGTAGTGAGAGGTTCACGTGTATTTTTCTTTTACAGTTAGATTTCCAAGAGTTCACTACAGTGAGTATTTGGATTTTTGTGACGGTTGAGGTTAGCATTTCATTTAGCATCACAATATGGGTGTAGGTAAACTTTTAAACTGCATACAGGGCACTTTGTGATCTACTATTCTGTTCTATTTTCCTTTAATTTCTCTTTTTGTATCCCCTCTTGTGTTGAATACATGGGTATGAAGAAGGCTCCTTTTTTCGGATGCAAAAATTGTGACATGTTTTGAAAATTATTTCCTTGCGCATTGTGTATGTTTTGACAAAAGAAATTTGATTTTGTACCTTTTAGATTCGAGCCCCTGAAGAAGGGCCACTGGCCCTAAATGCATTGGGCAAGAATGAAATTCTCGAAAATTCTGAACATGTTTAGTTTTGTATAACTATTAAATTTTAATGTACATTTATCAAAGTAAACATGAATTTTCGTTCATCATTACACCTTGTGGTTTACGTAATTTGAAATAAAGATGTACATATATGTTTTTGCAAAAGTTGGACAATTTTGTGAATATTGTTTTGAAATTTACAGTGCAGTTACATTGAGTTAAAGTGCACAGTGGTCAGGTCATCTTGACTTGAAATATGGTGGTTAGATAGTACGGTGTGTTTAGACAGCACGCACGCCACTGTAGCACGCTGAGACAAGTGGTGAAGATTTAAAAAGTGAAAAGTAGAGTAGAACAAAGTTGTGCTTCACTCGTTCATTACAATTTACACAGGAATGTGTACCATGTCATGTTTTCACCATGGTTTTCACCATATCACACTGCCTGCAATGATAGCGTGCACGTTGTCTTGTATGAGGATCCCTCAGGGTGGCATAAGACATGCTGCAGCCCTTAGTGACCCTCTGGGGTACCCATGCCCTAGCTACCAGAGGTACCACTAATTAGGAACTTAAAGGGATGCCACAATGTATGCCAATTGTATCTTTTACCATGTGTTATGAAAAGAGCCTTGGAACTGGGACCTGGTTAACAGGTTTTCAGTACACTTCCACCGAAAACATCAGTATTGGTGAGCAAAAAGGGGCACTTTCCTATAATTAATTATTTTTAAATTAATTTTAACAACATTTATCTTGACCCACTTTAGGACATCTTATTGTGCGACAGGTGTGAGCTAAAAGGAAGGTATGCTTTATGTGCTGTGAAAAAATAACGAATTATCCTCACATGATATATCAGTATAATTGCTTATTTAATATATTTTTAAGCTTTTCCGCAGTACTTGACTGAACAGCTCTTGCATTCGGTTTCTGTGGAGTTCTCGCAGTGCCACAATGTCTCTGTCACAAAGACATCCACATGTTCCATGGATTTGTTGCTATTAGGCAGTAGAGAAGATACGGTACTCTGCATATTTAAATACCATATGCTGCAATATTGCTGGGAAGACAAAGCAGAGCTCGGCAGGTTTGATTCAGGAAAGTTATTGTGATTTTATTAGCAATGTGGCACTTGATGAAAAAATAGCTGTTATTTTGATTTGATAAGTGGTGATGCTCAAAGGAGGCGCATGGGGGTCTATTAGGATGGCAGGCGCCGGCATCACCGCAGTGCTGGCGTTGCGGATAAATGCATTTTACCGCCCGGGAGCAGCGGACCTCATGCCCGCCATATTAGAATGGCCAAACATAGCCCAATTTCCGTCCTCGGCGGTGCGACGCAAACCGCCATCAAAGTCAGTGTTAGCCAATGGAGACCCAACGCCGTGTGAAATGATGTCTGCCCAGCTCCACAAATTAGGATGCCCCAAACAACCAGTCGCACCGCATCGGAGAAACCGCCCAATCAGAGATGGCAGAAGCTTGACAGTAGAGCACGAAACCAGAGTCCCGGTTCACACCACCTGGACACAACCACAATTGACCCAGCCCTACACGTTTTTCCGGTGCTGTACCTGATACATCACCCGCAACTCATGGACCGCCGCGTACGCCGCCGCAGGTACGCAAGAACACAACCACAACACACAACTAATGGGCTGATACAGGGTCCAAATCCACATCAGACACCCTGGTGGGGACAGGAGCACATCCACAAGTGTACCCACACATGACCTACCTGGCACCAAGTCACCCCTCCGCATCCAGGACACACATTTTCCGCGATCATGCAGCAATTTCCCGGTCACGTCACCGCAGCGGTGAAGGCAAGGGAATACATGCGCACAATGCAGAAGGCAGGGCCAGCGCCAGACATGGGCAGGGCACAAGACCACAGGGCCACACCTCCACCTTCCGCACACCAGCCCCCCCAAAGGGACATGCCATGTGCCCCTCATGTGCACCCCCATGCACAACAAGAAGCCAGGTGAACCCACACCCTGCAACACACACAAAACAACCAAGGAGACAGCAGGAGTGGCTGCAGAGGAACACACAGCGCACAAGCACAGGGCCAGGGCATCCCACACACCACAACACCACCACACTCATGGCAAGAAAAATGAGTACAAGCACTAAATGAACACTCACACATATACAAGGAACAAACATCCTACTGGACACACAGCCTGCCAAGTCACACAGACATACCCCACACTCACACACAGACACATACACAGACCACATACCACCAGCAATGGAGCACAACAAATAGGAAAGCCAGAGTTAGGTGCTCCCAAATGGAAGGCCATGGAGACAACCACCAAGCATGTGTACATCACATGCAAGACAAGGAACACACAACAACACCCTCAGCCCATAAAAGCACACATGGCTGTACAGTGAGGCATCCGAAGCACAGATAGGGGATGGTATAACACCACACACAACATGCCATACTGGAAGCAAAAAGGCACCATGTGACAGCAATGCATGAGAAAACACAACCACAATGGCAGTGTGGAACAACAGGTCTGGACAGTCTTCACAAACAGTATCAAGGCACATGGATGATCAACAAAACAAAACACTGACTTGCCAGTCACATACTCTGCATACTCACAAGTGACAAAAACAACAAGTAGGAGTCAGCCAGAACTGCAAGGACACACCAACACACTGCACAGTGCACAACATACAACTCACACATGTGCATACAGCCACACCCACAGGGCTGAACAATCCAAACAACAGGCACTCCACTCCTGGGTGTGACATGTGTGTAGTTGACAATGTAGGGGCACACACACATCAACACTCCTGACAAAGTCACCCCTTCACACTGCAGACTTCTTGACCACCCAAGAGCACACATTGAAAGTAAGCCATGGGACTAGGATGACTGGCCATCACAAGATGACCACACATACACTACAGGGCACACATAAAGTAAGAACACATGATGACCCTGGTCAGCCTGCCTGCAATCCTGTGGATGGAATCCCACTCTGTGCTGGCAGGGCCCCCCAACCTGACATGTGTACAATATAGCCAACATGAACACATTAAGAAAATGACAACTGCATTCCATTTGAAATCATTGCCCCCACAAGTATCAGGGTCAGGAAGAACTGAAGTCCCAGTCACCCCTGTACAGAATAGAGTAAGTGAGCCAAGACAATGGCTATGTTGAAGTGGCGCACAGAGCATGTGGTACAGTAAATCATATACACACAGCAAGATAACATTATTCAGTAAGGACACTGACAAAACAGACAACAGGAGTAACTGTCTTTATTCACATATTGCACAGATAGGCACAAAGAGTAGAGAAGAGCAAGGCACAAAATGCAGAGTATCCATGAGAAGCTGCACAGGCAAGGGCAGAACTGCAAGGCCAATGGCCAGTTCAGGGGGCAGAGTAAGTAAACGAGAAGCTGCACAGGCAAGGGCAAAACAGCAAGGTCAGTGGCCAGTCCAAGGTGCAGAGTGAGTACATGAGAAGCTGCACAGGCAAGGGCAAAACAGCAAGGCCAGTGGCCAGTCCAAGGTGCAGAGTGAGTACACGGGAAGCTGCACAGGCAAGAGAATAACAGCAAGGCCAGTGGCCAGTTCAGGGGGCAGAGTGAGTACATGAGTAGCAGCACAGGGGCAAGGGCAAAACAGCAAGGCCAGTGGCCAGTTCAGGTGGCAGAGTGAGTACATGCGAAGCTGCAAAGGCAAGGGTAAAATAGCAAGGCCAGTGGCCAGTTCCAGGGGCAGAGTGAGTACACGAGAAGCTGCACAGGCAAGGGCAAACAACAAGGCCAGTGACCAGTCCTAAGTGCAGAGTGAGTACATGAGAAGCTGCACAGGCAAGGGCAAAACAGCAAGGCCAGTGGCCAGTTCATGGGGCAGAGTATGTCCATGAGAAGCTGCACAGGGAATATTTGAACACAGCAAAGAGCAACAAGGCCAGTGACCAAAACAAAGTGCAGGGTATGTCCATGAGCAGCTGCACAGGCAAGGGGCACACAGCAGGGAATGACAATGCCAGTGGGCAGGGAAAAGTGCAGAGTATGTCCATGAGAAGCTGCACAGGCAAGGGGCACACATCAGTGAACGGCAAGGCCAGTGGGCAGGGCAAAATGCAGAGTATGTCCATAAGAAGCTGCACAGGCAAGGGGCACACAGCAGTGAACGACAAGGCCGGTGGGCAGGGCAAAGTACAGAGTATGTCCATGAGAAGCTGCACAGGCAAGGGGCACACAGCAGTGAATGATAAGGTCAGTGGGCAGGACAAAGTACAGAGTATGTCCATGAGAAGCTGCACAGGCAAGGGGCACACTCCAGTGAATGACAAGGCCGGTGGGCAGGGCAAAGTGCAGAGTATGTCCATGAGAAACTGCACAGGGAATGTGTGCAACTGTACCTTTCCATGGTCAGCAACACAGTCAGGGGGTAATAATGTGCAGTACAGGCCCCCCTGTGTGAGAGACAAGTGTGTTATGTTATGTTATGTTATTTTTATTTATACAGAGCATAGCTGCCCCAGTGAAGGGGCGTCCTGGCGCCCATGACAAGGCAAACACAACACAACACCGAAAAAAGAGGCACAGAACGCAGCCTAATATTAAGCAAACAAGAAGGTTTTGATGGCGCGCCTGAACTGAAGTAGATCATCAATAGCGCGAATCTCAGGAGGGAGAAAATTCCACCACTTCGCCGCTAACACTCGGAAGGAGCGACCACCAGTTCTACTCAGCCTAAAACGCGGAACCACCGCCAGATTCTGACCCAAGGATCTCAGGGTTCGCGGGGGTACATACGGTGTCAAAAAATTCGCCAACATTTGGGGAGACGTACCCTTGAGGATTTTAAACGCAAGGCAAAGAACCTTGAATTTAATCCTCTGATTTACGGGGAGCCAGTGGAGCGAGTGCAGCGTTTTTCAAACCGAGCACCGCTTAGGCAAACCTATCACCACTCTGGCTGCCGCATTTTGCACTCGCTGCAGCCAGGTAAGTTCTGACTGGTTGATCCCAGCCAAAAGCGAGCTGGCGTAGTCTAGCCGGGACAGCACTGATGCCTGAACCACCAGCTGTCTGGTGGGGGCATCAAAAAATTTAAGTATAGGCCTAAGTCCTCTAATAATGCCATAACAAGAGGCCGCCACCTTCTTGGTGTGGCAGGTAAAACTGAGTGTCGGATCAAGCCAGACCCCGAGATTTTTTTATCTCCGATACTGGAAAGGGGGTCACACCCAGTTCAGGAGGCCACCACTTGTGTGATGATGAATACCACTCACACTTGGCTATCAGGTAGACTAGGAGATGGCTATGTGTCGGGTACAGTTGAAGCACTTAACCCAGCTGAGGTAGAGCTATCAGTGGCTTGGCAAGCCAGAGGGTGGCTTGGACCAGGTAGTGTAGTGGCATGTGGAGGTGGAGTCATGCTGACGTGAGACACAGTGTGGCTGGGAGATTGTGGAGGGTGCCTTTCCAATTCATGGGGATCCTAATTGGCTTCCCTGCCTTGGGATCAATTAGAAGTGGTGTGGACACAACAGGCACACTCACCACCAAAGCTGCATCAGGTGCAGACACTGGCACTCCCTCTGGGGATGTGCTTGATCGAGTGGATCGCTTCAGCTGGCTTCGCCTTTGCCCCTCCATTCCCTGTTTACCAGGTGTTAACCCTACAGTGCCCTCCTTCCCCTGCTTCACAGGGCTTGGAATGGGAGTCGAGGTGGTGGGTGAATTTGCCTTGGAGCCCTTCTTAGGTGCACCCTTGCCATACACCACCTTCTCAGTGGGCCCAGAAACTATAAGCTTGTCTTTGCGAGATACTTTAGGGACAGGAGAGTCTTTGGCTGGAGATACCTCTGAGGCATGTGAGCCTGAGGTCTGCTTCATCGCTCTTTGGCCCCTGGTGTCACCTGACAGGCTTTTCTCTTTGTGCTCTGGGATGGCTTTAGTCTTCTGTGGGGATGGTGTCTGCGCCTGGGACCACTTGGTTTGCTGCTGCTGTGTGCTTTGTGTGCTGTATCTTGACTTTGAGGTCTGTGGAGCGTGGTCACTATCGTCAGATGTGGCCACTGCCAGGGGGTGGACAAAGGGACTTGAGCTGGACTGTGAGTATGTGCCTGTTGAAGGGCTGCCGTCACTGTGGAGGACAGAGACTGACAGTCTGGTGCAGCCCACCCACGTCTGAATGTATGCCCTCCATGAAAGCAACCACCGGAGCAATATTTTGTCGTGGTCAATGAAGGCATTGAGGAGAGCTGTCTGGCCTACACACAGCTGGCGCAAAAGGTCCGTACACTCAGCACTGATGGCAGCAGGGGGAACAGGGGCAGGGGCAGCGGTGCCCGGGGTGAAGGACACTCTTCCTCTCTTACTAATGCGAACACGGGCAGCACCAGAGGAAGTGGCTGGGAGGGTGGGCACTGGCGGCTGTGTGGTGGATGATGATGCAAAGCCCCAGTTTCCTGTGCCCGCCAGCATGGATGGATGCATCACCCCTGGCATCAGATGACGTGGTACTTTGCGTCTCAGGCTGGGAATCCTCCAGAAGACTCCTGTCCCCCTCTGAGGTGCTGGTCACATCTGTGTCACTAGGCTCCTGGGCAGCTGTTGTGCTTGTTTCATCCCCATTGGTGTCCGTATCCTGTCCCTCTGTGACCACACGAGATGCTGCATGAGAGACAGAGGTGTAGGGTCAGTTCAGTGGCAGCAACATAACACACATATGCAAGCAAAGCATCACAGAAGATGACTAAATCTACATGTTGCACATCACCCTGTGCAATCACATTGTGCTAACTCACTATATTGACTCAAACACTGTGTGGAAACTGGAAATTCAGGCATAAGTGAGCCATGTGATGACCACACAGCACACCACCCTGCTAGGGGCTCCATTCAACCAGACACACAAATAGCTCTGAGCACACCTAGGGACATGATGGGGGCACACTACTTGTTGCCACTGACAGATCCGGATGGAGCAGGAGGGGACACCACAGACATAGACTACAACATTATATTCCACAATGGCCATGAGCCCATACCACCACCATGTTGTACTTTGGGGCAGCAATAGGTGCACATTGGTGTCAGATGTCTAAGCCTCCCAAATCTGAGTTCAGGCAATGGACGCATTGAAGAAGGTACACTCAGATTGGGCACACTGCCGTCCCCTTCCATGGGATTCCTCAGACTACCCGAATGCAGACGATACCTGAAGACCACGACTCAGAATGCAATGGCAATGCACAGAACTGGAAATTACCTTAGTAAGTACAGATAGGGCAAATGTAAAACACCTGCACCCAGCCCAGCAGCCACTTACAAACCACTGCATTACACTACCAACATCACATAGGCCAGCACTGGCACAGGCTCTGTACACATGCAGCCACTCCCAGCCAAAGTCACCCATCCCAGAATACTCACCCCTGGCTTGCTGCTGATGCTCCTTCAAATGTGCATCAAGCTCAGGCTGTGCCACGGCCAAGATGTGGCCATTGAGTGGTGTCATGCTGCACCGTGCCAACCGCCCAGTGCGAGGAAGTAGCCCCAAGGTCATCTCCGCCACGTTCTTTGCCAGACGGCTGATGTCGTCCCACCTCTTGTGGCAGTGGGTGCGCCATCGGTTTGAGACACCCAGAGCCCTCACCTTGACCGCAATGGGCCTCCACACGGCCTTACACTGGTGTACTTTGAGCTGCAGGCATGGGAGACAAGAGGGGGAAATGTTCAGTGACACAGTGTTATGTACCTACATCTCTCAGTACAGTAGCATGATATAAACTCATCCTAAATCCACACATATGTTTAACAGAGACAAGGATACATCTCACATGGTTCATTTACATGTGAAAAGATTAGGTAAATGGATGCTGGTGTGAGGGGGAACACAGTCCATGCACATCTCACACATATGCAGGATGCCAGCACTGAACCCCCTGTGTAACCTGCCCACATCTCCAGTCCACTTTTAGGTTGAGCAAGACATACATCACATATCTGCATGTGTTTGGGGTCAGACTCACTGTGTCCAAGACTGCTCAGCCCTCAATGTCCCTGCCCTGTGAATAGTTAACTGTGTCATTGATGTCACATTGAGGGACATCATCTCACAAATTCAAAATCTTTCTCGCAAGGGGGCTGAGATGGCTCATAGCTGGAGTGCAATGAGAAAAGACAGATGTAATTCTCTGTAAGTGAAGTGATGTGTCCTTGTCTTTTTGGGCGGGGACTGTGCAGGCCAGGTGGGCTCGCACTGAGATGGACAACAGGGGCACACACAGCCATTCAGCCAAGCAATCACTGTCCTGACTCCTGCATGTGCAATTTGCTGCATCACTGTATGGATGAAATTACAACACAGGTCACTCACACATACATGTGCAGGCAGGGAAGCATGTGGCATGTGGTACACACACCTTCCCCCTGGAGACAGCATGTTAGGCAGTGCATGACACAACTCCACACTCTCAGGCACATACTGCATCAGTCCAACTACACGTGTGCCCCCCCTGCACTCCCCCCACTGTTGTGGACTTACCATGACATTTGGGGCACCATATAGCCTTGGGTACTGTGTGAGCACCTCGTCCACCAGGACCTTCAGCTCCTCGTTTGTGAAGGGACTGGCACAGATCTTCTCAGTCCTTGCCATCACTGTGGACATGAGACAGCAGCGGCAGAATCGGGTGGTGAGGGGTCCTTGGCAGCAGTCCCTGGAGACAGCAGCAGATGAGAGGTCTCTGGCAGCCGTCCCTGGAGGCAGCAGCAGGTGAGGGGTCTCTGGAAGCAGTCCCTGGAGGCAGCTGCAGGTGAGAGGTCTCTGGCAGCAGTCCCTGGAGGTAGCATCTGATGAGGGTTCTCTGGCAGCAGTCTCTGGAGGCAGCAGCAGATGAGGGTTCTCTGGCAGCAGTCCCCAGAGGCAGCAGCAGATGAGGGGTCTCTTGCAGCAGTCCCTGGAGGCAGCAGCAGGTGAGGGGTCTCTGGCAGGAGTCCCTGGAGGCAGCAGCAGATGAGGAGTCTCTGGCAGCAGTCCCTGGAGGCAGCAGCAAATGAGGGTTCTCTGGCAGCAGTCCCTGGAGGCAGCAGCAGGTGAGGGGTCTCTGGCAGCAGGCTCTGGGAGCAGTGGAAAGTGAGGCTCCCTCCCACACACATATAGCCCCCATGGGGTCGTTTCAAAGGTGCCAAGCTGCAGCAATTGGTGTTACAGGTCTGCCTTTTTCAAATCCATCCAAGGACCCTCTCCGCAGTGGCAAAGCACGCCTACAGCGATTTTCAACATTGCATCATGCTACCGCGATTGAGGTTCCCATTGGCTGTACGGGCATGCTCCATGGTGGTGACACACCGCAGGGGCCAGACGGGCGCTATCGCAATGGTGCATCTTTCAAATGCAGCCAATGACCGGCTCCGCTGTGGCGGAGCACGCCTACCACGATTTTCAAAATTGCATCATGCTACCGCGATTAAGGTTCCCATTGGCTGTAATGGCATGCTCCATGGCTGTGACACACCGCAGGGGCTTTGCGGTAGCTACCGCAATTTGGGTGCCATACATTCAAATTGGTATACATTCACATGAGGCACCATGATTAGGGTGGCAAAGCATGCCAACTGCCATTTGGCAATACATAGATATGTATCACTACCACACTTGTGTATTGGGTATTGATGGTGACACATCGCTGAGGGATCACTGACATAATATAGAATGACAAAATATAGACTTACCAAAATATAGTCACCAAAATATAGAATGCCAAAATATCGAATTCCTATCTACAAACAGGTAAGTACAAAAATATCGAATCCAAAATATAGTCTGTAAAAAATATATTCAGTCAAAATATCGAATTTTTTAAAATGTCTTAAAAGTAATTTAAAATTAATGAAATAATAAATATAATTAACTAAAACATACTTAAAAAATACTCAAATAACCTTAAAATTAAGATATAATTAATTTAAGTTATTAATAAAAAATGTACAATATTTTACCGTAGGATAGCAGGAGTGTAACATTTAATATTACCACTCCAGTGAGTGCAACAGTAGGGAAAGCGTTGGATAGCGTAGGGGTAAAAAATACTATTCCCACTCCAGTGAGTGCAACAGTAGGGAAAGCGTTGGATAGCGTAGGGGTAAAAAATACTATTCCCACTCCAGAGAGTGCAACAGTAGGGAAAGCTTTGGATAGTGTAGGGGTAAAAATTACTATTCCCACTCCAGAGAGTGCAACAGTAGGGAAAGCGTTGGATAGCGTAGGGGTAAAAAATACTATTCCCACTCCAGTGAGTGCAACAGTAGGGAAAGCGTTGGATAGCGTAAGGGTAAAAATTACTATTCCTACTCCAGAGAGGCAACAGTAGGGAAAGCGTTGGATAGCGGGAGGGTAAAAAATACTATTCCCACTCCAGTGAGTGCAACAGTAGGGAAAGCGTTGGATAGCGTAGGGGTAAAAAATACTATTCCCACTCCAGAGAGTGCAACAGTAGGGAAAGCGTTGGATAGCGTAGGGGTAAAAATTACTATTCCCACTCCAGAGAGTGCAACAGTAGGGAAAGTGTTGGATAGCGTAGGGGTAAAAAATACTATTCCCACTCCAGTGAGTGCAAAAGTAGGGAAAGCGTTGGATAGCATAAGGGTAAAAATTACTATTCCCACTCCAGAGAGTGCAACAGTAGGGAAAGCGTTGGATAGCGGGAGGGTAAAAATTACTATTCCAACTCCAGAGCGTGCAACAGTAGGGAAAGCGTTGGATAGTGTAGGGGTAAAAAGCGTTGGATATTGGAAGGGTAAAAATTACTATTTCCACTCCAGAGAGTACAACAGTAGGGAAAGCATTGGATAGCGTAGGGGTAAAAATTACTATTCCCACTTCAGAGAGTGCAACAGTAGGGAAAGCGTTGAATAGCGTAGGGGTAAAAAATACTATTCCCACTCCAGAGAGTGCAACAGTAGGGAAAGCGTTGGATAGCGGGAGTGTGAAAATTACTATTCCCACTCCAGATAGTGCAACAGTAGGGAAAGCTTTGGATAGCGTAGGGGTAAAAATTACTATTCCCACTCCAGAGAGTGCAACAGTAGGGAAAGCGTTGAATAGCGTAGGGGTAAAAAATACTATTCCCACTCCAGAGAGTGCAACAGTAGGGAAAGCGTTGGATAGCGGGAGGGTGAATATTACTATTCCCACTCCAGTGAGTTTAACAGTAGGGAAAGTAATGATTTAATATATTATTAAAAATAAATTAAATATCAATACCAATAAAACATTAATTGAAATTAATAACCAATTTAATATTATGTATTAATTAATTAGAAATACAACTACATATTAGTTATTAAAAATTAATAAACTGTTCATAATTATTTAACAACGAATTAATTTTCAATAACAAAAACTAATTAATAATAAAAATTAATACCAAATTAAAAATTAACAGTAAATTAATTATCAATACACAAAAAGTATTTTTAATATGTAATTAATTACAATTACATTACTTCCCACCCTATTCCCCTATAAACCCACACCCCACTGCAGAAAATACATTAATACAATTATCATAATTATCAAATATTTAATTAATACAAAATAATTACCAATTAATAAAAATTAATTGCCAATTAATAGAAATTAATTACCAATTAAAAATTAATGAACAATAAATTTAAAATCAACACCAATAAATGAAACCACAACCCGCTACAGAACTAGAAAGCAAAATTTAATTAAAATTATTAATAATTGCTAAAAATTAATATTTAATTTAATATAATTAAATTACTTCCCACCCTATTCCCATATAAACCCACAAAAAAACGCTACAGAATTAAATTACGCAAAAATTAAATAACATAAAATTCATTACTTAAAATACATTAAACATACATTACAAAAATTAATATACACTTTTCACACATATACTAACATACAAAACACTTTAAAAAAATTGATATTATTAAAAAATCGATATATTTAATGCCTATATTGTATACTTCGATATTTTGACTTCTATATTTTGAAAATCGATATTATTTACCTTAAATTCGATATTTTTAACCACTATATTGTGTCCATTCGATATTTTGTCCATTCTATATTTTTACTTCGATATTATGTCCATTCTATATTTTGGAATCGATATTATGACTGTTCACCATCGCTGAGGCCAGGCGGTAGCTACCGCAATTTGGGTGGCAGATCATGCCAACCAGGTGAAGCTAACCTGCACACCTATTCAAATTTATAGAAAAATTAAATTGTATAGTTCAACACAAAATCTATTTCAAAGGGTGCAACCTCGGAGATCCCTGACTATCCCCTGTCAGGTCAAAAATAATGACGAGGTGTTCAAACACAATGTGTTTAAAAGCCAAGGTGCACTGTTCACATAGGCCCTGTAAGGTGCTTCAAATGTGTCGGATACTTTTTGAAATTTCTTAGTGAATTTGTGCCATTCATTAAGAAATTTCTAAAAGTATCCAACACATTTGAAGCACCTTACAGGGCCTATGTGAACAGTGCACCTTGGCTTTTAAACACATTGTGTTTGAACACCTCGTCAGATCATGCCAACCGCCATTTGGCAATACATAGATATGTATCACTACCGCACTTGTGTATTGGGTATTGATGGTGACACACCACTGGTTCACTATTAGGATAGAATAAACCTGAGAGTGTGTTACAGATATCCTGTTGGTTGCTGAGTGTGATTGGTAGAGCGGTGTATCATATTGGTGTGCTATACTGGTTTCCCAGGGGAATCTTCTTTAAGACAACCGTCTCTTGGTACCCTACCCCTGTGGGATTTTTGGGTCCCTCTCTCCTCTTTTTGCATATTTGTAGACACACCGCTGGGGCCAGGCGGTAGCTACCGTGATTTTGGGTGCCTTACAATCACAATGGCCATCTGGCAAACATCAACAGTGCACAGTGGCCACAAGGTTAATGGTGTAATGTAGTTCCTATATTCCCAATAGGCTCTGCGCATTGGAATAACATATACTATAGTTTAGACGTAGGACTGAGGTCGACTAGGTCTCTATCGTATATATTAGACTTAATTGTGAGTGCCAGCTAGCTCAGAGGTCACTAGAAACTTTCTTGAATTCACAAGAAGGGATTCGTTTCTGACAACCGCGTAAACATGACAACTTTGTTTCCTAAGAATAAGAAATCAATCTCTGTAGTCGGAGAAACAATAGATGGCTATTTTACTCAGTCAATCGTGCATACTTCGTTTCACCAGAGGTGCTGAGAAAATAGAGAGACGGGCGTTTTCAATAAAAAGTATTTATTGAACAGTCTTCTTTCTCAAGCATAAGAAATGTACTGCTACAATCGTAATACTGGTTATAAAGTACAAGGCATATAATACGAAAAGTATTATAAAGTAGTACTGTAAAAGCATGATATGGTTTCTAAGCCATAAATTGCCTAAAACATATAAAATACATACAGTGATAAAATAATGACTAAAAGTACTCAACTGGTGCTTCTAAAATACGCCTACCCCGGTGTACCTAACCTAAGTCTAGTACATGGGAATAAGTAAGTGAGGAGTAGCTTAGGTTTAGTATTTCTCTGCCAAGAATCTATCCAAGAATTCTATAAGGGTCTAATCAGCTCAGTACCTTGGTTTAGAATGAAGGAGGTCTTGTATCTCTCTCTCAGGACTCGATTTCCCAGCAACCCGCAAGGGTAGCCTGGAAACACTGGAGCTGGATTTCTCGGCAGGAGAAAAGACAGCGTCTCTCAGTGCGTCAGCTGGAGGGACGGCTTCCTTCCGCACTTGCTGCTGCAGGGCGTCGGGCAAGTAGTTAGTCGATCTGCTCCAAACCACTGTGTGTTTGTCTGGGCAAATGTAGGCATATGTATACCTTGAAGGTGCCGAGTTTGACGTATGATTGGACTTAATAATGTCACTCAAAGACTCAGTTCTTTGAAAACTCCATGATTTCCTAAATAAATTAGTGTTCAGGCGAGGGGAAGTCCCTAGCTGCTGAAGGCGGGTTTTTCTAAGAAATCGTTGTTGATTCTTGGAACTTAGTGGAAGTAGCCATGCCGTATTTGGGCTGCATAGGCTTAGTCCAAATATGGTAATGATTTCTATACCTATATAAGGATCGGGTAATTTTTACCTATATATGGGCACGAATCGGGAAAATTACACTAGGGTCCTAGATTCCTATACAACAATGGCACATCATTATGCACACAATGACAATGTTGCATTTACTCCTCTGGTGACTACACATGCCATGTTTGTGCATGTGATTTTGTAGATTGGCATGTACTCCCTCACATGTCACTTGTGGTATTGATGGTCCTGTACACAGGACAGTGTTGTTATGGACTCTACAATGTGTACACATGTCAATGTGTTGAGGTGGAGTGACAATCACAGTAATGTTTGCCTAAATGTTTGTTCTTTTTTGCATGTCATCTTATGTTTGATCATGCACACAATCGCCATTTATGCTCAGACTGTGGTCATTGTGTCGTTTATGTGTGCCAGGTTCAAATGATGTCTGAAGGTGTCAGGTACAGCAGCTAGGTATGAGACAGTGGGCTTGCTTTGTTACACATATGCTGAATGCTATACTCTCAGGCGTGCCCATGTCAAATGTGGCCATATCCCTATGTGCCTTCACATTGACTGAGGTGGTGTTTGAGGTACTTGCTTTGTATAAGTTGACGAGTGTGCCATTTGTGTAGCTGAAGGTGTCCCTACATGTAAGCTGGTCTGTAACTCAATTTTGATGACCGTCATTGTTGGCGTTGTGTCATCCAGAACGTGAGATGCTGTGCCCCTCTCATGATGTATTGCATGGACATGTGTCCACTTTCAACTCAACTAGGGGGAGACCAAATCTACATTGTCACTTGACAGTGCTGGCAGACATGGAGGATGAGGCGATCATCCAGAAATGCTGTCTGGATAGAGCCACCCTACAAACCCTTTGTGAGTTGTTGGAGCCCCACCTGAGCCTCACAGAACATATCCAACAGCTTTAACTGCAACGCATAAGGTGATGGCAGCCCTGCATTATTTTGCCACTGGATCGTTCCAGCACACAGTGTCCAGTGCAGGTGGGATGTCACAACCTATGTTCAGCATGGTGCTACCTGATGTACTGTCCGCCATGATGATCTACAAGGAAAGATATATCCATTTCCCCAAGGGGACTGAATTTGCAGCTGCGAAGGGAGATTTCTATCCCCTTGGACACATCCCCCATGTTGTTGGTGCCATTGATTGCACCCATGTTGGGATTGTGCCACCACAGGCACGTGAGCACATCTACAGAAATCGTAAACATTACCACTCCATAACTGTGCAAGAGGTGTGCCAGGCAGATATGATCATCTCACACATGTGTGCCAAATTCCCAGGCTCAGCCCATGACATCCTGCTTAACAGCATTGTATCCCAACTGATGGCTAATCTGCTTCCCAAGCGTGCATGGATTGTGGGTGAGTATGCCTAGTCATAAGGCGTGCTGTGTGTGTGACCTGCTTCCCTCTGCCTCAGCGACATTGCAATGTTTATTTGTGTTTGTCACACCTAGGTGGCTCTGCATATCCCAACCGTCCTTGGTTACTGAGCCCACTGCGGAATCCCAGGACACCAGCTGACGTCCGCTACAATGATCCCATGGGAGGACACGTCATGTGGTGGAGCGTACTTTTGGTCTGTTGAAGTCACGTTTCCGCTGCCTGGACAAGACCGGAGGTGCAGTGATGTACTCGCCCAGGAAGGTGTGTCAGATTGTAGTGGCATGCTGCATGCTCCACAACCTAGCCATTCTCGAAGAGATTCCTCTGATCCTGGATGGTGATGAGCAGCCAAGGCCCCCACCTGCAAACCAGCCCTTGTTCAGTGATGAGGACAGTGGCGAGGAGGAAGGTATTGAACTGCGTCAACAGCTCATCACCCGCTACTTCACTTGAAGGTGGGTGACAATGTACAACATACCCACTGTCTGATGATGTTGCTGTAGTTGTGAAGGTGTATGTGAGATTTGTGACAGCAGCCGGTTGTAAACTCAGTGGTGGCTGACAATGTTTCTGGGACAGTTCATTTAGGAAAATCTACAGGATGTGTATGTTGGAACTTGTTGCCCACTGTGATGTGTGCAAGTGGGATTCTATTGTTGTGAAGTGTGGTGTGATGTCTGTGATGCCACACCCAGACTTGTGAATGTTGTTCTGTTGTGTTTTCCTAGGTGCCTTCAACCTCTCCTTACAATCATGGTGAAGACTGTACATCCTGGAATAAAGACGGAACAGGTACAACAACATGTGTGTAAGGAGTTGTTTATTTACAATGGTGTCATGTGAGGGGGGAACATTTACAGTGAGATGATTAGTGAAGCAGTGAGTTGACAGTTATGGTAAATGAGATAATCGAGTAGTCACCACATAGATGTGATGACCCAGTCCAACAGACAGATGCCATTCACAAGGCAGTGTGGGGAAGGAAAGTCTAAAAAGTCAATGCAGTGGGGAAGAGGGTTGCCATCATGGCTGGCTTCATGACTGGAGTTTAGCAGGTGCTTTTCCAAAAGATGCTCCCAGGGTTTTCTTCGGATGGCACCTTTGCCACTTGGAAGAGGGGGCCTCTGCTGGGGGGCTAGTGGGGCTAAGGACTCACCCCTCTCTGTGGCCGCAGGGGAGGATGGTGAACTGTCATCCTGTGGACCACCAGTGGGAGGGGGAGGTGTTGATTGTGGTGCAGGCCTGTTCCTCAGTACCGCCACTAGCTGGCCCAAGAGGTCCACAATTTGGCCTATGCGGGTATCCATGGACATCATCAGCAGGGGGAGCTCACGGGAATCTTGTTCTGACTGACCCGTTTGTCCCTGGGCCCATTCATATGCCCAAAGGACTCTGTGTGTGTGCTCCAGTGATTCGGTCCCATGCTCCGGTCATCTGTGGGTGACCCTGCTCCTCCCACCTGCCCTGCTGTCACGGACCTGTTGCCTCTCCACTGTAGGCACCTGCATCCCCTCCCTGCTCTCCTCAGTCGGTGGGGATTGGGTGGTCATCCTGTGGGACAGGGAGAGTATTGCAGGCAGCTCTGGTGGTGGTGGTGGTAGAGGACGCACTAGCCGTAACAGCATGGGTCTGCATGGAGGTTGTTGTGGCAGCAGATGTGGTGGGGAGATAATGGGGTCCTGGGACCTGTTGCGTCCTGGAACACCAGATGGGCCGGCTTTGGGTTCCTCATCCAAAGAACGCTGGGAATCAACATTTGTGAGTCGATGTTCCAGGGTGGGCTGGAGACTGGCTCTGCACGTTGCTGGTGTTGTCCTCTGCAGTCAGTTCTTGGTCACCTGTGGGTCAGATGGGAAATTGTCATTGTAGTGCAACCCGCAAGCTTTGTGTTAGCTGTGTGTCATTCACTGTTTGAACACTACACAGTTGACTGATCATCACATTGTTTTCTATGTGCACTACTGACATGATGCAGTAGTGCATGTATTACTTGTCCATGGTGTGAGGTGCCAATACGTACCATGCACCACGTGCATAATTTATGATTATAGGGACATACATGTTGACATCTAATTTCAGTGAGGACTCCTTGTTGATTTGTCTGACCTGGCAGACGTCACATCTGGGCATGGACTGTCCATTGTCATCTCCTGCATATCTTTGTCTTGTCATGTGCATATCTGGATTTGTACCACCAACCATGCTTTCTTATTTTTCATATGGTCCTTGTTGCTCTGGTCCCATGACACTACACATGTCAACAAGTGCTGTGCATGATTTTGCACAGACTTTCTTCTACATGGGCATTGGTGTGTCACACTTTGGTTGCTGTGACAGTTTCTTTTGCTTAGCTGTGTGCACACTGTCTGAGGCAATAGGTTTGGTGTGCATATTTGTGCAATGAGAGGGCTAGTGTTGTCATATGGCACCATTATTTTTGTGACGGATGGCTAGGTACATATACTGGCTACTTATCTGTTATGTTTTACCATTTGGATTTTTTATGTGACACATCTGTGTGTGCGTGGTGAAGGCTCACATCCTGCTCAGTGGTGGCACACGACATATTAATGTGTCTACCTATCTATTAGTTTGTTTGTAGTGATCCATTAGATGCCACATGCCACATGCATCTAGGTGGTATAGAGAGCTTCATCTTGCTGTACTGGGGGACAAGGGTACATGGTGGGAGCAGTGGAGCAGACTTCCCACCCACACATACCCTCCCAGGGAACTGGCTACTTTTCTGTAAGTTTGTTTGGTGTACTGCAATGGCTGACACATGCTTCTGGGTGGGGGAGTGCTCCATCCTGCTGAGGTGTGGGACAGGGGGCATGGTGGGAGTAGTAGTGCAGGCCTCCCACCCCTGAACAGCCCTCCATGGCACGATAGCTACCTGCCTGTTAGTTTGATGAGGGTTATGTAATGGTTGACACATGCATCTGGGTGGGGTGGGGGAGGTCTCCATCTTGCTAGGCTGTGGGACAAGGGTGTATGGTGGGAGCGGTGGTGCAGGCCTCCCACCCACAAACACCCTCCCAGGGAAGCTGGCTACCTACCTGTAAGTTTGTTTGGTGTACTGCAATGGCTGACACATGCTTCTGGGTGTGGGGGTGCTCCATCCTGCTGAGGTGTGGGACGGGGTCATAGTGGGAGTAGTGGTGCAGGCCTCCTTCCCACAAAAACCCTCCCAGGGTAGTTGGCTATCTACCTGTAAGTTTGTTTGGTGTACTGCAATGACTTCCAACTGCTTCTGGTTGGGGATGTGCTCCATCCTGTTGGGGTGTGGGACAGGCGGCATGATGGGAGTAGTGGTGCAGGCCTCCCACCCACAAACATCCTCCCAGGGAAGCTAGCTACCTACCTATAAGTTTGTTTGGTATACTGCAATGGCTTCCAACTGCCTCTGGGTGGGGGAGTGCTCCATCCTGCTGAGGTGTGGGACAGGGGGCATGGTAGGAGTAGTAGTGCAGGCCTCCCATCCCCAAACATCCTTCCATGGCAAGATAGCTACCTACCTGATTGTGTGATGAGGGTTATGTAATGGCTGACACATGCTTCTGGGTGGGGTGGGGGAGGTCTCCATCTTGCTAGGCTATGGGACAAGGGAGCAAGGTGGGAGTAGTGGTGCAGGCCTCCCACCCACAAACACCCTCCCAGGGAAGCTGGCTATCCTACCTGTAAGTTTGTTTGGTGTACTACAGTGGCTGACACATGCTTCTGGGTGGGAGAGTGCTTCATCCTGCTGAAGTGTGGGACAGGGGGCATGGTGGGAGTTGTGGTGCAGGCCTCCCACTCAAAAAACACCCTCCCAGGGAAGTTGGCTACCTACCTGTAAGTTTGTTTGGAGTACTGCAATAGCTTCCAACTGCTTCTGGGTAGGGAAGTACTCTATCCTGCTGGGGTGTGGGACAGGGGGCATGGTGGGAGAGTTGGTGCAGGCCTCCCACCCCCAAACAGCCCTCCATGGCAAGATGGCTACCTACCTGTTAGTTTGATGAGGGTTATGTAATGGCTGACATATGCTTCTGGTTGGGATGGGGGAGGGCTCCATCTTGCTGATGCTGTGGGACAAGGGGACCTGGTGGGAGTTGTAGTGCTCTCTGCCTGTACACATGCCACCATGGTAATGTTGCTAGCTATGTTTGGAATGAATGGGAGAGAGTAAATGTTGGATCTGTGAGACATGTGTTTGTGAGTGTGTGGTGCCGATGAATGGAATTTGCCCTAAGTTGAGTAGCTTTGTAGTTGTGCAAGACAGTACATAGAAGTATGGTGGTAGTCATTTGTTTGTACTTACCAGCCTCTACTTCCCCTCGTACTCCTGTGAGACTCTCTGGATGCAGTATGGCAAGCACCTTCTCCTCCCATGGAGTGAATGGGTTTGGTGGAATTGAAGGGCCATCGCCAGTCGCCGGACCCAGCTCACGGTTCTTGCTCCTCCTCTCTTTGACAACCCTCTTCAAGTCATGCCACAGCTTCATGATTTCCTTTTTTGATCACGGGGGGTCCCTACTGCATTGACCTTCTCGACTATCCTTGCCCACATTTGTGCTCTTGTGGCTAATGGTGTCTCTTGGACCAGGATCCCAAACAATTGTGGCTCCACTCTGACTATCTCATCTATCATAACCTTCAACTCACACTCTGTGAATTTGGGGATTTTATGTGTTGTCATCTTGTGTGTTGTGCAAAGTGGTTGTGGGTGCAGGGGTGTAAGTGGTGGGTTTGGTAGTCATGTGTATGGTGTGTGATGTGCAGGGGGGTTAGTAGTGCAAGTGTGAAAGTGGTGGTGGTGGTGTGTGTGGTGTGGCCAGTGATGTGTTCTTTGCCTCTCCTTTTAGCTGTGGTGTATGTCCCTTCACTTCTGGAGTATTGCAAAGGATTCTGTTCAGGGAAGGGGCTGGTTTTATACTCAGCTATGTGGGTGTGTCCAAATAGGGGAGTGCTGTCAGGTGTGTTGTGTGTGTTGGCTGGTGATTGTTTTCTTTCTTTCTGCCATGTGGTTGTGTTTTTGGGGTGTGTTTTGTGTTTTTGGGGGGCATGGCTAGTTTGCTGTGTGAACTTTGTGGCATTATTGTGGGGTTTTTCAGAGACCGCCATATTTGCCACGGAGCATCTGCAGCGGTGGCTATGCTGCAGCTCTCTGCCGACAATCCCATTCATCACTGTTTGCGATCGAGGCGGTCGGAAACAGCGGAACGTACCGCGGGGCCATTGGGGTTATCCTAATTTCCTGTGCGGTGTCTCCGCTATACTGGCGGCGGGTTGGTGTTTTTCTGCCACAAATCCGACTGCCGCGGACGGGTTTTGGCCATCTCCGCCCGCTACGGACGTGTTTTCTTGGCCCCGTTCCACCACGGTCAGTGTTTTTTGGCGGTTGATCCTAATTTGGCCGCCGGTTTTTCCCCTGTACCAGCGGGCAATTTTTTTCTGCTTCCATGGCAGTCGGGGTGATTTTCCTCCCGCCATCCTAATAGACCTCTAGGTTTGGTGTGAGTTTTGGTATTTTTCTGTAATGTTGGTCGTATTTATTAAAAAACCTTGATAAATGTCTTCAACAGTAAGTCCACCCAGTGTAGTTCCAATATTATTAGAACATCAATTACCACTTGATACGGAATATTTCACAGTATTTAATAAAAAATATTTCTGATTAAATTCATAAGTGTAATATAAACACATGAAACTAAAACGCTGGAATGTGTCAACAATAACAAGGAGAAATATTATTAATTAATAAATATGGAATATCTGAAGAAATACAAAATAATGCAAATGAAGAGTAAAATGACAAATAAAAAAACTGGTTGAGTCAGAGTGAGGAGTTCCCCTCGCGTTCCTTACTTAGAAGGTGTCTTCTGGTTTCCGGTTGTTGGAGCCGCAGCACCGCTTGTAGTAGAACAATGTTCCTAGCTGCTGTCCAGGTGGCTATAATATCATCGAATCTCTGGATCGCTTACAGGAGAAACGCTGGCCAGGAGGCTACAGCATCATCGAATTGCCGGACCACTGTTCTGCTTGAGGGTGAGACGCTGCTCTGCACTGGGCAGCGAGATTTGTTTCATAATCGGGCCCACCCTTGCTCCTGCCTCTCAGAGGTGTGGAGAATCAGATTAATACCAAACTTGTACCTTTCCCACCTGATCCCATGAGGTGTACTCAGTCGATCCCAGTACTGGGTCAGTGCTGTACAGGGGGTGGTTCCAAAGAGGAACGATGATTACCATGACGACGGAGGAGCCACAATGGAAGAAGTGTGGTGAGAAGCAAAGCAGTGGCAAGGGAAAAGAGGCATGAAAAAGATGAAACGAGGGAGAGAAGGGGAGGGGAGGGGAGGTAGAAAAAAACAGAAGAAAAGAACACAAAAAGTTGAAAGTGCTCTGCAAAAAGTTTGAAAAGTGCTCTAACGCGTTAATGCTTAATACAGAGTCAGAAAGACCGCACAGGACCACAAAACCAGAGAAAGACAGAGTGGCAGCAGTAGGAGCTGCTTGCTGCTGACTTGTGGGTAAAGGGAAAATTGTGAGGCAAGGCAAGTGGTAAGCGTTTTATGTTAAGAATCCTTGGTCAAAAATGCAAAGTATACGAGTGGTAGCGGAAGGAGCCCACATGAAGCATGGTGCAGCTTGCTGCTGCTCAGACTGGTTTGGTTAACCCTGCCCTGTCCCTTCCTCCTGCAAGAACATCTGAATAGTAAACATCCTATAACATTCTCTAAAAGAACCTGTTTGTTCAGGAGGAAGCAGATTTTACGCCACCCTAACCAACTTCTCAGCTCTGATGAAGTGTCTCACGGCAAGAGAGGGAAATGCCAAGCCCCATACTATGACTAAGGTTCCAGAGCGTCAAAAGCAGCTAGAGCTTAAAAGAAGCAGGTGGGGCTGTGTGGTCTGACAAGTCAAGAAGAAGATATCGATATTAACAATAGTAGCTCAAGTTTAAATCTAAGTGCGAATCATGATGGCTCGTCAGATTCAGAGAGAAGTTTTCTTTCGGGAGAGACAACTCCAATCCCTATATCGAATAAAAAAATGTCCCCATTAGGAGCAACAGGAATCCTGTAGACCGAGGTGAGCCTCCCTTGCTAGGACTGGTAACAGAATCACTGCATGATTGTACCATGCATATTCCATGCAACAACGAGCCTGAAGTAAAAACAAATAACTGTCCTGGTAAAAAAAAAAAATTACCCATTATTTGGGCTCAAAGGAGAAAGCCATTAAGAGAATATACTCCGTTTCGATTAGAGAAAAGAACCGATCTGGGATCTGAGACACAGGGGACACAGCTGATATCAGAGATACCTGCTTTTTTAATGGAGATGAACTCCCTGCTGAATCTGCAGTAATGAATTTGCCAACGACATATCTCAAGCCAGTCCCAGTAATTTTAACTTGCAGCCTCAAGTGGCCAGTCAAAGACAAGACTTGGGGGGTGACATACTGCAAGTAGTTCTAGGGGAGATTTGGGAGATAAAAAATGCTCAGGAGAAAGCACACAGGGAAGTAAAATGTCAGCTACGTACAATCAATGAGAATATAATTCAACTAAATCAAAGGCTAACTCTTGTGGAGCAGAGTATCTCCGATCTTGAAGATGCACAGAGGAATTATGAGATATTCCATGCAAAGTATGGCCAAGAGCTTGAAGATACCCAGATCAAACTTGACAAGTTTGACAATCAGTCTCTAGGTGATCAAATCTATGTATTTTGGGCATTCTAGAAGGGCAGGAAGGGGGTCAAGACCCCATTAAATTCATCTCAGACCTTATTTAGAAATATGTTTTACCAGGAGAAGAGTACAACAAGGATTTGCATTCAGTTGTGAGGGCGCATTGAGTTCCATTCCAGCAACAGACCAATGCCAAATAGCCATCCGTATTCCTCATCAATTGTGGGGGGACTTTCAAATGAAGGAGTCCATTATTGCAGCTGGCAATAAGTCAAGAGGCTTTCAGACAACAGAAAAATATAATTTCAACATTTTTTCGGACATGTCAGCCATAGCTGCAAGATGATGACGAGAGTTCAAGTCCATGCTGGATCAGTTCAAGAGCCAGGGAATGGAGTCAGCTTTAGTGCAACAGTCAAAATCGAAATTTCTAGTCAAGGGGCAGTTCCATGTTCTGCATTCAATTTAGCAGGCAAAAGAAATATTGCAACAGTCGAACATTGGGGGTGCTGACTAAGCAGCCAAATAGTATTTTTTTCCTCTCTCAATTTTTTTAGATAGAACTTTAAGGGTTTGCTTGACTTCTTAAGATGTGGTTATGGATGTGGTGGTTTCCCTGGCAGCCAACACCGGAATGGAGACCTAAAGTGCCATACCAAGGGACCAAAAGGGCACAATAATGGGAAAAGGTGGTAGGCGGGTCTTCCCTTTCTTTTCAGGTTTTTGTAGGGGACACTGGGGGTTCACACGGTGGGCAAATGGGGTCGGGAAGGGAGGAACTATTGCAGAAGGAAAAAGGAGCAGAATTAGGTTGAGCAGAATTTAACAGCAAAATTCAAGATTATGTTTTTTGAATAGTGGTTGGTGTATCAAGAGAAATAATTAGTAAGTTATAATGTTATCTCTTGAGAAACAAAAGATACTTTTTTTTCATGCAACTTCAATGGGCTCACAAACAAAATAAAATATTGTAGTATGTTAGGGTGGCTTTCTTATTTTTCACCAGTGATATTCTTTTATAAGAGACGCACCTTAAAAGCAACACATCAAAGCTGTAAGGCCTGCCTAGATACCACCATGCATTTTTTGGGTCAGCTCAGGCAGCCGTTAGGGGTGTAGCAGTACTATTAGGTAATAGTATTGATTGGGAAATTAGAGAGGCGATTAGGGATCCACAAGGTAGATGGATCTGGGTTATAGCTACAATTAAAGGATTAAGTTTACTTTTTTATTTTTATTATGGGCCAATTTGCAGTGATAATGGCTCTCTCACTCAGCTTTACGAAATGACTCTGGGTGCAGTAGGGCACTGATTTTTGGAGGGGATTTTAATCTGATTCATACCTGGTTCAAGATACATCGAATAAGAATAAAAACAACAAAAACAAAAGACTAAAATAATTATAGAGGGTTTTAAGTCTAATTATCAGCTGCTAGACCTTTGGAGAGAAGATAATCCAAATCCCAAACAATATACTTACTTCTCACAGAGATTTTAAACGGTCTCATGCATTGATTTTTTTTTTAGTTTCAACATTTCTGAAGAGAGCTCAATTGGATATCCTGGCCAACGCCTTTTCTGACCATTCATTGGTATCAGTAGTAATAGAACTTAACTTGGGAAAAAGAGATAGACCACAATGGCAGCTTGATAGATCCCTGCTTTCCAATCCTCTATGTTCATTCTAGAGTTGTTTTCTATTAATAATGGTATGGCTTCTTTGTTCGATATCTGGCTGGCTTTTAGGCAACATTGAGGGGAAGAATCATTATCTTTAAAGCTAACCAGAATATAGAACACCTGCAACGGATAGTAAATTTGCGGACAGCACTAGATAACACAACGGAAGCTAGGTTGCAGAACTCTGGTATAGAGCCAGTGGAGGAATCATTAGCATCAGCAAAACAAAACCTAAGGGATTACTGTACTTTAGAGGAGATTAACAAATCTAATACCCATCAACAAAAAATATATGAAGAAAATCAACATATTGGCAAGTTTTTGGCATGGTCTACTAGGACTAAAAGTGAGAAGGCCTTGATAAAATCTATATAGAATTCTGCTACAGGGCAGTTAGCAACTGAGGAGTAGGGGATTGCCAATACGTTTCTACAGCATTACAGAGACATTTATCAAACACAATAAAGGGCCTGATTCTGATGCGGTTAGGAAAGCATTCCCATCTAAGGCCTGATTCTGATGCAGTTAGGAAGGCCTCCTAATGGCATTTGCTCCTTCCAATTATGATGTTGTTAGGAACATATGCTCCCATTGAAGTCAATGGGAGTCCAACCAAATTGTATCTGGAAGCATCCGGATGCATTGTACTCCGTCGGTCGGACTCTCCCGATCTGAGTGGGTTGGAAACCATTTCCAAACCGATTCAGTCGGTAAGCTTTCCAACCTGCATCAGGATCAGGCCCTATGTGTCCCAATGTCTAACACTGTGCAGTACTATTCCATCATTCAGCTCCCGAATCTATCCAATTCACTATTTCAGTCCCTGCTGAAGCTTTTTAATGCCATTGAAATTCTAGAGCTGTTAAATATAATCCCAAATACCAAAGCATGTGGAGATAATGGACTGCCCACAGAGTATTTTAAGACTTTCTCATCTGAACTTGTGCCTTTTTTAGTAGATGTTTTTAACTTTATCAAAGAACGAGAGGTTCCCTCAACCTTTCATTAATCTATAATTGTTTCATTTTTAAAGAAAGATAAAAAACCGCAATCGGTCCATTCATATAGACCAATTAGCTTCCTTAATCCAGACTATAAATTATTGATAAAAATCTGGGCAATTCAAATAATCGCAAGAGCACAACAGTTAAATCCTGGAGATCAAAGTGGCTTCATGGCGGGCTGCTTAATGTCAGATAATACTACATTTTTAATTCAGTCTATAGACTATTTTCCTACAAATACCATTAAAGCATTAATTATGATGATAGATGCCGAAAAGGCATTTAATGTCATAAACTGGGAAACCCTGTTTTATAGTCTGCACAAATTCGGTTTTCCACCACCGTTAATTGCAATGCTCTCAAATATATATACAGGGGATCAGGCCAAGGTAATAGTCAACTTTAGGATGACTGGTTCAGTAATAATCAAATGGGGTACACAAAAAGGATGCCCCCTTTCCCCCATCTTATTTATATTTTTTATTGAACCCCTAGCAAAACAACTTCGCAAAGACACCTTTGGAAGGGATGACGAGACAAAATTTATTTGAAGATGATATTATCTTGTATCTTTAGCCTTAACAGGCTAATATTAATTGTGTGTTTCAGACAATAACAAACTTCACTAGGATCGCAGGATACAAGATAAATCCAACTAAAACAGAATTATTGCTTTTAAATGTACCAGCCTCTGAACTCCCTATTTTACTACAAACTTCTGCAAAAAAGTTGTTCCCAATAAGATAGTTGGGGTTATTAGTGACCAACGATTTCTCAATTTTAAATTATGATAAAATGCTGCACAAAATAAAAGGAATGCTCGAGAGGAGGGCACTGCTTTCTTCCCTTGACAATAATAGGGCATGTCTCAATGATCAAAATGTCAGTGCTACCATTGCTATTATTTCTCTTTTCCAATATCCCATTAAAAATCCCCAGTAGTTTTCTCCGGGAACTAGACACAGTTTTCAGACGCTTTATTTGGAATAATAAGTAATGTAGGGTCCAGCTGAGGTTTTACAACTTCCAAAGTTGCAAGGAGGGCAGGTGCTGCCCAATATGCAAAGATATTATCAGGTTGTTTTGTTAGATATTCTCTCTAGGTATTTAAATGAGTGCAAAGCAATAGATACATTTTTTATGGATAAAATGATTCAGGAATCAGAAATTAGCCAACCAGTTTTTATTAAAATTGCCAAGTTACTGAAGAAGAGCAGATACGCATTTGTAAGGGATATTTTTGGGCGGATGTATGGTGTGAGTAAATTTACAAGACACCTTTTGATCCTTTGTTATTGTTGCTGCAGGAGAGCACTTATCTGGGGCTTTCCTTAGCAGATGCAGAGATGAGATTCTGGAACTCTATAGATGTAAGACTCCTTCTTTGTTCAAGGCAAATATATCTCCTAGGAAGGATTAAGAATGAGGAGCGTTCATCAATACGCCCCACATTTTTAAAGTTTTCTCCAAATTAAAAATGTTTTGCAGGTCACAATAAAAAGTGAAAACTAAGACCTCCATACAGTCAGCAGATCTATGGTGAAGAGCAGGTTGCTCGGAATAGGAAATTGGTATAGATTGCTCCTAGATCTCTCCCCACAGTTTGATTTAACCAGTTTTTTTCGAGGGTATGAGAGAGAACACAATGCTATCTCTCAGAGATCGACTGGAATGCTGTTGCTGAGATAGGAGATAAAGCTCTACGGGCAGCAAATTTCATAAGAATGTTATTTCTGTATAGATTGATGGCATATTATACCCCGGAAATACTGCATAAAATATTTTCAGTGGTCTTGAAGAATTGTCTTCATAAACAACAAGTAGAAGGAGGTTGGCTTCATACGTTTTATTCTTGTCCTCTTCTTGTTGATTTTTGGCAAAAGTTGTTAGAGGCAATCAGTCAGCTTACTAGGACAAGAATAGTCTCAGAGGCCACTCTAGTATTATTTGGCATCTCAAAAAGGACTGTCAACTATTAAAAGGCCAACAATATTGTATTTCAATAGCTATGACGATTGCACGTTATTTTATCCTCCAGTACTGAAGGACTGTAAAGGTTCCAACCTTCCAGGGCTGGAAGGCAAAAATGTGTAGCACCTTGAAATTTGAGGCAGCCTATGCGAAGCGCGTGGGGGGGCTTAAAAGGTTTAACACTATTTGTCAATATTTCAGAGACGACTGTGATCTGTGTTAAAGCGCTATATGGTTTCCCTCATTAATATGGCACATTAGACTTCTAGCTGGTTGTATCTTAGCTCTGCACTTACTGTACAGATTTTGTATGCTAACGCACTTTATTCAGAAGGCACTTATCATTGAGAAGTAATGTACTTTATGAAGAAAATATCTGCCAATCAAAATATGTGGAGTAGTATGATGAGAAGGGGAGGGGATGACGACTGAAGAGAAGGACAAAGAAGGGAAAAGGAAGGAACAATAGAAAGGGAAGGAAAATCAATGTAAGATATACACATTTAGAAATCGGTATTTTGGAGCAGCACGTTTGCACTTTAATTGTTATTTGCACATGATTTTTAAAGATTCAACAGTGTATGTGCAAGAGATTTTAAACCTGTTTTTTCTGTTAATATCGCACCTTGCCAGTGGCGGCTCCTCGAGGGAGTGCTGCGGGGCAGGGTGGTGGGGGGTGGCGGGGGAGGGGTAGGGTGGGGGTAGTAAACTCCAGCATACTGCCGAACGGTGTTAAGTAAATAAATATATAAATAAAACTAATTACATTGCACGCGCTGCATCGACATTTGGCCGCCACTGCACCTTGCACTTTTGAATGAACATGTTTAGTCATTGATAATTCTAAGATGTTTGTTTGCATTTTAAATTGTCAAATTGTACATGTTTCTCCAAAGAATGTAGTAGTGTTTATTTTCAGTGAAGAACTGATATTATAAACTAGGCCATGCCGATAATATTGCACTTGGCATCTTAAATTGTGTTTGTTTAGTAGTTGATATTTTGGAGAAGCACGTTTACATCATAATTGTTCTTTGCACATAATATTTTTTAAAGATTTAATAGTATAGGTTCATGTAACAGAACAGAGGTTTTAAACCTGCTTTAACCATAAATATCGCACTTTGTGTGAACATGTTTAGTAATGACAATTCGTATATTCATCATGGTGAATTGATTTAGTTTTGATTGAAATGAATTGGAATAGCCCCTCCCTTTTCTCTTTTTGTCTCATTCAAAACAACTACTCAATGTATTTATGCTTTTTTTCTGCTCAATAAAAATATAATTTTTATAAAAGACAAAGAAAATAATGTAAGTATACATTAGGCATTTTTAAAGGTAATCAAAATAAATCTCTTTGAAGATTTTAGCATGTATTCTCAAAGAATGACTTTAGCAATTCTGTGATGATCACACGTGCCATTCCACTCTTTATTTGCTTCCTTCCAACAAAAGGTAATTTAATGAACAACAATAATGAAAAGATCTTTTTTTTTTACTTTATGATCAGATTTTTATAAAACAAGATGAATGGAGAGGTGAGCCAAAAGTCTTTTAGGTAAAGTTGAAATGAGTTTCAAATTCAGTATTGCATTTTCTACCAAACTAGCGGTGGGAAAGCCAGCAAATTCATTCGGAGAGCAGAATTAGAACTCAGCTAGCAGAAAGACATGGCCATAAGAGCTAAAGAATGAGCTAAAACATTGAAAGAATAGCCATGTTAGGAATGCGGTGAAGGACACTTTAAATTATGATAACTTTTTCACATTCAAAATGGTTTCTTTTTTTAACAATCTTTTTTTTAGATGTTTATTAGATTACATTACTGCCTCGAGTGACATTTCTCAAAATGAAAAACTTCTAAATATAAATACAGAAACATATATGAAGAGCTATAATACAATGCCCATAAATGCCTTTCCAGATGGAGCAACAGACTAATTAATGGTGTAATATGCGCTACATAAATGGTCAATGCCATCAATATATATACACAAAGCAGCATTATTGCCTATCAAAATATATATTCATCAGTATACCCAGTTTGCAGTATGGCCCGAATCGCTTCTAGACGCTCACAAATGTTACAGTTAGCAAAAGAGGGCTAGTGAAGTGAAGTGATTACAAAAGATCACACAATTCGCTCACGTGGCATAGCCGGGATTTGAGTTGCAGTTCACACTTAAGGTATTATCTCTTCTTCTTGCTTCTAGCCTAACGCCAACACATCTATTAATAGAGAGAGGGGATTCAATAAACGATTTAGCAGATTGTGTTCATTAATGTCATTTGTACAGAATTCACCTGGTAAATGAATCAAACACAATTGAAGAACTCTTTTCAGTAACAAGTTCCACTAACTGATAAGGGATGTTTCTCAAAAGGTGAAATAGCACAAAAGGGGGGCTTATTTTGGAGCATAGGTGTAGGTTAATTTAGCAGTCAATATAGATTAAAGGTTCATGTGTGTTGTTTTCTGTAGTAGACATTTCTGTGTAAGGAACAGCTCTATTAGCACAGAGGAGAAGCCCTGCACCTCACTGAAAGGAATAACATTTTATTGTGGCAAAGCAATAAGCATTAAAGCCACTTAGACCCACAGAAGTTGTTCGCAGATTAAAGGCTTCCATTAGAATATATCACACACTGCTGCTAGAGATGTAGTTTCATTTGACTACTAATTCAGTAACACTGAAATGTAAACGTTTCTTTTGAATTGTAGTTGTGGCTAGCATACAATCCAACTGGTCTTCTCAGAATGCAGAACTGTATTCATTTTTACATTTAATTAGGGTAGGAAGAGATGGACTGAGGTCTAGGAGGCTGTGCCCAGCTTTAATTTAAACTTGGACCAAGTGCTGGGTTAAGAGTCAGACCTTGGACTGAGCAAGGCTTGAGTCAATATTGGTTCATAAACCTCTAAACCAAACTTTTTTCCAAATCACAAGACCTTTATGATAATCAAATAGTATGTGTGTCTAACCATCAATCAATCAATCAGTGTACGGGTCTCAAGGTGGGGGTAGGGGTGTCTGCTGTACAGTGGAAGAGCCAGGCGTTGAGGTCTTCTTGAATTGAGGTAGAGATGGAGAGTGCCTGAGAAGCAGAGGTTCCAGGCCTTTGGAGCAAGGTAGGAGAAGGATCTTCCTCCAGCAGTGGTCCTGCGGATCCAAATGGATGATGGCCACTGATAGGTGGAGCGGAGACGTCTGGTGAGAGTGTGGAAGGAGAGGCGGTGGTTGAGGTATGCAGGTCTGGCATTGTGGAGGGCTTTGTAGGCATGTGTGAGGAATTTGTAGGTGATCCTTTTGTTGACTGGGAGCCAGCTGAGGTCTCTCAGGTGGCTGGTGATGTGGCTGCAGCGGGAGATGTTCAGGATGAATCTGGAGGAGGCATTTTGGATGTTTTGTAGCTTCTATTGGAGTTTTTGCATGGTGCCGACCTATAGTGCATTGCCATGTTCGAGTCTGTTGCTGAAGAGTATGTGGATGGCCATTATCCTGGACTCGGGGGGGATCCACTTGAAGAATTTACAGAGCAGGCAGAGTGTGTGAAAGCTGCAGGCCACCAGGAGTCGTCCCAGGCAGAGGGAGTGGGGCCCAGGATGTGAACTTCGGTCTTGTCTGAGTTAAGCTTGAGGTAACTGCCATTCATCCAGGTGGCTACTGCCTTTATTCCACTGTGGAAGTTGTTCTTGGCTGCTGTGGGTTCGTCGGTGAGGGAGAGAATCAGTTGGGTGTCATTGGAGTAAGAGACAATGTTGAGTCTGTGGTTTGTGAGGATGGTTGCAAGTGGGCCATGTAGATGTTGAAGAGAGTAGTACTCATGGAAGAGCCATGTGGCATTCCACAGCTGATTTCTGTGCGTTCTGAGAGAAAAGGTGGAAGTCTGACTCTCCGTGTTCAGCCGGTGAGGAATGAGCGGGTCCAGTCAAGGGCTTTTTCGCAGATGCCGGCATTGTGACGTTTAGTGCTGAGGGTGTCGTGGGAGACCGTGGCAGAGAGGTCCAGGATGATGAGAGCTGCAGTCTTGCCTCTGTCGAGGAGGATGCAGATGTCGTCTGTGGCGGTAAGGAGAGCGGTCTCTGTGCTGTGGTTGCTTCTGAATCCAGATTGGGACTGGTCCAGAATGTCATTCATTTTGATGAGAGAGTTGGGCGTTGGTGGCCTTCTTGAGGACTTTGGCTGTGAAGGGGATGAGGGAGATAGGTCTGTAGTTCTTGAGGGACGTTGAGTTGGCAGAGGGTTTCATCAGCGGGGGGTTAATCTCTGTGTGTTTCCAGTCTTCAAGGAAGGTGGTGAATTCGATGGAGCAGTTGATTGTGCAAAAGAGTTTGTGTGCTTTGGAGACGCAGGCTCTGTTGAAGATGTGGTGGAGGCAGGGATCCGAGGGGGCTACGGAGTGGATGCTGTTCATGTTCCTGAGGATCTCATCAATGGTGAGGGAGGACCAGTTCAGCAGGGTCGTTGGGGCCTGGGGAAATTGAGTGCAGTGGTTGCTTGTGAGGTCGGTGGGTCTTGGTTTGTGACTGCAGTGGATTGCCTTGAACTTGCAGTGGAAGAAAGTGATGAGGTTGTCACAGAAGTCTTGGTAGGGGGGATGTCTGCTGCTTCTGAGACGGGTTTGGTGAATACTGTGACTATGGTGAAGAGTTGTTTGCTGTTGTGTGCGTTGGCATTTGATGAGGTGGTGTGTTCGGTGACTGCAGATTTGAAGGCAGCGTGGTTTTCTGCTGCCTTGCTGCTTCTCCATTTTTTCCCAAGCCATCTGCAGGTCTGCCTGGACTCTTGGAGGGCAGGAGAGAACCAGCTGGCTTTCTTAGAGGTTTGCTTGCCTGAGGGTATCCTGAGGGGGGCCAGTGTGTTGGCACATATGGATATCCAGAGGTGGAAGTTGCGTGCTGAGGCTTTGGTGTCCGTGGATGTCGGTGGTGAGGTTTTGCTGAGGGAGGAGTAGAGCTTGGCTTGGGTGACCTTGTTCCAGCTTCTGTGTGGGTAGTGGTGGGCCTGCTGGTGTATGGTGAGTTTGATGAAGGAAAAATGGATGCAGCGGTGGTCGGTCCACTGTAGTTCGGCGGTGTGGCTATGGAGAAGATGGGGTTGAGCGTGTGTCCTGCTGGGTGGGTTAGGGAGGTGACCAGTTACTTGAGTATGATGGTGGCGAGGTTCTCCCTTAGGGATGATGTGTTGTGGTCATCAAGTTTGTCCAGGTAGAAATTGAGTTCTCTGAGTAGGCGAGGGCGTGAAGTGTGATAAAATCTACTAGGGATCCGTTGAAAGGACGATGGGGTCTGGGAGGCATGTAGATGAGGGTGCCATGAAGAATGGTATTTGGATTGGTCTGGATCTGGAAGTGAAGGCACTCCCTGATGATCAAGTTGTCATCCGATCTGGTTGTGACACAGGGTGTTTCTGTGTTTGATGGCCGCCTCCTCCCGGTTGGTTGGTGCAGTCCTTGTGAATGACTTTGTAGCCATCAGAAGTGGCATTGGTGATGTCCGGGGCTGAGGTAGAGTTCATCAAGGTTTCCGGAAAAAAGGTAATGTCATGGGAGACGGAGTCAAGCAGGTCCCAGATCTGCTCGGCGTGTTTATGGAGGGACTGTGTGTTGAGGAGGATACAGCGGAGTCCCTCGGGTCCGGTTTTTGCAGGAGGGTCTGGTGTGTGGTTGCAGGTGAAGGTGCGGTTGAAGTTGTGGCAGGAGAAAGGGCCCTGGATGTTATTCGGCGATGCAATGTGACAAGCAGTGGGATTTCTGGTGTTGAGAGGATGTGCAAAGTGCTGGAATCGTAGCAGTGGATGGTCATATGACCAGGGTCTGTGGAGCTAGGTGTGGTCCAGGCACAGGTGGGCTTGTCTTTGGCATGCCGGTGGCTCTGCTGCCATTAAGTAGTGTTTGGGGAGGGCTGGACATCTGGGAGATGGGAGATCGGATGCAGGAAGCAGGGAAATGGCACTGCAGGGGATTGGGCCACAGGGGACAAGCAGCAGAAAGATCAAAGAAAGGCAAAAAAGCGCAAAAAAGAGGATAGATTGGATAAAGGGAAAAAAGCAATAATAGATGAAAAGGAAGGTGAAAAAAGAGCAGAGGGGCATAAAAGGCATTCAAACAGAAAATAGATTGCAGCAGCAGAGCAGAGATACTCCCCACTGGATCAGCAGGATTGAGGTGCAAGCGGGTGCCTGCGGGTGGAGGAAGGACATGAACTAAGGACCAGAAAGGGTGAGGAGAAACAGCTACCAGGCGGATCCGTGCGGCAAGGGAAGTAATTTGCAGACAAGGTCAGTAAAATCGGTTCTTCACCACACAGTGGCCGCCATTAAGTAGTGTTTGGGGGGCTGTACAGCTGGGAGGGGGTAAGCAGGAAAACGGTGCTGTATGGGGGCAGGGTGATGGGGGATGAAAAGGGAAAAAAGGTGCACAAAAGAGGAGAAGTTAGAGAAAGTGAAAAACAGCAATAATAGATAAAAGGAAGGTGAAAAAAGTCCAGAGGAGCAAAAAAGCAGAAAGCAGAAAAACAGGGTGGGAGAGAGCAGCAGATAAAACAGAGGGCAGATAAAAGGAAGGTAAAAAAAGAGCAGAGGACCAAAAAGGCAGAAAGCAGAAAAACAAAGAGCAGCAGTGCAGATATGGTCCCCACTGGACCACCAAGGAGGAGGAGCAGGCGGGTGGCGGAGGGCCTCGAACCTAGGACCTGAAAGGGTCAGGGGGCAATAGCTACCAGGCAGAGTTGTGCAGTGAGGGAAGCAATTTACTGACAAGGTCAGTAAGAATACTCTCATGACATATCATGATTTATTTTGTTCAATATATTTAATTTGGGCTGAGGTATGAAAACAATGTTTTTTTTTCTCCAGAAGAATACAACAAGCTCTTTTGCAGTTTAGACCAAATCTTATGCCATAAATGTGAAGGCCATTATTGAATTTCAGTTATAGATTTAATCTGCTAAATTGCATTTTTTTTTTGCAATTTCGGTTATATTATTCCTTCCACCTTCTCTACCAGGAATGTTCATTTACCTCAACTCCCTCTCTGCCATGTACTGTCTCAATCTCCAGAGCTCCACAAACCAGGTAGTGACTCCACATGTTCACCACTACACCACCATCTCTGCCATGCACTGTCTCCTTATCTCCAGACCCTGGCAAACCAGCTGGTGGCCCTATATGTTCCTCACTCTATCACGCTTTCTGCTATTGGAAGCCATAGGCTTCTCACACATCAGAGGGAAGACATTCTGAGGCTGAAAAAGAGTGCTGTTGTGCAGCTGGCGGTGTAAACTCACCAGGGAAAGTTCAGGCAGAGGTAACGCTTACTTGCTGCTTGATTTCACAAACCTTGGACCGCCACAAATTATAAATGTTTTGCTATTCCTGTAGAGAAATCCAATTATTGTCTCTCAACAATTTCGGATTTTTTTAAAAACAATTTTTATTTGCATTTAAGTTTTATAAAACATCATTACCCCCCACCCCCCCACCCCTGCAGAACAGGTAACAACATCTTACTTATTGTTGATTATAACAAATATAGAGAAAACTATATACATTTGTTCAGTGAACATGAAGCTAGCAAACTAAGAACAAAGCATAAGAAGATAGAAAGAGAGACATTTGATAAAAGACCCAAGCGATTCAAACATTTCATTCCTCATGCATCCAATCTAACAGAGGTGCCCATATCTTCAAGCCCTTATTCCGCTTTGTCCTCCCTTTGTTTCTATAAATCGCTACTTCTAGGTTGCAGGTTGCAAACAGCCTAGTTCTCCATTCTACAAACGAAGGTGCTAATGGATCTATCCAGGCTGACGCAATGCACAGTCTGAAAACATCCATAGCAACGAAGATAAGCCCGTGCATTGAATGGGATCGGGGTATATTGGACGTACCTAATAGAATTTCTTCAGTTGATATGTTAATACGGCAATGTGCGAGATTGGAAAGAAAGTCAGAGATTGTCGATATAATATTCCCTAATAAAGGACAAGTAGCAAACATGTGAGTTGAATCTGCAGATGGAAGGGAGCACCTCGGACAGTGTGTCCTGATTCTGTTCCCCCATTTTGCCAATTTGTCTGGGGTATAATAAAGTGAAAAAATATGTTTTATAAAATTGTGCTTGGAGTTTCATGGACATTAGGGTTGATATTGACATCTCCAAGGCTTCCAAGGAGGTTCGTGGAGAGATGCCAAGTCTACTCTGCCATGCCACCGTATGTTTCTCCATATCGTCAGGCATAAGTAAATTAAGCCCTTCATATATCTCGCCAATTTTAGGGGTTTTTATAGATAGTAATTTGTCCATAGTTTGCCACGGTTGAAATTTAATGCGACCTCCCCCTTTCTTTAGAATAAAATCCCGCACTTGGAGGTATTTGAAGAAATCTCTATTAGATAGTTTGAATTCGGTTTTTAGTTCCTCAAGCGACTTTATACCATTCACAGAAAAAAAGCACCCCAGTTGTTTTATCCCCAATTTGGCCCATCTATTCGATACTAAATCTTGAAATATTTCCGGGAGATCCAAATTCTGTATTATAGGTGTATAGAAAGAGTACCGGCCTAAACCAACTAATTTTTTAACATTCCGCCATACTTTAATAGTGCTAGAGATAGTCTTGAATTTCACCTTTTTAAAGTAATCATCATTTGAGTGCCGCCATAAGCAACCTGCACAGCCGTCTCCCAGAATAAGTTCCTGCGGGGTGGGAATATTATGGACGTCTATGTCTCCTTTTGAAAGATATGTGCTGTATCTCAGCACTGTTGCCCAATAATACAGTTTAAAGTTTGGTAATGTCCATCCCCCCCCATCTCTAGGTAAAGTAAGCCACCTGAGTGCTCTTCGTGGCTTGTGATATCCCCATATAAAACGTGAAAACAAATGATCTATATTTTTAAAAACTGTTTCGGAGAATTCAAGGTTAGTTGAACGAAAAAATAGAGAAACTTCAGGAAGAATAGCATTTTGACGACATTAACTCTCCCCCCAATAGTGAGCTGTAAATTATGTAGGCGCAGTAGTTCCTTCTTGGTGCGACTTATGAGAGGGTTAAGATTATCGTCAACTATGTTTGCAATATTAGCATCAATACTCACGCCTAGGTAGATTGCTTTATTAATTATTCTTGGATCTTGCATTGTAATCTTAATATTTATAATGATCTGGGTTTTACTACGATTTAGTTTATAACCCGAAACTTTGCCAAAAGCATGGGCTTCTCGTTCTATCCACTTAATGGCATTATTGGGGTCACCTGTGATAATATCTATATCGTCAGCATATGCCAGACATTTGGTTTCTACGTTACGGACTTGATTTGAGGGAATTAAGTTGTTATTTTCCAAATGATTAATAAACACATCAATAAAGATAGGAAAAAGGAGGGGCGAGCAAGGGCAGCCCTGTCTTGTACCCCGCGTAATGGCGAAACTTACAGATAAAGCCCCATTGATTAAAACGTGGGCACTGGGGTTTACATAAAGCTGTTGGACTGCTGTTAAATAGTGTCCGCCAATCCCACAGTTTGATAGGGCCGCCCACAGAAATTTCCAGGAGACCCTATCAAACGCTTTCTCCGCGTCGAGCAGTATGAGGGCCATAGGGTCTCCTGTCACCCCCGTATAATCAAAAAGGGAAATAACCCTTTGTATATGATCAATCGTGGACCTTCCTGGAACAAAGCCATGTTGGCTTTCTGAAACAATATTGTGAATTACGGGTGCCAGTCGATCTGCCAGTATTTTTGAGTATATTTTAGAGTCCCAGTTAATCAGTGTGATTGGTCGATATGAGCCCAATTCTTTCTCATCTTTGTTTTTTTTAGGAAATACTATAATCTTGGCAATGGACCACGACCTTGGCGGGTTCCCCCCCGGAGAAGATATTTTGGAAAAGGGGAGTTATGATATTCTCAAGTTGAGGGGAAAATGTAAGGTAAAAATTGGTTGGAATTCCGTCCATGCCTGCTGCCTTTCCGGTAGCCAGGCCCTAAATTGCTAAGAGTATTTCGTCATAGGTGATTGTACCATCTAAAATCTCCTGATCAGTAATTTCCAAGTGTGACGGGGTACATGATTCCAAGTACATATTGGGCTCACCACATTCGGTATTATCCTCGTGATAGAGGTTGTTATAGAACATTTGAAAGGATGTTCTTATTTCAGATGGATCTGATCTTAGGCCTAAATCCGGGTCCCTAATTTCTTGAATTAGAGCAAAAGATATCTCTTCACGGGTTCTGACAGCTAATTGGTGGCCCATTTTTTCCCCTAGCTCGTATATTTTAGCCTTGTTGATATTAGCTTTAATAGCTGCTCTATCAGTTAATATTGACAAGATCTTATTCTTAGCAATAGCCACTTTGCGCTCTGCATTGGCAATTGGATTACCTTCCTGTATCGTTTTAATAAGTCCTTCTTCTGCTTTACATAGATCTTCTTCTAGTGAGGTTATTTTTATTTTTTCGGTTTTATTGTGGTGAAAGGAACATTTCATCGTTTCGCCCCGAACCCCGGCCTTCAGAGTGTCCCAGACAATATCGATGGAGGTGGACCCGATATTATCTGATAAGAAAGCGGGGATCCATGTTCTCATATGTAAATTATATGCTTTATTATATAGTAAAGCTCTTTCAAAAGTCCATATATTTGTGTTAGATTTTTCAGGACCCTTCATTAGGTTAAACTTAAGCGGGTTGTGATCTGACAAAATTCTAGGCAGTTTATTGATTTGACATATAGAGCGTAAGCTATTCGAAAGAAGCGGATAGTCTAATCTTACATGTTTTGAGTGTGGAGATGAATAATAGGTATAACCAGGGTCGCCCGGATGATCCAAGGCCCAGCCATCTAGAAGGCCGTGTTGTAAATATAGATCTTTAAGAGCAAGAAAAACCTTTGGTTTCCTGCCTTGATAAATAAACCCAGGATCTGTGGACCAATTACAGGGTAAATGAATATTAAAATCTCCACAGAGAATCAACGGAAGGGGCCAGTGAAATAACTCATTGGACACTTTAATCAGTACCTCCGGGTCGTCAATAATATCCCCATATATTGTACATAACGTGAATTTACTTGCACCGTTATTGATATAGCATTCTGTAATTGCAAATCTACCTAAAGTATCCGCTTTGGTCCGGGAAAATTGTAGCCCCCCACCCTTTGCTAAAATTGCGACCCCCCTGGTGCGTGTCCCCTGTGATGTAGCTGCTATAAGTCGATATCCTAAAGATTTCAATAGATATTGTTGCGACCCTTCAATATGTGTCTCTTGGAGACACACGATATTCGGCCCCGAAATTCTTAGACCCTCTGTGTTTTTTTGTCTTTTTTTTTTATATCATTGAGGCCGCATATGTTCATTGACAATATGCTAATCCTAGCCATTAGAGTTTTTCTTATAGACTCAGAAAAATAACCCCCTGCTTTTTTAGTTCTTTCTATTTTGCTAAGGTTAGTATATTCTATGTGACCCATAAGGGTATTTTTCTTTTTTTTTCTTACCTTTTTTCTCCTTCCTCCCTTCCTTTCCCCCATCCTGTTCTGCCCCCCACCTAGCTGTCCCTGCTCACTCAACCCCCCCTTCCCACCCAAAGCCCCCCCCCACCTCCCTTTCCACCCAATGAGGCACCCCAGGTGCGTTGGTACCCGGGTGTGGGTGTCCCTGTGATCCGCCCCTCGTAGCACCCTCCCCGTCCTAACACTGTGTATCTAAAATGTGATAGTTGAGCTTTAAGTGGTTGTGTAATTAACAAATTCAACACTTATTATATTTATCAACCCCCGTGCACAATTTCTCCCCCAAATGTACTTATGTAAAAGTCACAGGTGCACAATACTCGTTGTGCGTTATCAGTCTATATTTGTACTCATGCTGGTTTTTCCAGACTTCCTTGCCCCAACGTCTGTTATTTCTCTCAGGTAATCTTGGGCTTGAACCTCGCTAGTGAAGCTTCGCGTTATTCCTTTATATATGATTTTCAGTCTCGCGGGGTTCTGGAGATAGACAGTAGCTCCAAGTTTTTCAAAGGGCTTAAACAGTTGACGCATCCTCCATCTTCTTTCGACAGTCGGATGTGCAAAATCCGGTCTTACAAAAAATTTAAATCCTTTGTGTTTCCGCTGACTAGTTTGTCTTGCGAGATCATATATGGCTTCTCTGAGGAGAAAGTTTCCAAAATTGATTAACATAGCCCTTGGATATTGCAGTGTCTTCTGAGAATATTTGGGTAGCATCAAAGGAAATCGGTGGGCCCGTTGTACCTCCTTGTCCATATCCCAAGCCTCAAGTTCTGGGAATGCAGTTTTTAGGAGGCCAATCATAGATCCTCTTGCGCCATTTACCTCGAAACCTTCCGGAATTCAGAGAAATCTCAGATTGTTCCTTCTGGATCTATTTTCATGGTCCTCCACTTTTAGCATGAGATCCTTAATGATTCCGTCATGTTCTTTTTCTTTCTTGAGAAGTTCAGTAACATCCGTTTCCAAATATTCGGTACGGGTTTTTACCGAAGCCATTCTTTCAGAGATTTCTGTACATGTGTTGCCAACTTTCTTAATTGCGCCTTGTAATTTTTCTATGGCCACATGGTTTCTCTGACTGTCTTTTTTCACATCAGCGTGGAAATTCTTGATAGAGCTTAAGACTTCGCTCAATGATGGTTCTGGTAATAAACGTGGACTTCCCTTCGGCTTCCGATTTCTTCCCTCTCTTTCCTTTATGTTGTGATGTTCTTCAATTGATATTCCCGTATTTCTCTTAGATGGGCTTTTCCGTGAATGTATTGTTTTTGGTTTTTTAGCGTGGTCGGTGTTAATGCCTGGGTCGGTGGTCTCTTCGGCTGTATAACTTCCTTTGCGTTTTATCCTCCTTTTTGCCAGGTGTTTCTTTGATTTTACGCTAAGTCTGGCTTTGCCGGATTTACGAGAGTCGTAGGAACCTTGCCCATCATGTGTTTCTTCGTCAGGTAAATCTACATTGCTCTCCGAGCTCTCAGTCAGTTCACTTGATTCACTAGAAACGGACATCCCAGTCTCGTAGATGTCTGAGTCCGATTCCTTCTCAGTAACTAAAGTATTTAGTGGTGACTGGCGGTTCTCTGACAATAATGCATGATTTTGTATTTCTGATGTTCCAGTAGGCTCTATGTTATCCGCTACCCCTGGTAATGATGATTTGACCTCACCGGGTTTATTTTGGGTAGTCAACTAAATTATTGTATTTTTTTTTTTAACCATTACTGCTGGCCCTATGTCTTCCTTTCTCAAGTTGGAATCCAGAATAGAATCGATCACTTCTTCGCCTGCAACTAATTCCGAGCTGAGGTCTTTGTTTATCTTTTTTATATCACTTATGTTGTATTTATCATTTGTTTTACAAATTAAATTTACATTCGTTGTTGATTTGTTTTGACTTTCTTTTGGTAATGGGCTGAAGATTTCAGATATACTAGGCTGAGAGATTGATGTTAGGCCTGTGGTTTTTGCTGAAGCTTTCAGATTTTTTATAGCCTGTAACCGTTGCGCTTTTTTGACCAGTAAGTCTATTTCTGTGGTGTCCGCCGGTTTTCTGCTCTTATCATCTGTGCTTTCTTTCTGTTTAGTTCTGACTTTATCCTTTTCTTTTTGTAAGTTTTTTTTAACTCGCTCTGGGCCTTCAAGCGTTTCCTGCCCTGAGCTTCTTTCAGTGTTGCACTCGGCGTTGTGTTCCTTAGCTTTGGCACCTCTAGTTTCCGGTCCGGGTCCCTGTCCCATGTATTTATTCCTGTTTTTTTTTCTTGGAGAAACAGGTGCGATCTGGGTATGAGAGTCTCCTTGGTTGCCTATGGTGCCTTGGGAGCTTTTGACTTTGACTTTTTGGGTTTCCCCATTTTCTGGATGATCGAGCCTTAGGGTGCTGGATACTGATGTACCTACAATGCCGTCTTCATTATCTTTCTCCATTCCAACGGTGTTTGTTCCGGGGGATTCATCCGTCGTCAACCCCATTTGCACTTCTATTCCAAGATTTCCAGAATTCCCGTCACTACAGGCCATGCTCTGGAATTGGAATTGGGAATGTACTAGTGTATTAGTATTTGTGCGTTCAGTACACCCAGCTGAATCTCCGAGCATTGACGCTAAATCTGAATATGGATCGAATCTCCGTTTGGTTCTTTTTTTCGCTGTCGTTTTTTCTAAAGTCAGTTTTTCTACAGCCCCTGTTGAAGCTACTACTGTAATTGAGGATGATTCTATATCGCCAGCCGCGGCTGCCCGGGCACCCTTTACTTCCCGAATGTCTTGCAGGCGATAAAGAGTCCGGTCTGACTTTATTTTAGATTTCTTAGCCTCATAGATAGTGCAGAAAATCAGGAATATGTGTGTTTCAGACCCCCTCCAAAGGTTGCTCTGCACCTTGCACTCTTTATGCGCCTTATTTTTATTGAGCTCTTTACTTTTAGGTTTAAAGTTGGTTTTCTTCCTCTGCTTCGAGTTTATTAGTTCCTTGCCCTGAGTTACACAGCACCGTCTCCTGCAGTCTCCCTTGCTGTACCTTAGTTTCTGCCTCTGTCTCTGCTTCTGCCTCTGCCTCTGCCAGACACCTCCCACGTATAACAATCTTCTCCAGCAGTTGTTTTTGTAGTTTCTGCAACAGTTACCGTTACCCAATCGGAGAGCGCGCTCACTCCCGATGCGTGATAATTATGTGCCTGCGTTGTGTCAGCAGATGACGTGCTGACAGGCGGACAGGCAGACATGCCGTTATGCGGTGAGCGGTGGCAGCGAGTGGTGAGCGGTGTGCCTGATCTGCTGAGGCGGCCTGGAGGATCGAAAATCAAGGGATTAGGGTCGGTGCAAGGCGCTAGGAGCTGTGAACCGCGCGCCGAGGGTAGAGGCAGTGGTATGTCACCCCCCTCCTCCCGCACGATGTATTTCACTTTAAAGTCCTCCGATGCGAGCATTAGAGACCTGACATAGCTTTGTCTGATTTCTTTGGTTTGTTTGTTTAGGTTTTCTCCCCCCGGTTCAACTCGGCACAGTTTAACTCTCTTGTTGACTCGAGAATTGTTGACTCCTGAATTGATGAACAGACAGAAAGGCAAGGCAAGCAGACATGTACCGATGGTAATCCGGCAACAATTGTCAACCAGTTTTATGTCGGCTTTTGGGACGATTTAAGATGAGATAAGTTAAAACCGCTCTATGTCTATGTCTTTGGCGATAACGCAGAGTATATAAAGTATAGTCGAGGTCGGCAATCAGTAGGGTTGATAAGGGTCAAGACAAAGTCAATGTGATCAGATCAGAAAAACTTACGGCCGCCTCTGTTAGCTTCAGTTAGTTTCCGTCTTTGGCCCCTTCAGTTAGTTTCCGTCTATTGGCCCCGTCTTCGATATTCAATATTCAATATTCAAAACAGCTCTCAGGGTTCATGGTACGCGGTGAATGTTGCAGACTTTGACTGGCTGACAGGTAGTTGGTAGCTGGTAACTGGTAGCTGCGGTAATAGCGAAAGTCAAGCCATGAATGATGTCCGATGCGCCTGAGAGACACACCGCACGCCACACACTGACTGCAAGGCGCTGTAAACTTGACACCAGGCACAGGGGCACAGGGGGCCAGAAAAAGCAGATGTTCAGTCACCCCCAGTGACACGATAACGCCTCTGTCTTAAACTCCGGACCCACTGCATGTAGACATCGAAAACCACCACAGTCAGCAAAGAGAAAATGTCAGGTGAGCACATGGAAGATGCATGGGGTTGAATAGAGCTGAATGATGAGTCGAATGATGAGCGCAGGGTTGCACAGTCCTACTGCTTCATGACCGAGCCATAGTTCTGGCATCCAAGTTTGGTCCCAGCAATGCCAGCAATGCCACCACTTCTCTCGCTCAACACAGGGTAGGACCGACAGGCGAGGCTACTGCAGCGACCTCTCACTCAGACGCCATCTTGCCTCGACTAGTCTCCCAACAATTTCGAATGCCAATTAATACACCTACTCATCCTTCAAAGAATAGATCAGTTTTCATTTTTTATAAATTGATTAAGCCTTGATGAAAAATCAAAATAGAGGTCCATCCAGTATAAATCTAGAACAATGTCTCTTTCACCACACCAAACCACAAGTATACCTTTGCCAATCAAAGCTAATCTAGTGCATAGGCTAACTTCCTAACTATAAAATGTGCTATTATATTTTCCACAATCACAATCTATTGGGAAATTCTTCTTGATGGAAACAGTAACTTGTCTGATACAAAATGTTGCACGATGTCTACCACTACCACCCATAATGGCTGTCTTCAGTTTCAATAAAGCAATTATAAGATTTTTGATTAGCCCATAAAACGTTTTCAGTACTGATTTAATATTCATAAATATAGTTTAGAGGGTAGCTTGAAAAATTAAATCAAAATAGTCTGTCAAAATATGGACCAGAAGCCAATCTGTGTTTCACTTGTTCGTTGATATCAGTAGTAAAAACCTTGATAATATAATTTCCTCTGAAAAAGCAAAGTAATCACCCTTGGGGTCTTATAGCGTGTTTTTATGGGAAGTTTGAGTAGACATAAAATATGGGGTATTTATGATATTCCGTGGCTCCATCTCCAAATGAAATTAAAGGAATGTATTTTGTTGGGGCTACAGTGGTCAATTCTAAATTGTGATCAGTGGGCAAAACTGGGGTTCTCTACTCTTTGTGATTTCTGTAGGAAAGAAGGGCCTCTTTCCTGCCAAGAGATACGTAATAGTAAGACCAATATAAGCAGTCTCTTGTTATTTAGCTACGCACAGGTTAAGCAGTTCTGCGCAGGCCAGACTTTCAAAAAAGGTTGTCCAGGCTCATTTTATATCTAAAATCAAAGGTATCGGCAACTGGTTTAAATTATTTAAATCAGTGGAGAATAAACAGGTGATCTTGGATCACCTGGAGAAGATCAACTCGACTACTGGCTGCACTTTTACCTTGCAACTATGGCAGAATTATAATAACATGAGCAGTAAAACAGTCAGGGCTGCTAATCTGGAGAAGGATGGCATGGTTCAGTAAATGGATGATCTACTACACTCCGGTTCGGCTCCATAAAATGTTCCCCTCTGCGGATCCCAGATGCTTTAGATGTGGGCTGGTAGTGGGGGATTGGCTCCATGTCAGGTTTACATGCTGTCTTCTGGGAAACTTCTGGCAGGACATTTTTTCTGAAATCAGTAAGAAACTGCAAACTACTCTTCTTCCTAGTCCTTCTACCCCCCCTTTTTGGCATAGTTGAGACGATTGAAGATTTGACTGTAGGTCACCTTCAATTTAATTTTATTGCAACTTTAATTGCCAGATCACTTATTTTAGCTAATTGGAAGTCCAAGGTGGTCCAGACGATCTCTCAATGGATTTAAAAAATGCAGAGAGTCTTTAACCGAGAATCTATTTATGCTAAAAGGGTAGGTCCCTTTACCAAATTGGAAATAATTTGGCGATTTTGGAATTTAATTGTTCTTCCACCTATTATTTCATCAAGTATTATCCTATTATAATTCATCAGTTTTTTACATCTGATCTTGTTTCTATTTTCCTCTCCATTATGTTTTTCCTTGCGCAATAATTATGTATGAAATGTCTGGATGATGGTTTTTCTGTCTTAAAATGGATCATGAATTATGAATATGTAAATGTGCAATGGGAGCTAGGCAGGTTGCTTCTTGTATTTTTCGTATTTTTGGACTTTTACAGTTGAAACAAACTCCTAAATATGTAATTATTTTAGAATTCTACAGAACTCTTGAAACATCAAACAGAATGCAAAGATGATTAAGGTTAAAAATCATCGTTTTATCTGAATTAAGGTAATATCTGGCTATTTTAGAAAATATATTTATTTCTTTGATAAAAGGTTCCAAACTAGACATGTATGCAAAGGTATCATCAGCATACGCTGAAAGTTTGCATTTTGTCCTTAAGACCTTAAATCTTCAGCTCTTCAGTTTCCATTTGTATTGATTATTTGTAAAGCATTCTAAAAGGGGTTGGAGAGTTGTAAGCATTTTTCCTGAACTGCTCTATTAGCCGAGCAGAGTAATGACCAATGCATTGTTTTTATCTTTGAAACTCATATTTTTTTTTTAGCAGATTTTGTTTTTTGGCAATGACACTATCACAGTTGTAGTGTAGTGCAGAGGGCTTTATTTACTCTGCTGTGAGCATGTTGGTGATTTTTTATGACAATGTGTATTCAATCTATCAATCACACAATTTCTGTCTATAAATTTCCTGGAGTGTGTTTTAAACTTCACCAACATACAGTTTGATGAATATCTTGAAGTAGTTTTGAGAGAAAATAATATTCAAAAGGTTTTTAAGAAAACAATCCCATTTTAGCCTGGAGAGTTATCTCAAAATAAGATTTGGTTGTCTGTCCATCTGAAAAATAATTGTTGTACAACTCTCTGCCTGAGGAGAAAATATTTCAAAATTAACAAATCTCATGATCTTTGGAAGATGCAAAGCATGTCAACTTCACAAAATGTTCCAGGCAAAATTAAAGTATACTCTGCCAATTCTAATTTCAGTCATGGTAGAATACCTGCACACTATAACTAGCATCTGGAGAGGCGGAGCAATATTTGAGCCCATTATAATGGATTCCCCTGGATACACCATCATATGTTGTCCAGAGCACTATTATTTCCACAAATGTAAAAAAAATTAGATACCCCAGATATATAATAAATTGGAGTAATAGCTATTCTTTTGCAAAGGATTTATTAACCTGATGCCTAACCATGCGTTTAAGAACAGGGCCACCGGTGACTTAAACATTTGGGATAATCTCTATGACAAAACACCTTTTTTACCTTAATCATGTAGTTTCTACAACTAGAGAGGTCCCAATTGTAGTAAAGAATGGAGTCTAAGGCTCTTGCATAGATATTAGGGATGCACTAGCAGATTTAGTGATACTCTCAGCACTGCAGTAGTCTCTTTGTCCTCTGCCCCCTCACACAGTCATGTTATATACTCTCCCGGGCAGAAGAATGAGGTTGCACATTTTTTGATGATTAGGGCAGATGGACTGAGAACTACTGCAGCAGCATTCTGTATGCACGGCTGCTTCATACATAAAAATGCAATTAAGGATTACACATTGGAATAGTGATCAGGAAAGTGCTGAATGAGATGGAGAGGTTATTCATTGATCTTGATGGGGACTTCCAAGTCAGATCTCGCATGCCCTGAAACCGGTGTAACACTCAGCTATCAGAGGCGAAAATTTGACCACTGGACTACAGCTTTGTGCTTGCTGCACTGGCCTCCTATAATGACCAAGCTTTATTATAAAATCTGCTATTTGAGGTATATTGACAGAAAGGAAAGTTAGCATAGGGATCCGATTGTCCTGATGAATGCTGGTAGAGACACGGATTCCGACAGAAACATGTTGACCTCTCTTCAGAACGGAGGGGTGTAGAGTGCATAATACACTCACTTGTCCACCACCATCTGGAGGTATTAATTACCCTTTTTCAATCCTGACAATCGAATACAGGAATACAATTGTTATTAGGATATCCCTTGGGACTGCTTCGACCTTTGCCGGGTAATTTCTGCCACTACTGCCATTGCGGGAGAACGGACTTACCTGCCTCAGCCCACCTCTCAGCCTACCGGGGTGGCTCTGCTGCCTGCTTTCCACGGCGTTGCTGAGGGCTGTCCTGGGCTAGTTGCCAGGCTACAGGGGACTCCACTTCCAGGCATCCTCGTGTGGCGCCCCCTGCTCACGTCATCTCACAGCGCCCGGAGGCGCCTAAAACAACTGGGCGCCTCCCGCAGCGCGGGACTGCTTTGACCTTTGCCGGGTAATTTCTGCCACTACTGCCATTGTGGGAGAACGGACGTACCTGCCTTCAGCCCACCTCTCAGCCTACCGGGGCGGCTCTGCTGCCTGCTTTCCACGCCACAGCTGGTGGCTGTCCTGGGCTATGTGCCGAGCTACAGGGGACTCCACTTCCCAGCATCCTTGTGTGGCCCCCTGCTCGCGTCATCTCACAGCGCCCGGAGGTGCTTAAAACAACTGGGCGCCTCCCGCAGCGCCCATCCGTGCCCGTCGAAGCCAGGAGGAGGCTGGGCTGGGCCATCCCCTTTACACCTCTCAACTGGCCCTCACAATGACCTGTTTAGTGATTGACATTTGTTGAAGTTTTGTAATGTAGTTCTTTTCCTCTTCTTTGGTAATCAGGTCTTGGGATAAAAAGTCAACAATGAGTAAGACCATCCAAAAGGGGGTCGTTGGGACACTTGATGCTTTTCTCCTGAGAGCTGAATCTGTTCTCATAAAAGAGATCGAGCTCACCCAAAGAAGATTGTCTCTCGATCCCCGTAGAGCATCTGCTGGGGCTCCCTTAGTATGTCCCCAGGAGTGGATGGGCTCATCTGTTGAATTACCACAGCAATTATCCTCTAGGATTTCTCCTTCATTGTTAGCTGTTCCCTCAACTCCAGCTAGAGATTTTACCCCCACTATTATATCTCCCGATATGATGCTAACACGTCAGCAGCGCCAAACACAGGCTAAGAAGGGAGAGGGTTGAGTCTCAGCTCATTCCAAGAAAAGGAAGGCGGGTGGGCTCCCCGCTACCTTGCACCAGGTCAGTAAAGTGGCCAAAACTAAAGGGCCCTCCCGTGGTAAGAAAGGCCATGCTCAAGAGGCTGCCACACCTAAGATTCCCAGTCCCATATCTATTAGTTCCCCGACTAGTTTCAATCAGATGCCATGTGATGTGGAGGATAGGCTCATAGCCAAGTTTGAAGAATTACTTCAGACAATGTTCGATTCGTTGGCATTAAAATTGATAAATATCGGTCAAAGATTAACTAACATTGAGCACCAACTATTGTCACCAAATGGCAACACTATAAGTTGCCCTACTGCTTCTAATGAAGTTTTGGTTCCTGTGCCAACTGTTCCCGCTAGTGTACCTGCCGGCTGGTACTATAGTTGTAGAACCCCCCCACACCCACACCCAACGGGCAATACACCAGTTCCTGACGCAATAGCAACACGTAGGAGAGAAGCACCCGGGAGTAGCATTAATAGTAGGGTCCCACAGGGAGTCTCTTAACCTACCCCCCGAGGCAATGCCCTATACTATTGTACTTACTAATGTACCCCATCTACAATCTGGTGTTGAGGAAAATTGGGTTTCTCTGAGGAACAAGGCCCTTCATTAAATACATTCCAAAACAAGGTTGGGAGGTCTTTTATTTGGGGGCTTTAAAATGGCAAGCAGAATTGTGTGGATAGGTAAATCAAAGAAAACAAGCAGATGTGACTGTGTGGTGGTCAATTTTGGGTCCCCCCCATCTAGTTAAAACAATCCTTGATAGGGCAGGCTCAAGGTATTTGAGTGGGGAAGGTATAAACATCTTACCTCTAGGGTTCTTTTACCAAGACACACGGTTGTCGCAAACGCCTAGGGTCGATTGTAACTTTGTACCACTTGCTCAGGGGATGTATGAGTATTCTGTCCCAACCTTTAATAGATTTGAATCATTTAGCAACTTGGAGGATATTGACTGACTGGGTCCTGCGATCCTGTCTAGCAAAGCCTCCCCACGATGGGTACAGGAAGGTAGGGGCAGTCGAGTGCTTCACACCAGTAGTAGGGGTAACCGAGTGTCACACACATGTAGTTTGGGTATTCAGGCAATACCGGGGGCTTGCGATAACCATTGGAGTCTTGCGCAGTTCTTAAAATAGCTTCTTGGAATATTGCAGGGCTTGTAAATAAACTAGTCTCTACTGAATGGACTTCATTAATTGAAGAACAGGATACTATATTATTTCAAGAAACCTGGGCAGTGGACCAGGTCTTCTAGGAGGGCTATATTAATTTCTCTAAACTAGCGGTACAGGGTGAAAGGGGCAGACCGAAGGGGGGCTTGTCAATTTGGGTCAGGCAGCTTGACTCTTACAAATTAGAGGAGATTGTCATTGACTCATGGGACATTCTCATTGTTAAGCTATCACATGGTAATTCTCCGGACATGGTATTCATTAATGTTTACTCTAGGGGTCAGCAAGGCGGGAAGGCGTCTAACACAGTAGACCTTTTAGATGTTTTTTTAACGCATCACAGAGGCAATAGTAACATTATAATCGCAGGGGATTTTAACTGCACTTATGAACCACTTTATTGTGAGGATATGAATTTTAGTTTCGAGGAGAATGACCAGTGGTTAATTCCACCACTGGAACTTCCACCCATAAAAAAGTGGACCAGAGCAGCACACCAATTAAAAGCTTTCTGCCTGGAACATGGTTAAAAGCAGCAAATGGCCGCACAAAGTCTGCCAACTTGGGATGCCAACATTTAGCAATGGGCATCGTTCTAGTCGCATAGACTATTTTATTATCAATATGGAACTGTGGCCTGAATTGCTATATATGATGGTGGAAGCCCGGCCTGAGAGTGACCATAACCCACTCTTAGTTTCCATGCTGGCTATTGCCCCTAATAATCTAGAAGGATTGCAAAATTGCCCGGATTTCGAAGAAGGCCATTTAACCAATGATACCAGACACCTTAAATGGTGCAAGGTTGCACTTGACCCTGAGAAGTTGCAAGCTATGAGTAACCTAGTAGCAAATACTATTGTTACCCTTCAGACAGAGGCTGAATTTGGGGTGCTCAGGGATAGAGCACCCCAGACACACGAGCATCTTTTAAATCAACTGAAAAGTTTTTTTGTCACAAAAAATAAAAAAGGCCCAGTATCATCCGCTACTAAGGCTGCATCATGGTATAACTCCAACTGTCGCTCGGCCTATAAATCTCTGGCAGCTGCAATCAGAGTAAGGAACAGGCCTCTATAAGAGAGAAGAGGCAGGCTTATAAGGTAGCAAAATCCAATGCTAAACGAGAATGGGACGAGGCCCATTGGGCAGAACTTCTCCACGCATGCTCTGGGAGGGACATGACGAGATTTTGGCACCTTATGAAATGGGGGAGTGGGGATCCTAGTAAAGTTCCCACTAACCATGTGGAACCCGATCAGTGGGTCTGCCACTTCAAAGGTCAATTTGCTAATGATCCAGGACCTCAGGACACCTTTGTCGTGCCATCGCCCTCTCCTACCTTCAGCATCTCTAGTAAGGAAGTAGAATCAGCCCTCCTTCAGGTTCCAAAAGGTAGGGCTCTGGGTCTTGACTGCAATCCTGCAGACCTTTTTGTACAAGACCTGGCATCCTGGGCAACATATATCCAACTTTTAATGAATGCCATCGATGAAGGGGCAGCGATTCCCAGTTCCTGGGCAGGTGCAGTTATCCTTCCTATTTTTAACATGCATTTGCAATGCAATAGGTCTCGCATTAGGAAACTTTGAGCTATTGGTACTGTAAATGACACATTTTTTATTTATGTTTTGATTTTGAGAATAGCGAAATTAATAGCTTTGTCATTTACAATGCCAATAGTTATAACTTTCGCAAATGTGACACCTATAGCATTTGTAATGCAAGATGTGTTGTATTTAAGTGACTTACATGTATTAATATTACAAATAACAATGGCTTTTAATTTTTTTTAATAATGAATACTTAAATAAAAGTTATTGTAATTTATAATGGCAATAGCTTAAACTTTTGTAAATAAGTTTTGTGAAGATTATGTTCAGTGTATTTTATTGTGACGAAAATCCAAGAACAGAAGTGAAATATTAACTTCTTTTTGTTACATATGTACTAAAGCTGGAAACATTGAGAGAACATATTTGAACCAGTTGTTGTTGAATGGTTGCACAGATTGATGATGTTGTGGTGCTGAGTGATGTTGTGGTGGCGACGAGTGATGCTGTGTCATTCAGTGATGCTGTGGTAGCGCATAGTGATGTTGTGGTGTCCCTGAGTGATGCTGTGGTGGTGCTGAGTGATGCTGTATGCTATGCTATGTTTTGTTTTGCTATCCTATGCTTTGATTTGTTATGATATGCTATGCTGTGTTTTGTTATGCTATGCTATGCTATGTTTTGTTATGCTATGCTATGTTTTGCTATGTTTTGTTATGATATGCTATGCTTTGTTGTGTTTTATTATGCTATGCTTTGTTTTGCATTGCCATGCTATGAGTTTTCGTGTTTCGTATGCTATGCTATGTTTTGCTATGCTATTATAAGTTTTGTTTTGCTATGCTATGTTTTGCTTTGTTGAGCTATGCTATGTTTTGTTGTGTTTTGCTATGTTTTGTTATGCTATGTGTTGTTGCATTTTGTTATGCTATGTTTTGTTATGTTATGCTATGTTTTGTTTTCCTATACTATGCTTTGTTTTGTTATGCTATGCTAGGTTTAGTTTTGCTATCCAATGCTTTCTTTTGTTAGGCTATGCTATGTTTTGCTGTGTTTTGTTATGCTATGCTATGTTTTGTTGTGTTTTATTATGATATGCTTTGCTTTGCTATGCTATGTTTTGTTATGCTATTCTATGCTTTGTTTTGTTATGCTATGCTAAGCTTTGTTTTGTTATGCTATACTATGTTGTGTTTTGTTATGCTATGCTGTTTTGTTGTGTTTTGTTATGCTATGTTTTGCTATGCTTTGCTATGCTATGTTTTGTTATGTATGCTATGTTTTGTTGTGTTTTGTTATGCTATGCAATGTTTTGCTATGTTTTGTTATGCTATGTTTTGTTATGCTATGCTTTGTTTTGTTATGCTATGTTTTGTTATCTTATGCTATGTTTTGTTATGCTATGTTTTGTTGTGTTTTGTTATGCTATGCTATGTTTTGTTATACTATGCTATGTTTTGTTTTGCTTTGTTATGTTATGCTATTCTTTGTTTTGTTATGCTATGTCTTGTTATGCTATGCTATGTTTTGTTGTGTTTTGCTATGCTATGTTTTGTTTTGTTATGCTATGTTTTGTTTTGCTATCCTATGCTTTGTTTTGTTATGCTATGCTATGTTTTGCTATCCTATGGTTTGTTATGTTATGCTATGCTATGTTTTGTTATGCTATGCTGGTGAGGGTGTGTGAGGGTGAGATGGTTGTGAGGGTGAGGGTGTGTGAGGGTGAGGGTGTGTGAGGGTGAGAGGGTGTGAGGGTGAGGGTGTGAGGGTGAGTGAGGGGGTGACAGTGTGTGAGGGTGAGGGGGTGTGATGGTGAGGGGGTGTGAGGGTGAGTGAGGGTGAGAGGGTTGTGAGGGTGTGTGAGGGTGTGTGAGGTTGGGTGAGGGGGTGTGAGGGAGAGGGGGTGTGAGGATAAGGGTGGGTGAGAGGGGGTGTGAGGGTGAGGGGGTGTGAGGGTGAGGGAGTGTGAGGGTGAGGGGGTTGTGAGGGTGAGGGGGTGTGAGGGGGTGTGAGGGTGAGGGGGTGTGAGGGTGAGGGTGTGAGGGTGAGGGGGTGTGAGGGTGTGAGGGTGAGTGAGGGTGTGTGAGGGTGTGTGAGGGTGAGGGAGTGTGAGGGTGAGGGGGTGTGATGGTGAGGGTGTGTGAGGGTGAGGCGGTGTGATGGTGAGGGGGTGTGAGGGTGAGTGAGGGGGTGTGAGGGGGTGTGAGGGTGAGAGGGTTGTGAGGGTGTGTGAGGGTGAGTGAGGGTGTGTGAGGGAGGGTAAGGGGGTGTGAGGGAGAGGGGGTGTGAGGGTGAGGGTGGGTGAGAGGGTGTGTGAGGGTGAGGGTGTGTGAGGGTGAGGGAGTGTGAGGGTGAGGGTGACGGGGTGTGATGGTGAGGGGGTGTGATGGTGAGGGTGTGTGAGGATAAGGGTGGGTGAGAGGGGGTGTGAGGGTGAGGGGGTGTGAGGGTGAGGGAGTGTGAGGGTGAGGGGGTTGTGAGGGTGAGGGGGTGTGAGGGGGTGTGAGGGTGAGGGGGTGTGAGGGTGAGGGTGTGAGGGTGAGGGGGTGTGAGGGTGTGAGGGTGAGTGAGGGTGTGTGAGGGTGTGAGGGTGTGTGAGGGTGAGGGAGTGTGAGGGTGAGGGGGTGTGATGGTGAGGGTGTGTGAGGGTGAGGCGGTGTGATGGTGAGGGGGTGTGAGGGTGAGTGAGGGGGTGTGAGGGTGAGAGGGTTGTGAGGGTGTGTGAGGGTGAGTGAGGGTGTGTGAGGGAGGGTAAGGGGGTGTGAGGGAGAGGGGGTGTGAGGGTGAGGGTGGGTGAGAGGGTGTGTGAGGGTGAGGGTGTGTGAGGGTGAGGGAGTGTGAGGGTGAGGGTGACGGGGTGTGATGGTGAGGGGGTGTGATGGAGAGGGTGTGTGAGGGTGAGGGGGTGTGAGGGTGAGGGGGTGTGAGGGTGAGGGAGTGTGAGGGCGAGGGTGTGTGAGTGTGAGGGGGTGTGATGGTGAAGGTGTGTGAGGGTGGGTGAGGGTGAGGGGGTGTGATGGTGAGGGTGTGTGAGGGTGAGGGGATGTGATGGTGAGGGTGTGTGAGGTGAGTGAGGGTGTGTGAGGGTGAGAGGGTGTGTGAGGGTGTGTGAGGGTGAGTGAGGGTGTGTGAGGGAGGGTAAGGGGGTGTGAGGGAGAGGGGGTGTGAGGGAGAGGGGGTGTGAGGGTGAGGGTAGGTGAGAGGGTGTGTGAGGGTGAGGGGGTGTGATGGTGAGGGAGTGTGAAGGTGAGAGGGTGTGTGAGGGCGAGGGTGTGTGAGGGTGAGGGTGTGAGGGGTTGTGAGGGTGAGGGGGTGAGGGACATGCATTGGACATTGAGGGACACTAGCACGGAGCACAGAGAGGAGCAGGCACGGGGCAGTGAAGGACACTGGTTTGGGACAGCGTGGATAAAACATGCAAACAGGACGAGACCTAAAAAACTGAAGACTCAACTTCTACTAATGGCACCAGCAATACTGATGTGATCAAAAAGAGCTGTGGGTGAAACACACTAAGATAAATAATGCAGCGGTCTTTTGAAATGAACGGCCACATGACATTCTGGATAATAAAAAGGGCTATTGATACACAAATGGCATCGGCTCCCACTTCCTTGGTCGCAACTCCGAGTTGAAAGCTCAAATAGGTAACTGAGGGGGTGGCGATGACTCAGAAAGCTCTTCGCCGTACAAACTGCAAGCGCCTAATGCAGTCAAAAATCGGTTTTGTACAGAGTGTGATATTATAAGAAGTATGTTAATAACTCGGGAAGAAAGCGAAAAGGGCGTTTCCTACGCGCCAACCCAAGTGCGCAACTACAGAATACAGGGCTTGATGCTGGATCTCTATCATTAAGTCTCTCTCTCTCTGCCCGATGAACAAGTGAATTTCAAGTAAAAAGCGGACTAACCATCACACAGCTTTCTTATTACATATACTCATGCCATATTTGAACATTTAGGTTGTTCACGTTCTCCACAATGATTAATCGATAGGAATGTATACTTGCATTTTAATGAGTAACTACGACAATTCCGAATAAAAAGTGATTTATAGTGACAGCTGTGCAGTATACATAGTGCAATTATAGTCACTGAAATATTCACAATTAAGTGCAATATCGGTATGTCAGGCGCGTGCCTCCCATCATGCTCAACACATCACGTTACAAGATCAGCTTAGTTTATGAAAGGATCGTGGTGGGAATTGCATCCTGTGCGTAATCCTCTCTGTTTTTGCAGGCCGAAGAACGAATTGCGTGCATTTTTAATCCGGGCCTCTTCGAAACTGGTTTACGTAGCCGGAGTTGCGCAGATGAGGCTGGTTGGTTAATCCACGTTTCTAGTCCTGGTGATTTGCATATAGTATCGGGAAAACATGCTGTTTTCAGGTCACAGGTCAGGCGTTTTGGTTCTTAGTGGGAGTTTTAGATTGCCACTTGCCACTGATTTTTATTTATTTCAAAATGGTTCTGTAATGTGAAACCTGCTAAAAAATAAAACGTATCCTGCTGTCCCGCCCACAAGGATTCTCTAAAGATGTGGGCATCAGTCAATTCATCACGCATGTAATGCAGGCTAGGTTTTAAAACTGAAACGCGTCTAATGAAGCTGGAATGTAAATTAAAGTATTTTGAAAAAGGAAGCCCGTAGTGACGCACAGTATTCATACAATAACGCTAGGCAGTAGCAGTATGGAGAACTGATTTTCCTCCTCTTCCCGACTGAGGTTAACGAGTGCTGGGCTGCAAAGACCGGAATATCAAATGCAGTCTTCAGCAACAAGCTCTTGGCTTTGCTGTGGGGAGGGGGGAAGGAGAAATGCGAGACACGGCCTGGCGGCCGTGAAGTGTGAAGCAGGGGGCGGGGAGCGGATGCCTTTGAAGTGAAGCTCTCGAAGGTGGGCGGGAGCAAATGGCAAGCGCGTGCGTGAGCACATGCACTCGATGAAATCCGCGATGGTTTAGCGCTTGGTTTGGCCCCAATACTCTCGTCTATTTATTCCTTGCGGAATATAATAGATGAGACCTAAAAAGGGGGATCGCTCCCTATCAGGAAATTACAGGCCTATATGCCTGATTGATTGCATTCAGAAGATTGTGGCTAGAGTGGATTTAGGTAGAATGCAGGTATGGATGGACGATTGTCACATCCTTTCAGACTTACAAGCAGGTTTCCGATGATGTATCAGGACAGTGCACCAGGTGTTAAGGTTCATCCTCATTTATTGGCGTACTGTTACTCTGGGGAGAGGTTCCATCTATGCAGCTTTCGTGGACCTCAGGTCTGCATTTGACCTAGTCCCGCATTCCAAGCTGTGGCACAGTCTTTTAAAGTTGGGCATGCCATTGGAAATCTTGGCTTTTATTGTCAAATTGCACACAGACAATTTTGCCCAGGTTAGGTGGGACAAGGCAGGTCACACCACTGAAAAGTTTTTGGTTGAGAAGGGGGCCAGGCAGGGGTGCGTTCTCGCACCCACCCTATCTTCCACCTACATAAACGGGGTATTGAAATACTTTGAAAACTGCCCTACCGATGCCCCTAGTCTAGGTGGAAAAAAGATCCCACTCCTAATGTTCGCCGATGACACTCTTATCCTTTCCAAAACGAGACGGGGACTTCAACTTGACCTGACAAGATTTGAAGAGTTCTGTGCGGATCACGAACTGGTTGTCAATGTTGACAAAACAAAGTTTATGGTCCTCCAGAACTCCAACAAATACATCGGTGAAGTTAGGATGCAGGAAGGTGCCTTAGAGCAAACAGAGATTTTTTCATATTTAGGGGTAATCTTAGACAAAAGGATGAGCCTGAAGCCTCAAATAGCCTGCCTCAGGGTAAGACATGCCCAACTCTCGGGTGTGCTGCTTAGGGAGCATAGTAGCTCCTTCACCAAACCCGTAGCTCCAGTATTGCAGATCTATACCTCCAAAATCAGTGCCGCAATATTGTATGGTTCAGAGTTGTGGGCGCATGTGAATCTAGATTCGCTGGTGGTGGCACAAAATAAATTTGTAAGATCATTAACGGGTTTGCCGCAATCAACCCCCCTTATTCCTCTTTATATGGATTTGGGGTGCCACTCCATTAGGGATGTAGCCCGATAGAGATTAGTATCATACTGGAGGAGACTCTGGGTGAATTAGCCAACTATGCATTGGCTGTGTTGGAAATTCGGGATATGGACGTGAGAATTAAAATTGAGTGGTTTAGGAGTGTTAAAAACCTTCTCTGTGAGTTGGGACTGAATCGGTTGTGGACTTCCCCCGAGGGAAGTCTCTTTCCCAGCACATCAGAGTTAAAGACAGCATATTGGCATATGATTTATTCCCGACAGTTTATAACTTCCAGAAGTCTTACCCTGTCAAGCACCTTCCTACAAATTAAATCTGAACCTAATTATGAACAGTACTGGGATCTAATCACCTCGACTCGTGATAGAAAACTTTCCACCTGTTTAGAGTGGGAACACTACCCACCAAGGCTTTCATCTCAATGTGTATGCTAATCATAGTAAATGTCCTTTTTGCCCAGACAGGGTTGAAGCTGTGGCCCACATGTTATTTGCTTGTCCAGCGTACCATAACCCGAGGAGATGCTGGCTGAAACCCTTGTGTTTATCTATGGGGACCAGGGCCTACAGCGAGGCATACAGATTATTCAAAACCGCAGTGGATGGCCCCAATGTGATTGCTATAGCTAAGTTCTTGGGCTGGGTGTGGGTGATTCGCTGGTCTGCAGGGAGGCATAGGTGATCTTCCTCCCTTTTTTAATAACCTGTAATATATTTGTATATAAATTTTAATGTATTGATCGATGCTCTTTTTAAAGGAGAACTGTTTCCCGGGCCGCTATATGGGTGTGTTTTAGAGTTGTACTAAATTATTTATTGTTTTAACAATGTGTATTATATGACATATTCACAATCATGGGTATCGAGATAGTGTAATGATTACTGACCAATTTAGTCCCTCTGTTTGTACTGTGATGACTTTTGTGAGTTGTTTTAAATCGAAATAAAGTTTATAATTGAAATGATATCCCTTGGCAAGTTTCAAAATTCACTGTCTGCCCCTTTTTTTGGATCCTTCTTTATTTGTTTGTATTTTCTACCAGCCCATTGCTCCACCTCTATTGTTGGTCTGCACTGAGGCTATTTACAGCAGCCCTATGATGAAGCATGCCATAACACATTGTGGGTGAGGGCAGTTTTTACAAAGTGATGGTGCTTTTGCTACACTTTTGAATGGATTGCAATTTGACAAAAATTGCGACTCGAAGTTACCTTACTTTCATTTGTGTGTATATATTGACTTTGAGGAGGGTAAAGTAAGGTGTATTCGTTCTCCCCCTTACCTTGTGTGAAGTCATTAAATCTGCTGCCTTTTTTCCAGTAAGAGCCACTGTTCCATTTGGCTTTCAGGTTGATAATATCTGAAGGTACGTGGTCCTCCCACAGCTGTCCATTTTGTAGAAGGAGAATATTCTTTCACAATATCTTACCTTTGTGTCTATCTCTTTTGGTAATGGTGCCTCCAACTCTTCAAACTATTTTGGACTAACTTAATTTTAGCAAGAAAGCAATATCTTCTTTTTGATAAATTTTGATCTCATTTAATTTGCACCATTCTATATATTTCTTGTGTTCCCAATGTTGTTGCAGAATGGTATTTATACATATTTAAATGTGATTCAATCTAACTCCTTTAGTTTGGGGCACAAAATAAGCAATAAGCAATTGCTTAAAAAATTAAGTTATAATCTCATTCCCTAAAAGTTCTAGAGCTTATTCTAAATGACCACCTCTTAAAGTCAAACTGGAAACGAGAAACACAATTTACAATTGTCACTTCCCAATATGGAGGAGAAGACTAGCAGGGTCTGCATAGGAACTCCAAACACCTCAATGGAAAACGAGAAAGGCGCAATTTGCCTGCATGTGTCCCTGGGTAGGTTCTGGACTGGCAAGTGTATGAATAGATCCCCTTTATCAGCTTCTATTTCCCTTTCTTGCTTCCAAGGGAGGTAATAAGAGGAGTGGAGGTAATAAGAGGAGTGGAGTGGGGAGAGGAGTTAGCCTAACGGCTAAGGCGCTCGACCTCGGACCTGGGGATCTGTGTTCGAGTCTCGGTAACGACGCCAAAACCTCCTGTGATTCTGGGCAAATCACTTAATCTCCCCGTGCCTAAAAATGAAAGTGTGTGTCCTCATGTAAAAAAAAAAAACGTGACTTGTGCTATGTAAAGCGCTCTGATACCTGATTCGGTTCGGGTCTAGTTCGCGCTATATAAAACTCTACAAAATAAAAAAATAATAAAAAAAATAATAAGTATAACAACAGAAAGGGCTTTTTTCCCTTGCCTTTGCCATCCATGTACACCTTCCTGAGCAAATTTAGGAATGCACTCGCTCTACTTGCCACTGAGTAGCAGACACTTAGCAGCACCAACCACAGAACAATAGTGGATAAAGTGGAGTCCCTAAGAAGGTGAGTGGAGAGAGGAATGAGATGGAGGAGAGTAGCATGCAGACTGCAGCTCATTTGTAAGAGTTACTTTCTTTCTTCCTTCATTTCCTTTCTTTTCTCACCTTCATTTTGTGTCCTCTCTCTTCACAGTTCGCACCACAACATATTGCTTACAAAAACATTGTGACACGAAAATATCTTGTCAAAAATATAGAAAAACAAAATATGGAGTTTTCATACTCATTAGGTAAACTTCAAAAATAGTGTGTCAAAAATTTAATATTGTGGAACAGAGTATTGGCAAAACAGGCATGTGTTTACAAATATTTATTTGGGGCTGTAGAACTCTTATTATTAAAAAACTTTTACAAACCTCATTTTGAGTGTGCGTGTACTCTTCGAGGGTTACCTTAGAGATATATATATATTTTCTCTGTAATTTGTTTAAAATAGTAAAGCCCAGAATAAAATATAAAAACATTATTTAGAAAAAATAATTCCAAATACATTTGAAATATTAACAATAATTTAGAAATTAAAATTAGCCTGAATGCAAATTAAAACTCTATCTCAATTAAACAAAATAAATTAACATAAAAATAACATTTAAATAAAAATACATTCTAAAATAAATAATGTAAACCTTAAAAAGTAAAAAACTAAAGAAATAAAAACAATGCAAATTAAATAGCACTAGCAAAAGTGCTGGGCTTTGAAGCAGTCGGATTTAATATTCGTACTGCAGTTTAAATAAACGTAGGAAAATTGTTTGTACCCTGGATGAGTTATATTTACAATTCCCACTCCAACGTAAGCAAACTCAGGGAAACAGTAGGAAAAGTGTTGGACTTAGGAGAGGTTAGATTTACTATTCCCTATCCAACCTGAGCAAAAGTAGTGAAAGTATTGGACTTTGGAGGGATTATATTTAATACTAGCTTACCCATCGCGCGTTGCTGCGATCTCAGAAGAAAGGAAATTTAAGGAAACTTGTTATGATAACATTCAATTTACATTGTGTCATTTTTATTGAAACTTATTCATTTTAATATGGAAAGCATTACAAAGTGTTGTTTTAATTCTGTTTTTTTATTCGAGGGCTTGTGGATACACGATATTTTTTGTTTTTCTGTCTGGTGCGTAGATGAATAAATCAGAAAGTTTTCCGACGCGTGAGCTGGCCAGTTGTCCATGTGAGAAGTATGGATTCTCCAAATCTGGTCCACACACTTGCAGCGATTGTCCTTGTGCTTTGTTGATGGTCAGTGCAAAAGCGAGTCGCACCGGAAAGTGTAAACGTTCAGTATTGGAAAGATTATGAGGGCCCTGGGTGGCCGGTGGGCCGATATTTAGCACATTTTTCTTTTTTTCTTTTTTTTTTGCCAGAAACCTTCACGGGAGTGTACTAAACAACTTTTAACAATTTTTTTATTTTTTATTTTTTATTTTTTATTTTTTGTTTTTTTTTGCCAGAAACCTCTGCGAGAGTGTACTCAACAACTTCCCAAAGTTTCATGGCGATCGGATGAATGGTGTAGTAATGCATAAAGGACAAACGGACATACTTTGGTTTTTATATATATAGATTCCCACTCTAAGCAACAGTAGGAAAAGTGTTGGATTTTCAGGAGTTAGTTTTACTACTACCACTCCAACATAAGCAAAAGCAGGGAAATGGTGGCACTTTGGAGGGGTTACTTTTACTAGTCTCACTCTGATCTAAGAAACATAGGGAAAGTACTTAGCGTTGCAGGGGTTAGATTGACTATTTTCACTCTAAAGTTAGCAATATCAGGGTAAGGGTTCTACATTGGAAGGGTTAGCTTTACCATTCCAATTCTTAAACCTTTTAAAAAACACTTACATATATCATTAAATAAAAATATTTAAACGGATCTAATTTAAACTATATATGCATTATAGATAAATGCAATTAAACGTAATGAATAAACAAATGTCACAATACAAAAATAATGTAAAAAAATAAAACATAAAAAAATCTAAAAATGCATAAAATAAAGTTCTCTACCTACTGCCCTAACACCAGCAAACATAAACATATAAATATAACATTAATAACATTAAATTGCTTACCAAAAACCACACACATTGAAACCAAAACAAATTATTAAATACACTGATCGATGCATTAACAATTAAAAAATATTACAAACACACAATTAATCAATTACAAGATTTATATAATTAACAGCTAATATTTTAATAAAACTAATAAAATAATTACAAGGAAACATAACATTTTATATCACACCCCCCAGGATATAGCGGCACGGATTAGCAAATTTCGCGGCACAAATATTGAAATTTAGCGGCACAAATATGGAAATTTAGCGGCATTTTTGTAGCACTTTATTTTACTCCTAATCATTCATTTTCAGCATAAACACAATGGAAACTGATTTAGCAGAGTATTCCACTTTGAAATAGGCCCTGATGCGAAGTCATTTTCTTTGATGCCCCTTCCACTACCCCTAGCATTTTAGGGCATTGACGCCCATACTCTAGTTGGCCATGTCACCCCCTCACTTTCCATGTCCAATGCGCCTATATTTAAAATATAACTTGATGCATTGAGACAACCCATACTTTCATATATTAAAGCAACTTCTGAATTAGAAAGGTTTATTCTGTCCTACACAGAGAGAGGGACAGCTAAGCTTAGGGTCACATTACCGGATGTGGCCAAAATGGCATTACTGAAATGACAGTAAAACCTGTATCTTGTTTTTAATTACACAACAACTAGCCGCCTTTTGACTCGGGTTGGCGGATTTCCCACCCCCCGTGCTGGCAGTCTACCTCCCTCTGACAAGGCAGCTGTTGAAAATTCACCTTATGAAGGATTAACCAGCAGTGCACAGGAGGGTTGGCCACCAAAGTTGCAGCATCCGCCATGGGAAGAAATATTTTGGTGGGTTTCGGCCTTATTGTTTTATCACCAAAGTGGCTCCTCCCATGGGGGGGTGCAGATGCTCTGTTGAGTAACATCCAACGCTGAGGAGATTCCACCAGTAAAATAGCATAAGTATTTGTAAAGCAAACGTTCACCCAAGGGCATCTTGACGCTGAATAACAGATGTTTATTGTTAACCAACTCTGTGGTTTAATTTTATTGACCTCAGAAAGATGAAAGGCTGAGTGGAGCCACTGGAATTTGAACCTCTGACTATGAGGACCCGGCTTAACCATGGCCACTGGCAGCTTAGCCATTTTGAACTACACCAGGTCCATAGCTTAAGACAACAGATGCAGAAATGTTTTCCAGATGCATTCTGTTTTCCCAACGACTGTGGCCAGAAGTGATGATCCAAAAGACTGATGACGGTTGCTGGCTCAAAACTAACTGAAGCTGTGCCTTCATCTAAGACTCTTTGCATGTTTCTGTCCCTTCTGCCTATCATGCTCGGAAGTCAGACTTCATACTCCTTGAATGTGTCCCATTCTCTAATCTGCCCAGTCCTGCCTATACCGTGGTCCGCACTTCAGGTCAATCACATTGTGAGATGGAATCTGTGTGTTTTTGAAGGTAAAACATTAAATCAAGTTAACAGTGGTAGTTATTTATAGGTTTGTACCATAATAGCATGCAGAGCATTCAGACCTGGAAAGCTGTAATTGGCTCCTCATAATCAGAGGCTATTGTAATTTGAGAGATTTCTTGAGCCCTTTACCCAAACCTAGTTGTGTGACATTCACTTTACAAGTGATCATGTCCCTTAGAACTTTTAGAAAGTTATAATCTGCAAATGAGGCCACACTCCCCCACCTCCTTCATTTTCGCGGGCACTCATGTAAAAATCGCGGCATTTTTACAAAAGTGCCGATTTCGCGGTAAACCGCGAAATCACAAAATCCTCGAGGGTCTGAATAACCCCCCACTCTAAACCTCTAGAAATCCAACAATACACAACTAAATAAAAAATGTGTAAATAATGTTAAAAAATACTTTTTCACCATACAAACGACAAAAATAATTAAAATAACAATAATTAATAATGAATCAAATAAATAAATTACTTAATTATTTACATTAAATATTTAATTAACATAAAAGGATTTAAAATGAAAAACACTAATAATAATTTATATTGTAAATAACTTCTCACCCTAATTCCCTACAAACCCAACAACCCATTACTTTGGACCTGATTTAGATCTTGGCACTCTGACCACCGACCCGCCACTGCAGCAGTCTCTGAAACACTATTGAGCTGATGGCGGTCTGCCCACCCTATCTAGATGTATATTCAATAGACAGAAAACCGCAGTGATCTTCTGTATTGGCTAACCGCCTGCCGTTGCTGTCCTGACGGCAGGGTCTCGCTAAGCAGAACTGGATGTTCCCGTTGGCCTGATGGTATCCTGTTGGTGGAGTTCTAACAGGGGGTGCATCTGGAGGTGGGGAGGCAGATAAGTGAAACTTTTTTTAACATAAATCACATATATGTTGTGTAGGTATAGATAGGTGTCTGTGTGATATGTGTTGTGTGCATTATGTGTACATTCTGCACTGCACCACACCAACATACACACACCATGCAATGTATATCCACACAGACCACCAACACTTACCTTCCAGTCTGTCAAAATGGGGTGCCGGTTCGTTGCGTGACGGAGGAAAAGAAGAAAAAAAACGCAACCTGAACCCCCAGAAAAGGTGAGTATTCATCCCTTTTCGTCCATTTCTGCCACTCAAAGTAGGAGGGATTCCTGTTGGAATTCCCTCCAAAATAAGCCAGAATCAAATACTGATGGTAGTAATCCTGGCTGGTGCTGCCACAGCCTCCTACAACCCATCCCACCGATGGCGCATGGAGCGAAGTCCTGGCAGAGTTGGCAGGACCAAGGTGGCAGCAAAGCAGCATCTAATTCGGGCAGGCAGACCACCAGGTAGGGGGACGAGAAAATAAACAAAAAAGCTGACTCTGTCGCGGTCCCTCCAGTGTCTAAATCGGGCCCTAAGTTTGGAATGGCTAATTATATGTAAAAACATGTTAATCACACAATAAAAATACAAACAATACTTAAATAAGAATACCAATACCTAAAACAGTACAATAACTAATATATAATAATTAATTAGAAAATTACATTTAATACAACTATAGTAAAGTAAAATATATTATGTCCAAAAATATTTTTAGAACGATATTATGACCCTAAAAAAGTCTTACTTTCTGTATTCTCTCATGTGATTATTTTGACTTGACAATATATTTGACACAATATTCTTGTACCACAATATTTTTTCCATAAGATTTGGTCATTCACTCCCTAGACATCAACTGCACCATAGGAATCTGTTTCACTGCAGAGGTGAATGTGGTCCAAAAATAGTTACAAACAAAGCACCCCAACTTTTGTCAAGTATTGTAAAGGTGGCAGTGTTCTGTTTGTAGAAATGAGCTGGTTTTGCTGAGAAAAATCCTAAACATTGGGCTGATCATGATAAATCTGTGCAAAGAAATAATTTTGCATTTCATTTTTTCCACAAAACCTTTTATGTGGGGATTTGTGTGAGGATGACAACACTTTAATCTCTAAATGAATGACATTTTTCAACAATTTGTATCTGCTTAGCTAATGTAATTGATTGCTGTTAAGGCACATGGTGTGAAGATATATATATATATTACCTACTGGCGGTCGCCAGTAGGTAGTTATAGTTAGGATTGATTTCCATAGGAAATCCGCAACATTTTATTGGTAATAACTTTGGCGCCGGTGGACGAATCTTCGCAAATTTCTCAAAGAAGATGGCCCGCTCCGCTCTGCTCCTTCCCTGAAAGTTTGGGGGGATTCGTCAAGCGGGGGCCGAGATAAAAGGGAGGTCCCAAAACGTGTTTTCCCCATGTTAATTTCCATAGGGCGGTTGGACTCACTTTTAGCCCGAATGGCTGAATGGATTTCCACAAAACTTGGCAAAATTGTAGGGACTGGTAGCCCGATGTACCTTTGCTATGTCTCAAGATATGTGCTCCAGTGGATTTTAAATAATTTAGGTTAAAAAAATATATATATATCTGGGCGGAGCCTAACCACACATCTGATCTGATTGGCTGTCAGCACTTCATCCAAGAAGTGTTGGCAGCCATCTTGGGACCAATATACATGATAGCACCTCATTAAAAAGCATTGTAGTTAATAGAGGGTTTTAGCACTTTAGTTACATTATAAATCATTTGTTGATGGTACCATACTCATTTTAGGAATTGTGGTGTGTTCTAAGGTGATTTTACCATGTGAAAAAACCTTCTGCTGTGATATCATGAATCATGTTTGAAAGAAAACTAATATCTCATGATTTTCCCACAGTGGTTTGGAAGGGGATCTATAAGCTAAACTGAAAGCATATTTTCTGTAAATTCACATTATCTTTCTCAGTCATGTGAGAATGAAGTCTCAGTAAAACATGTACATCCAACAAGGACAGAGACTGTCAGTTGATTCCTTTGTGTTCTACTGCAGCCTCCTAGAGTGTTCTAAAGAACAACTCGAGCGCTAACAGTCCTACTTATTACAAAGGTATAGCACACCTGAAGCCATCGTGATGGGAATAAAGTGGTAACTCTTAAAACATTTAATTTAAAAAGGAACAAAATGAGGGGGTATATTATGCCATAGAAAGTATTATTAGTGCAGCAAAAAGAAAAATTAGGGCACATTTTGAGTGACTTCTCAAATCCTCTTCTATTTCATTAAAAAATTCTGACATGCAGTCTCCCAAGATGGCCACCAGAGACAAAAGAGCCCAAATGTAGCCCAAATATCACCCAGATGTAGCCCAAGTATAGCCCAATGACAGAATGTCCCAGAGTGTTCTAAAGAACAACTAGAGCGCTAACAGTCCTACTTATTACAAAGGTATGGCACACCTGAAGCCATCTTGATTGGAATAAAGTGGTAACTCTTAAAACATTTAATTTAAAAAGGAACAAAATTAGGGGGTATATTTTGCCATAGAAAGTATGATTAGTGCTGCAGAAAGAAAAATTAGGGCACATTTTGAGTGACTTCTCAAATCCTCTTCAATTTCATTAAAGAAATTCTGACATGCAGACTGAAACATGCACTTTGAATACCAGCAGCAGACTTCCCTGGTGAGCAGTAGCTTTACTACAGTGATCTAATGAGCAACTAGAGTGCTAACATTCAGAATTTATGGCAAATGTGTGACACATCTGAATGCCTTCTTGATGGAACCAAGCATTGAAAATGCAATAGATCTCGCCCTCGTTTAAGTTAAAGCCATTCTGTTTGTAATGAGCTTTTTAGCTTTGCTTTTATTAGTGTTTTTTAAACTTTCATGTAAATAACATGCATCTGTATGCATATATGTATATGTATGCATGCATTTATATTTGTATTTATATAGATATACAGATTATACAGATTATATATGTTTATATATGTATGTATATACATACACATACATGTATATAAATGCATATGCATATATATATGTGTATATGTGTGCGTGTAGAGAGAGGTAGAGAGGTAGAGGTGTAGAGGTAGAGAGGTAGAGGTAGAGAGGTAGCGGTAGAGAGGTAGAGACTAGTAGAGAGAGAAGTAGAGAGAGGTAGAGAGGTAGAGAGTAGAGAGTGAGTAATAGAGAGTAGAGAGTGAGTAGTAGAGAGTAGTAGAGAGCAGTAGAGAGAGTAGCAGAGAGTGAGTAGTAGAGAGTAGTAGAGTGAATAGTAGAGTGAGTAGTAGAGAGTAGTAGAGAGTGAGTAGTAGAGAATGAGTAGTAGAGAGTAGTAGAGAGCAGTAGAGAGTGAGTAGTAGAGAGTAGTAAAGAGTGAGTAGTAGAGAGTAGTAGAGAGTGAGTAGTAAAGAGTGAGTAGTAGAGAGTAGTAGAGAGTGAGTAGTAGAGAGTGAGTAGTAGAGAGTAGTAGAGAGTGAGAGAGAGAATAGTAGAGAGTAGTAGACAGTGAGTACTAGAGTGAGTAGTAGAGACTAGTAGAGAGAGAGTAGTAAAGAGTGAGTAGTAGAGAGTAGTAGAGAGTGAGTAGTAGAGTGAGTAGTAGAGAGTGAGTAGTAGAGAGAGTAGTAGAGAGTGAGTAGTAGAGAGTAGTAGATAGTGAGTAGTAGGGAGTGAGTAGTAGAGAGAGAGTAGTACAGAGTAGTACAGTATTAGAGAATGAGTAGTAGAGAGTGAGTATTTGAGAGTAGTGGAGTAGGAGAGAGTAAGTAGTAGAGAGTAGTGGAGAATATTCCAAAGTTTGGCACAGCACCACTTGCACAATAAGTCCAAGTGGTCCACCGCGTTTCGATGTGTCTCCACCTTGCTCACGATCGTGAGCAAGGTGGAGACACAACGAAACGCGTAGATCTAATGCGCAATATGCCCTGTAACTAAGTTTAATAAATAAGATTGCAAATACTTGAATCGGTTGTGCGACCCGTTTTTCTCCCTTTGTGGAGAAAGTTGGTAAATATTAGCGGTGTTGGTTCAGCCGCAGGAGAACGCACAGACACGAGCGCTGCAGTTTCCCGAATTACGAACCAACGTGGAGGCGATATATATATATATATATTACCTACTGGCGATAGCCAGTAGGTATATATAGTTAGGATTTTTTCTCCATGGGATTTCTGAAAATTCTATGTCTAATAACTTTGGCGTTTGTGGACGGAATTGGCTGAAATTGTCAGGAAAATGGCACATTTTGTTTCTGAGCAGCCCCTATAAATTTGGGGGGGTTCATCAAGCGGGGGCCGAGAAAAAAGGGGGGTCCCAAAACGTGTTTTTAACATTGAGTTTTCCATAGGGCGGTTGGACTCACTTTTAGCTCGAACGGCTGAATGGATTTCCACAAAACTTGGCAAAATTGTAGGGACTGGTAGCCCGATGTGCCTTTGCTATGTCTCAAGATATATGCTCCAGTGGTTTTTACGAAAATTAACTTTGAAAAATATATATTGGGCTACATTGGGCTATATATATGTTGGAGCCCAAATGTAGCCCAATGTAGCCTAATGTAGCCCAATGTAGCACAATGTAGCCCAAAGATGGCCACCAGAGCCAAAAGAGCCCAAATGTAGCCCAAATATCAGCCAGATGCAGCCCAACTATAGCCCAGTGACAGAATGTCCCAGAGTGTTCTAAAGAACAACTAGAGCGCTAACAGTCTTACTTATGATAAAAGTATGGCACACCTGAAGTCATCTTGATTGGAATAAAGTGTTAACACTTAAAACATTTAATTTGCAAAGGAACAAAATGAGGGGTTTCATTTTGCCATAGAAATGTTATATATTACCTACTGGCGGTCGCCAGTAGGTATATATAGTTAGGATTTTTTTGAATAGGGATTTCTGAAAATTCTGTGTTGAATAACTTTAGCGTTGATGGACGGAATTGGCTGAAATTTTCAGGAAAATGGCACATTTTGTTTCTGAGCGTCCCCTGCAAGTTTGGGGGGGTTTCGTCAAGCGGGGGCCAAGAAAAAAGGGGGTTCCCAAAACGTGTTTTTAACATTGAGTTTTCCATAGGGCGGTTGGACTCACTTTTAGCTCGAACGGCTGAATGGATTTCTATGAAACTTGGCAAAATTGTAGAAACTGTTTGCCCTATGTGCCTTTGCTAGGTCTCAAGATATGTGCTCCAGTGGATTTTGAGAAATTAACGTTCAAAAAAATATATATATCTGTGACAGCGTCCCGGTTAGCGCCCCGGTTCGCGTACCAGACGCGTAACGGAACTTCGCGAGGAGAAGCGGATTGGCTCTCCGGTAACTCTCAACATTCTAAACAGTCCGGAGCGGCCGCCATCTTGTCTCTCGGTAGGATCGAGAGACAAGAGGTGGAAATAAACGAAGGGGGAAATGAATGAAAGGGGCAAGGTAGACCTCTCCTGACCCCCTAGGATTGATGTGGGGGCTATTAAAGGGCCCCGCGGGGCAAAAGAATAAAATCCATTTTTTTTCGATTTTTCGCGGTGGAAGCGCTACCCGGTACGCGAACCGGGTAGCTCACCGGTAGCGTAACGGGAGTCCGCCATCTTGTGTTTCGGACGAATTTAGTCACAAGATGGAGGATAAACAATGTTGGGAATGGGTATAAGGGGGCACGGGAGACATATCCTGACCCCCTAGGTTTTCTGAGGGTGGCTGAGGAGGCCCATATATGTTAAAACATTTTCAATCACTGATGACAACATCCAGTGACTGTATGTTTCTGTAAAGTTAAAATATGTCTTACATATTGAAGAATGAGTGGATGTATAAGTGTCTGGATGAAGGATTTAGTAGGTGCATGACTGACTGTATGAGTGAGTGATTAAATGTGTCTCACTGAGTGCATGGGTTAGTGACTAAACTGTCTCAATTTGTGCATCATTATGTCTGTTGTTCTGTAAACTGCTGCATGTGTTGATCATTAGCTATATGATTAACTATATGGGTTATTGATTGGTTGCCCAAGTATTTGTATGGGAGACTGAGAGTGTGTATGGGTGGCTGGGAGGTGTATGACTCTGTGCATAGATGTGTGAGCAGTTGATTCACTAGATGTATGGGTTCAAAAGTGCATGTGGAAACAGCTGTATGGGCGGTTGACTGTGTGCATGAGTGTATTGGTGAGTGAATGGATATCTCAGTGCTACATGTCAAAGTAAGTACATATGTAAAAAACAGTACATGTGAGAGTTGACATATATAAATAACTGTGCATAAGAGCCAGTGAATGTGTGAGTGGCTGTATGGATCATTGTGAACTTGTATCAGGGATTGTATAAGAGAGTAAATATGTGTTAGTATATGTTTGAATAAGTAAGGTGTGTATAACTGTATAGTTGAGGAAATGGAGGTGTGATTGATTCTTTGCATGACTGACTAGGTGTGTGAGTAACTCCATGGATGAGTGACAGTCTGTGAGTGTCTGTTTACACTGAGTGTATCTAAGGTTATATTAGAGTCTGAAGAGGTTCATCGTATTATCACATGAATGATGTCATCAGTGATGTGATCAGTAATGTCAAATGAGATGTCATCAGTGATGTCTTCAGTGATGTCATTTGAGATGTCATCAGTGATGTCATCAGTGATGTCATTTGAGATGTCATCAGTGATGTCATCAGTGATGTCACTGACCATGTCATGAATGATGTAATATGTGACATGATCAGCAGTGGATTGCGGGTGCGCGATATATAGTTAGTGCAACTAACTATATATGCGAATTTCAATGGTTTTGTGTGAGTAAAATAAGGTTTTGTAAATGCTAATTCCTAACTATATATGGTCTATAACCTATGGTTTTTTCAGTGAATTTTCAAGGTTTTGTAAATGCTAATTCCTAACTATATATGGTCTATAACCTATGGTTTTTTCAGTGAATATATATATATATATAGTTAGGACCTAGCTACCATAGGTAATCCGCAACATTCTATTGGGAATAACTTTGGCGCCGGTTGAGGAATTTGCGTGTAATTTTCCAAAATTTAGGCCAGCTCCGCTCCGCTTCTTCCCTGGAAGTTTCGGGGGGATTTCGTCATGCGGGGGCCTAGAAAAAAGTGGGGTACCAAAACCTGTTTTCCCCATGTTAATTTCCATAGGACGAATAGACAAGGCTACAGCCCGACCTGCTGAACGGAATTACACCAAACTTTGCAAAATTGTAGGGACTGGTACGTAGAAGTGCCTTTTCTATATCTGGTGAAAATCCCTCCAGTAGTTCCTGAGAAAATAAAAAGAGAAAAAAATATATATATATCTATAGCAGCTTACTGTAAGCTTACCTTTCCAAGCATGAGCTGAATGCTAATTGGCTGTCAACTGTCTGTCAACACTCCAAACCAGAAAGTGTTGGCAGCCATCTTGTGCCTCGATAGACTGGGGCACAGAAAAGCAGAAAAACAAAAGTGTAGAACTCAAAAAGGGGGCAGGGTAGAAGCACCCTGACCCCCTAGGCCTGCTCAGGGGGTCCCACAAGGACCCCCCAGGCCCAAATTTTTTTTATTTAAAAAAAAAACATCGCGTGGTACGCGCACCGTACGCGTACCGTATAGAGTACAGTAAGCTTACAGTAAGCTTACTGTACTCTGTACGGTACACGTACGGTGCGCGTACCCCCCGCGATTTTTAAAGAAAAACATTTTTGGGGGGCCTGGGGTGTCCTTGTGGGACCCCCTGAGCAGGCCTAGGGGGTCAGGGTGCTTCCCTTTGCGTGGTTTGCACCTTTGTTTCACTGCTTTCTCGTGCCTTGGTTCTACCGAGGCACAAGATGGCTGCCAACACTTTCTGGTTTGGAGTGTTGACAGACAGTGGCAGCCAATCAGCATGCCTTCCCGAGAAAGCTGCATGCTCATTGGCTGTCAACACCTCTAACCAGGAAGTGTTGGCATCCATCTTGGGCTAGTGTTGACAGACAGTGGCAGCCAATCAGCATGCCTTCCCGAGAAAGCTGCATATTCATTGGCTGTCAACACTTCTAACCAGGAGTGTTGACATCCATCTTGTGCTTGATAGACAAAGGCAAAAGAAAGCAAAAAAAACAAACTTGAAGAACACAAAAAGGGGGCAGGGTAGATACACCCTGACACCCTAGGCCTGCCCAGGTGGTCCCACAAGGACAAAAAAGGACATTTTTTTTTTTTTAAACCTGGTCTGTTTTTTAAAAAATTACCCCCCGGGGGGACCAAATTGCGGGGGCATAGTGATAAAGAAGTGTGGGGGTTCACAATCCCCCCCACACTTCCCCGGGGACCGCCACCCCCGGGGCAAAGCAATGCAGCCCCTTGGCGCATACTGGAGGCTCCTGATGGGCTAGTTGGCCCCCAGGGACCCCCAGTATGCAAGGGGAATTAGTTCCTACTCTGCAAACACACCAGGGGTTGAGCTGCAGAGAGGTGTAAAAAGGGTATGGCCTCATTACACCTTTCTGCAATGCAGCCCCCTGGCGCATACTGCAGGTTCCAGGTGGGCTAGTTGGCCCCCAGGGACCCCCAGTATGCAAGGGGAATTAGTTCCCCCTCTGCAAACACGCCCGGGGGCTGCATTGCAGAGAGGTGTAAAAAAGGGTGTGGCGTCATTACACCTCTCTGCAATGCAGCCCCCTGGCTTATACTGGAGGCTCCTGGTGGCCTAGTTGCCCCCCAGGGACCCCCGTATGCAAGGGGAATTAGTTCCTCCTCTGCAAACGCGCCAGGGGTTGCGCTGCAGAGTGTTGTAAAAAGGGGGCCTGCCCTCGAACACCTGCCTACAAAAATGTAGTAAATCAGTATGAAAAAAACAAATAAATACATTTAAAAATTGTCATTTAAAAAACCTTGCAAATTCAATTAAAAAACCATAGGTTTCAGGCCTTATATAGTTAGGAATTTGCATTTAAAAAACCTTGCAAATTCACTGAAAAAACCATAGGTTTCAGGACTTATAAAGTTAGGAATTAGCATTTTAAAACCTTGCAAATTCACTGAAAAAACCATAGGTTTCAGGCCCTATATAGTTAGGAATTAGCTTTTAAAAAACCTTTGAAATTCACTCAAAAAACTATAAGTTTTAGGGGTGTTATAGTTAGCTGGACACTTCACTCATACACAACCATTGAAATTGCTCCTATATAGTTAGTTGTACTAACTATATTTCGCGCACCCGCAATCCACTGCTGATGATGTCACATATTACATCATTCATGACATGGTCAGTGACATCACTGATGACATCTCAAATGACATCAATGATGACATCACTGATGACATCATCCACGTGACAATCACATACACCTTTTAATACACTAGTAAAATCTTTCATCACTCTTTGTAAAATACAGAGTATCATATTTGAATCCATTGACACAGCAATACAAGTATCTAAAAACCCACTCATTGATTCCTAGAGGTATACACACATCTAATCACTTACCTGTAGATTCACTCATACATGCTGTGAATGAAAAATAGAACACTCTCAAAAATACTTATACACCTATATCGACATTACACACCAGCACACGACCTATTCACATATGAAGTTATCCTACTCACTTATGCAAACAATGGATCATACTTACAAACTTACTTAGCTACACACTTATACAAACACCACTTCATCTATTCATTTAGATAGTAAGTCATATTTAGTATATTATAAAATCATTATTACAAGTATACAGTTATCCATACAGTCACTCGCACAATCATTGAGTCTTATGTATAATTATTTATATAAAACAACTGACACATACACTGCCTTTTATTTTTCTAGTTTGTTGGACATGTACCATTGAGAAATATATTTGCCAATCACCACACCCATAAAGATATTAACTCACCCAAACAACTGTTAGAACATGTAGTTTTGATGAAGCAAAGCTTCGCATATTTTGCGGCTTGCCGAAATCAAGAACCTCGTTTATGTATAACAAGGTAATAAATGTACGTCTTACTAACATTTATATTAAGTTTGAGTAAAGTTTAAGACGCTTGCCTATGTGTATTTCTAATGAATTTAATCCATGTCTTCTAAAATGGCCGCCGCTTGTATTTTAGTTACTGCGCATGCGTCAGCCACACTCACGTGTCCTGACGCGTCTGCAGAAGTGGAGGGAAAATTATGCGCATGCGTAATTCATAGCTGTGCTTATCATGTGGTACTGCTCGTGCCACTGTTCTTGTGCTCGTCTCAATGTAGCTAACATTTAAATGCATAAGTTTATTTCTTGATGATGAGTTAAAAGTACAAACCCTGTGATGTGTTTTCATGATGACATTATTATGTATTAATTTGTTTTCGCTTACTTTTCATGTACCGCGGGAAATGGGGGTCTGAGTGAGAGGAGAGCCATATTGGGGGTCCCTTCTGCGCCTGTGCGACATTCGGCAGCACGAGGGACCTTGGCTGATGGAACATAGCCAGCTGGCAGTGATGGGCGAGATGCTCCTGAGAAAGTCACCTCTGCCCTGCGAGAACAGCGAATGTGGCTTCTTATATGATACATTGTATTTTTGCGCTACTGTTAGCTCATGGGAACCCCAAATCTGCTAGGCGGTACCCAAATATGTTAATGAAGGCTTCAATTCGTGTATTGTGATTGGTGTGTTACCCAAACCCTACCTTAGGACCAATCGAAATTGAGGGATTCTGACACTTTGCAACATTGGGGGGTGGTACACTGTCCCAAAACTGTATATCTACCCTGGGTTCACCTAGTGAACCGTCCGACTTGTCTGGTTTAGCTGACCTGTCACTGACCCACTGCACTCAATAGGTGACTGAAGATACAGAGCGCTGCGGAGCACTCTGTCCGAATTTGACCATAGACTAAGGTTTTACTGAACCTTAAAGTGCTGGCAAGGCACTTAGCTGGGAGTTCGCTGACCCAATCGGGGTCTTGATCGATAGCTGCAGAGCGGGTGGAGCGCAGGCGTTGCTTCCGAACTGTGGGTTCTGGTCCTGTCCTGAAGAGGGTCCTGTCCTGAGGGTTTGCTGTCCTGTCCTGAGGGTCCTGTCCTGATTCCTATTCCGAGGGTATCCTGTCCTGGGTGTCCATTCTGCACCTGCTGTCTTTTGAGGGGTATCCTTCCTTGAGGGTTTCCTGTCCTTAACTGACCCGTGGCCAGGGTTTGGTTTCCACACCTTTTTCTAGGTAAATATTACTCTGAACCTCTTAAAATTCTTGCACCTTCTGAATTTCTAACTTTTGCTTGAATAAAGTTCAACATTGCATATGTTATATTTCCATGCCTTTCCGCAACTATTGAACAGTCATTTATAATTTTGCAAAGTTATTCCTATGTCTTCTCAATTGTTAGAAATTATATTTTGCATAGCAGTGTGTCATTTTCTGATATGGTCTAGAATTTCGTTGCCTAGATTGTTCAAAGGTCCCTTCACCTTAAGTGAAGCGTGTTATTCATTATAAGCTCTCCTATAGTCACCCACACATAGTCTATCCCTGTTTAGATAATACTGACTTGCATAGTATCTTTTCTCGTTACAATTTATTAATACTTTGATGATTACTCTGTCATTATTTCTTTCTGCCTATGTGATTTACGTTATCTTGGTTATTGATTGCCTTATTTTACTGTATCTCATGCAAGAAAATATTGAACTTTAGATAAACATTTTAAAACTTCCAGTTGTCCGTGGTCATTTAAACAGTATTTGAATGTTATTGGTTGGGTTTGTATTTTGCTGCTTTTCCTTTTACAGCTAGCTCCCTGATTCATTGTGGTCATTAGGCACCTGCATCGGTGGATGGTAAGTCGGGTGCACTGAAATTTTGGTAGCAGGGAACACACACACTCAACTTGATAGAGCTCGTGAAGTCACCTGATCGATGTATATGGTGATTTGAAAAGTATATGGGCCCTGAAGCCGGAAACGGCGAAAACTGTTGGTCGGGTGGCCTCGCGCGCTCCATCAGTTTTCTGGTAGATCAGAGGATGGTTAGGGACTAGCTAAAGGTTAGGCAGGATTAGTTGGACTAGTTAAGTCGGAAGCTGCTATTATATTAATGCTGCTAAAAGAGCGGCTGTTCTGAGGGAACTGATCACTCTCTTGTGAATACGCTGCTGAAATTCATGAATTGCTGTATTGTTATTATTCTTGTTCTTATATTGTTATATGTACTAATCCATGCATTTGTAAATCGAAGCGTTAAGTGTTGTCCGAACTCCCCGGGGAATTGAAAGGGCAAGTGGTGAATAGAATCCATTGTCCTGAGGTCACAGGTTCGAGGAAAGTTAGGTGCAGGTTAGGATAACCGGGAAGCACTAACTAGGGTTTTCTGAATACATGTGTGAATAAATGACAGTAACGGGGTTCATTGGCAAAATTCCCATAGTGGCGTAACCTAGTAAGGGTCACATCGGAAGAATAGCAGGTTCCTCGGAGCTAGCGTGAAAGCAGAGGGGTCCGCTGAGAAACCTTAAACTCGGAACATATCCCGGAAAGAAGTGGATGAGTTTAGGGGAATAACAGGTTCACCGATGCTAGAGTGAAGGGTAGGCGGAAGAGATCTGCCCGCAGCGAGTGAAAAGTAAATGGAAGTAGTTTACTTGCAGTAATAGAATTCTTTCTCTGTCTAGACACTTGAGCACTGTGGCGAATGTGTATTTGTTGTAAAATAACCAAGCACTGAGCACTTTAAAAGAAAGAAAGTTTCCGTTACCTTGTGAAGGGAGGGAGTCAGTCGCGAAGCGCCTCTGACGTCACTCTGTGCCGCGCTGGGATTGGTAGAAGCAGCGGGCGGGTAGCGGAGCTGAAGATTGTAAAGGAGGGGTGAGCGCCAGAGCGTGGGAACTGTCTCACGAAGGGGCCGCGCACCCATTGGCGGAGCTTATTTTGTGTCGCGCACCCATTGGTTGCACGAATTTTCTGAAGAGTATTCTGATTGGAGGTAGTTTGTAAACAAAGTTAGCGCAGAAGTCGTATGTGGCACTCGCGGACTACAGAGACGCGACCTGATCCAAGGCATCTAGGGTTTGAAAGGGATCAGTGGAAGGCTAACAGATACGATATTATGTACGGAACCAAGAGAAAAATGTCCCTTGTAAATAAGGTGAAAAATTATTTTAAAACGGACAAACCGATTAAATCTAGGGAAGGTGTTCTTGTCCCAGCACCCAATACTCCCGCCTCATTCATGATGTTTGACCGAGGGTACAATACCTGTGTGTGGCTGGAGAATTGGGTGAAGTACACAAAAGATGACGGAGTATTGGCTTTTCCGTTAGATGGTACTTTCAATGGTAGGATCTTATTTAATTTAAGAACCCGAATGAATGAACTGCATCCCAGACCGAGACTAACGCAGTATGAGGCATTAGAGGAATGGGAGATTGAGGCTTTTGAAAGAGAAAGACCCCGAATGGACAAGGGTTTGACCAAGTGGTACCCCAGGCTGAAACAGGAGTCCAGGGATAAAAGGATGAAACAGTGGAGACAGAGCATGATTGTTGAGGGTCTGTTTCCCATGATGCCGGCATGTCATAACATTGGAGCGGGTGAGAAAAGTACTGAAAAATGTAAGCATTGGGGGGCCCTGGGGGAATCAGATGATGAATTAATAGATGACATCTGTACCAGAAGTCCGCCACCTTACAATGAGGGAACCCGACCTTCCAGTGTAGGAGATGTTCCCCGACGCCACTTCCTAAAGGAAGAAGACAGGTCCCTGGGACTGGGAGGGGGTGGTCAAGTATTGCCCTATCCTGAAAAACCCGAACTGACGGAATCTAGGGACGTATATCCCAAAGTGCCCGCAAGTCAGGAAGAAAATTATTCACGTACGAAAACATTTTTTCCCCGACCCTTGTATGAAAGCGAAGAGAAACGATCGAATTCAGGACTGCCTTTTGTTCAACCTCCATATAGGGAAGAGCGCAGGTCCTTTAATACTGGAACTTTATTCCCGAAACCAAATTATGGGGGAGGACCAAGTGAAACGCATCCTACTGCCCCGAGTTTTACTCCTCTGCCTACTGTCCCGAGTTTTACTCCTCCATTGACCCCACAGATATTACATGACACAACTCTAAGAAGGGTACTAGTGGAAAAGGAGCAAGAGGCTCTAGCTAGACAAAGAACAGAAATAATTCAGAAAATTTCTCAGATAAATACCAGTCCTGAGGCATTGACTATTCCAGTAACTATTGGACCGGTGGTCCCGTTATACGGAAATGGTCAGGGAAATCCGATTACTCCAGTTATGACCCCAGTCATAGCAACCCCGAGACAGGAACCAATCATCATAGATGATCAGTCCAGTGAATGCGAGTCTGAAGTTGCGTTTTTGGAATTGCCAAACAAACAGACTGGAAAGGGAATACAGCAGAGGTATAATCCTTTTAATACAAAAGAAATTAAATTAGAGACAGCAACAGGTACTAGGAATGTCTCTCTGGTAACTCCGGATGAAATTGAGAGTTGGAGTCGTGAATTAGAAAAACAGACTCCGCAAACAAAGCCTTTAGACCTCTATAAGCTGAGGGTTGAAATAGAAGAATTAATGGCAGGAAATGTGGGGTTGGATCGATTAAATACCTACTCTGAGGAAGAATTGTCGTTCATATGTAAAAGCTTTACAAGGAACACCAGAGTGCTCCACGAAAAACTGACCGAAACAGCAGTTAGTATGGGGGTAGATATTTCAAAATCCAAGCCCTTACAGAAACCGTACAGAGCAGACTTCTCAGACAAAGATATAGAACACCTGAATGTGGCAGGGAAGAAGTTGCAGATTAAAGAATTAATGGGGGTACTGCAGAAATGGGGAGATGTGGAAAAATGGAGAAGCAGGTGGGCGAAAAAGAGGGAAGAAGTTCGCTCCCGACAAGTGACTCCCGAGTTTGCTTTAAGAGAGGTAGAAAAACCTGAGCAGTTATGCCCCATGCGCGAAGTTCCAGGAGGGAAATATGTGCATGTCCCCTGGTCTAGGCAGGATATTGTGTCCTTCACGAACGATTTTCCAAAATTACGAGAGAAACCAGTTGACTGGTACCGGCAAGTGGAGAGGTTCGTGAAGGTACAGAAATGTCTATGGAAAGACCTGGATGGGTTTTTCGACATTGTGGTTCCAGTAGATTTATGGACCCAGTGTAAAATAGCCATAGATTGGCCCAGTGAGGAGTATCCCAGAAACAAGGAAACAGGAGAGCCATCAAAGGATGTCATGCGAAAATATGAGCAGGTAATTCAGCATTTGAAAGAAAAGGTGCCCGCAAAGGAAACTGATTGGACAAAAATAGATAGAACAACACAGGAAAGGGACGAGACAGTGCACTCCTTCTATGAGAGGTTATTGCAGGTATTTAAAACATACAGTGGTATTGACAACATCGACCTGAAGGATATGACGCACTTTATTTACAGGTTTGTAAATGGTTTAAGACCTGAAATTTGTCAGTGGATAAAAGACAATAAAATCTGTTGGCATACTAAGAAAATGGATGAGGTCCTGCGGTACGCTAAGTACTGTGAGGACGAGATGGCAGAAAAGAAAAAGGCCCTTAAGGAGAAGGTTATGTGGGCTCAGGTGAAGCTCGCAGAACAACAGGAAAAACAATTGAGTAACATGGTTAAAAATGCTGAGAACAAAAGTCCTGGGGGAGGGGGTGGAGGAAAGCCCCGGCCCAAATTTAGCAGGGAAGAGGCTATGAAAAAATTTCCCTGCCATCAGTGCGGCGAAATTGGACACTGGCGAAACGAGTGTCCCCAATTAGTCGATGTTAATGAGAAAACTCCTGATTTAATTCCACAGACGCAGAAAGAAAGACCAAGAAAGACTCAACCCCAGGTAAAAACAGTTCAGGTGCCTCGAGCACCCAAACAGGTATACAGGGGAAGACAGGCAGAAAATGAAGAGATAGAGGTTTGGGAAAGCGGGGAGAACAGAAATACAGCAACTTCGCAGTATCTGCTGAATGATACCTTCCTTTGTAATGAGCAGGACTGACGGGGCCTGAGAGGGGAGGACGAGGAGTGCGTACTTGGCGCTTCCTTGCCGGTAGACCAGTCTGGACCATATATTGAAGGAAAGGTTGACGGAAATGATGTCACCTTTCTGTTGGACACTGGCGCTACCCGTTCTACTGTAAGAACAGTGGACGTTCCAAACCTACCCCTCTCGGGAGAAAATATCCAAGTAGTAGGTGTATCTAATCAATTGATTAGTACTCCTGTTACCGAACCAATGGAGATTTCAATTGGAAATTTTAAACAGATGCATAGATTTGTCGTCTGTGACACCAGTCCAGTGAATCTACTGGGACGTGATTTGCTGTGCAAAATGAACTGTACCATCTTTTGCACACCAAAAGGTGTTGAAATACAGACCCCAGATGAAGACGGCATTTATAAATTATTGTTGCTTAGACCTGACTCAGAAATTAAAAGATTGACCCTGCAGGACTTGCCCCAAGAACTACAGGAAGCCGTAAAGCCAGAGGTGTGGGATTTCACTGGAAAGGATGTGGGGTTGATGAAAGATGTGGACCCCATACAAATAGCAATCAAGGACAATGCAGTATATCCTAACACTAGGCCCTACCGAATGAATGCTGAAGTGAAAGCAGGTGTCACTCTGGAAATACAAAAATTATTGGAAGGAAACATCATACAGGAAGTGATGAGCAGCCCGTGCAACTCACCGATTATGGGCATCAAAAAGCCTAGTGGCAAGTATAGGGTAGTGCAGGACCTGAGAAAGGTTAACAAAATTGTAGTTCCTTGCTGCCCTATTGTCCCGAACCCTGCAGTGATTCTGTACCAGATTCCTTGGGATGCTGAGTGGTTCACTGTGATTGATTTGTGTCATGCATTCTTTTCGATACCCCTGCACCCCGACAGCAAATTTCTTTTCTCATTTGCTTTCGAGGGTCACGTGTATTGTTGGAACAGGGTCCCTCAAGGGTATACAGAGAGCCCCTCTATCTTTAATCAGATCTTGAAAAAATGTCTAGAGACTTTGATCTTACCTGGGAACTCTGTGTTAGTCCAGTACATAGACGACCTTCTACTGGCGTCTAAAAGTCACCGGGACTGTGTAGTTGACACCATTGCCCTCCTAAACCACCTGTGTGAGAAAGGGCATAAAGTGGCCCCTGACAAACTACAGTTCTGTGCAAAATCAGTGAAATATCTAGGACACCAGATAGAAAAGGGTGTCAGAAAAGTCACTTCAGAAAGAGTGAGAATAATTCAAAAAATGCAGTTGCCCCGTACTCAAAAAGAAGTCAGAATGTTCCTGGGTGTATTAGGGTACTGCAGGCAGTGGATTCTGGGATTTGCAGCCTTAGCCAGGCCCTTGATAAAAATGACCACGAGAGGGATGCCAGATGTTGTACAGTGGGACGATGAAAGTCTAATGGCTTTCACAAGATTGAAAAACTGTCTGTGTACAGCCCCTGCGTTGGGAATGCCAGATTATTCCAAAGAGTTCGCACTTTTCTGTGACACTCGCGATAATTGCGCATTGTCTGTCCTGACTCAAGAACATGGTACCACCAGGAGGCCTGTGGCCTATTTCTCTGCCACACTGGACCCAGTAGCTGCTGGGTTACCAGGCTGTCTAAAAGCAGTAGCTGCTACCTGTGCAAGTTTGGAACAGAGTGAGTCCATTGTCATGGGACATCCTGTGACTGTGTATGTTTCACATGGAGTGGTAATTCTATTGACCAGAACTAAAACACAGTATCTCACCCCTAGTCGGCTGACTAAATACGAGAGGATTCTTGTGGGTGCAGCAAATGTGAGCATTGTAAGGTGCGGTATTCTGAACCCTGCCACTTTACTCCCCGACCCCTTGGAAATGGAAGGTGGGGATGATGATGAACATGATTGTATTGATCTGACAGAGTTCAGTACCAAGCCACGCCCAGACATAAAAGAAGTACCATTGCCTGAGCATGATAAAGAACTATTTGTGGATGGTTCCTGCCTAAGACATGAATTAGGAGGCTTGAGTGCTGCTTATGCAGTAGTGTCTTTCACAAAAATTGAACAAGCAGGTTACCTATATAACATCAAGTCTGCACAAGTAGCCGAATTGATAGCCATGATAATGGCTTGCAAAATTGGGAAGGACTTACGCATAACAGTGTATACTGACAGTCAGTACTGTTATGGCGTTGTGCATGACTTTGGCCAATTATGGCTACAGAGGGAATTTATGACTTCCTCAGGTACTCCCATTCGGAATGCAAAGATTGTTCATGACCTTTTAGAGGCCATCCAGTTGCCCAAAGAACTGGCAGTGGTAAAATGTGCTGCTCATCAAAGGAGCATGGACAGAGTATCACTGGGAAACGATTATGCTGATCGAGTGGCTCAATGGTGTGCCAAAGATCGGTATATTATAAATCCAAAACGAGGGGGGCCAGGAACCAGCTGCCAGCTTCAGGTGTTTGAGGAAGTGCCTACATGGGATGAGGTGAGAGAGTGGCAGGAGTCGGCTCCTTGGCAAGAAAGAGAAAAATGGAAAGAGGATGGATGTAGACCGAGACGTGTGGATGGTGTCATCATAGGTCCAACTGGTATGCCTGTGTTACCCCGACACTTGCTTGGCACAATGGCAAGATTAATACATGAAGGATCACACATTGGTAGGGATGCCATGATTCTGGTATTTCAACAGACTTGGTACAGCAAGAAATTCAGGAAGGTAGCAGAGTCCCTCTGCCAGAGGTGCCTGTCATGTCAGCAGATGAACCCAGGCAAAAGGACAATGGTTGAGCTGAGCAAGATTGGGAGGTCAGGGGGTCCCTTTATAAAAATACAGATTGATTTCATCACCATGCCCCTCTGTGAAAGAAAGCGATATGTCCTTGTCATTGTGTGCGTATTTTCGAAATGGGTAGAAGCTTACCCTACTCCCAAAAGTGACGCACTGACAGTAGCGAAGTGTTTGCTAAAAGAACTGATACCTAGGTTCGGAATACCATGCATTATTGAATCAGATAAGGGTGGACATTTCCAGAATGACATACTGGCTGAACTCTGTAAGGCCTTTGGAATAAGGCAGAAACTCCATTGTGCATACCACCCAGAGGCTTCTGGAATAGTGGAACAAGTAAATGGAACTATCAAAAACAGACTAGCAAAGCTGACAGATGCTACTGGCATGAACTGGGTGAAGGCCCTGCCCCTGGTCCTGATGGGACTGAGAAGTGTTCCAGACCGCAAGACAGGCCTAAGTCCCCATGAAATCATTATGGGAAGAGTGATGAGACAAGCATGGGTGCCAGGAAGCAAATTGTTGAGCATTACTGATGATTTGGTGCTTGAATACTGCAGAAGATTGGGTGACCAAGTGCGTTCTATCTCTCGCCAGATTGGAGACGACGGCATCCTTAATCCAACGACTCCTCTCCACAACTTGGTTCCAGGAGACTGGGTCAAAATAAAGAAGCACACTCGATCAAGCTGTCTGGCACCAAGGTGGGGAAAGAAACGCCAAGTAATCCTGGTGACAACCACTGCAGTAAAAGTCGCAGGTGTTCCCCAGTGGATCCACGCCGGACACACCCAGAAGGTATTGCCAGACAAAGGATTTGAAGAACCAGGGCAACCAGCAGAGGACCCTGAAGAAATCAGACCAGTAGCAACTGACAACGAGCAGCCCAGCACCAGTCAGGTTGCAGGAACAGCAGACGTTGGCCCAGGAGTAGTTGACTGTGAACTGCCAAGAAACCAGCCTGCTGAAGAGGTCCAGGAAACTGAGCCAGGAGTAGCTGAAGACGAGCTGCCAAGCATATGGCCAGAAGAATGGATACCGATGATTGATCTGACCGAAGATCCTATCAGAACAAGAGAACGACTTAGTGAAGGTAGAGAGTGGACTAGTCAGGAAAAGCAAGGCACAGGCGAAGAACCTCAGCCCCTTGAGATTAAAATCAAAACTGAGGAAGGAGAAGGTCAGACAGGGACAGAGCACGTAATTGTTACAGATCAAGTGAACAAAACTGAACAAGTACCCGATACTGAACAAGTGCAAGATACAGAACAAGTGTTTGATACTCCTCCGCTAACTCCTGATGTGGATAAGGGACAGACTAGACATAGAGTAATAGTTCGAGCAGAAGAAAATCAAGAGATCGAAGTGCTTGAACAGGATCAGATAGAGTTAGAAAAACGGGTTCAGGAAATAGGAACAGAAACAGAGACAATAGAAAGCCAAAAACAAAATATTCCTGAACAAGGCCAGATTAGCAACCAGGCAGAAGAATTTGATGCTAGCCCTGGAACTAGTCAGATAAGGGAAGAAAGAGAAGAAAGTGGAGAAGAATCACCACAAGATAAAGAGAACAAGAGAATAAGAAAAGAAAGTGAAGTCCAAGTACCGACTAAGAGACTAAAGAAAAGAAACAACCTTGAGCCTAGGTTTGTAAAAAGACTGAGACTAAGGATAAAGACAGTAGAAGAAAAACGTGCAGAAGCAAGAAGAAGTGCTCGAATAGCAGAGCAAGAAGAAGACTCTTCCAAAAGAAGAAGTGAGCGAATAAAAAGACAAAACAAAAAGTACAAGTCTCCTGAATGGACACTGGTTTTGGAAGAACTTGAAGATCTTGATATAACTGACGTGAGCGACGGAGAACCTGTCCCAGAGTACTCAGCTGAAGAGGAAGACGAGCCACCGTGAATTTGCACAAAGTAAGCTAGTTGTGTAAAAAGTAAAAAAGAGGGGTAAGAACACTCCTTCTGAGCTAAAATGTCTGATTCAACAGTGAATGGTAGTCCTAGTTGCAGCCGTTTTAAGACGTGTTGCAAGGTGTGTATATGTAGTGTAGTAGTGCTGATAGTTATCTGGATAGGATTAACAATTTTCATTCCCTTTGCTGTAAGTAAAGATACTAACATTGTCCCTACTGAAGTTGTAAATACTGACAATGAGGAGCTGACAACACAGAGTGTAGAAAGACATGAGAGAGCATTGAGACAAACTAAACGAGACTTAGAAGCATCAGATGAGAAAGGACTACATTACCATGGAATGAAAAACAGGACACATTTGAACGGTTTCGCAAACTTGTTAATACACTATGTAGAGACTATGGAAATTGAAGATTGCTATGTCTGCATGAAGCTACCTACTTCGGTGGCTGAAGGCGTGACATACCATCATCTGCCATTGACATATGGAATTTCCTGTAGCATTTTAGCTAGTTTATTTTACAAAAGGGGACCGTTACAGTATTATTACTCTAACAATGACGTGATCTTTTCTGAACTTCCTATACGTGGGAACTTGAATCCTGTACATACCAAAACTGACACCATAAGATATATGGGAGACTACTTTCTGACTATAGGGAACATTGACATAGCAGACGCACACAGAGATAACTTGACTTGTTCTTTGCATGAGCAGGAAAAGATGTTCCTGAACATGGCAGAGAAAAGGAGAATTAAAATTCAGAAGAAGGCTAATGACGAAAGTCAGAAAAAGCCAAAGTGGGCAGAAAACATGGAAGGCACCTCATCTGGTGGAGCGGGTCCTGCTCTGTTGCTGGATTTTGAAAAGAAAGGCAAGCTATGTCTTCACCGCGAGAAGACTAGCTATTATAATAATGTTTTCATTGGTTCCAGTGAATGCGAACATAATTACAAGGTAATTGGAGGTTGGGGTTTTAAAAATGGGTCAGAGCCTGTGTTTCCTGGAATTTATTATATTTGTGGGGACAAGGCTTATTTCAAATTGCCGGATCACTGGTATGGGAGCTGCTATTTTGGCATTGTTTTCCCGAAAATATACCATGTGAATGGAAAAGCTGGAAGCAATGAAGATACTAATGGCTTAGTGCGTAGTAAAAGAGAAAGTATAGGTGAAATTATGGGTAGTATTTTCAGTGCACTGATACCTGGAGTGGGAGTGGTTCTGAACACTCACAGAATTTGCAAATTATCTACTATAGTAGATGTGCTGTCTACTGAAACAGCTCATGGATTTCTGCTGGTCAATACTGAAATGGTTGCGATCAGATCAATGGTTTTACAAAATCGACTTGCTCTTGACACCTTATTAGCGAAAGAGGGCGGAGTCTGCCGGATGTTGAAGGCGCAACATTGTTGCACTTATATTCCGGACAAAAGTGTACAGATCAAAAGATATGTGAAAAACATTACTAATTTGGCAAAGGAACTAAAACCACTCGAGGTTGATAGTGCCTGGAAGAGACTGGTAGATGGTCTCTCAAATGTAGGTCATTGGCTTGCTAGCATAGGTAAAAGCTTATTATTCAAAATTCTGATGCCAATTGGTATTATAGGTCTTATTATACTTTTCATTTTCTTATGCTGTAAATACCGCAAACGCACCAGAAAGCACGAGGTTAATGCAAGAGGAGTGAAACGAAGTGTGGATGAGATTGAATTAGAGGAAGTGAATGATCAGATATACAAAAAGGTGAAAACTTCTCACCCTGCTAAAACTGAAAGAGAAAAGTTAGAACGGTTGCTGGAAGAAATAGAACTTTATAAAGTGTGAAAGAAAGTTGGCATCTGGTTCCATTATAATTTGTGATGATAGTAGATATCATCAAAGAGGGGATTGATGAAGCAAAGCTTCGCATATTTTGCGGCTTGCCGAAATCAAGAACCTCGTTTATGTATAACAAGGTAATAAATGTACGTCTTACTAACATTTATATTAAGTTTGAGTAAAGTTTAAGACGCTTGCCTATGTGTATTTCTAATGAATTTAATCCATGTCTTCTAAAATGGCCGCCGCTTGTATTTTAGTTACTGCGCATGCGTCAGCCACACTCACGTGTCCTGACGCGTCTGCAGAAGTGGAGGGAAAATTATGCGCATGCGTAATTCATAGCTGTGCTTATCATGTGGTACTGCTCGTGCCACTGTTCTTGTGCTCGTCTCAATGTAGCTAACATTTAAATGCATAAGTTTATTTCTTGATGATGAGTTAAAAGTACAAACCCTGTGATGTGTTTTCATGATGACATTATTATGTATTAATTTGTTTTCGCTTACTTTTCATGTACCGCGGGAAATGGGGGTCTGAGTGAGAGGAGAGCCATATTGGGGGTCCCTTCTGCGCCTGTGCGACATTCGGCAGCACGAGGGACCTTGGCTGATGGAACATAGCCAGCTGGCAGTGATGGGCGAGATGCTCCTGAGAAAGTCATCTCTGCCCTGCGAGAACAGCGAATGTGGCTTCTTATATGATACATTGTATTTTTGCGCTACTGTTAGCTCATGGGAACCCCAAATCTGCTAGGCGGTACCCAAATATGTTAATGAAGGCTTCAATTCGTGTATTGTGATTGGTGTGTTACCCAAACCCTACCTTAGGACCAATCGAAATTGAGGGATTCTGACACTTTGCAACATTGGGGGGTGGTACACTGTCCCAAAACTGTATATCTACCCTGGGTTCACCTAGTGAACCGTCCGACTTGTCTGGTTTAGCTGACCTGTCACTGACCCAACGCACTCAATAGGTGACTGAAGATACAGAGCGCTGCGGAGCACTCTGTCCGAATTTGACCATAGACTAAGGTTTTACTGAACCTTAAAGTGCTGGCAAGGCACTTAGCTGGGAGTTCGCTGACCCAATCGGGGTCTTGATCGATAGCTGCAGAGCGGGTGGAGCGCAGGCGTTGCTTCCGAACTGTGGGTTCTGGTCCTGTCCTGAAGAGGGTCCTGTCCTGAGGGTTTGCTGTCCTGTCCTGAGGGTCCTGTCCTGATTCCTATTCCGAGGGTATCCTGTCCTGGGTGTCCATTCTGCACCTGCTGTCTTTTGAGGGGTATCCTTCCTTGAGGGTTTCCTGTCCTTAACTGACCCGTGGCCAGGGTTTGGTTTCCACACCTTTTTCTAGGTAAATATTACTCTGAACCTCTTAAAATTCTTGCACCTTCTGAATTTCTAACTTTTGCTTGAATAAAGTTCAACATTGCATATGTTATATTTCCATGCCTTTCCGCAACTATTGAACAGTCATTTATAATTTTGCAAAGTTATTCCTATGTCTTCTCAATTGTTAGAAATTATATTTTGCATAGCAGTGTGTCATTTTCTGATATGGTCTAGAATTTCGTTGCCTAGATTGTTCAAAGGTCCCTTCACCTTAAGTGAAGCGTGTTATTCATTATAAGCTCTCCTATAGTCACCCACACATAGTCTATCCCTGTTTAGATAATACTGACTTGCATAGTATCTTTTCTCGTTACAATTTATTAATACTTTGATGATTACTCTGTCATTATTTCTTTCTGCCTATGTGATTTACGTTATCTTGGTTATTGATTGCCTTATTTTACTGTATCTCATGCAAGAAAATATTGAACTTTAGATAAACATTTTAAAACTTCCAGTTGTCCGTGGTCATTTAAACAGTATTTGAATGTTATTGGTTGGGTTTGTATTTTGCTGCTTTTCCTTTTACAGCTAGCTCCCTGATTCATTGTGGTCATTAGGCACCTGCATCGGTGGATGGTAAGTCGGGTGCACTGAAATTTTGGTAGCAGGGAACACACACACTCAACTTGATAGAGCTCGTGAAGTCACCTGATCGATGTATATGGTGATTTGAAAAGTATATGGGCCCTGAAGCCGGAAACGGCGAAAACTGTTGGTCGGGTGGCCTCGCGCGCTCCATCAGTTTTAATTTCATATATCTACTGAATCAACTATTCACACATCTTTGGGCAGTCACACACCCTCCACCGAACCACACACACATTCACTCTCCCATACAAATACTCAATTAACTAATCAATAACTAATATACACTTTCACATAGCTAGTAACCAACTGGAGAACCAGTTTACACAACAACTGACAAAGTGATACAGATATTCACACAGTTTAGTCACTATCCACTATATTTAGTGAGACACTATACATTGTTAAAGTCCTCCATCCAAATATTTATTTTTATATATCCACTCATACTTCAATGCAAATTGCTATATATATAATGCATATTTAAATAACGAAGCAAACCGCATTCACTGGATGATGTCATCAGTGATGTCATCATTGATGTCATTTGAGATGTCATCAGTAATGTCACTGACCATGTGATGAATGATGTAATATGTGACATCATCAGCAGTGGATTGCGGGTGTGCAAAATATAGTGAGTACAACTAACTAAATAGGAGCTATTTCAATGGTTTTGTATGAGTGAAATGTCCAGCTAACTATAACACCCCTAAAACTTATAGTTTTTTGAGTGAATTTCAAAGGTTTTTTAAAAGCTAATTCCTAACTATATAAGGCCTGAAACCTATGGTTTTTTCAGTGAATTTGCAAGGTTTTTAAAATGCTAATTACTAACTATACAAGGCCTTAAACCTATGGTTTTTTCAGTGAATATATATATCTGCAACCAGAGGCCTGAAAACGGATGTGGGCGACTCAATCTATATTCATTCAGAGATCGATACAAATGTCCACTGTTGCCTTGGCTTCATAATAGTAACTTCGGCCCTGAGTGTTTTATGCAGATATGCACCACACACATATCCACTATGTTATGAAACTTTTAACACAATTGTTTTTACTAGCTTTCTAAAGCATGCACTCTCATATAAGCTCTTCCCTGAAACTTTTGTTAGAGGTACAGTTCCACATTAAATCAACGTTGGCAACGTAAATAGTGGCTTGTTGACAGCAACGTGCCTGGGGACAGATTACATAAACTAATAGGGTGGTGTTAATTTGCATTGATATGCTGTTTATCCATATATCAAATCTGTAAGCGTTAAAACAATGCAATGTGACCTGAAGTGGGTTTGATTTATGTATGTGTCACACTAGTACAATCTGAAACAGGTTAAAGTAATGGTTGTCTAAGATTTGTTTATCAGGGAGGTAAATGAAGCCCAGTCCCTTTTGTGCCAGTTGCTTCCCAGTCTCCTGTCAGGCAACACACAGAACCACCCTCCTGCCTTCAACATTTATAGATCAGTGACCTCTGACTGAAAACCTTTTTGTGAGGTCAATCCAACTCCCTTGAAATCCAACAACCAACAACAGATCAGAATAAACTTACACCAACTCTCTTAGTAAGTTTTTGATTGCTCCATGTTCTTGAAGATTCACACCAACTACAGGATTCCCATGCAAAGTGCAATTTCCCCATGCTACGAAGTAATCCATTGTGCTACCAACTTTCGAAGCATTGACAGGAGAATATAAATTATGTTCCACGTCCATTAACGTTTCCGTCCCTGCTATCTCTGATAAGTACATCATTAGATTTTGATTGCAAGATGCCTGAAATATTTTCTTGGATTGGTAAGTTTGTATGATGAAACTATCAAAACAGCTAAACACATTACTTAAGCAGGCACTATAAGGGGGCAAGGAGATGTGTACAGGTAAAAAAGCACACTAAACTACATAGCATTTTTCACAAAATCACTCTCTACTGACATTCAATAACAGATTCTCTGGGAAAAGGATGGTGGCCCAAGAGCGAATGAAACCATTTTATGTTTGCCAGCTGCTTTTGATACCGAGGAGGATGCTTTTGTAATACTTGGAAGGATTTCCAGTGCTTCGGGGAACAACTAAGGATTCGATTAAGTGATTCTTTACTGTATGAATGAAAAGCAACATGTAGTCGAGTCTGCATAATCTCAAATCTAGTGGAGTGTGGTGCTTTCCTTTGTTTATGATATACATTGAGCAGATGGATCAAATTATTTGTCCAATGTACATTTATTATGAATGTAGAAAATCTTACTAGCCCTAAATTAGATTAACGCTCTTACCAATGGAAGTGATAGTGACGAAAAATATATTTTTCTGATTAATAAATAATGTTTGAACAATAACGTGTTTTGCATTGAAAACATTCTTAACATTGGCAAGACAACGCCTAAACTAGACTTCCTGTTTTTGTCTTACTCTGTCTTGTCTCTGTATGCAGCAGAATGTGCAGTAATTAAATACTTTGTTGTAATAGTGTTCTTGTTGAACCAGGAAGTCTTCTTCTGTAGAAAAAAGACTGTTCAAGGCTCTTTGTACCTACTTAAGCAAGTCTATACTTAATATGAGTCTGTCATTGTTTTGAGTGTGACTAGATTAATATTATCACATTCAATGACCTTAAGTCAAAAGGGGTTAAATTAATATTCAGATAGGGGATGGTGTCAGATAAATGCTACATTACCTTCTTTACTCTGAGTTGTTAAACCTAAGTGACAATTCAATCACCTTATGCTGACAATGCACTTTTCACTGTGTATGTTGTTATATAAAGGGTTTCGTCTAGACTTGAGCCAGGTTTGGTCTGCCCAATGTTAGAGAGCAGACCCTGTCAGCCTGTCTCATATTTCTGTTATATGTACTGCTGCATTTGACTGAGCCTTATGCTAATTCCTTGTATTGATCAACTAAATATATTTTTGCCTTCTGTAATTTTGTTATTCTATAATAAACCTTCATGGTGTCTAACATTGCCTCATCTGTTCTTGAGGTCAATAGTTCCTGCGAAGATCTACTATCTGTCAGATTATCAAAAATAGCATCAACAGTTTTGGTAGAGAATGTGAGCAATTTTTTCCCTTTCTTGGATTTCTGCATACCTTCTTGGTTCCTCTGATCTGGACAAATTGGATTATTTGCAATGGTCTGGTGTTCTTGAGCTGGTCCCAAGAAAAGATTCGCAAGTATCAATAAGACAGATACAGTGTGTTAGATTGTGGCTTGTCCGAGTGTATTGTGGTTCTTGTAGTTTGATAATTTGCAAGTGATTTTTTGTCGAGTGTGGAATTAAACAGTGTGTGAGCTCTTTGGTTATGCAATTTTGTTTTTCATGTCATTAGGTTACTGTGATTTGATGATTTTGTCATTTTTCTGAAGTGTTTACAGTGTTAGATTGTCAAGTTAAAGTTTGTTATTGGGTTTGTTTAGGAGTCATGAAAGTTTGGGATAGTAAGTAATGAAAATATTCAATACTTGTGATTTATGGTGATATTCTCCTGTTTAGTAAACAGACTCTACAAAATCAAAGGTCTCGATACATATTCTGGTGGAACTTTTCTGCAACGCGGGGTTGTGTATTGTGAGGAGTCACATTCACACTATGATAGGGACTTGTCAGAATTACTAAATGTTTAGTTGAATGTGTTCTAACTTAGATTCGGTTTTATTTATTTTTTGGTGCACAGGAGTAAACGTGCTGATCAAAGGGTGATTTGCCGCTTTTCAAAAACTTGCCTAAGTGTGATTGATAGTGATAAGAGACGTACTAGTCTCTTCCTGAGTGAAATTGATTTATGCATTCCCTTCTTCTTCTTTGATCGTCACAGTGAAATGCGCTGTGATTGGCTACTTGACAATAAAGGTCACTCTGCAACTGATAAACCATTGCTGTATTTGGACTATGATTGGTTGATTATTGTCGTTAATATCACGTGGTTTGTGAAGAGATAGAATAAGTGAAAAAGGGTTGCTAGACTGAAAAAGTCCAAGGCTCCTATTATGGAAAGAGAAAAGATTCCTCCTTCACCTGCTTTAGAAATGATGTTAAATGTGGGTCTTTATAAGTGTATGTGGTTAAAAGAATGGCACAAGTTCACATCTGATGGCAAGAACACGTTTTCCTTTGTGTGAGCAAGTTTGAGCTTCTAAGACATGTGATGTATGAAAGAAAATCGCAACATACATATGTACAGTTCAAAGCAGTGCATGAGTGGGATTGAGTCGCGATTGAGAAGTAACTAAAGAGAAAAAAGAGCCAGGTTAGAAATGCTGTGAGTTATAGGTAAGATTGCAAATGAGGATTACAGAAGAGATGGTGGAGATGATTAGATTCTGGGATAGGGTGTGTTCCCTGTACTTATCAAAGAGTCAGGTAAAAAGAAAAATTATGATAACAATTATGAAATAAAAAATGGGAAAGACAGAAAAGAATAACCCAGAGAATAATTCAATGAGGAGGACAACTTTGTAATTGATTTTTTGGACTCAACCTCCACCATACAATGATGATACACAGACACTCAGGCCACATACTCCGAACATGAGATCAGGAGAACTGAGCATGAGTATGCATGCATCAGGAGTGGTGGCTTCCCCTGTGAGTGAAGTAGGTCCTAGTAATTTCAGTAGAATTGCTCCTACTAATGTAATTTACTCAACTGTTGGCAGTTGCTTATACTGTTGCTACTGTTAGTACAGTGCAACTGTGTAAACCAGCAAGGAGAGAGCTTAATATTTTCCAATTGAAAGCTGATTTTTGAGAAATTATACTTGATTATGTTATGTTATGTTAAAAATATTTATAGAGCGCACTTACACCAAGTGGTTTCATGGTGCTGACAGCGAGATGGCGACAGTAGTAGTAGAATGACGGAAGCTTACTCATATGCTTGTGAGAACAAAAGGGTTTTAAGGCATGTTTTGAATTGGGAGTAGCAGGTTACAGATCTAAGTTCAGTCGGGAGGGAATTCCAGAAGTGAGGAGCCAGGAAGGAGAATCTGAGGCCGCCATGTTTTTTCCGTTTTAAGAAGGGGATCATGAGCAGATTGAGGTGGGAGGAGCGGAGTTCACATGCATGGGCATAGCGGTGAATCCTAGAGGAGATGAAAGCTGGGCCGTGGCCAGCAAGGGCTTTAAAGGTGGTACAACCCAATTTAAATACGCAGCGTTTGGCCACCGGGAGCCAGTGGAGGCTCTTTATTAAAGGGCTGCCGTGTTGATGCTTAGGTTGATGGAAAATAAGCCTAGCTGCTTGGTTTTGTACTAGCTGTAGGCGGCGAAGTTGGTATGCTGGGATGCCAACGTAGAGTGAGCTTGCATAGTCAATGCGGCAGATGACCAGGGCCAAAATAACAAGAGTGAGGGCTTCAGCAGTCAAAAATCTACAGATCTTCTGAATTCTGCGGAGGTGAAAAAAGCAGGAGGATACCCCTGCACCAATCTGGGGCTTCAGGGACAAACCATTGCAAATTAAGACCCCAAGGCTTTTTACCATATCCACTGGGCAAGAGGGGTTGCCCAGGGGTGGGGGCCAGAAGCTGGAGTTCCAGGGGTTGGCAGCACCTCCAGACAGGATTAGCTCCGTTTTATCCAGATTAAGTTTTAATTGATTGGTGTACATCCACTCGCTAATTGAGGTCATGGTAGACTGGAAATTGATGACTGATGTATTAGAGGAGTCAATGTCGAACACCAGCTGGAGGTCATCAGCATAATTGAAGGTTATGGCTGGGCTATTACGTAAGGACATGATCAGGGGTTGCATGTATAAATTAAATAAAAGGGGTGACAAAGAAGAGCCCTGGGGGACCCCACAGCTCAACCTGATTTTTTGGGCTGAAAAATTAGCCAGGCTAACTGCCTGGAATCGCTTAAATAAGAAGGAGGAAATCCAACTAAGGGCCAGACCCTGGATGCCAACATTACTGACACGGTCGATCAGGAGATTATGATCGACCGTGTCAAAAGCAGCTGACAGATCTAAGCGCACCAGGGCTTGGGTGGTGTTTTTATCAGCTGCACTTCTAAGCTCGTCCATGACCGCCAGAATGACAGATTCCGTGGAGTGGGCCAGTCTAAAACCCGCCTGCCGAGGGTCGAGAAACTGAGAATGCTCAATGAATGAGCTGAGGCAGTTCGTAACATGGGCCTCAAGTATCTTACTGAGGTAGGGGAGCAAGGAGATTGGGCGAAAATTACTCAGTACCGACGGATTGACATTTCGTTTTTTTAGGATCGGGACAATCACAGCATGTTTAAAGGTGTCGGGGACAATGCCTAATATGAGGGAGTTGTTAAGGAGTGAAAGAGGCGGGTCAGGGCAAGCAAAGAAGGCCTCTTGTAGAACGTGAGGAGGACAGCAGTCATTGGGGGAACCGGATTCCACCCTTTTTAGAAGAACCAGAAACTCCTCTATAGAGATCGGGGGGATTTGGTCCAGCGTAAGGGGGTTTTTACATGAAATTGGAGGGGTAGGTAGGGATGTGGGGATGGGAATATTGTTTTTAATGGAGGCGATTTTGTCAATAAAAAACAAATTCAGGGAGTCGCATAATATTCGTGAGGGGACAGGTTCTGCGATCACTCTGTCGGGTTGCGCGAGCTCATCGACTATTGCAAATATGTCTTTAGTTTTCGTGGCTACATTTTTAATTTTTGAAAAGAAATAGGCTGTCTTAGTCTGGAGGATGGAATCCTTATAGTTTTTTTAGCAAGGCTACGTAGATGGTTCTTTCCCCAGGTGCATATGCTTGTCTCTATCTGCGCTCTGCTTGACTAAGTGCTAGTTTCTTCCTTTTCAGGTCATCGGAGAACCAGCGTTGGGCATCATGGGGGCGTTTAAGGCTGGTTCTCTTGAAGGGGCAGTCTTATTGCTGGCTGATTCAAGCCATCGGTCGAGGTAAAGTTCCTGATGACAGAGGGAGCCTTGGTCAGGAGGGGAGCCTTGGTTAGAGGGGCAGAAGTCGCCAATATTTGCCCGCTTCCAGTTTCTTGCCAGGAGATTACCCGCCGGGGGTTTAATGGGGGGTGCAGGCCATACTGAATGAAATGAGATAGTGGTCTGACCAAGTGCACGGGAGACTAATGGGGGTGTAATTTCAAGGTTGGAGGTCCAGACTTGGTCCAAAATGTGTCCTTTGTCATGGATGGCCTTGTGCAAATGTTGGATACAATTCATGCCTGATAAAAGGTCTGTAAACTCGACAGAGCTGATGCTTTCATGTGGATCAGAGGGCCAGTTATTAAAGTCTTCGAGGATAATAATTCTGGCGTGGTTGATAACTAACAGGGAGATAAGTTCGCCTAGTAGTTGAGGGAATAAGGGCATGTGGTCCGGAGGTCGGTAGAAGAGGGCACAAATAAAGGGAGAGTTTGGAGATTCGAATTTTAGGATGAGGCTGTCGACCTGAGGTATACCACTGATCTCAAGAGCAGTACATTTATTTTTCTGTAGAATAATGGATGCCACCCCAGCCCCCGGCTTGTCCGATAGCATATTGGCCTGGAGTATGTAGTAACCTGAGGGAACTGCTGTTAGGATGTCAGGTATGGATTCGGCTATAAGCCAGGTTTCTGACAGGAGAAGGGTGTCAGGTCTGTCAGAGTCTAGCAGTTGAAATATTTCAAGTTGGTGCCTCACCAGAGAGCGGGTGTTTAGGTAGGTGATGGTGAGGGATCCTGCTGTCAGGGGGTCAAGGTGAGGAGGATCCGGGGGTTTTTTGTTGACGGATGGAGGACCCTGCCCGGTGGGCCGGAAGGAGAGTTCAGGAAAAGAGTCTCTGAGGAATAGGACGCCTAACTTCCTGACCGACGCCCTGACACATGGGCTGATGGGCCAATTGCCATGTAGTTTTTGTAGCTCAAGTGCTGTGTAGATGGTAGAATGGGCATAATAACTGGCCCCTGGTCCCGGTCGGGCGCAGACGGGCTTGCCTTTGGCGCGCCCGCTGCGCGATCTGCTTTGTGGTGGCATTTATGTAGAGGCCGGCGAAATCGCTAGACCGCCAACTGCCTGGAATTGCCTGTTTTCCCTCCACTCAATCGGGATTTCGAGCCCGCGGTGGACCGGGGAATGATGCCGGGGGTGGCGCGAGGCAAGAGCAACAATAACGTAAGTGGTTCTCGTTTTTAAAATTACAATGCAATACAAAGGTTAGAGTGTATTTAAAATGGCATAAAGAAGAAGTATTCAAGCAATATTTAAAGTATGATTGGTGTAGAGAGATTCACTGCATGCATTGAAGAAGAATTGAGATACTTAAGTAAGGAAGAAGCCAGTGCGAGTTAAGCATATGATGGGCTTGAAGATCTAGCAGGAGATGGTGAAATTGATTGATACAGATAAAAACTTGTGCAGAAATTATAGAATGGGTTTGAGTGAAACTGCGGTGAGTGGAATGGGTTTATTAACCATGTATTCACATTTTAGTGATTTAATTGTATAAAATAGTGAAACAAGAAAGTTTGTAAGTTACGAAATAAGAAATCTGAAAAAGTGATTATTACTATGAGTGAACCTAACATGGAAATGGTTATGAGTGAATTCTCTTTGCGAAAGTGCATGAAGGGTCATTTGTGATTGTTCCTTGGACTAGATTTGATTTCTTTGCATTGATGACAAATTTTGCTATGCATATGGAGGCGCCAGATAAATTCTACACAAAAGTGGAGAGACTAGTGATGATTTCAAATGTGCTTTGGCTAGATTTGAATATAAGATTTGTGGGCTGAATGTCAGGCAGCTGTAACATGGTAAACAGAGGAGTCTCAAAGTGTTCCTTCTTAAAATGGTCCATTTTTTATGGAGAAGTACAAAGAAGTGATTACATATTTAAAATAGAAGGTGCCAGAGAAAGAGGTGAAATGCTCAAAGATCATGAGCTACTCAGGAGCCAAAAGAGTTAACGCATGCTTACTCTTAGAGACTTAAGCAGATCCATAGAAAGTGCGGTGGAGTCAAAGATCCGACAAAAGAAGACATAAGTGGTTTTGTTGTCAGTCTTTGTGTTGGGATTGCATCTGGAACTAAGCTCACTATCAAGCAGAGTGTGATGGGTTGGCAGACTGAAAGAATTCATAACTAATCAAATATGCAAAGCATCGCAGTGATTGCTTAGACACGAAGCAGAAAAAACTGAAGGAAAAATCTATAGTTGTGCAGACAAAACATTTTCTGAAAGGTGCTATAAATCAGGTTGTAGACTTGAGTTTTGATTCTGGTTGTGCTGATGGTGCAGTACCGAATATGTAAGAAGTAGGTATGCAAATGGCACACAATGTTGTACCTCAAGAAATAGGTAGAGGTTTTGTGAATAATTCAATTGGAATGAATGTTAGTATTAACATGTTGAAGAAAACCCTTCCTTGTCACTATTGTGGAAACCTCAAACACCAAAAACAGGAATCTAGACAGAATCCATCAAATTCAAAATGATGTTCCTCACAAGCAATATAATGAAAACCAAATAGCACAGAATGTGATACAGTCAATTGCCCCAGCCAGCTCATCCATCTTATTTGCAGAATATGCACAATCAAGGGCAATTCAATGTGAACCTGCTGTCAATGATGCAGAAACATATGAGAAATAAAATGCCATGGTTCTAGCAAAATCCATTAATAATTAATAATGATTTCCCACAGCTTTCAGAAATTGTGAATCAATCACAATGAAGGTGTCTGAGGGGGTATGCGGTTCGGATGCTTTGTGCAGTTCTAGTGGTAGACCAGAGTGGCCCATATATAGAAGTTGAGGTGAATGGCCACCTAGTATCATTTTTGCTCCGTACAGATGCAACCCACTCCATTTTTGGTCCCATGGATGTTTGAAAGACAGCATTAAACAGATTATCTGTAAAATTGGCCCATTTGAAAATTAATATGAATTTATAGTTTGTGAAATGAGTCCTGCTAATTTATGAGTTAGGGATCTTTATTGCAAAATGAATACCTGAGAGACGGTTGCAGCTTCGCAGTGATGCCACCTGCGATCCGGACAGCCGGACAGCGGGGGGAGCGCTGAAGCATGGAGACAGGATCCCTGGGGCTGCACCGATTTCTATCTGGCACCCACCTTTGGCAAACATGGGTTGAGATCTCCCACCTCACCTGAGGCTACGTTGTGGGTAGGTGGCCTTGCATGAGCCCTGTTATTTGGGACATTTCCGGTGATCTGCTCCCCCGCCATCATGTGCTGAGCTACTGGTGTCGGCGCTTCTCTGCTTTTCAGGGGAGGGTCACCCCAGACGGCTTGGGACCTCAGGGCTTTCTGTATCAGTACCTGGTAACAGACGACGGCAGCGCTGAGGCACGGAAATTGTTCCTGGGTTGACAGTCCCGCTGTGTCTGGGAGGATGGGACTAGTGGCTGTGGGGGCAAAGCCGGCAGCAAAAGGAGCCGATGTGCAGCATGGGAGGTGCTGCTGGTGTGTGCAGTGGGCTGGGTGCTGTAGCTCACGGGCCTTGGATCTCAGGGGAGTGCGGTGTTCCCCCCCAGCAGAGAGTGACTGTGTGCATCTGAGGTAGCGCCATATTGACCCTGGACAGACGGCTGCGCCTATTGGGTGACCATCCCTGGCCGCATTACCAGGCTGTTCGCCATGGGCAAGGTGGACTCGAAGCAGCCAAAAATCTCATTTGACCAATGGAAAACCTCAAAAGGCTCCGCTCCCACGGTGGAAGAGCAGCCTGAAGGGGCCATGGCCTCTGCAGCAACTCCCAGTCCTGACATTCGTGAAAAGTTTACGGATCTGAAACATTCTCTTTCCGCCATCGACCTGGAGACCAGCTCGATTTGAGACCGCTTGGACCTACTCAGAGACAAGGTGTCGAACCACGATGAGCGCCTCGCAGAAGTTGAACAGCGCACATCCACGCTGGAAGATGAAGGAGCGACGACTCGGGAGAAGCTGCTCAGCATGGAGAAGGTGTTGGAGATCATCAAAAATAAAAACAAGGACCTTGAAGCAAGGTCCTGATGGGAAACAACCATTACAATGCAGTCATTACAATGCACTACCTTTACAATGCAGTCATTACAACACGACTGCATTTACATCGCATGCCATTACAACAGAGGCATTCCATTGCATGTCACTACACCGCATGCCATCACAACGTATATCATTACAACGCATGCCATAACAAAGCATTATAAGGTAAGTAATGGAGCTTTTTAAGTTGTAGGGTAGGTATGGGTTTGGGGTTACATGGGAATTTTTACCACTATGCTATCCAACACTTACCCTACTGTTGCACTCACTGGAGTGGGAATAATAATTTTTACCCCTACACTATCCAGCACTTACCCTACTGTTGCACTCACGGGAGTGGGAATAGTAATTTCTACCCCTACACTATCCAACACTTACCCTACTGTTGCACTCACTGGAGTGGGATTAGTAATTTTACCCCTACACTATCCAAAACTTACAGCACTGTTATGCTAAAAGTTTTATGCGTTGTAATGGTATGCATTGTAATGGAATGCATTGCAAATGTAGTTTCTAAAAATGTGTTGTGATGGCATGCATTGTAAAATCATGCGTTGTAATGGATGTTGCGATGTAAAAACTGTTTTGTAAAAGCATGTGTTGTAAATGTTTGTGTTGTAACGTGTCCTATTCGGTCCCGACACAACAACCTGTGTATGCTCGGAATTCCAGAGATCACTGCGATGACTAGAGTCAAGGACTTTGTCGAGGAAATGCTGTGCTCCCTCTTCGGTGAGGCCCTGTCGACAAAGTGTATTGTGGAGCAGGCCCATAGGCCCCCCCGGGCACCCCGGCCTGCCCTTTCATTGAGATACTTTTAAACAATGGGGATCGGGATACTATGCTGAAAAAGGCCTGTGACCTACAAGAAATGAGATACCAGGGTAAATTTGTTCTTTCTTCCCCGATTTTACCTTGTCTGTGCAGGCTGCTCGCTGAGAATCTGTGCCAGTCAAAAGAATGCTGCAGCAACAGGACATCAAATATTCCCTGCTATACCCTGCGAAACTCAGCGTCTTCTACTCTGGCAAGACATCCATTTTTACGGTACCCAAACTCGCTGCAAATTTGCACGCAGCCTTAAGCGTGCGAGATCGGAGGCCCCCACAACTAGGGATCAAACTGCAGAAGACTCTCTTAACGAGAACCTGTATGTGTCCAGTATTGCAAAGTCCCTCGGAAGAGACTATTGCAACCGGTCGGTTTGATTTGCGCCCTCTGGAATTGGCGATGTTTGGAGCTCACTTGACTGCTGATGCTGAACTGGGCAACCTGGCCACTTAGTGGCCCCACTGGGCATTGTTGGTCCAGCCACCCAACGCTCAAAAGGCGAGCTACGCCGAGCCCCCTGGTGCCACCCCCTGGGATGAGTCCCTTTTTGAAGTTTGTTGTTGACCTCTTCTTGTCTGATGTGGGTGGGGTAGATGCTCTACAGCCAAGTTGGGCGGCTGCAGTGGGTGGGGTTGCGTTGTTGGGCTAGTGGGTATGTTACCCACGTTGGGTTGCTCTCCTCTCTCTGTGCTCTCTCTTTCTTCCCCTTTTCCCATCCCCTCTCTGGCCCTGAGTCTGCAGCTGCTGGCTCCTGTCCCCTCATTTGACGCACGCGATTGTATGGAATTAAAGGAATTACTTCAACTGCTGACAAGATACGCATGCCTAAAGCTGTAACCCGGAATTAGAGGGGCCTGAAGGAAAGTAGAAAGATGCAATTAGTGGCAGCGCTTCGTCACCGGTATTGGATGGACATTTGCTTTATACAGGAGTGGGAGCATCTTGTTCGCGCCTGCGAGCAGTTTGGATGGGTGAAAAGTTCATAGCGGGATACTCCAAGTATGCCTGGGGCACATCCATTATTCTCAGAGGGGGCCTACCTTGGCACACATGTGCTGCAATTTGTGATCCCCAAGGACTGTATGTGATAGTGGCTGGGGTTCTTGACGGTTGCCCTGTGAGACTCATATAGATATACGGTCCCAACTCAGACGACCCCCAGTTTTTTTGTGAGGTGTGGAGGTTGGCGGATGCCCTGGGCCCCGGGGTGGTGCTATGGGGGGGTGATTTCAATATGGTCCTCAACTCCGATTCTGATAGGTAAAGCGGATCTCGCCGTCCTCACCCCCAAGCTGCGGCGCAATTGTGGGCCCTTATGAATGACCAGGATTTGATAGATGTCTGGCGCTGCAAGCATCATTCTAGCCAAGAGGGAACTTGTGTTTTTTCTGCGGGCCCCTCGTGGTCTAGAATTGACTACTGGCTCATATCCCAAGACGTGAACACATGGATTCAGAACTGTGCACACCTTGCTTGAACCCTATCAGTACTATTAGAACTCACTCTACCAGGTGCAGCGAATAGAGCCTTTAGCTGGAGACTCTCCGCCGGTGTCCTCCGGGACCAGGTGTTCCGGCAAGAGACTGGATTCACTATCATTGACTACTTTGACACTAATGTCGGCTTAGTAGATTCCCCGTCCACACTCTGGGAGGCATTTAAGGCTGTCATTAGGGGCCAGTGTATTGCTAAGGAATCCGGTGTCCTACGCTCATTGCAAAATGACTTATGGCGGCTAGAGACGGAGATTCGCTTGCTTGAATCAGTATTTTTCAGATCCAACCAGCTCACGACCCTCGTGCAGATTAAGACTACAGTAGCGGAATTCGAGGAGGCTGCGCATAGAGAGGTGCATTTCCTAGGTCAGGAAGCCCATGCTCACCAGTACGGGGAGGGGGACCAGGCTAGTAAAACCCTTGCGGGTCTCCTTAAAAAGAAAAGCCTTGGGCTAAGGATTATATCTGTGGGCTGCGCACCGCCGAAGATTCGGTGGTGATCGGGCAGGTAGCTGTCCAGGCTGAAATGACTCAATATTATTCCTCTCTGTATGCGGTGCGACAATCTGAGGCCCTTCTTGACCTACCCCTTTTTTTCGAATTCATCGAACTAGTGTGGCTTAGCGATGCACACCGGCATGACCTTGATGAGGCATATATGGAGGAGGAGGAGATTAAGGTGATTCGGAGATAAGGCGCCAGGGCTGGACGGCCTTACCCCTGCCTTTTACAAGGAGTTCTCGCTACTTCTCTCCCCCCATCTCCTCAATATGTATGAAGACTCACTTGAGTGAGGGATTCTCCCCCCTCCCTCCGCGAACCACTTATCGTGACTAATCCTAAAATGGATAAGTATGCTATTGTGTGACTCTTATAGACCACTATCAATGATCAACTTAGATAATAAAACCCTTGCAAAATTGCTGGCTGTGTGGCTGACCAACTGCTTCCTACTATACTTAGACGCGACCAATGTGGATTTGTTCCTGATAGGAGTACTGCCCACAATCTCCGCACTTTTTTCACGATGATGTAGGAGGTGGACACCTCCCTTCCTGCGGCCGCTGTTTTTCTGGACGCAGCAAAAGCATTTGATACACTGGAGTGGCTATATCTGTTTTCGCTGCTTTCCCGCATAGGTATGAGCCCCGCCTTCCTTAAAAAGATAGCGTTACTCTACACTTCCCCGTCAGCTCGGTTGCGGATCAACGGGGTCAGCTACCCTCGAATCGCTGTGGCCCATGGCACAAGACAGGGGTGCCTGCTCTCGCCCCTCCTCTTTGCCATAGCCATGGAACCTATGGCGGCCAGACTGCTGCATCATCACGCTCAACGGGGGCTTGACTTAACGCCCAGTATAATCCTCGATTCAATGTACGCTGATGGTGTGACTCTGTAAAAACAACAATTGATGGACAGAATGCAGAACAATGTCATACATTCACCCCAGTACAGAGATCTGGGCCTAAATCCATTGTTTTTTTGCTCACCATGCCACCCCAGGCCACCCTGTGCCCAATGGAAACAGCCTAGTCCAAACTGCCAGGCCAGGTAGAGGCTGTGGGAGTTCTGGTGTGCGTGTGTTGCCTGGACTCCATCTCCCGTGATTCCAAGCGCCAGGAGGCACTAGAAAAGACCGACGCTGGCCTGCGGCACAGTGTAGAGGCTGTGGGAGCTCCAGTGTGTGGTGTTGCCTGGACTCCATCTCCTGTGATTCCAAGCACCAGGAGGTGCCAGAAAAGACCGGCCCGCGGCGTGGTGTAGAGGCTGTGGGAGCTCCGATGTAAGTCTGTTGCCTGGACTCCATCTCCCGTGATTCCTAGTGCCAGGAGGCACTAGAAAAGACGACGACGGCCCACGGCGCGGTGTAGAGGCTGTGGGAGCTCTGGTGTGCGGGTGTTGCATGGACTCCATCTCCTGTGAGTCCAAGCACCAGGAGGCGCTAGAAAAGACCGACACCAGCCCACGGCGTAGGACACGCACAGGGATGCGCCCGGGCTAAGCCTAGGACAAGCCCAGGCCAAGGGCAGGCCCATCCGCACCCGTCGGAGCCCGAAGGAGGCCGCATTAAAATCTTGGATAAAACATGGGGAAAAGGAAAATAACATTGTGGGAACAAGGAGGAGATTGTGTGAATACCTTGGACTCCTTTCTTATGAAGGCGGCCAATACACTGTCAAAAGAAATTGAGAGAGCAGAGGAAAGACTTACAGGAGGTGAGGTGGACCCTGTATTGTTACCTCTTCATCATAATGCTCCCACAAATGAGTTAGTGGGGGTAGGGACTGTGGCTATTATGCAGCTAGGGGCTTCTGTACGGACTATAGACTCTAAATGGTACGGTTTGTTCAAATTCTACAGGTTCTCCTGCCGAGACACCAGTAAAGAAAAAGAGAGGAGGCAAATTACATAGCCAGCTAACTCCATCAACGACTTGGGAGACGGTGAGGGAAAGTGCCCGGCAAAAAAGATTATACCTGGCCCCAGAAAGTCAGGCTACCCTCCCCAAGATTTTGAAAGTCTCTTCTCCGTTTGCTACAACCACTTTTGAAGAGACTTGAATGCATTGAACTACAGATGGCAAAAATTATTAATAAAGGGTTACATGTATGTACCGGGGAACTGAGGGTGAATTCAGCAGGTGTGTGTGACTGTATTGTGCCTGCATCTACCGTACTTACCAAAGCACAATCAACGGTCATTCTGTAGTCTGACCGTCGAAAAGCTGCATTAGCTTTAACATCAACTACCTTAACTACCTTGTATACTAAAAGGGCAACAGAAATGGGAGGGGCGGTTATATATAATGATATGGAAACAAGAAATCAAAATCTTTGTTGATCCAATATAAATTTGTTACAGCCAGGTGATACCCCCTTTTATCCCCCTGTTAGTAGAGCTAATTTGGGTCAATCGGCTAATCATTGCAGTATGTTGCACAAGAAACATCGAGGTATATATCTAGAAAAGGCTGTTGATAGTGGTAGTTTTTCTCAGTCCCAGTCACAGTTTCACGCTTCAGTCCCAGAGACATACTGTCCACGGGGAAACTCAGGGGTGGGGAGGATGAACAACAATTCAATCGTAATTTCAACCTCCATCTTCCCCCTGCAGCAAGCCCCTATGTGATGATTTAAGTAAATGTCCCACTCCTGAAAGATAATCAAACAGAAACCACCCAACAATTGATGAATAGAGCCTCACACTGGCTAACTAAATTCGCTATAAATTTTGAATGCCATAATATTGGCAATCAGATTAATATGGCCAGAAGAGTTTCATGGGTGGGAAACACTCGTAAATCAATTGGGGGAGATTGTGTGGTAATTAACTTCAAGAAACAGTATTACGTGAAATATCTTTTAGGTATGGTTCCTAATTCTCCTGTGGCACCCACACAAATCTATGCTGTACCCTTGGTCTTTTTTTATAGACCCCCAGGTCTAGATTTAAGGATGACCACGAGGTTAAATTGTATCTCTGGACCCGTTGTTCCTCCTCTTATCCCTCAAGCTGCAGCAACAATCTTCACTAAAGAGGGAACTGCAGAAGACCTGCCTTTATCAAATAGGTTTGCACCCTTGGAGGATTTAGAGGCATGTGACTGACATAAGGTTAGCGGAGAAGTTGTGCACGTTAAGAAATATCATGAGATAACTACTAGGAGAGTGGTTTATCTGTAAGATAAAGAATGGGATAATATGAAAGTACTTGTCTGGAATATAGCGGGGCTTAGAGCTAAGAAGGAAAATTAAGATTGGTGAGCAATCATTAATAGCTATGACCTGGTGTGCCTTCAGGAAACATGGGAGGTGGATATGGTGTCTTTTGATGGGTTTCGCGCATTCCACATCCTGCAATTCCGTCTCAGTCTGGAAGAGCGAGAGGAGGTATAATAACGTTAGTGAAGAATACTCTAGCTATAAAAATAAACAATCTGGGCATGCAGTCACCATATTACCATCTATTAATTTTAAGTGGAGATTGCCAAACAGATATTTTATTAGTCAACTACTATGATAATCTTTTTGAAGGCAATATGGCAGAGGTAATATGTTCTCTTGAAAATGAAATAGAAAATGCTATAGCACTTATTGCAAACCCATGCATTTAATGTGGGTGGGTGACTTTAATTGTCATAGCTGCTCGAAAGTTTCAAGGCCAATTTGTATACTGGTAGATGATGATGGGGTTACACCATACCATTTTATTCACCATGAATACGGGGAGGAATTAAATAGATTCATGGTTATTAGAATCCTAGCGATTTGCAACCATGTAGATGAAGAAACAGGCATCCTGACAAAAACCTTTGGGGACCCCATGACTGGAGCAACACTAGATTATCTTGTAGTGGCAACTGCCTTTAAGAATTCTGTAAACCAGATAGGAACCTTTTTTTCAATTTTTTGTGATCATGCTGCACTGTTCTTTACAGTGGAAGGGTTGTTTCAGTAGCAAATCTAAAAAACGTTTTAGCACCAAGAATAGCAAGTAGAAATGGCATAGTGCCAAAATGGTTGAAAATAAATAAAGATGTATTAATTCCTAGTGTAATTGCCTACGCTTGCCTTAAAATTAGATTTTAAGTTCCCCTCCACCACCTTCAACAGCGAGCCAAAGGCCTTTACTATACTTTGCGGATCGCCATTCAAATCAAGACATATAGTTTAATAGGACCTGTACAAAAGCATTGAACAGGCTACATAAGGCATTAAAGGAAAAACCAAGAAATACTGTCCTGGTGAGACTCTTACGAGGAAAATATAAAAAATGTAGACAGGAGAGACTTGTGGTTTTGAAAGATGAGTCATTAGAAAAATTGTGGCTAGCCTCTTTTCTAAAAAATTCTAAAGATTTTTTGGAGATAGTAAATTCTCCAATTTTAGGTGCAGACACAGATCCAACTATAAGTACCCACGTGGGAGAAAAAGATTGGGTGAAACACTATATTGCAATATTTGGGTCGGAAAATTCTAATGATGATGATCAAAGTGGCCCCAATACAGCCACCCTAATTATTATTACAATGACTGAGGTAGAGAAGGGATTAAAACAATGCAGCAGTGCAAAGGCCCCGGGCCCCGATGGTGTGCCAATTGACTTTTTCTTTGAACCATTGGGACTTTGGATACCGTTTTTAACTAATGTTTTTAATGTTATAATGAAAGGCCCCATTCCAGGCTCCTGGAATATGACAGTAATCATACCAATATTTAAAAAAGGAGATAAAGCATTGCCAAAGAATTATCGGCTGATTTCACTCATAGATAATTAACAACAAGGGGTGGTGATGGACAGAGTCTCTGAATTAAGCAGAAAACTCTCACCCAGTCAAGAGATCAGGGCTAGATCCAACACCGTTTTTTAGCTCACTGCATCATCCCAGTTTCAGAACCTGGCTGTATGCAAATTAGTCTGTTCCTGTTCCAGTGCATGATGGGAACAGGGCAAACCAAACTACAAAGCCAATTCTTACACTGGAAAGGAAACAAGCTACCGGGGACCGGTTTCTGGCATTTCAGCCTCTTCGGCCCGGCTTGCTTGAATCCTGATGGTGCAGTGAGCAAGGGACTCATGTCTGAGCATACCCTTCCACGCTTAGGGTGGACAAAATAATTAACAACAAGGGGTGGTGATGGACAGAGTCTCTGAATTAAGCAGAAAACTCTCACCCAGTCAAGAGATCAGGGCTAGATCCAACACCGTTTTTTAGCTCACTGCATCATCCCAGTTTCAGAACCTGGCTGTATGCAAATTAGTCTGTTCCTGTCCCAGTGCATGATGGGAACAGGGCAAACCAAACTACAAAGCCAATTCTTACACTGGAAAGGAAACAAGCTACCGGGGACCGGTTTCTGGCATTTCAGCCTCTTCGGCCCGGCTTGCTTGAATCCTGATGGTGCAGTGAGCAAGGGACTCATGTCTGAGCATACCCTTCCACGCTTAGGGTGGACAAAATAATTAACAACAAGGGGTGGTGATGGACAGAGTCTCTGAATTAAGCAGAAAACTCTCACCCAGTCAAGAGATCAGGGCTAGATCCAACACCGTTTTTTAGCTCACTGCATCATCCCAGTTTCAGAACCTGGCTGTATGCAAATTAGTCTGTTCCTGTCCCAGTGCATGATGGGAACAGGGCAAACCAAACTACAAAGCCAATTCTTACACTGGAAAGGAAACAAGCTACCGGGGACCGGTTTCTGGCATTTCAGCCTCTTCGGCCCGGCTTGCTTGAATCCTGATGGTGCAGTGAGCAAGGGACTCATGTCTGAGCATACCCTTCCACGCTTAGGGTGGACAAAATAATTAACAACAAGGGGTGGTGATGGACAGAGTCTCTGAATTAAGCAGAAAACTCTCACCCAGTCAAGAGATCAGGGCTAGATCCAACACCGTTTTTAAGCTCACTGCATCATCCCAGTTTCAGAACCTGGCTGTATGCAAATTAGTCTGTTCCTGTCCCAGTGCATGATGGGAACAGGGCAAACCAAACTACAAAGCCAATTCTTACACTGGAAAGGAAACAAGCTACCGGGGACCGGTTTCTGGCATTTCAGCCTCTTCGGCCCGGCTTGCTTGAATCCTGATGGTGCAGTGAGCAAGGGACTCATGTCTGAGCATACCCTTCCACGCTTAGGGTGGACAAAATAATTAACAACAAGGGGTGGTGATGGACAGAGTCTCTGAATTAAGCAGAAAAATCTCACCCAGTCAAGAGATCAGGGCTAGATCCAACACCGTTTTTTAGCTCACTGCATCATCCCAGTTTCAGAACCTGGCTGTATGCAAATTAGTCTGTTCCTGTCCCAGTGCATGATGGGAACAGGGCAAACCAAACTACAAAGCCAATTCTTACACTGGAAAGGAAACATGCTACCGGGGACCGGTTTCTGGCATTTCAGCCTCTTCGGCCCGGCTTGCTTGAATCCTGATGGTGCAGTGAGCAAGGGACTCATGTCTGAGCATACCCTTCCACGCTTAGGGTGGACAAAATAATTAACAACAAGGGGTGGTGATGGACAGAGTCTCTGAATTAAGCAGAAAACTCTCACCCAGTCAAGAGATCAGGGCTAGATCCAGTAAAGAATTGGCTTGGTAGTTTGGTCTGCCCTGTTCCCATGATGCACTGGGCCAGGGACAGACTAATTTGCATGTAGCCAGGTTCTGAACTGGGATGGTGCAGTGAGCTAAAAACGGTGATGGATCAAGCCCTGATCTTTTGACTGGGTAGGAGTGTTCTGCTTAATTCAGATACTCTGTCCATCACCACCCCCTTTATGAATCGTTTTCACTCATAGATGGCACCTGTAAATGTATGGGTTGCCTTTTATTAAACAGACTTGAGGAATGGGCGGCAGGGAAAAACATTTTTAATTAATACACAATATGGTTTTAAAAAAGGGATGGGGACACTTGATCAGGGTGAACCCGCATCCTAACGCGTAAATAACTAACACATGTTTCTCTTTGTTTAGTAAGCCTGCCACCTTAACCAATATGTTTCCTGAAATAACCATTGCAGAATGAACTCACTCTCATGCAGGGTTTTCACGTAAAAAATAATCTTGCACGCCTGCCTTAAACATGCATGTTTCTTGCGCTCTTGGGCCTCACCCCCTAAAAGATTTAACGCAGACTAAGTGTCATAAACTCCTATGGCAACCTATTGTTACACATGCATGGCCCAATATTTGATAATGGAGCCACTAATTAAATACTTTCTTGTACATACATTTAGTACCAAGGTTTTGAAACTCTGTTTCCTTTCTCAGATTCACGCTGCTCATACCACTATGTCCTGATGATGATCTCAAGTATATGAGATCGAAACGCCGTCGACAATTCCAAACAAAACCTCATTCTTGCATTTAATTGATTTTAGATTCTTTCTGTTATTATATATTTGTTTCAATGCGATGTATTTTTAAATGTTCACTATCACTTCCCACACTTCACGTACTTTCACAATTATGTGTGAGCACTGGATCTATCACTTACGTATATGATACTCTATTTATGATGTTAATAAATGAGCTGTCATTGCAAAAACCTTGTGTCCTCACATATTTTGAGTTCTACAGTTCAGTGGAACTGTCTCTTGAGTAACACTCTGTTGAATAATCATGGAAATCCAATAAAATTATGATGTATTTTATTAGCAGCATGGCAATCCATTCACAGGTAATAGAGTACAGCTACAACTGATTTCTCTAACAGCAACATATCAGTTCCACTAGCATGTGGAATTCAGAACACTGTTGAAAGAAAACATGTCGCATGCAGTGGCATGCGACAATGACCAAGCCACTTAAAGGAATATAACATGAAATGAGAATACAACATCTTCCCTTTTCAAAACAAAAGAAGAAAGAGAGAAAAAGAAAACCAATATGTACAATATTAAATAACAAAATAAAAATACACAATACATTCATTCAGAAAATCTTTTAGGTAAGTTGACAACTCGTTTTGCATCCTTGACTCTATGAGCTATAGAATCTTCTGTGTCTGCATCAACATGCTCATCAGTCAAACTGTTATGAATATTATAAGGCTTAGCACATTTAGCTAACCTACACATATTCCAAATCCTACCGTCTTGGGTCATGACACTGTTGGTAAACACCTTTTTAATCTCAATTGGATCACTAAATTTGCTGGATCCCTTGGGTAAAAGACCAGGTTTAAGAATCCTGACCCACTCACCCACTTGAAAAAATAGACGTTTGGTATTCCATTTCTTGTCATACCATGATTTAGTTTTCAACTGTTTACTTTCTACACGTTTAGCCACCTCAACAAGATTTTCCTTATCATTCAAAGAAACTTTGCTATACTTTTCTTTTAACCACCAAGGTAGAACACTGGAAGCTGGATTTCGACCTTTGAAAAGTTTAAAAGGACTCACCTCTGTGGTAGAGTGGGGCGTGATACGATAAGTCCACAACCTTTCTCGTAAAGCACTTACCCAATCTTTTCCATGTTTGACAGATTCCACAATAAAATTCTTCAACACTCGATTAAATCTCTCAACTTGCCCATTCTCATGTGGTTCGTATAAAGAAGTTAATCTGTGGACAATATTACATTCTTTAAGAAACGTAGACATTTCCACAGAAGTCAACTGCACCCCATTATCAGATACCATTACCGAGGGACAGCCTTCTCTAGTAAAAATGTCCTTGAAAAATCCAATCACAGCTTCTGTAGAAGCTTTGGGTACAAATTTAACTTCTGGCCACTTGGAATGGTAATCTATTATGACCAAAGCATACTTAGAAGATTCTGGCAACATGTGAAAAGGACCAGAAATATCAAATGCAACCTTTTCCCACGGCTCCAATGGCCACTTAACTACTTTGAGAGGTGGAGTAATGGTTTTCATCATCCTGTCACTGGATGCACAATCCTGACATTCTCTGACAATTCTATCAATGAATTTGTCAACCCCAGGCCACCAAAAATATGACCTGACTAATCTTTTCATAGAAGAAATGCCGGGATGAGTCCTGTGTGCCACTTTTAGTATGACATCCTGCATTCCTTCTGGAGGAACACACTTGCCTGACTTGAAAACAAAACCAGACTCCAATTCTAATTCCTCTTCTACATTATAGAAAGGCAGAAGTTCTGCTCTAATTTTATCTTTAATAGGCCATCCCCCATTGATATAACCTTTAAGCTCCTCCCATTTATCATCTTTCTGTACACACTCCAACCACAACGATTCAGAAATATCCTGAAAAGAATCCTGTAACACATCCTGAACAGTAACTACAAAATCCCCTTCATGTAAAGTGCCTACTACATCTTGTTCACACGGTAAACGTGATAAACAGTCAGCCATAATGTTCTTTTTACCAGGTACATAACAAGTGACAAAATTATATTCTTGTAACCTAGAGGAAAGTCTGGCTATTCTGGCTGTTGAATTCCATCCACCACCAACTGATAAAATGTTGACCAATGGTTTGTGGTCTGTCCTAAGAACGAATTTTGAACCCCAAACATATAGTCTGAAATGCTCAATTGCCCAGACACAAGCGAGAAGCTCCCTTTCTATCACTGCATACTTTCTCTCACACTCGTTGAGTGTTCTGGATGCAAACGCTACAACCCACTCATTGTCACCTTCTTTCTGTGATAGAACACTGCCCAATCCATACAAACTCGCATCAACTGTAATTATACATTCCTTATTTATGCGGAACGGCTTAAGAGTAGGTGAACTTATAATGTCATTTTTGATTGTTTCAAAAGCTTGTTGTTGTGTAGTGGACCAATTGAATTCTTCACCTTGTCTCAATAATTTTCTCAGAGGTTCCATCTTAGTTGCAAAGTTTACTACAAATTTTCTGTAATATTCGCACATTCCAGCAAATGACAACAACTGATCCTTATTTAATGGAGCGGGAGCTTTGACAATAGCATCAACATTTGACTTTTTAGGAACAACCGCTTCACCCGATAATGTGTGTCCTAAATACTCTACAGACTCCTGAAATAATTTACACTTATGTGCCTTAAGTGTAAGCCCGTTTGACTCTAATCTTCTGCAAACCTCTTGTAAATGTGTTTCATGTTCATTCACATTTTTTGAAAAGACTAGGATGTCGTCCTGAAAGCATTTGACAAAAACATCCAAATCTCTGAAAATATGGAACATTGTCCTTTGGAACACGGACGCAGCCGATGCTAAACCAAACGGCATACGTACATATTGAAATAAACCTTGGGGTGTTATGAATGCTGTGAGTTTCCTAGAAGTTTCTGTTAACTGAATCTGGTGATAAGCTGATCTTAAATCCAATGTTGAAAATATTTTTGCCCCTCCTAACATTGACACCAACTCATTTATATTGGGTAAAGGATGACAGTCAATTACAATATTGGCATTCAGTGCTCTTAGATCTACACATAGCCTTAATTTTTGATCCGGTTTTCTTACCAAAACTATGGGCGAAACCCACTCGGAAGACTCAATTGGTTCAATGATGCCCTCATCTAATAAATCCTTTAACATGTTTTTAAGTTCTTCCCTGATGTTGATGGGTACACCTCTGAGCTTTTGTACAACAGGTGTATGATTTCTTTTAAGAACAATATTATGTGAAAAATGCTTGAGCTTCCCTAATTTTTCACAAAAGACTGAACCAAAAGATTTTACTAGATTATTAGCCTTTTCAACATAGGTAGTAACCATATTAGATGGTTCAACAAACGAAACAGTACCCATAAGACTGTCATCACAAAGTGAAATGGGATCTTTAGCACGTGGATTAATCAAAATTCCTAATTTCCACTGATCCAACCATCCTAAAACATTAACACCCCTGAGAGAAATGTACAATTTTATGTCAGCTTTCCTATGTCTAAATTGAATAGTTACCTGAAAAAACCAAGAATATCAATTCTTGTACCTGAAAAATTCTTTGCAGAAATATCAGATTCATTCATTTCATTCAACATTAAAGATTTAGTTAAGGTTTGGTTAAAATACTCCTGAGTAATGATAGTCCAAGGCGAACCAGAATCCACCATGAGGGACAAATCACTTCCACAAATATTGAAAATGCAATCAGGTGCTTTAAGGTGCAACAAAGCCTGTTCATCAATGATGGATACCACAAAACCATTAGAATGTGATTCAACGTTATAGATTGCATCTACATTTCCTTCTGCTATAGAAGAAACAGAACCCTTATTATGAGTTTGAAAACGTCTGTCTCTACACATGTTTCCAAAATGACCAATTCTTTTACAAAAATTGCATTCCTTTTTAAGTGCTGGACAACCTGGAAAAGAAGCATAATGAGATTTGTTTCCACATCTAAAACACATTCCTTGTATATTACTATAATCCTGAGACTTTTGTGTAAAATTAATTTTAGATCTGGAAGGCACATATTTTGAAGAAGGTTGGTTAACAACAAATTTGTTATCCTGTCTATTCTTAATAGCACAGACTTCTTCTTCAGGTACTTTCTTTTCTGAATCATTTCTAACAGTTTTCATCCATAAGTCAGATTGTTCTTGTGCTTTTGCAATTGCAATCGTCTCGGTAAGATTGGGATCACCCATAACCCACAGTTTGTCTTGTATCTTCTTGCATTTCACATGTACAATGATTTGGTCTCGAATCATTTCATCTGTTATCATACCAAAATTGCAATGCAAACTTAGCGATCTTAAAGAAGTTAAAAATTCATCAAAAGTTTCATCTTCTTTCTGTTTTCTAGTGTAGAATTTAAAACGATTTAGGGCAATGCTGACACTGGGTTTAAATCTTTTCTCAAGTCTCGCTAAAGCTTCAGTGTAGACGTTCATTGAATCTCCACCACCATCACTTTGAGAAATAATTTGTGGTAAAGATCTAAAAATAACTTGTCCTTCTGAACCAAGGCAATGTAAAAGAATACTCTTTTTTCTTTCAGAGCCCATTCTTTCACCATCAATGGCCTTCATATACGTCATGAATTCCTCTTTCCACCTAGTCCACGGCATGGGTGGATCTCCTTTTAGTTGTAACAATTTAGCAGGAGGATCAAATTGCATGTTGTAAGCAAAGAAAACTTGAAAAAATTATATTATAAATTGTAGATGGAAAATGATAATTCAATGCTGAAATTCTGTAAATTAATATAAATTGTTTTTTTTTTGTCTTTAATTTGCCAAAATAGTATGTATCTTCCAGGTAATAACATAAAATGAGGATTGAGTAGTAATGTATCACACACGCTGTATTTCCATGAAGACACAGTCTCAAAATGATTCTCAAAATGAATATTTTTTAACACTCTCCAAAAAATTTAAGATGAGAGAATAACTTACTTTGACGCGTTGTGGAAAATCGCTTTGAAAAACGAAGTCTGTAAATGCATTAAATCTTTAATAAAGATTTATCGGGTTGGTGGTGTTGTCAAGGAAACGCACAATGCAGTAACGATGCTCTGGAAATGACGCAGAAGCGTGATGAACGTCACGCGTCACAGAGCTCAACGCGCATGCGCTGAAGGATCCAAGTGCGCTCGAGCAACAGTCATCGGATGTTTGTTCTTGATATTTCAGCTTGAAAACAGGTAAACAAGTTGAAAATTAAGCGATAATGTTAAGCCAGTGCCATTATCAACTCGGTTAAACTCATAGAAGTACAAGTTGAATTAAAAATGACACAATAAAAATATAATTGAAATTGAAATTTGTAAACGCGATAACATTGAAGTAAAAGCTTGTAAAATGAGTAAATAAAGTAGAATTCAGCCGCAGGTGCAATCATAGCACATAGACATTCAATTTCGGCCGCAGGTACAATCAATGTACATGTAGTAAAATAAATTGATGATAGTACATACCAGAATTTCAGCAAAAATAAGCAAAATAGTGAGTACAACACCACTGAAATCCATGCTGCTTATGGTGATTTCCCTCGTCGCCATATTTTGTTGAATAATCATGGAAATCCAATAAAATTATGATGTATTTTATTAGCAGCATGGCAATCCATTCACAGGTAATAGAGTACAGCTACAACTGATTTCTCTAACAGCAACATATCAGTTCCACTAGCATGTGGAATTCAGAACACTGTTGAAAGAAAACATGTCGCATGCAGTGGCATGCGACAATGACCAAGCCACTTAAAGGAATATAACATGAAATGAGAATACAACACACTCACTTGAATTATTAGTAGCCGAGGCTACCGGAGGACCTTCCAAGGCCCCTACCAGACCTCTGTCCCTTACACCGTCTAAATCTAAACCTAATCGTGGCACAATATACTCACGCCAAAAACGGTAATATATACATGCTGTTTAGGGATCTTTTCATGGCGTTTGATTCAGTATCACACAGAAAATTATGGTCTATTTTAAAAGATATGGGCGTGGAGGAAAATATTATACATTATATTAGACAATTATATTCTCAGTCCACAGCATGTTTTAGAAATGGTTCCCAGGGAGAATGCACAAGGGTCTTCCCAATTCACCGGGGGTCAGGCAAGGCTGTGCCCTATCCCCTCTTTTATTTTCTAAGTCCACAAATGGGTAGAGGCTGCAGTAAACAAGGGTGGTATAGACTTACCCCGGGTGAATAAGAAACAGCTTCCCATATTATTATATGCGGATGATGCAGTTTTGTTGGCAAGGACAGGTGTAGCGTTACAAAAATTTATAAATAACTATGTTTCTTATATGGCGGGATTAGACCTTTAAGTAAATGAAGCAAAAACGTTTGTGCTAATAGCTGGGAAGCAGCCCAAAAAAGTCCCAGTTTTTTACATTACTACTTGGAAAATTGAATGACCCAAAACGTTCTTATATTTGTGTGTTCTTTTTAACAATGAAGGGACTTGGAAGGACATGGTGGTGAATAGATGTAACACCCTAGAAAAAAATGCTATGACTATTCAAACCTTTACAAGAAAACTGGGTTCAAAACCATTGGAACCAATCAAAAAAATCTATGGGGCCAGAGCGGTCGCCTCTGCTACATTTGGACCAGGTATCTGGGGTGTAGCTAACACTGATGCGCTACAAAAAAGGAAGATATGTACTTTAAAAAGTTTTTTGCTATCCCCAAAGGGTGCTCAAATTATATCATGCATCAGGAATTACGAGTACCTTTTATATCTGATTTGATATTTTCAGCCCCAGTTTTATTTTGGCACTCAGTTTGGACGAGGGACAAAGTTGGACTTACCCAAGATATTATTCAAGATTGTTTAATGCTTGATAAGGTAAAACGAATTTCATGGTTGTGTTATATTAAGAACACATTGATGAAGCTGGGTTTAGAGTCCCTCTTTTTAGATCCTCTAGCTTGTAGGGGTACAACTAAAATTGTAATTAAAGCATGTGCGAAAGAATTTAGAGCGAAGGAACGAGATATCTTAAATTATGTTAAACCAGCGGTGGCTTTATACCTGACCCTCCCGCTTCTCTAAGGCGAAATGGACTCTTACCTGACATCTGTAACAAACCCTCAACATAGATTTATATTGTTAAGGTTTAGATTAAATTTTATCCCTTGTATGTTAGGTTTTCCATCAGGGACCTATTCAGTACACGAACTTTAATTTTGTCCCTGTGATAACAAATCTACACAATGTAACGGTGTAGCACGGTTACAACTAATTTTTTACAACGCACTACCATTACATCGCAACTTTTACCACGCAAACCATTACAACGCAATGCGCTGGGGGGCGCTCTAGGATAGGGAATGTATTTAATATACTATCCAACACCTTCCCTACTATCCACGGGGACTGGAGTTGGAATAGTAAATTAAATAATTCACTATCCAGCGCCTAAAAGCATTATGCGTTGTAATGGACTGCGTGGTAAAAACCGCGTTGTAAAGGCATGCGTGGTAAAAGCATGCGTTGTAGTGACACCAATCCAATGTAACTCACACATTTTATTCTTTTGTACATTTTACTCATGTTTTCGGAGAAAGTATATCCGTCCCCTGCTGTGAAAATATAATTTTATTCAATGCCGTCCCGCTTTGTATTTCCTCCTCCAAATGCTTCCTAATCCATACGTTAACTATTGTGTCACATCTTATTTATGCTTGGCATTTTCGAAAATGAGATTAGCAAGGCATTAGACTGTTTACACTCCACTAACAAGCACTTTATAACGACTGATTGTGGAAAGCTAGGTATCTTAGGCCTTCAATATGTATTAGATAAAATATTGGATAATGTGAGATATCGCATCTAATGCATTGGTATTGTTTACAAAAGTTACTGTTAGCACGATATATGGTATTTTTGCGTATTTGCATAAAGAATTTTATGAACTATTGACAATTTTTTTTTAGTTTTAACTGCATTGCTCGTGATTTATTTTTGTTTTTAACTGAATATGTGTATTATGCTGTACTTCTATGATCTTGCTGCTTAAGATCAAATAGAGTTACTATTGATTGATTGATTGAACAATTGATGGACATAATGCAGAACAATGTCATACATTCACCCTAGTACAGAGACCTGGGCCTAAATCCATAATTTTTTTGCTCACCATGCCATTCCAGTTTGGACCCAGCCATATGCAAATCAGTCTTGACCCTGTGCCCAATGGGAACAGTCCAGACCGAACTGCCAGGCCAGGTCCTCCCTGGACTGGAAGCAAGCATTCTAGGACCGGTTTCGGGCTTTCAGCCCCCATCAGCCAGGATAGCTTGACTCCAGTGGCATGGCGAACACGGAACCCACGTCTGGGCATACCCGTCCCACTCGGGGTGACAAATGCAAAATCAAAAATTGATAGACAGAATGCAGAACAATGTCATACATTCACCCCAGTACAGAGATCTGGGCCTAAATCCGTTGTTTTTTTGCTCACCATGCCATTCCAGTTTGGACCCAGCCATATGCATATCAGTCTTGAACCTGCACCCAATGGGAGCAGTCTAGCGCGAACTGCCAGGCCAGGTCCTCCCTGGACTGGAAACAAGCATCCTAAGACCGGTCTAGGGCTTTCAGCCCTCATCAGCCTCATCGGTGCCGCTCACCAGACACCCAGCACTGCCTTTCATGAATGAGGCAGGGGTTTTTCAACGACTGCGTGAGCTCCGGTTGCATACGCTGGGACACGCTTTCCCGGATGGTGTCTTTATTGAGTTGGATGCCGCACTGGGAGACAAACATACGGGCCTCCTTGACATATTGACTTACTTCCAACTACAGGCAGAGCTTTGAGTGCTATACACCACGTTCCTGATTGCGCCCCCTACTTTTCACATTTTGGATGCTTTCTTAACTAACCCTTCGCCTCGCGCATATACTCCGGCATGCAGCTCGAATATCCAATTAGTCTCTCCCCGGCCCAATGTGAATGGGAGGAAAGTCTGGGGGTCCTGTTTCAGGAGGGAGAGTGGCATACTGATGCACTCAGTCAAGAGATCTGTCACCCAATTACAGACTGAGGCTTATCCATTTCAAATTCCTCTACAGACTTTATAGGACCCCGGTATGGATGTGCAGAGCGGGGTTGAGCAGGGATGCGAGATGCTTTAGATGCGGCATGCCTGAGACCTCCTTCATGCACCTGGCCTGGGAATGTGTGAATGTAACGGAAAATTGGAGCTGTGTCTTTGATGTATTGGATGAAATGTTAGAGTGCAGATGGAGCTTTGCTTGGGTATGTCAAAAACCTCCCAGCAGAGGGAAGGCGTTTGGCCACTATGTTGCTGCTATTAGCCAAGAGGCGTGTGGCTATCTGTTGGGTCTGCAGGCGCAAACTGCGTAGGGATGAATGGCTTAGGGATGCTGCCTTCTGCCATCATCAACTATCAGAGTTCTGGGAACTCATGCGGTACAGGCCCGCCCTCATGACATCTGGGAACCACTACAAAAGTTTTTACTAGCACACTCGGATGATCGTGCATGCACTCCAGCATGGGAAGGATGAGCGGCTGTGCTGACATGCGTGCCTCTAGCGGATGGTCGACCCACCTGCTGGAACACCCACCTCCCCAACTCAACCAGAGAGTTACCCTTCCCTTCCCTCTTATAAGACAGCAATAGTTCAGGCTAAATCAGCCTATTTTACAAATAAAATCCAGGCAGCTTCCAACACTGCCAGAGAACTATTTAAAACTGTCACTCATCTGACTAAGAGCCCTCGCGACACTGTCTTTAGCCCCGACCAAAACGTTGTGACTAACATTGCGACCTTCTTCCAACAAAAGGTTCAGACAGTTTACGATGATCTTAGCTCCTCTGCACTAAATACACTTATCGATAATAATGATATTGCCCCCCTGACTGGTTCCAGCTACTCTTGTTTCCCTCTATTAGAGGAGACACAGGTGACATATCTAATCACACAGATGAAGTCAGGGTCCCCGTTAGATCCCTGCCCGCCACGTATATTGCACATGATTCCAAAGACGGTGGCAGCTGTCCTGACCCCTCTGATAAACAATATTATCACCTCTGGTGATTTCCCCAGTAGCTGGAAGAAAGCCTGCATTCGGCCTATCCTTAAGAAGGACTCGCTGGATCCTACAGAACTTAAGCATTACCGACCAATATCCTGCCTACCCCTGCCAGCCAAGATTCTGGAGAAAGCCATAAACCAAGAAATGATGCGGTATGTTGATCTCAACAAGCTCCTAGACCCCTCTCAGCATGGCTTTCGCCCCTCCCACTCAACAGAGTCTGCCTTGATCATGGCAACCGATAACATTCGAAAGACAATGGACGAGGGTGGTAGAATGGCCCTGATTGTATTAGATCTTACAGCGGCGTTTGACACCGTGAACCATTCAATTCTGTTAAACAGATTAAGAACTCTAGGCTTCGCCGGCACTGCTCTAACCCTTTTAACATCTTTCTTGGACTCCCGAATTCAACAAGTGCACTGGGAAGGTCTTCAATCTGACGAATTCTCCCTCCCAGGTGGGGTCCCTCAGGGCTCGGTGCTATCGCCCACTTTGTTTAACCTATATGTCACCCCTTTAGCTGCCTCAATTCAATCCCACGGCCTGTAATTAGTGTCGTACGCCGACGACACTCAAATTGTAGTGTCAGTATCCCAGTCTATTTAAGCCACTGCAGAGCGTTTTAAAAATTGCCGTCTCGGTGTAAAAAATTGGATGAGCTGTAATTTTCTAAAACTAAACACGGACAAGACCGAGATAATCGAGTTCGGTCAGAAACCATCTATCTGGAGCAACCTCTGGTGGCCCCGGAGGCGGGCTCCTGTCCTAGGCCTGCAGATAAGGTTAGGAATCTTGGCTTCCTGGTGGATAAAGATCTTTCCTGCAAAGCGCAGATTAACCAGGTAACCTCCACCTATTTTTATACCATCAAGATTCTTAGGAAAGTTCTACCTTACATCCCTCCAACGTTAAAAAAAACTGTAATGGCTGCACTGGTAATGTCCTGAGTGGACTATTGCAACTCACTCTACTTGGGCACAGGAGAAAAACAACTGAACAAACTGCAGGCAATTCAAAATGCCGCAGCCAGGGTTTTGCTGAATTTACCCTATCGCCACCCAACGCCCAAAGTCATCACGAAACTTACTGGCTTCAGATGCAGAATACAGTTTAAGGCCCTCTGTCTGGTCCACAAGTCCCTGTACGGTATGGGACCAGACGATTTTCCCAAACTCCTCCCTCGATATGTGCCATCACGTACGCTGAGATCAGCTGAGATCAGCTAATCATGATTTAATATATCAGCCAAGAATAAGAAGAATGCGATGGGGTGGCAGGTCCTTTGCGTACCAAGCTTCCAGACTATGGAACTCTCTGCCCCCTGCACTGCGCTCACAAAAATCTAAACTATGTTTTACAAAGGCACTGAAAACCTGGCTTTTCTCTCCGCATTAAGATCTGCTCTCACCACTCTCTCTGTCACTACAGCGCCAAGACGCCTCGGCATTCGAGCGCTTTATAAGTACTTCAGTCAGTCAGTCAGTCAGTCTCTCCACTCCCCTCAAGCCCCCCTCCTCTTCTTCTTTCTTCTTCTGTCGCACTCCATTTGCGATTCCTTTCTCAACTATCTTTCTCCTCCTTTTCTTTCATTGTTAACCTGCGGCTGCTGACACACTGACTGTTGCACAGACGGGCAAGCTTATATACTATTGTGGAACTGCAAATGTATTGTGGGCTCACTACTCTTGCCTGCCTGCCTCGAGGGGTGATTGTGCGCTAGCTGCTGGACTGTTTGATCCGTTTTTAAGTGAAGGCAAATGATTTAGGTTTGTCAGCTATTTTTAAATCACGCTGTGTTGAGCACTAATATTTTAAACTTGTACTTTGCCTACCTGTCCTATTCCCCCTACCCCGTTCCACCGCAGGCGTTGCCTGATTGATGTGGTGGGTAGCGGGGGCGTTCTTGTGTGATCTCCCTCACTTCTGGGTTCGTGGGTGGAGTCTGGAGTCAGGGGGTTGGCGGGCTAGGCTTCTTAAGCTCATGGTATTCACGTCGCGCAGTGGACACACGCTGCCTCAAGGGGTGATTGTGCGCTAGCTGCTGGACTGTTTGATCCGTTTTTAAGTGAAGGCAAATGATTTAGGTTTGTCAGCTATTTTTAAATCACGCTGTGTTGAGCACTAATATTTTAAATTTGTACTTTGCCTACCTGTCCTATTCCCCCTACCGCGTTCCACCGCAGGCGTTGCCTGATTGATGTGGAGGGTAGTGGGGGCGTTCTTGTGTGATCTCCCTCACTTCCGGGTTCGTGGGTGGAGTCTGGAGTCAGGGGTTGGCAGGCTAGGCTTCTTAAGCCCATGGTATTCACGACGCGCAGCGGATGTGCGCAGCGGGCGCGCCGAAAGGCAAGCCCTTCTGCGCCAGTCCGCGCCAGTTCCACGCCTATGGCCAGTCACGCTGCCAGTTGCCACTCCACTCAGAGGTGACCCTGGTCCAGATCTCAGCTTATGGCGATGAACAAGGGGGTCTGTACTCCTCAGGTGCAGTGCAATCTTGCGGCGCCTTGCGTCCCCCATTTCAAATGTAACAACTGCACCTTTTCCTTTACCGCCATAAAAAATCGCCCATGTTTACTAGCAAATGTCCCTACTCCTCCCATACCTATAAGAACCTACACGGCTGGCCTATTGAACTGTCGCTCCTTGCCGTGTCACTCAAGTGACATATGGCTACCGCTCTCGTCGAAGGCCTGGGATCTACTCTTTCTCACAGAGACGTTGATTAAGGATTCTTCTAATCCAGACATAAACTTGGCTATTCCCCCGGGCTATCAACTAATAGGCATAAACCGTGAAGGTTTGAAGGCTGGTGGTGGAATTGCTGTCATTCTACTATCTCACTTGACAATCACTACCAGGAAAATTCCCAAACTAGGTTCCATTGAGGCCTTATACTTCTCCATCTTAGATGCCTCTTCTGCCATATTTTCGGGTGTCCTTGTATATAACCCTCCCGGAACCCCTCCATCTGCCATGGCCTCTCTGTTAGCGGCGATTGCAGTTCTGTCACTTAAACACCCCCATTTCACCGTATTAGGGGATTTTAATCTTCATGTTGATGTAAGCAGCTGCTTACGTGCCAACAATCTTTTGGACTCTTTGCTATGCTTGAATCTGACCCAGTGGGTCAGGGGTCCTACACATTCAGCAGGCCACACTCTTGACCTGATCTTTTCCAACTGGGCTGAACTCAAGGTGCTCCCCTCTCTGCCTCTCACGTGGTCTGACCACTTCTTGATCCCGTTTGAAGTGTCCTCACCTCGGCCGCCCAATCTGGCATCCAAGATCAGAGAACAGGGTAGAAAATGGCATAAGGTCACATGTAAGGCCTTGGAACAAACATATATGAGTAGATCAGGCCCACTGTCCGGTGACCTTAATGCGGAGGCATCCAAATTTAACAATGATCTTTCTGCCGCTATTGAGCAAATTGCCCCAATGCATTATCTTACCTCCCTAAGGTCCAAGCCTTCGGCTCCCTGGTTCACAGAGGAATTACGGGAGGATAGAAGCAGATGCAAAAAACTGGAGCGTGCCTGGCGCCGGACATACGACCCGGCGGCCAAAACCCTCTACAGATCAGCTCTTAAAGAGTTCCATAAACTCAAGCGTAGCATTATGAAAGATCATTTTGCAGAAAAAATTAAAATGGCGAAAAACTCAACTAAGACCCTTTTGAACATTGTTAAGGAATTTTCTATCCCCCCTGCCTTGGCCTGCTCTGCTGCCCCAAGTCAATTGCTTTGTGATGGCTTGTCAGATTTTTTCTATGAGAAGATCGCTAACATTACGGCAACAATCAATCAGAATCATTCAGCGGCGACTGTAGATAATGATATTACTTATGATGAAGTGTTTACCTAATTTAAACCCTTGACCAAAGAAAATGCTCTGTCTCTGTTCCTAAAATGTAAATCGAGCTCCCCGCTTGACCCGGACCGGCTCAGATTCTGAGTGATATGGCCCCATTACTGATTAACCCTTTGCTAGAAATATGGAATACCTCTCTGCGATCTAGTCTCTTCCCCTCTCTGTGGAAACATGCGATGCTGGTACTGATCTTAAAAAAAGCAGATGCTGACCCACTATGCTTCAGTAACTACCGGCCTATCTCACTCCTTCCCAAGCCAGCAAAAGTTTTGGAGAAGGCGGTACAGGAGCAACTGTCCGAATACTTAGAATCTAACCAGATGCTACATTACTCCCAGTCAGGCTTTAGGCCAGACTTTAGTACAGCTCTACTGGAAGTGTCTGAGTCAATTCGCAAGTGTGTGGATAGGGGAGAGGAGGCCATGTTGGTCCTCCTCGACCTATCCGCAGCATTCGATACAATATCGCATGATATCTTGTTGGATCGTCTGGGCGAGGTGGGCATAGGAGGGACCCCGCTTGCATGGCTGAAATCCTTCTTGACGGACAGAACTCAACAGGTCTTCCTCAGGCCGTTTGTCTCCACGGAGAAACCATTGACATGGGGGGTCCCGCAAGGCTCGGCACTCAGCCCTCTTTTATTTAACGTATATCTGACTCCGTTAGCAAAAGTGGTCGAATCCTGGGGCGTCAGAGTTGCCTTCTATGCTGATGATACTCAGCTTGTGTTTTCTTTTAAAGACCACTCTGATAGCTCCATAGTTAATTTCCGACACTGCCTGGTGAACATCGCCTCCTGGATGTCCTCCAATAATCTCAAACTGAATACAGATAAGACGGAGGTCTTATTTTTTAATCAGAAATCCCCAATTCCAGCCAATGTTTGGTGGCCGCCTGAGCTTAACCTCCTCCCCCCCCCCCGGAACCAAGTCAAGCTGCCCGTAATTTGGGTTTCCAATTTGATACAGCTTTATCCTGTAAAACCCAAATCAATAAAGTTTCGGCATCTTGCTTTGGAAAGCTTCGAATTATTAAAAAAATCGTTCCCTTTCTCCCATTTGATTCACGGAGGATGGTGGTTCATGCTCTAATTACGCCCCACTTGGACTACGCAAATAGTCTGTATGTAGGAGCCCCGGCGTATCTCATTAACCGTCTTCAGACAGTGCAGAATTCCGCGGCCAGGCTGATTTGTAATATTCCTTATCGCCACTCCATTACACCTTATTTGGCTAAACTGCACTGGCTACCAGTGAGGTTCCGCATACAGTTCAAGGCCCTGGTCCTTGCCTTTAGGGCTCTCAACGGACGAGGCCCTGCATACTTGAGGCATAGACTTAAAATGACACAATCTGCACGTGACCTCAGATCAAATCATCTTCGCCTGATGCATGCCCCACGTTTTCGTCTTGCATGCACTGGGGGCCGGGCCTTTGCCGTGGTCACATCCAAACTTTGGAATCAGCTACCGAAGGAACTTAGATTCACTACATCTGAGCCTCTGTTTCGGAGTAAACTCAAGACCTGGTTCTTCTCCATGATCTAGCCCTCACTGAATGCCTCTGGTTGCCGTTCGTCTGCAGCGCCGGGACACCCCTGTTGGGGGTAGCCGTGCGCTTTACAAGCTTCAAAATAAAAAATGTGATTGCTATGTAGTGATGTGTATACATGTACGATATTGCACCTTTATGCTTCTCCTATGTCCAGAGGGAGGCAGCTTGTATCTGTTAAAAATCTATAAATAAAGATTTAAAAAAAATAACTTTCTCTTCCCACCTCTTACTTTTTTTTCTATTCTGGTCTAATCTGGTTGTGGGAGGTGGTGGGGAGGTTGGGGGAGGACGAGGTAGGGGGCTGAGGGAGGGTGGGAGTTTGGGTGTTTGCTCTCTATAAGCTGTCATTCAGCAACAGCAAAGGAAGGGGATGATTCCTTTCTGTTGGAACTTGGGGGAGGGTTTAGTAGGGTTGGGTTTTTTCTTAGCATTAAGCTACTTTTTTGGCAAATTCGAGGGGAAGGGTTGGTTGCGGGGGTCAATAGCCAGGGTACAGTAGGAATTGTTTATTTAGGTGTTACACAACAAAGGACAGTGCAAAAAGAGAAGGTAGCATAGGTAGCAGAGGGAAGATTACGTAAGGTCTCAGTTAAAGCTTATCTGTTAGAATGTTGCAGGACTAAACCTAGCTAGGAAGCGACGATTAGTGCGGTAGGATCTCCTGGCCCTCAAACCACAGAATATTTCCTTAACTGAAACTCATTTGGCCTATAAAGATAGTCCATGTTGAATCAATTAGGGTTTGATGTTTTATCCTGCACCTCTCAAACAATCTCGATACGTGGGGGTTGCCTTGCTGAAATCCAAGTCTAAATGTATCAGTGTTGCAAACTCTAGTTGATATTAAGGGGAGATGAACCATAGTACAGTTGTCAATTGCCGGTCATACATTCACCATCTGTTTGGTTTATAGCCCCAGTATTGATAACCCTGACATTTTTTACTTTAAAGTACTGTATTATTGGGGTGGGACAGGGATCTGATCATTATGAGGGTTTTTAACTGTGTTATGGATCAGAAAGTCGATACTATTAACTGTAAGACACCGGGCAGAATGGATAGAACCCAAGCTGCAATCCTTGAGTTTATGCGTATTTATCAACTTGCTGAAGTTTGGAGGATGCTTTACCCTGCGCTTCCAGGATTCACCTTCTATTCTAATCCACACAAACATTATTCCGATATAATCCTTGCTAAGAGATCAATTTTAGTAAATGCCCATATGGAACTCTGTCCCAAAGTAACATCTGATCATAAACCCCTGGCGTTAACATTACAGTGGCAGCAGAATCTAAGGGGTGCCTGTCGATCTTTCACATTTCCTAGTCACTTACTTAAAAACCCGGATTATTGATCATTTTAGGGCAACGCTCTGTGAATATTTAGGCAATAATAAGGGCACTGCTGCTGCCTATGTAGTTTGAGATTGTATGAAGACTTTTATTAGAGGGGCAACTCATCCGTTTATTCTGGCCCGGAACAGGCATTTAGCTCAAGAGACCGAATAAAAACGCCATGATTGCATTAGCTTAGAACAACAGCGTGCACAGGCAGTTAAGTTCAGGGATACAACTAAATGGGAGATCTATCTACAGTTGTTAGCCAAATGGTGTATGTCGAATAGAAGACTTATGGAGAAAATTGCTGTAAATTTTAATAATTACAAGGTTAAACAGTATGAATACGGGGAGAGGGCTAGTCAACATTTGGCTTTACAGATAACAGACAGTAAGGTAAAATCGAATATTAAATCAATAAAAGAGAAGGATGGGCTCCTCTACACTCAACCACAAGAGATTGTTGAACAATTCAGAGTCTTCTACGCTAAACTATATGGTGAATCAGTCTCAAATAAGAGTAGGCTTACAGATTGTCAGCGAGGAGTCAACTTCCATAACTCGATGTCGATGAAGCAGCGATATTACAAGAAGATATGTCATTAGCTGAGGTGGAGGGTGCAATTAAGGCTCTGCCCTTATGTAAAGCCACTGACGAGGATACCATTCCTTTGGAGTTTTATAAAGTTTTTGGGGATATTTTGGCTCCAGTGTTTATGGATCTCTAACGGAGGGCAAGCTCCAGCTTCATGGAGTCTCACTACTATTATCGTGTTTCCTTATAAGGGAAAATCACCTGAAGATAGAGGCACATATCATCTCCTCTCTTTGATTAACTCGGATGCCAAAATATTTTCAAAGATCTTGGCTATGCACTTGGCTTCTAATATACAAGAAGCCAAGACACAAGAAGCTTGTTTCTCCACAGCAACACAAGCTTATTCCCGGTAGAGATACGGTGTCGCATATTAATTCTGCCATAGCAGCCTTCAAAGTATCCGGCAAACTAGCAACATCTATCAGTAGGATCATGCTGGATGCCGAGAAAGCTTTTGACAGGGTAGCTTGGGAGGCACTCTGGGGGACATTGTCAGAATTTGAACTGGGGACTCAGTTTATTACTATATAATATTCCAGTTGCGGTTGTTAATGTAAATGGCCTATCATTCACACAATTCCCTGTTCAAATGGGCACTCATCAGGGTTGTCCACTTTCCCCTTTACTTCTTGCACTCTACATTGAGTCTTTTATGAGGCATCTCTTGCAAAATACAGGTATCCACCCAGTAGTATGGAATTAAAACTCACCGCATATGTGGACTATATTGCTGTTTACTCTGTGAACCCTGTTGATGCGGTTACCCTCATAACAGACGAAGATGAACATTTTGATTCCTTTTCCGGCTATAAGTTGAACTTATCAAAAACTCAAACAATAATTAACTACCTGCCCAATAACTTGCCAACATCTCTGGAGGTCACCAATACCACTACATATCTTGGTATTTCTCTTTGTAGTCACGTAGACAAGCTCATTGCCTTGAATTATGAACCACTCCTTAAAGTCGTCACTACCAAATTACGCAGCTGGCATCGGCTCCCCCTTAGTATTATCAGCAGGTGTAATATAAATAGAATGAATAAATTACCTAAGTTTTTGTACCTTTTTTGTTCAATTCCTCTCTGGTTCCTGAATACCTTTTTTAAGTGCCTGGAAAGCGTAAGTAATTATATATGGGGTTATAGATGTGCCAGAAGGGCTCTCAGCTGCATTAATTTGCATTATAAACATGGGGGTTTAGTCTACCAGACTTTAAACTCTACTTTTGGGCTGCATTACAGGACAGAGGTGGAGTCTGTTGAATGGGCAGCAAACTGGATTTTCTTCATTGGCTTATGAATTAGCTTGCGGGAAGACTATATGATTTACGCTTTATAAGACTTCTGATCCCAGCTATTACAAGCGGGTCAAATTTAAGGTGATCAGGGACATAACAAGGCTCTAGCATGAGATTTCGAAGAAATTCTCTTGGCCTTCACTTTATTATTATACTGTTCTATGTGGCAATCCAACCATGCCTCGTATATTCCAGGATTCAGAATCTGGCAGTCTTCAGACATGATTTGGTTGGGTCAGCTATATGACAATCAGGGTTTTTGCTCATTTATAGCGCTCAGAGATGAGGTTGGGCTTCCTCATAGCTCTTTCTTTGAATATCTCCAGGTAAGAGATTATTTCTTAAACTGGATAAAATTACCCACTGCATCATATACATCTGAGTTAATGGCTGGTATTTATGAGAACACTGGTAGAGGCGCCATAGGTGTAATATATCAGAAACATATGGCATCTGCTCTTGATGACAACCTGCACATATCTATTAAACTAAGCCTGCTTGTGAATACCAATATCACAGTCAAAGAAGTGCAGGAGTCACTTGTTACCTTAGAAAGAGCAATTTAAAAATGCAACAACATGAAGCTGCTTTCATGCTCTACTATACTCCCGAGCTCATCTCGAATTGGACAACATCCCAATTCCCTGATAAGTCATTCTGCCCTAAATGCAACTTATATGCTGCAGACCTAAAGCATATGCTTTTGGACTGTCCAATGCTTAGGACTTACTGGCAACATATTTGTACAACACTAGCAGTGCAACGCGGTCGCTAGTTCCAGCTTACTGATAAAGACATTTTTCTTGGTCTTAAGCATGATGTTAATAACTCTGAGAAGGCCGTTTTCTCTATTGTCATTGTCTGCGCCTGCCTTTGTATTGCTAGGTCACGGATAAGTCCTATTAGTCCAAATGTTAAAGAGTTCTGGGCATTGCTCAGACAGGTGTTTGAATATGAGATAGCCCTGGTTAAGGCCAGAGGCCCCCGTGCACTGTGTAGGCTCAATGGGGTCTGGTCCGGTCTACAATGGGTTTAGTATCTTACTACTCTTTATTATTATTCATTGCAATCTTGTACTTCCTTCCATATGCTCTCTCATTTTCAGTTTCCAATCTTGGTAATACCTATTTTAATTATGAAAAGATAAAGTTTTGTTGTTCCCTTTAGTTTTTTTCTTATTTTTCTCTTTCCACTGCTTTATTTAACCAGCGTACTGCTGGCTAAAAACATATCTAATAAAAAATGTGGAGAAAAAAAATTGCCGTAGATTGGCCAAAAGAAGAATATCTAAGAGATCCGAAAAAAGGAGCACCACCTGAAGAACCTATGAAAAAATATGATCAGGTTATTATTTATTTGAAAGGGAAAATTTCACCGAAAGAAACAGATTGGCTGAGAATAGATATAACTACTCAAGAATTGAAGGAGTCAGTCCATGCTTACTATGAAACGCTTCTACAAGTGTCCAAACAATACAGTGGCATTGAAAACATCACTGAGAAAGATCTGACACATTATGTGTGTAGGTTTGTGTATGGATTGAGACCAGAAATTAGTACTATGATTCAGCAGCATTTAATTTGTTGGCAGAGTAAGACGATTGACTAAATTCTTTATTATTTATTTATTTATTTATTTATTTAATTTGTATGGCGCGTTATAACCACAGGGGTCTCTAAGCGCAGTCTGTCCAGATTTACATGAAAGATGTTACGTAATGAGATGTTACATTCACTTGAAAACAGCTGTGCACCTAAGAGCTACTCCATGCTTGCTTGTACAACACAGTTTTTAGTTTTTTTCTGAAGGGAAGTAAATTACTTTCCTTCCTGAGATCTGAATCCAATTTATTCCACAAAGCTGGAAGCACGTTGGAGAACGCACGGCCCCCCACCGTGGTCAGTTTGAAACGAGATTGGGACAGAAAAGTGGCGTCCGACGAGCGCAAAGTCCTACCCGGTGTGTAGGGGGATATTCGGGATTTCAAATATTTGGGTGCTTTGCCGTGCAGAGCCTTGTGAGCAATACACAATCCCTTGAATACAATTCGCTGACGTATTGGGAGCCAATGCAGCTCCTGCATCAGGGGAGAGGCGTGGGCAGTCCTGGGTTTTTTGAATATGAGCCTAGCTGCATCATTCATAACTCCCTGAAGCTTGTCCAGCAGCCGCTGAGGCAGGCCTAGGTATAGGGAGTTCCCGTAGTCCAGCCTAGCCAGAATTGTGGCTGAGACCACGTGTCTCAAAGTAGGGAATGAAAGCAATGCAGAGATCTTCCTTAGTTGTTTTAGGAGGCCTATACAGGTGCCCACTACAGTGGAAACCTGTTTTTCCATGGATAATTTGTTATCCACATATAGGCCTAAGCTTTTGACTGCGGCTGCCGGTTTTGGTGGTGTACCCAACTCTTTAGGCCAGAATTTATCGCACCAGGGGTTGCCCGAGATAGAAATGGGCAACACTTCCGTCTTGTCTGGATTGACCTTCAGGGAGTTCTCAGACATCCAGTTAACTGTGGTTTTCAGTATGTCCTGTAGCCTAGTGGATGCTCCTGGGCCATCATCCAGCCGGATGATGATCTGGGTGTCATCGGCATAGTTATACACTAGGCAATCCATCCTGTTCAGGAGAGCAATTAATGGCTGCAGGTAGATGTTAAAAAGTAGGGGTGACAAAGCAGAGCCCTGTGGGACCCCGCAGGTGATCGGCGCGGGGGTGGAGAGTAAATCGCCCAGCTGCACTCGTTGTGTCCTACCCTGCAGGAATGATGCAAGCCATGCATGTGCTGTGCCCATGACACCAAAGGATCTCAACCGCGACAGGAGCTGTTTGTGACACACGGTGTCAAACGCCGCGGAGAGGTCCAATAGTATCAGGGCACTTGGAGTTTTTACATCAGCCCGGGTTCTTAGCTCATCTAGAATAGATAGCATAACTAGTTCCGTGCTATGATTAGCACGGAACCCTGCCTGATTGGTCTCCAGCAGGTTGTTACTCTCTAGATGGGCCGAGAGAAGGGCTAACACATGCTGCTCAATCACTTTGGCCAAGAAAGGCAACTGAGAGATGGGCCGGAAGTTTTTCAGACATTTTGTGTCTGCACCGGGTTTCTTCAGTAAGGGGATCAGGCGAGCCTCTTTAAAGGCTAGAGGGATCTGTCCTGTGCAAAGAGAGGTGTTCAATAAGTGCAGGACCTCTTCCTCTATTCCTGGCATTGCCACCTTGAATATGTCAGGAGGGCAGGGGTCTACCAAGGAACCCGATTTAACTCGGCCTAGGATGTTAAGTAATTCTAGTTTGGACATAGGGGCGAACTCAACTAATGATGGAATGTTTAATGGGGTGATAAGGTCCGGTAGGCAAGGGCAATCGAGGGGTACAGTTTCCTCAATTTCGTGTAAAATGTCAGATATCTTCTTTACAAAGAAATCCTGAAACCTCTGACAGTCCGCCTGAGTAAACTCGGGACTTTGCTCTTTGTTGACCCTGAGCTCTGCCAAAACCCGAAAGATTTCTTTTTGTGGGTTTTTTGCAGCCACTATTCTCTCCTCGAAAAAAAATAGCCTTCCTAGATTGTATGGCTAGTTTATACTGGGCTAAGGATGAGACATATTCTTGTTTGGAGATGGCGTCATATTTTTTACGCCATGCCCGTTCTTTCTTCCTCACCCCACGTTTCATCTCCCTTAGGGAATCGTTGTACCAAGGTGCCCCAGCTCCTCTTGCCACCTTCTTTATCCTGCAAAGAGGTGCTACCACATCAATGGCACTCCTCAGTTTGTGCTGGAGGTGACCACATAGAGCGTTAACGTTGGCATCCTGCTCTTTTATTGGAGGGCAGTGTTCTAAAAGGTGGACCAATCTCTCTCCATCTAGATTTCTCCATTTGCGGGCCGTTTTCCAGCCCTCCCCAGATTTAAGCGGAGGGCCCTTCAGTATAAGTCTGCCCTTTATTAAAGAATGATCGGACCAAGCACAGGGTAGAATTTCCGTGCTGCCCTGGACTGGCATATTGGTCCAGACTAAATCGAGTACATGACCTTTGTCATGTGTTGGTTCCTTGACCTGTTGAATAAGACCTAGTGAGAAGGCCGCCTCCTCGATCTGTAGCGCTTGTCCTTCCTTGGGGGATTTTTCCCAATGATAGTTGAAGTCCCCAACGATCACCAGTTTATCATATCTTGTGCATAGGTCCTGGACCAATTTTACAAAGAGCGTGGGGAAATCTGGCGACGCCCAAGGTGGCCGATAAACCACCAAGAACACCACACAGACCGCTCCCCTCCTAAGCTTAACCCCCATGACCTCGGCTCCTCCAAGGGTTTCAGAGAGGAACCTATCCGCATGGAGGCATGACTGATATAAGAGGGCTACTCCTCCTCCTCTCTTGGCCCCCGCCCTGTTGAGATGAATGGCTAGATAGTTATCTGGAAGGGCCGCCACTAAATCTGGCGCTGAGCAATCCTCCAGCCATGTCTCGGTGAGCGCAAGGACATCTAACTCCCCGTCTTCCAAGAGTGTGAAGACCTCCAACCTATGGCTCTGCAGAGAGCGAGTATTCAGTAAGCCGTAGCTCAGGGTGTGGGTGTTAGACGAGCGCTGCCGCCCTCTAAAGCTCCTGGGTGAGATTAACAAGCCCTCACAAGCCAGCCGATGTATAGTAGCTGGCTCAAGATGAGACTTGCCCAAGTTGAGCTGCAATAAGTCATCCCTAGAATATAACACGTTTTGGGCAGGGGTTCTGGCCCCAGGCCCCGGATGGTCACGGATGGGCAAAGATGGGCTCACCTCTGGCGAACCTCCGGCGCACCAATGGCGCGCTCGCTGCGCGTCACCGCTGCGCGTTTGCTCCATGTGAGCTTTAAATAGGAGGCTGCTGACGGTCCTAGTACAACCACTAGACCGTCAGCTCTCCAAGATGGCCCCCGGAAGTGAGGGTGGAGGGCTCTGTACCGCGTTGGACACTCCCTCCACAACAAACAGCACAAGCTGCGGTGGAACGGGGAGGTAAGCGGTAGTATCTAGCAAGGTAACTTCGTTAATGCGCCCACATCAATTAAAAATGTACCGTGCAAATAATAATCAAATTCAGCACAAAAGCGGTGATTTTAAAATAATGCTATTAGCAAGTATGCAGCAAAGCGGCGATTTTAAAATAATGCAGTTTCAAGTGCAAACAGATGCGTGCTAGCGTGGTCAGCAGCGCGACTGAGAACAGCGTTTCAGTATCAGTGTGCGAAGTATTGTGATATTGAAACAAGCCACAAAATGTTAAAGGAAAAATTAATGATAGCTCAGATGAAAGCGGCGAAGAAAGAAGGAGTTTTAAATACCGATTTTTCAGAATGTTACCAAGGAAATGGTCAGACTACTACTGGTATGTGGGGTGTAGAGTCAAATGGAAATACTATGACACAAATTATACCGATTCCACAAGGGAGAGGGCTGAAGATAATAGAGATGAATTGAAAATGAAGTTTTCCTTGTCATGTGTGCAAATTGGGGGATTGGAAGCGCAAGTGTAGAGGTCTACAGGTAAATACCGGTGATATAGGAGTAAATTAATTGAATCAGATGCAGATGAATCAACAGAATCAGAATCAGCGAATGTCAGTTTCTAGAGGGCAGGATCAGCAGATACCTCAAGCTCTTATACAGAATCGGAATATGAATAGTCAAGTACAGAAATACAATGCAAATGTTGGTTTTCATGCAAATGATCAAGTGAATTCAAATGTGAAGGTGTCTTCACAATATCTGATGCAATGGGAAGAAAATTACTCAGATACATCTCAATTATGGTGCCTGAGATGGGAGGAGGAGTGCGTGCTTGGCGCATCCTTAGAGGTAGATTGGTGTTGACCCTATGTGGATGACGAGGTTGATGGAAATTCAATTACGTTCCTCGTAGATACTAGTGCTACCAGTTCCACTGTGAGATCTGTGGAAATACCCAATGTACCCCTCTCAGTAGAAAATAACCAAGTTGTAGGGGTTTCAAACAAAATTATTAAAACCCTAGTGACTAAACCAATGAAAGTACAAATTGGGGGGTTCCAAGATTTACACCGATTTGTAGTGTGTGACACAAGTCCAGTTAACATATTGGGAAGGGACTTGCTCTGCAAAATGAACTGCCCCATCTATTGTACACCCGACTGATTAGCATTTCATACAAAAGATGAAGACGTGGTCTTTAAAATGGCAAGGAAGGGAACAGAGGTGAATGATTTTCCTGTTGAATTGAGAGATACGGTGTTGACTGATGTGTGGAATTTTTCAAGGAAAGGTATTGAATTAATGAAAGGAGTAGCTTCAATTCAGATTACAATTAAACAAAATGCAGAATTTCCAAGAACCCCAGCTTACAAAACGAGTCCTGAAACAATTGCAGGAATAATACCTGTGATTGAAATGCTGATTGAACAAGGTATCCTAAAGGAGATTCTAGGGAGTCAAATTTATTCACCTATTATGGGAATGCACAAACCTAACGGGAAGTATAGGATAGTTCAGGATTTACATAAAATTAATCAGATAGCAATACCTTGTTGTCCAATAGTGCCAAATCCAGCAGCTATTCTTTAACAAATTCCTTGTGAAGCAGAATGGTTTTCAGTGACTGATTTATGTCTAGCATTTTTCTTGATACCCTTGCATCCGGATAGCCAAGATTTATTTGTATTTCTAGTTCGAAAACCGTGTTTTGGCCTGGTGCTGAGTTCCTTAAGGGTATACAGGAGCCCCTCAATCTTCAATCAGATATTGAAGAAATGTTTGTAATCATTCAGTACTGGTCCAATATATAGATGAGTTGTTGGTTGTGTCAAAGAGAAAAGAGGCTTCTGTGACAGATACAATTGCTCTACTGAGCAATTTGGTATTAGGAGGGCATAAAGTGTCACCAGCAAATTTGCAATTTTCTAAAGAATAAGTTCTTTACTTAGGTCACAATATTGCGAAAGGAATCAGGAGAGTTTCTCAAGATCAGATCAATGCTATTTTACAAATTAATCCACCGAGAACACCAAAGGAAGTTTGAATGTTTCTGGTAAATAGTTGGATATTGCAGGCAGTGCATCATTGGTTTTTCACTGATAGCCAAGCCATTACAAAGACTGATGCACAAAAAGTGTCAGATCCTATACATCTTGATGATGAATGCATGAAAGCATTTGTTGAACTGCAAGACAGTTTGTGTCGGGAATCTGCATTAGGAACACCAAATTTCAACAAGGATTTTGCTTTGTTTTGTAGTGAATGCGATGGCTGTGTACTTTCAATTTTAACGCAAATGCATTGAACAGCACGCCATCCAGTGGTATATTTTTCAGCTACTTTTGATCCTGTGGCTGCAGCTTTGCCTTGCTATCTAAAAGCAGTTGCTTCTACTTGTATGAGTTTGGAGCAGAGTGAAACAATTGTAATGGGGCATCCGTTGAAAGTATATGTGCCACATTATGGTGAGATTTTGTTAACCGAACTCGAACACAGCATCTTACAAGCACTAGGTTAACAAAATAGGAGCAGATTTTATAGGGAGCTGAAAATGTGACAGTGACAAGATGTATGAATTTGAATCCAGCTACTTAGTTGCCGATTCCATGTTGTGAAGTGGTGGAGGACGAAGCAGATCATGATTGTTTGGATGTTACTGAATTGTGTATGAAATCAAGACCCCTTTTTGTAATTTGAAATCAAGACCTGACATACAAGATACTCCGTTGCCTGAATCTGATATTGTGTTGTATGTGGATGGTTCATACTTGAGAGACCATGAAGGTACATTGCATATGCGATTTGTACAGTAGTGAGTGTAATTGAAGCATCATGGTTAAAAGGAGTGAGTTCAGCACAAGTGGCAGAGTTAATAGCTTTACCAAGGGCATGTTGTCTTGCAAAGCACATGAGAGTAACCATATTTACAGATAGTCAATATGGTTTCGGAGTTGTGCATGACTTGGGGCAGTTGTGGTCTCAATGTGAATTTTTGACCTCTGCGTGTTCACCAATACGAAACGGAGAGTGTGTAAAACATCTATTTATGGCACAAATGTAAGCACAATTCAGGGTGGTGAAATGTTCAGCACACACATATTGATGTGATTATGTTACCGTGGTCAATAGATATGCAGACGAAATTGCAAGGTAATGTGCTCAAAATTCATTTATAATCAATGGGGAGCATTTGAAAGAATGATCTGACGAAACAGAATGTAGGCTAATGTTCTCATCTGTTGAAACATGGGAAGAAATTAGAGAATTACAAGGCACAGCTAGTGATGCAGAAAAGGAAGGGTGGATCAAAGCAGGATGTACACGCAGAGCAGATGATGAGGTGTGAATTTACACTGATGGAAGGCCGATATTGCCAGATAGTCTTTTCTCTCAAATGGCATAAGTTTGCCATGGCTCTACACATGTGGGTAGACATGCTTTGATTAGACTTTTTAAGCAGACATGGTAGAACCCTAAGTTCAGAATCATTCCAGAAAGCCTCTGTCAGAGATGTATAACTTGTCAGCAACTTTATGCAGGGAGGAAAACAGTTGTCAGTTTGGATCGAATTGAAAGAGCAACATGTCCATTTATGCCTATGCAGTTCGACTTTATCGACATGCCCCCTTGCCGTGATTTAAAATATGTACTAGTGATTGTGTGTCTGTTTTCTCATTAGGTTGAGGCATATCCAACAAGACGTAATGACAGCCTAACTGTTGCTAAATTGCTTCTTAGAGAAATGATTCCTAGGTTTGGATTTCCAGTCTCATTAGAATCTGATAGAGGAATACACTTCAACAATGAGATATTTCGGATGATTTGTGAAGCAGTACAAATTGAGCAGAAATTGCATTGTGCTGATCGACCTGAGGCGTCAGATGTGGTAGAGCACCTCAATTGCACTATAAAGTCAAGACTGGCTAAGGTTTGTGCATCAAAGAAAACACAAGGAGATGATGGACGGAGCACTGAAACTTTTCAGACACTCACCCCCAGTCACAGATCTGGGTTGAATCCATCATCGTTCTTTAGCTCAATTCGCCACCCCAGTTCAGACACAGCTATAGGCACATCCGTCTTGCTTACTGTGCCACTGGATTCATGCTAGCCTGGCTGATGAAGGGTGTTACCCAGAAACCGGTCCCAGGATGCTTGTTTCTGGTTCAGGGAAGACCTGGCTTCGCAGCTCGGGCTGGGCTGTTCCCATGAGGCACAGGGTCAGACTGATTTGCATATAACTGGGTATGAACTGAAGTGGCGCAGTAAGCTAAAGAATGATGGAGTCAACCCAGATCTGTGACTGGGGGTCAGTGTCTGAAATGTTTCTTCGCCCTGTCCATCATCTCCTTGTGTTCGCTTTGTTCGCCCTAAGTTGGCAGGGTATGCCCAGACGTGGGTCCCTTGCTCACTTTTCTACTGGATTCAAGCTAGCGTGGCTATGAAGGGTGTTAAACAGAAACCGGTCCCAGGATCCTTGTTTCTGGTTCAGGGAAGACCTGGCGTGGCAGTTCTGGCTGGACTTTACCCATGAGGCACAGGGTCCGACTGATTAGCATATAACTGGGTCTGAACTGAGGTGGCGAAGTAAGCTAAAGAATGATGATGGATCCAACCCAGATCTGTGACTGGGGGTGAGTGTCTGAAAAGTTGCAGTGCTCCGTCCATCTCCTTTGTTTGCTTTGTTCACCCTAAGTTGGCAGGTTATGCCCAGACATGGATCCCTTGCTATCTTTGCCACTGGATTCAAGCTAGCCTGGCTGATGAAGGGTGTTACTCAGAAACCGGTTCCAGGATGCTTGTATCCAGTTCAGGGAAGACGTGGCTTGGCAGCTCGGGCTGGACTGTTCCCATAAGGCACAGGGTCCGACTGATTTGCATATAACTGGGTCTGAACTGAGGTGGTGAAGTGAGCTAAAGAATGATGATAGATTCAACCCATATCTATGACTGGGGGTGAGTGTCTGAAATGTTTCAGCACTCCGTCCATCATCTCCTCGTGTTTGCTTTGTTCACCCTAAGTTAGCAAGGTATGCCCAGATGTTGGTCCCTTGCTCACTTTGCCACTGGATTCAAGCAAGCCTGGCTGATGAAGGGTGTTAAACAGAAACCGGTCCCAGGATGCTTGTTTCCGGTTCAGGGAAGACCTGTCTTGGCAGCTCGGGCTGGACTGTTCCCATGAGGCACAGGGTCAGACTGATTTGCATATAAATGGGTCTGAACTGAGGTGGCGAAGTGTGCTAAAGAATGATGGTGGATTCAACCCAGATCTGTGACTGGGGTGAGTGTCTTAAAAGTTTCAGCGCTCTGTCCATCATCTCCGTGTGTTTGCTAAGGTTTGTGCATCCACAACACTGAAATGGCTTGATTCATTGCCATTGGTGTTGGTAAGTTTAAGAAGTGTTCCACACAGAAGAACTGGACTGTCACCACCTGAAATTGTGATGGGAAGGGCTATGAGATAGCCAACAGTCCCAGCAAATCAACTTGTGAACATAACTGAGGATTTAGTGTTTGATAATTGCAAAGAATTGGCAGATGTAGGGCTTTCAGTGTCTCGCCAGGTTGGACAACATGCAACTGCAGTTTAACAAGAACAAGCACATGACTTGAGCCCTGGAGAGAGGGTGCTTTTCAAGAACCACGTGGGGAATTATTGTTTGGAACCTCGTTGGTGTGGGCAAGTGATTCTTGTGATGACAACAGCAACTAAATGTGCTGGCTTGCCTAACTGGATCCATGCTAGCCACACACATTGAGTCCCATGTTCACTTGAAAGCAAAGATTCAGTTGAAGGTGAACAAAGAGAAAGAAAATAACCTGAAGAGACTGAGAGTCAAGTAAAGTGGGCACAAGCTACTTGGTCTCAAAGCACGGTCATTGTCGATGCTGAAATAGAGTTGATTCCTGTAAGTGACAGAGAATAAGAAAACATTTGAATCAGCTAAATGAAGTCTTGATTCGAATGAAGTCGACAATGTTTATGGAAAACGAACAAGAAAGGTGATAAATGTCCAAAAGCAGTTAAGAAAGTGAAATATACTTTAAATGAGAAGATTCCTGCAACTGTGACTGAAATCTCTAGCCAATCTGAAGAAAGTGATACTGAAGGAGAAGAAAATATAGTACACATAACAAAAAGAGCAAAATCCCAAATAAGAAATACACAGCACCTGAATTGACATTTGGCAGCTGCAACAAACGAATTCTGTTCCAGAGACAATTCACCATATGAACCACTCTAAATGAACTGTGCTTAAGAAAAGGGGTGCAAAAAAAAAGGAGGAGATTTGAAAATAAGGTTGTGATTGTGACCTGAGGAACCTATTTTTAGCATGTGTGGACCTCACAGCTGCGTTTGACTGTGTGGTTTACAGTAAGCTGCGGTCAATTTTAGAAGTTATAGGAGTTGATGTTCAGATTATTCACTTTTTAGGCAGGCATAGTTGTGTCCTGGCCCCGTTCCTTTTCAACCTTTACATCAACGGACTGGGGGCGGCTCTTCTTAAAGATAATCAAGACTTCCCTTAAGTGGACGGACGCCCAATAACAACACTCCTGTATGCAGACAATGCAGTGTTGATGTCCCTCACACAAGTAGGTCTTCAGAGAGTATTAGATAGCTTTTCCCACTTTATGAAAGATCTTGGTTTAAGAGTAAATTCCTCTAAGACTTTTATCATGCGTTGCAGCCATGGTATAAAGACATCCAAAGATTTGTTAGTGTCTGGACAGAAGATTGGGGTAACTAAGAGGATTTCATATTTGGGCATTCTTTTCGCCCATAACGATACCTGGGCACAAGTAGTTGCAGTGAAAAAACTGGCACTCCTATGAACAACATCTGCTCTTAACACCTTTGCCAGGAAATTGGGCAAAAGACCACCTGAGGAGCTTATTACAATTTATAAGGCAAAGTGTTTTTCAGCGGTAGTTTACGAGGCAGGGTCTGGGGGTTTGCCGACCTGCTTCCTATCCAACGAGCATAAAATTCCTTCCTAAGATACATTTTATCTGTCCCAAATGGTACTTCAGCGTGTATATGCCATGCGAGTTGGGACTCCCCTTCATCTCTGATTTCATAAAGCTTGAGCCTGTGCTATTATGGCAAGGAAGAGGCAAAATTAAACAGAGATATTCTTTCAGATATCTTGAAATTGGAAGGGGCTTTGAGGATCCCATGGATAAGAAATGTCTGCAATTTTTTAAAAGATCTTGGACACTTAGAGTATTTTACAAATCCTAGTACCATTCGGTCAATAGAAGGGAATTAAGAAAAGAGGGTGTTCTGCTGTTGGATACCATTAGAATGTCTTTCGAGATACTAAAACCCACAGTCCTGCACAACCAACTGATTTTAACATCTTTTAATATTCAACCCTGTTTAACTTTTGTACCAGGCGTTTATATCAGGTTTCTACTAACTTGATTTAGGATGGAGGGTTTTCATAGATTAGTCACCCTTCCTAAGATGAATGACTGGTCTCAAGACCTCCAACCTTGCCCTTATGATAATATTTCTGTTCAATCTACGATTCACATGGTCCTTTTTTGATTGTATTCCCTACAAGTGCTTAGTACCTGCCTTAAAATGGTTTGGGCTCTGACCGTGTCGACCTGCTTTTTTGGCACTACAACACCTGGATAATGAGCATAGTGTCTTTAGAATAGTAATTTTCCTGAAGAAAGTGCTGAGCCAAAGAAAATGTATGCTCACTTAATTGTCTTTTAGCTGGACAAGGGCTTTGTTAGTTTAATAGAGTTTTAATTGTTTTTAAGCACTGTAGATTAATTAATGTTATTTAATATTTTATATGAAATTTCTACTGTATGTAGCGATAAATGTATTTCTCTTTTTTATTGTGCGTTTGTGATTGTCTGATATAACAATCGAATAAAGCCTTCTTTTGACTTTACTTGACCTGAGGCTCAAAAAGTGTGTGGGACATACAAACCTTATTAATCGAAAATATTGACTAATTGTTTATTTTAAATTTTCAATTTTTCTGTAAAATGGATAGAAATGAGACTGGTAATCAAAACTAAGGTGAAATTAAGCAAATATTACTTAACGCTTGTCTGATATGGGTCCTTATAATACTATTTGTCTGTTTAATACTAATTCTAGTAGTGCCTTATTCTATGTATCCTGTTAAAGCAAAATGTACAAATAGTTTTGTAAGTACATTAACTGATGTGAAGAAAGATCTTAAAGAGGATCCAGAAACTAATATCAAGAAACTAACAAGGAATGGCTTACATCAAGATAATGCTAATAATGACTTTTCATAAAATGTTTTCGCTAAGCTTCTTTATGGATATGTTGACACTATGGATGCAAGAGATTGTTATGTGTGCACAATTACCCTTGTCTGTGTCAGAATGGGTGACTTAGCACCATATTCCATTAACATGTGGAGTTTCGTGTAGTTTATTAACAAGTTTATTGTATGGCAAAGAGCAATTTCCATACTATTACTCAAACTGCGATTTAGTGTTCTGAGAAGTTCCTATTAAGAAGAATATGTATATAGTGAATACTGCGAGGAATGCAGAATATTTGAGAGAATTTTTCCACACTACTAAATCAATAGATACAGTACGAAGTGTGGGACTAGAATTTATAATACTGTATAAGATAGGCGACAAGAGTTTAAAAGAAAGGCTGTAGAACAAAAGACATATACCTCCATGGGCACATAGGGAGGGGGACTATAAAAAGGTGAGACATATGCTGCAATGACCCTAGACTGGCATCACAAAGAAAAGCTTTTCTTACTACAACAAAAGACTGAATATACAATTATTTCATTGGTTCTAGTGAATGTGAACATACCTTCCTAATTACAGGGGGTTGGGGACTAAGAGGTGGTACTAATCCAGTTTATCCTGGGGTTTATTAAGTGTGTCAAAGAAATGCTTTTTATAGATTTCCACAACATTGGTATGGGTGTTGTTACATGGGCATTGTATTCCATAAAATGTATCATGTGGGTGAAAATCATGAAACCAATGAAAAGAAATTAACACAGAGTAAAAGAGGAATTAATGCTGCAGAGATTGTAGGAAATATTTGTGGTGCATTAATACCTTCAGTGGGACTATTTTGAACTTGCATGAGATTAGAAAATTGTTTGCAGTGGTTGATCACTTATCAACAGATACTGCTGGTGGGTTCTTGATGATGATACTGAAAGGTTGTCATGAGAGCTATGGTTTTGCAAAATAGACTTGCTCTAGCAGTATTATTGGCAAAAGTGGGCGGTGTCTGTAGTATGCTGAAAATTCAACAATGTTGCACCTATATCCCTGACAAAAGCAACAACTTGATTGGATATATCAGTAACACTACACATTTGCGTAATGATTTAACAGAATTGAAAGTCGATGGTGTTTGGGAGAAACTTGGTAAGTGTTTTTCCTCAGAAGGTAATTGTTTTGTAACTATACTTAGAACATTGGAATGTGGAGCACTCCATTGAATACAGTGGAGTGCTCCGTGCTTCTACCGGCCGGTAAAAGCCACAGGGCAATATTATACGTTGTTTTTGCTGTGAACAAAAGCCTTTTGGAGCCCGAGGGGATTTAAACCCCATTGGGCTCTGAAATGTCTTGGTCTTATTTGATAGAACATTCTGCCCCTAGTGGCAGAATGTTCTAATAGCCTTTTAGCCTTAGGCTCAGGCCTTTAACGCAGGAATGGGCCTTTAATGGCCTATATATCCCGCTACGGCAGGCTACACGGCTATAGTAACAGCTTTTTAGGGAGAAACCTAACACCAATAATTGCTATCTGTGCTGTCATACTTTTAGCCATACTGATATACAAATGGTGTGAATATAAAACAAAAGACACAAAAACGTAGAGCAAGAAAAAGGAAAAGAGGGGAAATAGAGTTAGAAGACAGGAAGGGAGCTTAATATGAAGTAATGAGAGACATAGAAGGTGTTAGATTGAAACAAATGAGAACATGTACATTCTGAAAACAATCAGATGGTAATCAGATTATATAGATTTTGTGATGGATTGAGTCGCCATCAGATGGGGGATTGATGAAGCATGATTTTTGCGAAAAATGATCTTGCTTGATCAATCTGCTCATAAGTGTGTTAATTAACAAAAAAATTGGCTAACGTTGTCAAAATATTTAACATTATGTACATGGGAATATTCAAAAGTATAACGTGAAAATGTGCAAGCAAGAGACAACACATTCAATAATCAAAAGCTGAAATGATTTCTGTGCAGAAACCAAATAAAACATGGGTTTTTATGAAAACGCACAAAACATGAGAGAGATTTGACTAATGTGCATTTAGAAAACTCGCAAGTATAGTAATAGTGGAAAATACTTTCTGAGAAATGTTTCATAAATGTTTAACTTTTCCTTTAACAAGAAAACGTATTAATTATTAATAGTTTACATTTCAAAATAAGATGATGCTTATGAGTTTAAATAGAAAAATGAATCCTTAAAAATGATTTTCTTAATGTATTTCTCTGTTTTCATAACTAATAATTCTTCAGAAAAATGATGGTTTAATGGTTTATCCAAGACGACCTCAAACCTATGCTAAAGTATTTTCTTTTCCTAACGTAGGCCACAGAAGAATGTACTTTGGCCTTCATTATTTCTAAAAATCTGATTTATTTGTTTAGTTGTGCACAAATGTAAGCGTATTGCTAGGATTTAATCTCTTTCTATGAATAATTGTGTTGACTATGTTTCAAGCTGATATGGAAGTGAGCGCGAGGACATGGAGAAAAATATAATTTCTTTTTCCTGCTCCCAAACAGTGATGTCGACATCTGAATTAAACAATGGACTTGGTTACTAAGTTCCGGATGATCTAGAATGGAGAAATGATCACCTATGGTCACATCATAAACCTGACAAATGTAATATCGGAATTTGTAAAATGGAAACTCCAAGGGCGTTGGAATCTTGAATATTTGGGGTATAATTATTACTGTGAAAAAGATCTTGGCAGTAGCTGTTTCTATGAGAAGAGAGCCTTTGCTGCTGTACTCTCTATGTAAATCTGGCTGGCTACTATCCTTGCAATTGCTGAGCGAGACTATCCTGATTACTTTGCACTTCATCAGCTGGTGATGTTGCCTAAGCTATACCTTTTAGGCCGAAGGGATAGCAATTTCTGACTATTGCACACTGTGCAGTAGTTTTCATTGAACTAGGTTTGTATGGAAATCTGATTTGCATTTGCTATTTCAATGAAATATTTCCTTTTGTCTCTCTCTCTCCTTCTGTTATTAATTATATGATGTATTGGCCATGAACTGTATTCTTTTATTGTGACATTGAAATAACACAAAATTGATCATTCATATGTACTTGTGTATTGACCATCCATATTTTGAAATATTTAGATAAAAGTAACTTGATAGGTATTCAGAGTTTGTTTTTAATGATGCATTATTGATATATTGAATATTGTGATTATGGTTGTTAGTAAGGAATTTTATTCATTATAAGTCCTCATGAAGGAAATAGCATCCGTCTCTTATTATCGAGTCTCTATTAGCTCTACCAAAGATCTATTGGAGAACCTGATATTTGTAAGTGGTTATTGAGTTTCTATCGGCCCACACTTTGGTTATAGTAGAAAAATCCTATTTATGATATAGTAGGGTTAATGTGTGTGACTATAAATTCAGTATGAAAGTACAACTCTAGCTGCTGACAACATTTAAATCAAAAGATGCAATACCCTGAATCTTGCAACACTTTTGCCAATTACAAGAGGAGATGATGAGGATGATGAAGATTGTAACCATGATTACATTGATGAAATCGATCTGTGTACCAAACCAAGACCAGACATACAAACTGTTTCACTTGAACAGGCTGGTCAGATTTTAGTTGTGGATGGTTCTTGCCTGAGAGACCATTATAGAACACTGAGAGCAGCATATACAGTCTGCATTATATGAATATTATAGTAGTACCATATTTGTGCACCATAACTTCAGCGCAAGTAGCAGAACTGATTACATGCCAAGCAAATGAATTGGGTGTGACCATTTACACTGACAGCTAGTATGGGTTTAGTGTGGTCCATGATTCTAGATAATTATAGTCACAAAGAGGTTTTATGACTTCTATTGGTGCCCAATCAGTGATGGGACATACATTCTGGTACTGTTGAAAGCAATGGAGCAACCTAAAGAAATATCAGTAGTAAAACCTCTTGACTGTAAAGCTGGAAACAATATGATTACATTGGGGAATCTTTAACCAATGAGGTGGCAAAATATTGTGCTCTTGAATATGTAACAATCCATGAAAAAGAAAAAGAAACAGAAAAAGATCAAGAAAATGAACAGTGTGAAATTGTGACAATACAAATAAATATGTAAACTGTTTCTTGTTAAATACTAGCCAAACATTAAGTAAACATTAGATAGATCCAGGAAGAGGCACCAGAAGAGGAAAAATTGGAGAAAGTAGGTTGTAAAAAGGACGTAATAGGGTATAGATAACAGCTAACAAGCAATACGTTTTGCCCAACTTGATTTTATCAGCAATGTGAAGGTGAATTCATAATTCAGCTCATGTTTTATCAGGAGGGAATGGTCACGATCTTTAACAAATATTGGTATACCACACACACAGTAGAAATGTAGCTGACAGTTTGTGTCAGTGTTGTGTTACCTGTCAAAACATGAATACAGGTGAGAGAACACTGATGACTATGAGTCACATAGGAATGTTAGAATCAATCAATCAATCAATCAATCAAAGCATTTATATAGTGCACTACTCACCCAGAGGGTCTCAAGGCGCTGGGGGGAGGGGGTCCGTTACTGCTCGAACAGCCAGGTCTTGAGCTGCTTCCTGAAGGCGAGGTGGTCTTGGGTCAGGCGGAGGTGGGTCGGAAGGGAGTTCCAAGTCTTGGCGGCCAGGTAGGAGAAGGACCTTCCTCCTGTGGTGGCTCTTCGGATGCGGGGGACGGCGGCGAGGGCGTGGCTGGTCGATCGAAGCTGGCGTTTGGGAGTGTAGAAGTTGAGGCGGCTGTTGAGGTATCCTGGGCCTTGGTTGTGTAGGGCTTTGTGTGCGTGGGTGAGGAGCCGGAAGGTGATTCTCTTGTTGACCGGGAGCCAGTGCAGGTCTCTCAGGTGTCCGGAGATGTGGCTGCGGCGGGGATGTCCAGGATGAGTCGTGCTGAGGTGTTCTGGATCCACTGGAGTCTCTTCTGGAGTTTGGCGGTGGTTCCGGCGTATAGGGAGTTGCCGTAGTCCAGACGGCTGGTGACGAGGGCCTGGGTGACCGTCTTCCTGGTCTCGGTGGGGATCCATCGGAAGATCTTACGTAGCATGCGCAGGATGTTGAAGCACGACGAGGAGACGGCGTTGACTTGTCTGGTCATGGAGAGGGAGGAGTCCAGGATGAAGGTCCTTTCACAAGAGTTCAAGTAAATTGTGTTGAGGTACTTGTTTATAATGGACTCTGTATATTCTTGTACTGGTCTAATTATTTTCTAGGTGGGTTGAGGCCTATCCAACTAGGTGATGTGATTGCACATAAGTGTCCAAACTATTATTGAGGGAGTTGATTTCTAAAATCAGTATGCCAACTTCTCGGGAGAAAGATAGAGGTAGTCACTTTAAGAGTGAAATCATGAAGTTCCTCTGTCAGACCCCCAGGTTATTGTGGCATAAATTTGCAAATTTAGCGGCACAAAAATAAACGTTTTGCTCCATTATTGCTGCACTTTTATTTTACTCGGCAGTACAGAGAGGCGCTGCGTATTCTAAAATCTGACTCTTGCACCCTGTTTGCATGTTGTGTGTCTAAGTTTCTAAAATGGGCATGGTTAATCCATTTGAATAGGCTTTCTGTGACTATTTAATGCTTGTATTATCTGTTGTTATACGATTTTATCTGTGTAAATAGAATGTAATTGTTTTTACGTGATCTTAAAATTGTTGTATTTCTGCTTTTATGATATTTTTATATCGAAATAAAGCCATTCAATACTATTATTTTACTCGTAATCATTCCTTTTTAGTCTTAAATCAATGGAAACTGTTTTAGCAGAGTATTCCACTTTCAAATAGGCATGTTTAGAGTGTCTGAGAGTACTTGTTTGCTTTGCTAAGTCCCTGAGTCCTATGATGGCTGGCTGCAACATTTTTCGCATGTTGCTCACAGCCTATCATAGAACTTGCAGGGCTCTGACTTCCGCAGGAGCGATATGGTTAATGTTAATGTTAATGTTATTTGCATTTGTAAAGCGCTACTGTTACCAGACAAGGTGTCCTGGCGCTGGGGTGAGGTACCTGCTGATAGATACAGGGGGAGAAGACTGTATACTAGGATTCTTCCTAATTTGTGAAGAGTCCAAGGGAAATAAAGATCCCAGGGACAACCATAGCTCTCTACTTTTAAATTGTCGTGCCCGTGAAAGTTTAAGACACTCTTGCAAGCCTAAAAGGCACCCCTGCTGGGTCCTGAAACAAGAAGAGAGGGGATGCATTGCTGCCCAACGCTGCTTGCCACTTTCTGCCTACTCTCGCCGCAGAACAGGATGCAGGCACCCCTACCCTGACAACTATGTACCAAGAGGGTGCCAGCTCATCATCTGGTGTGGTGTAGCTTCAGGTCGGTCACTGCACTTTAAAATCAAGTAGCTGATGCTGGGCCCTGGCTCCTTAAAGGTGAAAAGATGTCTTATAAGCACGTCCGGAAGAAGAGTCTTTGCTTGCATCCTGATTTGAAGAGTTCCCCCCGAACCATATGACTGCCACTGTATGAACTTATTCAGTAGTGCAAGGTGATGCGATTAGGAACACAAAATCCACCATAGAATTGAGCTAATAATTGACCTCGCATATACAGAAATCTAACTGGTTGGGGGTAGGGTGACCAACTGGCATGAATGCAAATTCAGGACTGTAAGTGTTGAAATTCAGGACAAAGTGTAAAAATTTAGGACAAAAGGTAAATTTTACAGACACATCAGAGGAAGTTGCGCGATAGTATTTAAGAATGTAAATAGACTACCACTTAAGTACAAGGCAAAATAAGTTCAGTTTAGGTTGAGTCAATTGTGACTTCGCGGTTTTTTGGTAGGCGCACAGCTTTGAGCAACCGTGCAGGTCTTTTTATGGTATTTCATATGATAATCTATACCAGACACATTCCTTCAATTTCGTGGGCACTTTTGTAAAAATCGTGGCATTTTTACAAAAGTGCCTATTTCGCGCCAAATCACGAAATCCTGAAATCCTGAAGGGTCTGACAATGCCCTATGCCAAGGCACACACAGAAGGATCACACCACTGTAGAAAGGCTGTCTTGTGTGACACCCGTCCTTCACAGATCAGTGTGTGTAGTCTAGCATAGCATTCCTACTAGACGCTTACCCTGCCAGCACAAAGCCCGCATGAGAGTATCCCACCACTGTAAAAGAAATTAGCATGAAGTTTAAAGAGAGAATGAAACTGTCCCAGAGACAAAAAAGAATCAACTGGTGAGTGAAGAAGATACAGCAGTAGTCATAAAATCTGAAGATAACATTTGCACTTTGGACATAAATGGCCTGAGTGTTTGAGAGATTAGGTACCTGGTTGAAGTTATTAGAGATCCTTATCCGGATTTACATTAATATATATGACCTGAGTCCTTGAAGTTAATATGAAAATAATGAAGTTTTGATTCCGACTTTGTGCGCCTTAGATTAAGTAATTCGTTTTTTTCTTAATTTGTGTAGGAGAAGATGGCAATCAGCAATCAGCAAACAAAGGTGCTGCAAAACGTTGAGCCTAGTTTTATTTACTATGATATTTCTGATGTCAGATTCCCTACAGTTATGCTTAACATGCCACAAATATGGAGTGGTGAATTATCCACAATACACAATATGATAGATATGAGATTTACACATAAATAGGCAAGTATAAAGAAAACACATACTAATCTGTTAGCGGTCACTTGTTAGATCATAATTGTATTTATGTACCTTTCTACAAGCGTTTGTTTCAGAGGGGTTGACATACCTGAATGTTCTTTGGTTTACAACTTGCCAAGGCCAGCATCCAAGTTACAGAGCTTCACTGGATTTGCTCCTTAATGGCAGGCGACACTCAGTTGGTCAGTGGCCCCCTTCACCTCGAATGCCATCAACCTCATCTGCGAAGATCCACAAGGATCAACATCATATTCTATGCTGATGACACCCTGTTCATATTCTCCCTCTCCGCCAAAATGCCAAAGACCCAGACTAATTTCTCTGCCTACCTAACCAAATCACCAGATCGATGAAAAAAACTGCTTCAAACACAACATAGATAAGCTGAAAATAGCAATGTTCATCAAAGACACTTTGCTCTGGTTATTCCACCAGGTGGCCTGCCAAACTCAGACCCACATTCCTCCCCGCAACCTACTCAAAGAACCTCAGAATTGCAATAAACAACCAACTGACCATGACCGGCCAAGTGAATGTAATCTCGATCTCCTGCTTAAGATGATCTTCAAATATCTCCCCATCAGCACTCACAGAACAATCACCTAAACCCTTGCGGTAGACTGTGGCAATGCACTCTTGTAGAAAGCTGGGTTTCTGTTGCAGTAGCCCCCCCCCCCACTTTTTGCCAGATTTCTGATGCACTTTGAATTGATGTGCCCTGGGTCCCTACCAATCAGGTTCCCAGGTCAGGAAGAGCCATCTGTGGCAACAGAGCTTCAAAGGCCTTGCCGCCTTTGTAACGCGACCCCAGCCTCTCCTGCTATCAGGAGTAGGCCCCTTCCTGTCTCCCCTCCTTTTTGGGGGGAAGACAGGTGGGAAAAGTTAGAACAGTCCAGAAGGTGTACCTGCCTCTGCCAACCCCACCCCTCAGGTGGGGGAGGCAAGGTGAAGCCCACTCTTCAGTGGCCGCCATCTTGCAGATTGCAGGTACTCTCCAATCAGGATTAGGGATTGTGCTTACTCCCCCACGTGAGAGCCTATTGGCTACTGACCTGGAGACCCCTAAAACGCCCCCTAAATACAGTTTTTAGGGGGCAGCCCTGAACCATGAAGACATATCCCTGCAGCCTACGAAGAAGAAGGGCGAAAGAAGATGCCCAGCAGTGGAGACTGCAGAGAAGAAATGTTTTGGCCTCAGCCCTACTGGCCCGTCTGCAGTTTCCAGAGATCCTACACCAAAAGTCATCTTGTCCTGCAGCCAGCAACCTCCAGAACCCCTGGGAGGACTCATTACCTTCAACAAAGACCGGATCTCCTGTGAAAAGCAGCTCTGTTCAAAAGAATCTCATAATAAAGACTCTGAGCCTGCTGTGGACAAAGAAACCTGACGCCTGGAACCACCACTGCACCCGAAGCCTACGGCCCAAGTCTGAGCGGCCCACTGGTCCCAGCAAGGTCACCCAGCGTTCCAGAGTCTGAGTCCACCGGGGGTTGACCTCTCCAGGACTCCCCGACTTCACCTGCAGAATCTGCACAGAGACGCCCCAACCACGTCTGGCCCGGTAAGGTGAAATCCAACCTCAAAAGGCACCCCTGCATCCGGCTACCCTGTGCCCTGGAGAAGAAGACCGAGGTGCACCTACGTCCCGAGCCCTCCACCTTACTTGCCCAGCTGTTGGTTCCTCCTGGAAGACATCCTGGAACGAGCCTACAGCTAAAAGCCAAAACCAGCAATCCCCATTGAAAACAACAGGGCACCCAATGTCAAACCCTGCACCGGCTGCCCCTGTGCTAAATCAGATCCTCCTTTCCCCTGAGCCTGAGTCCAGGAGCTTAGCTCCCGCAACCTTGAGTCCTGCTCGCGACCTGCCACCAACTGGAGGCCCCTATCCACCATTGTATAATATTGATCCTCAGCACTCCACACCCGGCCATCCTAGTGCCAGTAAGGGTGTTTTGAGAGTGCATCCTCGACCCTGGGGGAACCCTGGTTCTAACCCCAGAAAACCAACTCCTAAACCTTACTGTTAAACCAATAACATTGTTTTCTCCCATAGGACTACATTGACTGCTTTCTTGTGAAAATTGTTCTGTGTGGAACTGATTTTGTATGAAACCCTAAAAAACTGCATATGTACAAAAACTGATTTACGTACCTTTCCTCTAGGAAATGTCCCAGTGTGACATCTATGCATATCACACTGAGTAGAGAAAGTAATTTAAAAAGTAATCTGAAAAGTAAGGTACAAAGTAATCTGAAAAGTAACTGAAAAGTAATTCCAATTGTTTTATAAACAAGTGACTTACCTGTAACCAATCCAATTGCATTCAACTGCATTCAAACTGTATTTAATTGCATTATTCTTGCAAAGTATTGTTACACTTACCTGCACCAGGCCTGCTTTCGTTCTAGAAAGTACAATACAACTAAACAATATTTGTATACAAACAAATTGGTATGGTTTCAGTCTCTGAGTGTGTGACATAATTTCTTGCCTGAGTGTGTCCAATAGATGCTTAACACTACCCTCTGATAAAGCCTTACTGCTAGCCCACACTACCACAAATAGAGAGCAAGGTGTCTTCTACTTTTACCTCTGACTACCTTTGGGGTTCCATTGGCCACTGTGCACACTATACCTTACTTTAGTATAGTATATACAGAGCCAGCTTCCTACAGCTGTATGCTGGAATCAATGCTCAACTGACCCGAAGACTCCAGGCACAACAAAACTCAGCCACCAGGCTCACCCTCAACCTCCTCAACCTCCCACCCTACACTCATAGCACCACACACCTCAAAGAGCTCCACTGGCTCCCAGTCCACAAATGTGCAACTTCTGACCCACAGATACAAGGCCTTACACAATATTGTTACACAAACCTCAACAACTGCATACATTTCCACAAACCTACCAGACACCTGTGTTCTGCTGGACTCCTACTCTCACACACAGCCATATGCAGAACTAGATCTGGCCAGTTCTTCCTCTTCCTACCTCGGTTCTAAAGCCTGGAATGACCTGCCCTTGCACTTCAGAACCACCTCCTCAGTTCTTGAATTCCATAAGAAACTGAAGACATAGCTCTTCACTTAGCCACAACCCTGGCTCGGCCAATACAGCTCCTGCTTTAGCACCAGAATAGTCTTCCAAGTGGGTTGTGTGCTATAGATATACACATAACAGAGAATACAGCTCACTGGGGGCCCTGCTAATATAGATTCTGGTGGAAATATATAAAACATAAAAGGCTCACAGGATACCCTTCAGGAAAGTCTACCAAGATACTGGCCTTCTTGGCCACACATGCCTGCTTAGTGTCGAGTCCTAAGATCACTGAGGTTTAAGTGGAGCAAAATCAGATGCTTCTGTTTGACAGCATCACAATATGAACTGTCAAATGTTGTTGCAGTGCTACTAATGTCCATGGTTAAACATTGAACTGATTGATTGAGGATTGATTGAGGTTCCCACTTTGATCTTTTACTTATGGTTCCTCTTCTTCAATTCATGACATATGAGAAGTTATATGATTGGCCCATGCACTTTGAATAGGTTTCTTGTAAACAGGTAGCACAATGTCAATAACTGCTTTTTAAAATAACATTACAAAAATGTTTTAAATGATAAAGCACACCTCTAAAGAGCTTTTCACATGGCTTACTACACATTATATGCTTTTTCATTTGGAGATCTTCTGAAATAAATCCAAAGTCTTAGAGATTTTGCTGTGCAGCATATTAGGAGATCTCTAGAACAGGGGGTCTCCAACCTTTTCTGTAATGAGAGCTGCTTCTGATCACTGAAAATCCTAGTGAGATACTGAAAGCCACGTAACTCTCCCATTGTTATCAGGACCCTCCTCACACAGCTTCATTGTCTTTAAACCTAAAAGCCAATGGAGCCCGCTACTATGGTTCGAAGAAAATACTGTGACAAGGAGTACTATGATAGGGCTGCTATATGCATGAGTGAGTGCATGGTCTGTGCCAATGTATGAACATGTGTGCGAATGAATGGGCTGTATGTGTATGGGTGACTGAGAGACTGTGTCAGATGTACTTGTGGCACAGGAGATACCTTTCTCCATATGTGGCACTGTTACACTTACAACACAAACATTCAACCATTTATTTTTAGTGGGAGAAATTTAAAGTGCTGAAAAATCTTTGTAATAAGGAACATTTTTGCACTTACTGGAACATTTTTATGCACTTTAAATGTCTCCCAATTAAAAATAAATGGCTGTATTTTTCAGTTAAAAACAGGGTAGCAAAATGCCTGCTCTGTGTAAATGCAACACTTTGAAATGGGAGATATTTCAACTGAAGAGTTACCTTTATGCTTATATGCAGTACATAAAACGCACTATTTTAATTTTCTCCCATGTCAAATTGTCTTTACAAACAGCAGGCATTTTACTACCAGTGGCCTGTAGACATGGTTCCATATTAATAACGGGACAATGCCGTCATTTGTTTAAATGTGAGGAATTTAGGGCCAGATGTACGGCCCTAAATTGTGGTCGCAAACGGGCAATCGGCCCGTTTGTGACTGCAATTTAGGGCACGGCCATGTACAAACCTCATTTTGCAAATCAGTAAATTTCACCGATTGGCAAAATGAGGTTTGCGACTTGCTATTAGGCAGGGGCATGCCAAGGCCGTCCCTTCATAATAGCGACTTGCATTTGTATGTATGAGTGTTTTGCAACCACAATTGTGGTCGCAAAACACTCGCAATTTACCACCTACTTCAAGTAGGTGGTAAACGAGTCCCAAACATAAAGGGATCCCCATGGGTCCCTTCCCCCTTTGTGAATTGGTCCCCAAAAATTTTTTATGGGCAGGCAGTGCTCCCAGGGACCACTGCCTGCTCTTAAACTTTAAACTGAAAGGTTTTATATTTCTTTTATTTAAATGCTTCCCGTTTTTCTTTAAGGAAACCAGGCTGCATTTAAAAAAAATAACTTCCTTATTTAATAGCAGTCACAGACATGGTGTGCTAGCCATTCCTAATGGGGTCGCAATTGTACCTGCCTCATTCATATTAATGAGGCACGCAATTTGTGGCCCCATTTGGAATGGCAGTGTCTGAGACACTGTTGTACATCCCAATTTGCAAGTCGCAAATTACGGATTGCAAATTGCGAGTTGCAAATTGGTGGGTCATACATCTGGCCCCAAAAGTGCAGAAACATGCTATATAAAAGATTCAGCATTAAATGGCTTAATTTAAAGTAGAGAAAAACCTTAAGACAATGTTTCATAGAAGCATTTTTCTTCACTTTCAACTTATCCCATTTAAAAAAAAAATGATTGTGTTTTTCAGTTATAAATATGGTACTGTGTCCACCAGCCACTGGAAGAAAAATGCCTTATGTTTGTAAATGCAACACTTTTAAAAGGGAAAAAACTAAATTGAAGAGTTAACTTAATAATTAAAAGCCTGATTACGACTTTGCCAGTGCAGTGGTGGGTTTTCCCTGCCGCTGCACCGCCAAAGCTGCGATCGGGCCACCTACCAGATTAGGAGTTTTCTACTGTCTGGCGGGCTTTTTTTTTGTGTTCCCACGGGCTATTGTTTTTGTGTATGCACTCAAGGGAACACATGCTGTGCCTCCCTGCAGTCACCCCAGGGCACAGTGGCAGAGGGCCCCCTTTGATTCCTCCTGGCCAGGGTTTTCATTGAGGAGGAACTGTCATGAAAGCCATGGTGCAGAGGAAATTCCTAATATCCTTGGCAGAATCACGGCGGTCCCACCAAGCCTACTGATGACTCCTAACTGCTGCAACACCACCAGGAAATGGTTGCCTGGTGGCTGCAGGGGTGCAATGGCAGTCCGACCGCCCTAATCATAATAGAGTGGTCAGGAAACTGACGCTGCTGTGCCGGACCGTCAGACTCTTAAAATGGAGCCCAAAGTCAAATCTTTATAATTTTCTCTACTTTAAAAGCATTCAGCAACATCATTTTGTGATCATTCTCCAATATCAAGTTGAGAACCACTTTTATTTAAGATCTAAATACCTCAGTGCTTCAGTTCTGAACCTCTGTGATCCACCTGCAACATGAATCTGAGTGGAGCAATGCTTATTTTCAGGCTCTGGTATCTGCAGCCTGATCGTAATGTAAAATAAACATAACCTGTCCTTAACTTTTAAAGGAATATCAACACTTATTTATTGCAGTTCTTAGCTAAAAATGAAGAATCTGAACTACTCTGAAGGTTTCTGCGGGCTACTGGAGACGCCTGATTTAGAATCTGCTTTCCTGAATGTCAGCTTGATATTTTTCTTTTACCTGAGAAAGATGTGTTTTTATAAACTAAACTTTTGGGAAGCAAACATGCTTTTCAGAATTTCTTGCTTTCCAATGCAGGCTAGAATCTGTGGCTAGCTAATTTTTCAAAGGGAAGAAAAGAATTAACAGCCTGGATAACAGATTTGATGCTGTCCATGAAAAACTGATTACAAAAAAATATTTATTAAAGTGGCCTGTAATGCTTGGACTTCTGGTTTGCAATATGGAGAGGACACACATCTTTTATCTGGGTCAATGGCTGTGTGGCTTACTATTTGAACAAAATGGGTCTGAAATAAGTCATATTTCTGCTAAATAAATACAGAAAATAACATTGAACATAAAGTGTCCTGCTGCTCAGAGCAATATTTGAAGTTTGGAAAATGGGATACTCCATTTTACGTGTGACAGATATCCCGTCCGGTACAAGTGCTATATGTCTTGTTTTGCATGTAATACTGCAGATGGGCTATCCATCACCTTTGTGATAGAGTTTCACCATTGCCAAACACTTCAGGCCTTAAATAAGTAAATACAAATATTGGCCACGTTACCTAGTGCACTTATGCCTAGAAAACATTTGTAATATACAAAGGCTTACTTATGTGTAACTCACAAAAACAAAATATGTGTCTAAGTGTGAGCAAGTTGTTTGTGAGCATTAATACCTTACTTTCGTCAGGCTTGTTCGAGTTGTAACTTTGATTAAAATACTTACAGTTGACTCCACACACTTAAGACTGTTCACTCTATCTCCTTAATCAAAGTTCTGTTAAAGGTAATGAAGATGAATCTAGTAAATGGATCGCCTTCTATATGGATTCCATAGTGCTTCTGGATTACTACAAGTAGGAATTCAGGCTGTAAATAGCAAGTAGTCCGCCCTGGCTGGACACTTGATGAGTGAAGGGAGTGAAAGATGAGGGAGAATCCAATGGTTTACTGCACTTAGTCTGTATTGCATTTGATTAGGTGAATCAGTGCATCCAATCCATTGTCTTGCTGTCGTTGGTCTTGCTGGCCCTTCACTGAACCAGATTAACTAGTGCACCTCAATTATCTCTCACCCTGCATTTTATTTTCTGAAATGGGAGTGACAGAGGGTATCTATCCATAAGGGCCCACTCTTTCGATAATGTTTTAATTTTGGAAAGTCCTATAATGGCTGGCTGCAACATTTTTCGCATGTTGCTCACAGCCTATCATAGAGCTTGAAGGGCTCTGACTTCCGCAGGAGCGATATGGTTAATGTTAATGTTAATGTTATTTGCATTTGTAAAGCGCTACTGTTACCAGACAAGGTGTCCTGGCGCTGGGGTGAGGTACCTGCTGATAGATACAGGGGGAGAAGACTGTATACTAGGATTCTTCCTAATTTGTGAAGAGTCCAAGGGAAATAAAGATCCCAGGGACAACCATAGCTCTCTACTTTTAAATTGTCGTGCCCGTGAAAGTTTAAGACACTCTTGCAAGCCTAAAAGGCACCCCTGCTGGGTCCTGAAACAAGAAGAGAGGGGATGCATTGCTTCCCAATGCTGCTTGCCACTTTCTGCCTACTCTCGCCGCAGAACAGGACGCAGGCACCCCTACCCTGACAACTATGTACCAAGAGGGTGCCAGCTCATCATCTGGTGTGGTGTAGCTTCAGGTCGGTCACTGCACTTTAAAATCAAGTAGCTGATGCTGAGCCCTGGCTCCTTGAAGGTGAAAAGATGTCTTATAAGCACGTCCGGAAGAAGAGTCTTTGCTTGCATCCTGATTTGAAGAGTTCCCCCCGAACCATATGACTGCCACTGTATAAACTTATTCAGTAGTGCAAGGTGATGCGATTAGGAACACAAAATCCACCATAGAATTGAGCTAATAATTGACCTCGCATATACAGAAATCTAACTGGTTGGGGGTAGGGTGACCAACTGGCATGAATGCAAATTCAGGACTGTAAGTGTTGAAATTCAGGACAAAGTGTAAAAATGTAGGACAAAAGGTAAATTTTACAGACACATCAGAGGAAGTTGCGCGATAGTATTTAAGAATGTAAATAGACTACCACTTAAGTACAAGGCAAAATAAGTTCAGTTTAGGTTGAGACAATCGTGACTTCGCGGTTTTTTGGTAGGCGCACAGCTTTGAGCAACCGTGCAGGTCTTTTTATGGTATTTCATATGATAATCTATACCAGACACATTCCTTCAATTTCGTGGGCACTTTTGTAAAAATCGTGGCATTTTTACAAAAGTGCCTATTTCGTGCCAAATCACGAAATCCTGAAATCCTGAAGGGTCTGACAATGCCCTATGCCAAGGCACACACAGAAGGATCACACCACTGTAGAAAGGCTGCCTTGTGTGACACCCGTCCTTCACAGATCAGTGTGTGTAGTCTAGCATAGCATTCCTACTAGACGCTTACCCTGCCAGCACAAAGCCCGCATGGAAGTATCCCACCACTGTAAAAGAAATTAGCATGAAGTTTAAAGAGAGAATGAAACTGTCCCAGAGACAAAAAAGAATCAACTGGTGAGTGAAGAAGATACAGCAGTAGTCATAAAATCTGAAGATAACATTTGCACTTTGGACATAAATGGCCTGAGTGTTTGAGAGATTAGGTACCTGGTTGAAGTTATTAGAGTTCCTTATCCGGATTTACATTAATATATATGACCTGAGTCCTTGAAGTTAATATGAAAATAATGAAGCTTTGATTCCGACTTTGTGCGCCTTAGGTTAAGTAATTCGTTTTTTTCTTAATTTGTCTAGGAGAAGATGGCAATCAGCAATCAGCAAACAAAGGTGCTGCAAAACGTTGAGCCTAGTTTTATTTACTATGATATTTCTGATGTCAGTTTCCCTACAGTTATGCTTAACATGCCACAAATATGGAGTGGTGAATTATCCACAATACACAATATGATAGATATGAGGAAGGGTCCAGTAGTGACCCGAAATGCATTGGGATATGTTTTGAAGTTCATTATGTACTGTAACAATTATCTACAAATGCACATACATATGTGAAAGAACATCGTATGTAGCTGAAGAATATTGTATGAAATCTCATTTATTAGATTTGTTTAAACTTTATGAACATGGTTTATTGTGTATAGTAAAAAATGAAAATTTCGAATTCATAACTTCGCATGTCATGTCATGTTTAAATTGGGACAAGCGTCTATAAATTTGTTTACATAGTTTTGAAACCTCTTATGGACCTAGGTTGAGCTCCCAGTCCGACCTGGATAAACCAGGTCCTTACAGAACAGATATGAGATTTACACATAAATAGGCAAGTATAAAGAAAACACATACTAATCTGTTAGCGGTCACTTGTTAGATCATAATTGTTATGTATGTACCTTTCTACATGCGTTTGTTTCAGAGGGGTTGACATACCTGAATGTTCTTTGGTTACAACTTGCCAAGGCCAGCATCCAAGTTACAGAGCTTCACTGGATTTGCTCCTTAATGGCAGGCGACACTCAGTTGGTCAGTGGCCCCCTTCACCTCGAATGCCATCAACCTCATCTGCGAAGATCCACAAGGATCAACATCATATTCTATGCTGATGACACCCTGTTCATATTCTCCCTCTCCGACAAAATGCCAAAGACCCAGACTAATTTCTCTGCCTACCTAACCAAATCACCAGATCGATGAAAAAAACTGCTTCAAACACAACATAGATAAGCTGAAAATAGCAATCTTCATCAAAGACACTTTGCTCTGGTTATTCCACCAGGTGGCCTGCCAAACTCAGACCCACATTCCTCCCCGCAACCTACTCAAAGAACCTCAGAATTGCAATAAACAACCAACTGACCATGACCGGCCAAGTGAATGTAATCTCGATCTCCTGCTTAAGATGATCTTCAAATATCTCCCCATCAGCACTCACAGAACAATCACCTAAACCCTTGCGGTGGACTGTGGCAATGCACTCTTGTAGGAAGCTGGGTTTCTGTTGCAGTAGCCCCCCCCACTTTTTGCCAGATTTCTGATGCACTTTGAATTGATGTGCCCTGGGTCCCTACCAATCAGGTTCCCAGGGCCTGTGTTCTTTCCCAAAACTGTTCCTTTGTACCCCCATTGGCACCTCTCAGGCCACAATTAAGTCCCTTGTAAACGTTACCATGGGTACCAAGGGCACTGTGTCCAGGGAAGGCCTCTGAGGGTTGCAGCACATATTGTGCCTCCCTTAGAGGTCCTGTACCTTAACACACACACACTGCCATTGCAGGTATTGTGTTTTAGTGTAGAGAAAGTGAAGAGTCAACATGGCACACATTCCAGTGTACAATGCCTGCAACCCACTGCCTAGGCTGCAGGTAAGACACCCTTCTAGCTGGGTGCACTATACCACTGATGAGGGTACAGTTGCATGAGCACTGTACCCCTACAGTGTCTAACTTAATTCTTAGACATGGTGGGGGCAGTAAAGTCATAAAGAGTATATGGTCTGGAAGTTTGTCATTGTGACCTCCACAGCACCATAATGGCTTCACTGAATTTTGGGAATGTTTGTAGCAAACTTCTCAGCATAATAAACCCATACTGTTGCCTGTGTGGGATTTATTATACCATGCACTCAGAGTGCATCTTAGAGAGGCCCCCTGAAAAACGACCAGCCTCTGGTGCGTTCCCTGACTGATAAACACTAGCCTGCCACCACAAGACATGTTTGTGGACCCCTGGGGTCAGAGCCTTCGCTCCCTGCACCCAGAAACAAAGTATTTCCGGAGCGGAGGTGGTTACACCTCCCCCAGGTCAGGAAGAGCCATCTGTGGCAACAGAGCTTCAAAGGCCTTGCCGCCTTTGTAACGCGACCCCAGCCTCTCCTGCTATCAGGAGTAGGCCCCTTCCTGTCTCTCCTCCTTTTTGGGGGGAAGACAGGTGGGAAAAGTTAGAACAGTCCAGAAGGTGTACCTGCCTCTGCCAACCCCACCCCTCAGGTGGGGGAGGCAAGGTGAAGCCCACTCTTCAGTGGCCGCCATCTTGCAGATTGCAGGTACTCTCCAATCAGGATTAGGGATTGTGCTTACTCCCCCACGTGAGAGCCTATTGGCTACTGACCTGGAGACCCCTAAAACGCCCCCTAAATACAGTATTTAGGGGGCAGCCCTGAACCATGAAGACATATCCCTGCAGCCTACGAAGAAGAAGGGCGAAAGAAGATGCCCAGCAGTGGAGACTGCAGAGAAGAAATGTTTTGGCCTCAGCCCTACTGGCCCGTCTGCAGTTTCCAGAGATCCTACACCAAAAGTCATCTTGTCCTGCTGCCAGCAACCTCCAGAACCCCTGGGAGGACTCACTACCTTCAACAAAGACCGGATCTCTTGTGAAAAGCAGCTCTGTTCAAAAGAATCTCATAATAAAGACTCTGAGCCTGCTGTGGACAAAGAAACCTGACGCCTGGAACCACCACTGCACCCGAAGCCTACGGCCCAAGTCTGAGCGGCCCACTGGTCCCAGCAAGGTCACCCAGCGTTCCAGAGTCTGAGTCCACCGGGGGTTGACCTCTCCAGGACTCCCCGACGTCACCTGCAGAATCTGCACAGAGACGCCCCAACCACGTCTGGCCCGGTAAGGTGAAATCCAACCTCAAAAGGCACCCCTGCATCCGGCTGCCCTGTGCCCTGGAGAAGAAGACCGAGGTGCACCTACGTCCCGAGCCCTCCACCTTACTTGCCCAGCTGTTGGTTCCTCCTGGAAGACTTCCTGGAACGAGCCTACAGCTAAAAGCCAAAACCAGCAATCCCCATTGAAAACAACAGGGCACCCAATGTCAAACCCTGCACCCGGCTGCCCCTGTGCTAAATCAGATCCTCCTTTCCCCTGAGCCTAAGTCCCGCAACCTTGAGTCCTGCTCGCGACCTGCCACCAACTGGAGGCCCCTATCCACCATTGTATAATATTGATCCTCAGCACTCCACACCCGGCCATCCTAGTGCCAGTAAGGGTGTTTTGAGAGTGCATCCTCGACCCTGGGGGAACCCTGGTTCTAACCCCAGAAAACCAACTCCTAAACCTAAGTACTTACTGTTAAACCAATAACATTGTTTTCTCCCATAGGACTACATTGACTGCTTTCTTGTGAAAATTGTTCTGTGTGGAACTGATTTTGTATGAAACCCTAAGAAACTGCATATGTACAAAAACTGATATACGTACCTTTCCTCTAGGAAATGTCCCAGTGTGATATCTATGCATCTCACACTGAGTAGAGAAAGTAATTTAAAAAGTAATCTGAAAAGTAAGGTACAAAGTAATCTGAAAAGTAACTGAAAAGTAATTCCAATTGTTTTATAAACAAGTGACTTACCTGTAACCAATCCAATTGCATTCAACTGCATTCAAACTGTATTTAATTGCATTATTCTTGCAAAGTATTGTTACACTTACCTGCACCAGGCCTGCTTTCGTTCTAGAAAGTACAATACAACTAAACAATATTTGTATACAAACAAATTGGTATGGTTTCAGTCTCTGAGTGTGTGACATATTTTCTTGCCTGAGTGTGTCCAATAGATGCTTAACACTACCCTCTGATAAAGCCTTACTGCTAGCCCACACTACCACAAATAGAGAGCAAGGTGTCTTCTACTTTTACCTCTGACTACCTTTGGGGTTCCATTGGACACTGTGCACACTATACCTTACTTTAGTATAGTATATACAGAGCCAGCTTCCTACAGCTGTATGCTGGAATCAATGCTCAACTGACCCGAAGACTCCAGGCACAACAAAACTCAGCCACCAGGCTCACCCTCAACCTCCTCAACCTCCCACCCTACACTCATAGCACCACACACCTCAAAGAGCTCCACTGGCTCCCAGTCCACAAATGTGCAACTTCTGACCCACAGATGCAAGGCCTTACACAATATTGTTACACAAACCTCAACAACTGCATACATTTCCACAAACCTACCAGACACCTGTGTTCTGCTGGACTCCTACTCTCACACACAGCCATATGCAGAACCAGATCTGGCCTGTTCTTCCTCTTCCTACCTCGGTTCTAAAGCCTGGAATGACCTGCCCTTGCACTTCAGAACCACCTCCTCAGTTCTTGAATTCCATAAGAAACTGAAGACATAGCTCTTCACTTAGCCACAACCCTGGCTCGGCCAATACAGCTCCTGCTTTAGCACCAGAATAGTCTTCCAAGTGGGTTGTGTGCTATAGATATACACATAACAGAGAATACAGCTCACTGGGGGCCCTGCTAATATAGATTCTGGTGAAAATATATAAAACATAAAAGGCTCACAGGATACCCTTCAGGAAAGTCTAGCAAGATACTGGCCTTCTTGGCCACACATGCCTGCTTAGTGTCCAGTCCTAAGATCACTGAGGTTTAAGTGGAGCAAAATCAGATGCCTCTGTTTGACAGCATCAGGATATGAACTGTCAAATGTTGTTGCAGTGCTACTAATGTCCATGGTTAAACATTGAACTGATTGATTGAGGATTGATTGAGGTTCCCACTTTGATCTTTTACTTATGGTTCCTCTTCTTCAATTCATGACATATGAGAAGTTATATGATTGGCCCATGCACTTTGAATAGGTTTCTTGGAAACAGGTAGCACAATGTCAATAACTGCTTTTTAAAATCACATTACAAAAATGTTTTAAATGATAAAGCACACCTCTAAAGAGCTTTTCACATGGCTTACTACACATTATATGCTTTTTCATTTGGAAATCTTCTGAAATAAATCCAAAGTCTTAGAGATTTTGCTGTGCAGCATATTAGGAGATCTCTAGAACAGGGGGTCTCCAACCTTTTCTGTAATGAGAGCTGCTTCTGATCACTGAAAATCCTAGTGAGATACTGAAAGCCACGTAACTCTCCCATTGTTATCAGGACCCTCCTCACACAGCTTCATTGTCTTTAAACCTAAAAGCCAATGGAGCCCGCTACTATGGTTCGAAGAAAATACTGTGACAAGGAGTACTATGATAGGGCTGCTATATGCATGAGTGAGTGCATGGTCTGTGCCAATGTATGAACATGTGTGCGAATGAATGGGCTGTATGTGTATGGGTGACTGAGAGACTGTGTCAGATGTACTTGTGGCACAGGAGATACCTTTCTCCATATGTGGCACTGTTACACTTACAACACAAACATTTAACCATTTATTTTTAGTGGGAGAAATTTAAAGTGCTGAAAAATCTTTGTAATAAGGAACATTTTTGCACTTACTGGAACATTTTTATGCACTTTAAATTTCTCCCAATTAAAAATAAATGGCTGTATTTTTCAGTTAAAAACAGGGTAGCAAAATGCCTGCTCTGTGTAAATGCAACACTTTGAAATGGGAGATATTTCAACTGAAGAGTTACCTTTATGCTTATATGCAGTACATAAAACGCACTATTTTAATTTTCTCCCATGTCAAATTGTCTTTACAAACAGCAGGCATTTTACTACCAGTGGCCTGTAGACATGGTTCCATATTAATAACGGGACAATGCCGTCATTTGTTTAAATGTGAGGAATTTAGGGCGAGATGTACGGCCCTAAATTGTGGTCGCAAACGGGCAATCGGCCCGTTTGTGACTGCAATTTAGGGCACGGCCATGTACAAACCTCATTTTGCAAATCAGTAAATTTCACCGATTGGCAAAATGAGGTTTGCGACTTGCTATTAGGCAGGGGCATGCCAAGGCCGTCCCTTCATAATAGCGACTTGCATTTGTATGTATGAGTGTTTTGCAACCACAATTGTGGTCGCAAAACACTCGCAATTTACCACCTACTTCAAGTAGGTGGTAAACGAGTCCCAAACATAAAGGGATCCCCATGGGACCCTTCCCCCTTTGTAAATTGGTCCCCACAATTTTTTTAAGGGCAGGCAGTGCTCCCAGGGACCACTGCCTGCTCTTAAACTTTAAACTGAAAAGTTTTATATTTCTTTTATTTAAATGCTTCCCGTTTTTCTTTAAGGAAACCAGGCTGCATTTAAAAAAAATAACTTCCTTATTTAATAGCAGTCACAGACATGGTGTGCTAGCCATTCCTAATGGGGTCGCAATTGTACCTGCCTCATTCATATTAATGAGGCACGCAATTTGTGGCCCCATTTGGAATGGCAGTGTCTGAGACACTGTTGTACATCCCAATTTGCAAGTCGCAAATTACGGATTGCAAATTGCGAGTTGCAAATTGGTGGGTCATACATCTGGCCCCAAAAGTGCAGAAACATGCTATATAAAAGATTCAGCATTAAATGGCTTAATTTAAAGTAGAGAAAAACCTTAAGACAATGTTTCATAGAAGCATTTTTCTTCACTTTCAACGTATCCCATTTAAAAAAATAATTATTGTGTTTTTCAGTTATAAATATGGTACTGTGTCCACCAGCCACTGGAAGAAAAATGCCTTATGTTTGTAAATGCAACACTTTTAAAAGGGAAAAAACTAAATTGAAGAGTTAACTTAATAATTAAAAGCCTGATTACGACTTTGCCAGTGCAGTGGTGGGTTTTCCCTGCCGCTGCATCGCCAAAGCTGCGATCGGGCCACCTACCAGATTAGGAGTTTTCTACTGTCTGGCGGGCTTTTTTTTTGTGTTCCCACGGGCTATTGTTTTTGTGTATGCACTCAAGGGAACACATGCTGTGCCTCCCTGCAGTCACCCCAGGGCACAGTGGCAGAGGGCCCCCTTTGATTCCTCCTGGCCAGGGTTTTCATTGAGGAGGAACTGTCATGAAAGCCATGGTGCAGAGGAAATTCCTAATATCCTTGGCAGAATCACGGTGGTCCCACCAAGCCTACTGATGACTCCTAACTGCCGCAACACCACCAGGAAATGGTTGCCTGGTGGCTGCAGGGGTGCAATGGCAGTCCGACCGCCCTAATCATAATAGGGTGGTCAGGAAACTGACGCTGCTGTGCCGGACCGTCAGACTCTTAAAATGGAGCCCAAAGTCAAATCTTCATAATTTTCTCTACTTTAAAAGCATTCAGCAACATCATTTTGTGATCATGCTCCAATATCAAGTTGAGATCCACTTTTATTTAAGATCTAAATACCTCAGTGCTTCAGTTCTGAACCTCTGTGATCCACCTGCAACATGCATCTGAGTGGAGCAATGCTTATTTTCAGGCTCTGGTATCTGCAGCCTGATAGTAATGTAAAATATCATAACCTGTCCTTAACTTTTAAAGGAATATCAACACTTATTTATTGCAGTTCTTAGCTAAAAATGAAGAATCTGAACTACTCTGAAGGTTTCTGCAGGCTACTGGAGACACCTGATTTAGAATCTGCTTTCCTGAATGTCAGCTTGATATTTTTCTTTTACCTGAGAAAGATGTGTTTTTATAAACTAAACTTTTGGGAAGCCTACATGCTTTTCAGAATTTCTTGCTTTCCAATGCAGGCTAGAATCTGTGGCTAGCTAATTTTTCAAAGGGAAGAAAAGAATTAACAGCCTGGATAACAGATTTGATGCTGTCCATGAAAAACTGATTACAAAAAAATATTTCTTAAAGTGGCCTGTAATGCTTGGACTTCTGGTTTGCAATATGGAGAGGACACACATCTTTTATCTGGGCCAATGGCTGTGTGGCTTACTATTTGAACAAAATGGGTCTGAAATAAGTCATATTTCTGCTAAATAAATACAGAAAATAACATTGAACATAAAGTGTCCTGCTGCTCAGAGCAATATTTGAAGTTTGGAAAATGGGATACTCCATTTTACGTGTGACAGATATCCCGTCCGGTACAAGTGCTATATGTCTTGTTTTGCATGTAATACTGCAGATGGGCTATCCATCACCTTTGTGATAGAGTTTCACCATTGCCAAACACTTCAGGCCTTAAATAAGTAAATACAAATATTGGCCACGTTACCTAGTGCACTTATGCCTAGAAAACATTTGTAATATACAAAGGCTTACTTATGTGTAACTCACAAAATCAAAATATGTGTTTAAGTGTGAGCAAGTTGTTTGTGAGCATTAATACCTTACTTTCGTCAGGCTTGTTCGAGTTGTAACTTTGATTAAAATACTTACAGTTGACTCCACACACTTAAGACTGTTCACTCTATCTCCTTAATCAAAGTTCTGTTAAAGGTAATGAAGATGAATCTAGTAAATGGATCGCCTTCTATATGGATTCCATAGTGCTTCTGGATTACTACAAGTAGGAATTCAGGCTGTAAATAGCAAGTAGTCCGCCCTGGCTGGACCCTTGATGAGTGAAGGGAGTGAAAGATGAGGGAGAATCCAATGGTTTACTGCACTTAGTCTGTATTGCATTTGATTAGGTGAATCAGTGCATCCAATCCATTGTCTTGCTGTCGTTGGTCTTGCTGGCCCTTCACTGAACCAGATTAACTATTGCACCTCAATTATCTCTCACCCTGCATTTTATTTTCTGAAATGGGAGTGACAGAGGGTATCTATCCATAAGGGCCCACTCTTTCGATAATGTTTTAATTTTTTATGTATAAACTCAGTGGTGTTATGTTCCACAACCAAGGTCTAAGTAGCAGAGCAACTTTTTACCTACATTTGTCCCAGCTTGCTCTGCATAACGGTTTTAGCGCTGACCTTTTACCCAGTTATGTGCTGAATAAATCTCAATTGGTTTCCTTGAAACAAGCCTCAGTTATTATGCATGATGATTCTTTGTAAAATTCTTTGCAAAAGACGTACATAACAGGATTAACATACTCTGTACACAAGTGATCACTAGCTTCATCATAGGGCGACAGAGCTACTTTGCATAATTGAAATTATTGATTTAGGCTCATTTACATAATTGTACTCACAACATATTGATTGTGGTAGGAACCCCGGGGCTATCTTTGTTGTATAAAAGAACCACACCTTCACTAGGTAACTAGAGGAGACGCTTCCACACTGACACAAGACACTGAGGTCCCTGCACGCTGAAGCTTCAACACACAGTGGTCTGACATCCCTTGTGGGGTGTTCAACTCGTGACCAATACGGGGTCCTTCATTCCCTCCCATCAGGCAATGGGGTTGGCTGTTTCCTAGGGAATGTTTAGCTTTACACCCACATACATGCCAGGTACACTTAGGTACACTTAGGTAGGGTCCACATGGTAGGAGTATGCTTGATTACTGTCATGCTTATATGTCTGCATATATTCACTATTTTAGCACCATGGTAGAATTCTACCTTCTATTTACTATGTTGGTGTTTGTAATCTATTGTTACATTTGCTTCTGTCTAATGATTGTCGGAGCAAATATGTTTAATACTAGAATATCGCTGGTTCAATAAATACTTATTGAAAACGTCCCCAACGTTCATTCTGTGTATCTCTCTGAGACTAAGTGAGCATGATTGACTGAGCAAAAAGTACTGTACTGTTTCCACAATCCCTGAAGGGTCAAAGGTTATCAAGTTAAATAGTTGCTAGACACTATTCACTCCTTGGGAAGGTGGGGGGGCTTATGGTGGCACTGTGAGCTAACTGGTCTATAGGCTGACAGATCCTGTGGGGGTGTCCGGAATCAGTCTAGACACCAATCCCTCAGTTTATGTGTCCAACAAAAGCTCAGATCCTACGTATTTTTAGGAACTATACGACATGGCGCCGCCAACATTGGTATGGTTCTTATTTAATGGTCAAATCTGAGTAGTTCAGTTGTGCTTTCTCAGAGACCCCTACTCACATTTAAACAGAGACGTCAGGAGAGGGAAGGGAAATCTACCACAGCTGAGTAGGTATATCCTGTGTACTGGCTGTGGGTTTTTCAAGCTTAAAGGATTATAGTTCCCCACACTGTGTAAAACTTTATCTCTATTCCTTATTACTTCCTCCCACAATGTCAGTCACTGGAGATGGTACTGCAAATACAGTGGAAAAAGATCAGGAAGTTGAGCTTAACATTCCAGAAAATTGCAGACATGCAATTATGATGATTTTATCACAATACGGCCTCCCGGCAATGAGTGGTAGTGTTACCTTCGTGTTTGAGGCACATGGGGCATTCAGAACAGAGTTATTCTATTCTTGGGTCAATTTCCCACCTGCAGATGCATGCAGACCTGTGTTTCATCCTTACATTGAAGAAAAGACACCTAAAGAATATTCCATATGTGAACATAGAAGTCCTGTTAACATACCTAGAGCATATTAATATGGTATAAAGGCACCCTCCCCAACACCACAACAAATGTGAGACTCGGTCCGCTCAGCAGAGAAGGAGCGACCTGGCCGGTCCTAGCTGCTGACACACCACATCCAGAGATAGATACATTGCAAACAGCAGAATTAAGTACACTTTACATTGACGTAGTAAAACTGTACAGAAACCTTACACAGTTCAGAATGCGTACACTTACAATTCAACCTGGGAGGATTACTCAAGCTGGTCAACCTCAAATGACTACGATAAATATCAGCCACCAAACACTGAACGCGATTATGAGAAGAATGCCCATTAAACGTGAGCAAATGCCGTTCTGGATAGCATAGAAAATAGCACAGCTTGAAGCAGTATTTCCCTATACGGTCCTGCAGGAAAAACACTGAATATTAACAATTTGCTTGCCAATGGGAATAGCTCCCCCAATAGAGAATTGCACCACTTAGGGTACAGTTTTTGCTGCCATTGGAACCATAACTCATGATACCCCCTCAATAACAGTGATACCAGAAGTATTGAAACAAATACAGAATGAGTAAGGGGCAGAACCCGTCCTGGCCTGGTAGGTAATTTTGCCAAATGTATGACGTTACAACACATACATTTACAATGCATGCACTTACAATGCAGTTTTTACATCGCAACAACAGTAGGGTAAGTATTGGATAGTGTAGGGGTACTAAGCATTGTAATGGTATGCGTTGTAATGCCTGCGTTGTAGTGATATGCAATATAGTGTCATGCGTTGTAATGGTATGCGTTGTCGTTCCTGCTTTGTAGTGACATGCGTTGTACAGGATGTTGCGATGTAATGACTCTGTTGTAAGTGTAGTGTGATGTAATGACTGTGTTGTAAAGGTTGTTTCCCAATTTTGCCCAGGCATCAGCAATTATGTTAACTAACATAAAAGGGAAGGCAGCAGCGGTGGCTATACACCAACAACTGAGGGAAGTCACTCCTTCACAACAGGAGTGAGAACGACCTAAGATTATGGAAGAAACCTATACTTCGCTGGGTAGAGATAACTTGGGAGCTAGACATGGGAAACCACAAGTGACAAGTAATTCTGAAAAGGATAACTCAAAGCAAGCACCCGATTCTTCTAAAAAGAAATGGGATATCAAACAATCAGAAAATAGTAAGCAGAATGCATCACTGTCACAGGCGGGTCTCCTCAACAGGGGACCGCTGAGGAAAAATTACAATCTTAAGAACCGTAATAATATCAAAAAACCTGATAAGTATCAGGAAACTGATACATGTGCCTCTCGTTCCTTTCAGAGTTCATCAAAACACTCGGAGAGGCGAGAATGGTCAGAACAATGACCAGAAGAGCAAGACAAGGCAAAAGGGGAAACACATCACACTTCAGACTACATTATCAAGCAAGAAGATAAACCTAAAACTAAACCTCAATTTAAAAATAAGAAGGTAGCTGGCCTTAAAATAAGAAATGCCCAGGCTACTGAGGACTCTGCTTCTGAACGGGGAATAGGCTCTGACAATGTTAGGCAGCAGTTTATTTATCGGAGTCCCGCGGTGCCGTGGAGAGACGCCAAGTTGGTTAGTTGACGTTCTAGCTCTCTGGCACATGGGCTTATTTACATGTGTGCTGCATGGACGCCCAGCGCCTTAGGGGTTCCTGTGATCGTGTTTGTTGTTTAATTGCCTATTTGCACATTTTTCTTGATTCCTACCCGCATACCTGCATTTAAACAATTTTAAAAGTACTTTTTGCACTTTTCACTGCATCCTGCACCTACCTATGCTGATGCTGCTCACTGGGCGAGGGGCTTCAGTTTATTTCTCGTAGTCCTGCGGTGCCATGGAGAGGCGCCATTTTTGGTTAGTTGGTGTTCTAGCTCTCTGGCACACGGGCTTATTTAAATGCGCACTGCACGGACGCGCAGCGCCTTAGGGGTTCCTGTGATTGTGGTTGGTGTTTAAGTGCCTATTTGCACATTTGTCGTAATTCCTACCCGCATTTAAAACATTTTAAAACTAGTTTTTGCACTTTTCATTGTATCCCACACCTACCTATGCTGACGCTGCTCACGGGGCGAGGGGCTTCAGTTTATTTCTCGGAGTCCCGCGGTGTCGTGGAGAGACGCCATTTTTGGTTAGTTGGCGTTCTAGCTTTGTGGCACAAGGGCTTATTTAAATATGTGCTGCACGGACGCGGAAGCATGCAGCGGGCGCGCCACTTGCGCGCTGATTGCGCGCCTAAGGCAAGCCCGTCTGCGCCCACCAGCGTCCCGGAGGTGGCCAGCACCAGCCATGCTGCTCGAAAGCCCTTGGGGGCTGAGCTGAGAAGAAGTTATTCTGGGGCCATGCTAAGAGCGCTGGATGCTGACGCGGCTGCCACCTTTGTAACTGGGACGTGACTGTGACACCGACAGCCGCCTGCCCTGTGTTTGGCTTCATATTGGGATGGGGGTTTGTTCGCCCGGTTAATGAGGTTAGTTTACCTGACCAGCGGGCAAAGGACCTCTCTATTTTGGCAGCCATGATCAATGCCCGCTCTCTTAGGAAACATCATACATACGTTTATGATCTCGTGGAGGACAACTCTCTAGATATGCTGTTCCTAACGGAGACTTGGCTCGATCCCACTTCCGACCCCTTGCCATTCCAGTGGGCCATAAGATCTCGGGGAGGGAGAGGTGGTGGTGTGGCCATTATATATAAAGACTAATGGGATCTTCGTTTGGGGGATACTTCGGCTTGGGGTGGCTGTGAGGTGCTTTAGTTTAGCATCCACTTTTCAGCCCATTTTACCTTGGGGGCCTCCCTGATCTATAGGCCCCCTGAACCCGTGGGTTTATTTCTGAGACTTGTGGGGGCGCTATTGTTTCTAGAGCGGTCAGATTTTCCAACTATATGGTAGTGGGCGATATTAATATCCATCTAGATCGACCAGAGACCAAGGAGGTGACTGACCTGCTGGATATATTACAACTGGCACAACTTAACCAGCATGTCACCCTTCCTACTCATCAGGGCGGCCATCTATTGGATCCGATCGGTACCAATTTCCCTATTGTTATGAGGGACTTTTGCCCGGTGTCCCGGTCAGGTCACTTTATATCCCACTTTTCTTGGGTGGTAGTTAACGCAGAGACACAGACGCGCTCCTACCAGAAGCCAGCTTTTTGGAAAATTAATCCTCTGGAATCTAGTCGGGCTCTGGAATTTTCTAGGCCCATCCTGTCAGGAGATTTTGAGAAGTATCTGGTGTGGTTTACAGGCTGGGTGTCTCGTGCAGCAGATTCTGTGGCCTCTCTTCGGCCCGCCAGACCAGCTAGAGATGCGCCCTCTAAGCCTTGGTTCAATTCGGCTCTTAAAGCTGCTAAGCATGACTGCAAGATTTTGGAGCAGGCTTTGCGCAGGAGTAGGTATTGCCCCACGGCCAACAGGTAGCTTAGAGCAATGCAAAACGTTTATTATGATGCCATTGCCTTGGCTAAAGGGCAATTCTTTGCAGCCCGTATTGACTCTGCTAGGAACAACTCTAAATAAATCTTTGCTATAGTACAGAGCTTTACGTCTCCGCTGGCCCAATCAAGTGTGACTCCTTCCTTGGCCTGATGTAACACGCTCTCTAGCTGTTTTAGAGATAAAATTCAGGCCATCCAGGCTACATTTCCTACTGGCAATGGCAGCCGTGAGGGGTTCTTGGCGGGGCAACTTGCTGCCTCTACCTGCTCTCTGTCAGCATTTAGAGCTGTCAACCCCTTGGAATCTCTTAAAATCCTAGGGGGCTTAAGTCTGGTTCTCCTTCGGACTCCTGCTCGGCCAGGCTTCTGGCAGTGGTGGCTGAGAGTGTAAATATAGAAGTGAACTTTATCATCAATCTATCTCTTCTTCCGACGGCAGCCATTCCTCCGATGTGGAAGCAAGCTAAGATCCTGCCACTCCTTAATTCTTTGGATCCCCTTAATTGAGGGAACTATCTGCCTATCTCCCTCCTTCCAGCTATAGCCAAGTATGTGAGAAGGTGGTCAATAAACATCTTACAGAGTATGTGGAGAGTGAGGAACTTCTGCACCTTAGCTCAATCAGGGTTTCAAGTCTCTCACAGCACTGAGACTGTCTTACTAGAGGTGTCTGAGGCCATTCAGGAGTGTCCTGATGCCGGCGGGAGAGCGGCATTAATTTTGCTGGATCTCTTGGCGGCGTTCGATACGGTGCCTCATGCTCTTCTCTTGGCCCGACTAGAAGCGATTGGTGTGTCGGGAGCTGTTTGGGGAGGCGCATTGAGCAGACATGGCTCCCCCCTTCTCCTCCTCCTCCCCTCAGCTGGTCATTACTGGAGTCCCACAGGGTTCCTCCCTTAGCCCTCTCCTCTTTAACATCTATGTTACGCCATTGATATATCTGGCAAAGGAGCTTGGGGCTAGGGTGATGGCCTATGTGGACGATACCCAGTTGCTTTTTAACTGGGATAAAACTACAGACTCCATTTCAGCAGCACAACAGTGCCTTGCCTCCATTTTTAAATGGTTGGTGGATGCACAGCTTAAGTGCAATGAACAGAAGTCAGAGATCTTGCTATTTGGCAAGTTCCCCTCTGACTTCAGAGAGCAGCTGTGGCCGCCTGATTCTCCGCTGCTCCTTTCTATGGGTCTGCCCGCTAAAACCTGGGCGTCTGGTTCGATGAGAGTCTTTCCTTTTCGGCACACATTAAGAAACTGGCCTGCTGTTGCTTCGGCCTTCTTGACTCTCAGGAATTTGTTTCCACTTCTTCCGCAGGCAGCTAAAGAAACTGTTACGTGAGCTTTAATTCTGTCAAGTTTAGATTATGCCAATGCCCTTTACGCTGGTGCCTGGCTACCTGCTCAAAAGGCTTCAGGGGGTTCAGAATACAGCAGCCAGACTGTTATTGAGCATTTCGGCAAGGACCAGTGTGGTTCACCAACTTCGCTCTCTGCACTGGCTCCCCGTGGTGGACAGGGTCAAGTTTTAATCTCTGGTTCTGGCCCATCGTGCTCTTCACGGGTGTGGCCACCTCTATCTTCAGAGGCGTTTCTCTTTCTATGTTCCTTCGTGAGCTCTTCGATCCATGTCCCTTCGCTTTGTCCGGGTTCCGCGGTTTAAGTTTCAGAGGCTAGGGGGCAGTTCTTTTGCGGTGAAGGTTAGTGTGGCCTAGAATGCCCTCCCCCTTGCCTTGTGGGCTATCCAGGATCCAGCTGTGTTCAAAAGGAAACTTCAGACCCACCTCTTTGCTTGATAGTCTCTTTCTGCACCCCTTTGGCATCGCGCCAGGACACTCAGGAGTATCTGAGCGTGTTATAAATGGGTATAACATAACAGCACAGCAGAAGTAACAATAGCTCGCCAGAACCTGATAGAATTTCTGGCGACAGCAGCGTTGAATGAACACATCACAATGGAGACGCCAGATTCAAGGGTAAGTTTCTCACATCGTTTACATGAAATTACATTCCAAATGGGGGGGGTCATACCCAGGAAAGTGAACAGTCCCTTTTGGGAGAACCTGGAATATCAATATGACATCCTTTTGGCTGACAGAGATTGGGCGCCTGGGTTCATTATGAAGTGGCCTAAGGTGGAAGATGTAATTTTGCCAGCTTTCACCGACCTCTTTCCAGAGTCACTTAAACATTCATACGTGCAGGAGTGGGCATTAGCACTAGCTCCCGCACTTTACTGCAATCATGTAGGGTGGGATGCTGAGTCACCTCAAAATGAAATCCCATTACACAGAGGCAGTACCAAATTAAACAAGACGCAAAGAAACAAGTCAGGGAGATCTTAGATCAACTTGAGTACCGAGCTTTGATTGAAAACTGTAACTCTTCCTTGAATAATCCTTTGTTTCCCGTAATGAAACCTGACAATTCATACCGTCTAGTTTTAGACTACAGGCAATTGAACACATGCACATGAACATTTGCTGTACAAAATGCATGCAGTGCTGCATTCAAGAATAACATTGAGTAAAAAAATACAAAACAACGCTAGATATCTCAAATGGTTTTGTCTGCGAAAACATAGCGCCTGGAGGCAGATATTTGACAGAATTTTCGTCCCTCTGCTCGCTACGCAAATTCTGTAGACTGCCCCAAGGGTATAAGAATAGCCCTGGGTTGTTCTCAGCAAGAGCAACAGAGTTACTTCAAAATTGTGATGAGGAGGCATTGTCCTACATAGGTGATATTTATCTGACGGACGATGAACAGTGTGTACAACATAATTCTGGTATTCACCAATGTAGGCTACAAGTTTAACTGTAAAAAATCGAAAATTGGCCTCCGTAATGACCTATTTTTGGGATATGACTTATCAAGTGGAGGGAAAAGCCTGGCTGCTAATTTTTTTTAGAAAAGTGTGCACTGTTCCACCCTCCAAGGACTCTGAAACATTTACAATCCATTTTAGTATTCCTAAATTTTGGCAGAATATACATTTTGGATTAAGCTGAATGGTTAAACTTTTCTTTTTCCATTTAAAACTATCAATGCCTAAGCGCAATGCACAACACCTAAGTTCCCACATAGTTGAATAAACCAGCACTGCCAAGGTATTTTATATGCGGGGCAGAAGAAGAGAGCATGTAGCTCTGTCTCTTCCTAAGAGTTGCAAGCAGGGCATCCACTTGAGCTGGTATTAGACCATTTATTTATAAAGGCATGGAGCGGTAAGGTCTGGTTGGATGTCATCCATGAAAGGTTCCAGGCTATACTCATCTTTAATCTGCATAAAGTCGTCTGTCAAGTGGCCGCAAAACTAGCTTTCCTGGGTGACAGAAAGTTCATATATTCTGTAAGATCTTGCCAATTCCAACCATGAAATCAGGGGACATGATTCCTCAGGTGTGCTCTATAGATCTATTTTTCCCAGTTTGGTACAAAGGTCCCGTATGTGCTTGAGCCAGGGTATTTTTGTAGTGCCTGGTATGCTTAATAGCTCTCTGAGTTCAGATCGATAGATGGTCAGTTCCGGGGTTGCCTATGACCGCCGCCAAAAGGTTACGGGTCTGAGAGCGATCTATTCGCTAATTGGCCTCATGCCCAAATCCAAGCGTAATGGGGTGAAGGAGTGCTGGAAGGGAGGCTCAGCAGCTGCCTCATAAAATTGTTCTCTATCTTGCTCAGGCTGGTGGTCGCGCAGTGCCTCCACAATTCTGCCCCATACAGTGTAGCCCCCCTTGCTTGTGTTTTGTAGATTTCAGCTACTGGCCCGCTGGTTTGAATGTAGACATGCTATATAATTTTGTGAGCCCCCCTCTGTCTGAGCTAACTTGAGGCTTACCTTGGTAATCTACGGCCCCACTACAGATGCTCTGACAAAGTGACGCCTAAGTAGTCAAAGACCGTCACTCTTTCAGGCAGGATGCCATTCAAAGATGGGTTAGGGTGAGACTTGTTAGAAGGATTGAAGACCATATAATTGGTCTTCAATGTATTGAAGACTGGACTGATCACAGGGCCATTGTCTTTGGTATACACACTCGGCCTGTGAACCATCTTCCCTCCAAGCCACGTATTAGGATAGGGACCCGTTCTTGGAAGAATGCTGATATCCCCCAGATGCTAGACATCTTGACACTATCCTCCCCCATAGGAGGAGCCAACTCTGCCCCCTTAGCCTCAGATTTCCAAGATTGGATTCGGAACGCTGCTGATCTAGTGGCCCCGGAGAAGCTTATACGGCCCAACAGAATATCTCCGTCGGCGGTTTGGTACACCGAAGAGCTAAGGCTCCACCGACAATACTGTAGGAACTTAGAAAGGCGATGGAGAAAATTTTATTGCCCCATAGCCAAGCAATCCTACAAAGATGCCCTGACAATATATAAAAAGCCTATTACGGCTCGAAAAATGATCTTTTTTTCGGCCCAAATAGAGAATGCCAGGAATTCTGCCAGAGAACTGTTCTCAGTGGTCACCACCCTGTCCACCCCCTCTTCGGGTCCCGGGGCTGAACCATCTCAGTTTCTCTGCAACGCCCTGTCCAGCTTTTTTATCTCTAAGTTGGCAGATATTTACTCATCTTTTACTGGGGATGCAGGGATAAGATCTGGAGTCAGCAGTAAGGAAAAACTTGTCACTGACCATGATCCCCTCTCCTTTTTTGCCCCCGCCATGCAAGATCAAATCAGCAGACTTGTCTCTACCATTAAGTCGGGCTCTCCCTTGGACCCCTGCCCCCCCTTCAGTGATGGCCGATCTAAGTGAGGTGATTTCTCCCCCACTTATGGAAATTTGTAACACCGCTTTTCAAACTGGTCACTACCCTGCCCCGTGGAAGAAGGCAGTGATTAAACCTCTTTTGAAAAAACCCTCCCTGGATCCCACTGCTCTGACCAGCTATAGACCTATTGCTTGCCTCCCCTTTCCTGCCAAAATATGCGAAGCACTGATGAATAAACAGCTCTCAGAGTTCGTCGATACTCACCAACTTCTCGACGAAACGCAGTTTGGCTTTAGAAGGGGGCATGGAACTGAGACCGCTTTAATAAAGGCCTCAGATGAGATCAGATCCATCATGGACCAGGGGGGTGTGGCCGTTTTGATTCTTTTGGACTTATCCGCAGCCTTTGACACGGTCGACCATGCTATTCTGGTCGACCGTGTCACAGCTCTGGGGATAAATGGTATGGCTAGAGAGCTTATTTCATCTTTTCTCGCCAACCGTACCCAGACAGTGAAGTTGGGTAATTTTTACTCTCCTGTCTCTGCACTCCCTTGTGGAGTCCCACAAGAAACTTGTTTTGTCTAAATTGCAGTCCATACAGAATGCGGCTGCTAGAATTCTTTTGGACATCCCTCGCCGTCAGCCTACCACTCCTGCCATTCGTCATCTCCACTGGCTAAGAGTAGAGGGCCGCATTAAATTTAAGGCCCTCTGTATTGCCTATAAGGCATTACACGGCGTCGGACCTAAGTTTCTGACTGAAGCATTTCAGTTGTACACCCCTAAAAGGCAGCTGAGATCTGCTAACACCTGCCTCCTGCCGGTACCTCGGACAAGAACAGCAACTTGGGGAGATAGACGCTTCCTGGTTGCTGCGCCTAAGCTTTGGAACCTTTTGCCACTTACTATCAAAACTGCCCCTAATCTGATGAGCTTCCGTAGGCTCCTAAAGACATGGCTGTTCAACCAGTGAGCCTGATGTTTGGTCCCTCTAGCCTCCACATGCGCCGAGACACCTTCGGGTATTTGTATGCGCAATAAAAATATCATAAATAAATAAATAAATAAATTGATCTCCAACCCCCTATTCTTGCAGAAGACTTCAAAGCTATCAAGGATGTGTTGGATTCCCATTGGCGTCTTTGAAAATTGAAGGGTATCATCAACGAATATCATCGCAGGGAACTTACCAGAGGCAAGCCTCAGGGCATCGTTGTCCTTCACCTTCCTAAGTTGGTTAATGAGTCTGTTTTTGCAATGACAAAATAAAGTGGGTGCAAGAACGTAACCCTGTCGCACAACTTTGTTGACAGGAAAGAGGGGAGTTAATTCAACATATTTCCCATGCCTCACTTGGCCGAATTTTTTTTTTGCATGAAGCCTCTCTAGAATGCTAAGGTGATAAGATGGGATTCCCAGCTCTCTGAGTACCTCCCAGAGTTTGTCCCTCAGTACGAGATCAAAAGCTGACTTCAGATCTACAAATATTAAATAGAGACTGCCACCCTATATTGTCACCGTTTTCCAGAAAAGAAGTTGTAGTCTAAATATCTGGTCAATGGTAGAGGTGTTTTTCTGGAGCCGGCTTGGTAGTGACTCAGGATCTCTTCTTCATCCATCCGTTCTTGGAGGGAATCAAGAAGCACCCGAGCAAAAAGTTTCTGGCTGACATTGATTAAGCTAATTGGCCTGTAGTTTATAGGCAGAAGGGTACAGCCTTTTTTAAAGACTGGGACGATTTCTGCCCCAAGCCAAGTATCAGGGGGGTCCATGCCGCTCATAATGGCATTGAATAGGGCCCACAAATATGGTCCCAAAATTTTAGGCTCCTTCCGAAAAAGGTCCCCAGGTAGTTTATTTAGGCCCGGTACTTTATTGCAAGGTAGTTTGCTGATAGCATTTAACACCTCAGACAAGGTGATCCCCGTGACCTGAGGAAGCTCAATAGACATTATTAAGGGTTCGACATTTATGGTTGAAGCTTTCTTGTCTGAGTATAGAGACTGGAATAGTTCTCCCAGTCTTCGGATGCTATATTTGTCTCAATGGCTGGCTTCCCTTTCTTGTCGCCTGGGCCAACTATTGCCCAAAAGGTTTTAAGATCTTTTATTGGCTAGTGCAACTACATCATAATCAGACCTGATGTTTCAGTCCAACATTGGACACAGGAACACACAGAGATTCTTTGTTCCGTACAAGCTGACATGATAACTTCCAAACACTTACACACACGTGGAAACACCACTAATTTGGTGATCCGTGTTATTGCAGGTCATTCAGGTCCTTCAGGTCATTCAGGGTACACTCACCTCACCTTCAATGAAGGTTAAACTGTACCCATTGCATACAAATCACATTTGTACACAAACGCTGAAATGCATTTTGCATCCACGGAAAAGCTACTGACAGCGATACAAACTGCTAGTGAGAAAAAGAGCACTAGCACAGGGGAAAAGCATATTTGTCGTGACTCCCGTACTAATCTTAGAGGCTGTTACCAAAGCAAGCATTCCAGATGCAAAAGCATTGCATCCACGATGGATACACTGGGCTAAATCTCTCACTGCTACAGATGTAGTCTACACATTTGATTCTACATTAAAAACGCAAACATGCCTGCAGTACGAACAAGAATATACTCTCCTGAATTAAATAATGCTTCTAGATCAGTATGAATACATCATTTATATGGACGGATCTGCCCAGCCTGCTGTAGGAAGTAAAGAGCAGTTAAGTGAAGCATGTGTAATTGTGAAGGGACGAATGTGGGGCAGCGTGTTATGTCCTAACAGTACACAGACGTAGTCTCTAGGAAATGTTATAGCACAGCCGGCAGAACTAAAAGCCCTGATACTGGCACCAAGAAATACACATTGGTAATTCCCCTCACTTATTGTGTGTGATTAATTGTCATGCGGAGTTGGGTCTATTGCATATGGAAGATGTCATTGGCATCCAGCCATTTCTCCTCTGGCATCACATTTGGACCACAGAACAGACCAGCCTAAATCGCCAAGTGATCAGAGACTGCTGTGCATTAGATGGGGCCTCTCACATAGGATGGCTCATGTATATTAAAGATTTGTCCTGTAAATTGGGCCATCCAGAATATTTTGATAACCCCAGCTGCCTGACTAAATTAAACAGGAAAGTCCTGAAACGTATTTGCCTGCATTATCTCGAAAACAAAAGTTTAAACACAGAGATTCAAAAATTCTCAGTCTTGGCACACCAAAACATTCTGACCACTTTTAAGATACAGCCGTACTTAACATATGTAAACCCTGATTTTGGTAGATTTTTATTAACATGTTTTAGGATGTCCTTTGTTCATAGGATGTTTAGCTTTCCAATAATTAACGATTGGTCCAGGTAATTGTCTAATTGCCCATCTGATGACCTGTCTGCACAATCTACCATACAGGTCTTATTTTTTTGTAAATTTTACGCATACCAGAGGAAAAGGTGGATTCTCCCGGTGCTCACAACATTAGGCCTGAAACAATGTCGCCCTGCTTTCCTAGTTATGCAATCTCTGGGGGAAGAGCTCATAACTTTATCCATTACATTGTTTTTAAAGTCTGTTTCTAAATGTAGAAAGACTATTTTTATGTAAGAACGTGTACTGTAAAATCAATTTTTTTTACTTTGTGGTTCTTCTTTTTTAATTTCAAATGTGTTTTATTGATTTTAAGAGCAACAATTAGCATCACAGTACAATAGAAAGGCAGCTGGCATATAAGGCAGTCGAGACAGACAGGTACGTCTTCTCTGCAAATCGAACAGTAGGCTAGGTACATTTGCCAAAGCAGAGGTATAGTGCCAAGGCTGCAAATGTCAAGCGCAGTGAGGGAACAAAACTGTGGGAACAGAAACCAGGAACCCATCCCCATCCCCAATTCCCCCCACCCTTCCCACCCTAACCAGTGTGCCGTACTTGTGAAACACTCACGGATGCATTCACATAATAAGTATCGCAGTTACCCATGGGATCACGGAGGGTCATGTGTAGTCTCTGTAAATCGCAGTAAGCGGAGGTATCTGGGGCAGGTGATCTCGTTAAACTCTTTGGACAGGAGGGAGAGCAGCGGTATCCAGATATTTCGAAATGCAGTCGTGGTGTGTGTAAGTGTGGCCTGGATACGTTCCATCCCCAAGGTAAACCAGATTTTGTGTAGCCACCCCGTGTGAGTGGGCCTGGTGGTTGAACCCCAGAGTGACAGAACATGTTGTGTTGCAGCCTGCATTGGCAATCCCCATTTGACGACCCCTGGGGGATTTCAGGGGAAAAGTGAATGCGTTAGGTAGGCCTAGGATAGTGTAAGCTGGGAATCTCGGGATTTCAGTATCAAAGGTAGAATCAATGTCATCCAGGGCCGTCTTCCAGTAGTCCTGGACTTCACAGCATTCCCAGAGGAGATGAGTCAAGGTGCCCCGTTTCCTGCATCCCCTCCAGCACAACGCACTCCGTGTTGGGTTACCCTTATTGAGCCGGACCGGAGTGAGGTGCCAGTACATGGCCAGTTTCGCTGCCGCTTCTCCACCTGCGGTGTTGCGAGTGGTGTGGGAGGCTCTATAGTATATGTAACTCCAGTCCCTGGGTGATAGGGCCCTTCCCAGTTCCGCCTCCATGCGCTTCTGGCCCACTGTCTCGCCCGAAATGGCTGGAAGTGTGAGCATTTTGTAGAGGTCTGAGATAAGATGCCTATCCGAGTCTTTTGTCACCAGCCATGTCTCGAAGTCCGTCATACGTCTACCAACTAGGGGGGCGTAATCCGGGTGTGTGAGCCAATGCCGAAGTTGAAAATATTGGAATAGGTGGGGGGAGACAACGTCGTAGCCCTGAGTTATGTCCGAGAGGGGAAGAAAGCCCTGCAGGTCAAAAAGGCGGCCGGCGGAGCGGCAGCTGGTGCCACGCCATTGCGGAAAGGCGTGAGGGTCAGTGCCCAGCGGGAATTCCGGGTTATCCAAGATGGGGGTGAGTGGGGAGGGAAAGGTTGTCAACCTCCTTTTGACAGCGACCGCATCCCAAACCTGCATGATGGTACGAGTGATGGGTGATTGCAAGAGGTATCGCGGCCTGTGCTGCTGGAGGAGGAACGGAACTTTCCAAAGGGACGTCTGGGCCATCGCCCTATCTTGAAATAGCCACCGTTTCTCATATTCCGGCCTATACCACTCCACCAGGTAACGGAGTTGGGAGGCCTGGAAGTATTGCAAAAGGTTGGGGATCCCAAGACCCCCCTCGTCTGCGCTCCGGTATGCTAGCCGCTTATGTAAGCGTGCCCGCTTTCCTTCCCAGATGAAATGGTGGAAAGCGGCTTGTAGGTTTGCGATGGTGCCAGCTGGAGGTAGCACCGGGAGGGTCTGAAAAATGTACAGAATTTTGGGCAGAGCCGACATCTTCACTGCCGCGACACGTCCCAACAGGGAAAGGGGTTGCTTGGACCAGCGCGTGAGGTCGGTCCGGATTTGGGAGGTGAGGGCTGCGTAGTTGAGAGCTACCGTCGACTCTGTAGAGGAGGTGAGAGTAATGCCCAGGTATGGGAGTTGTGTGGTCGACAGTAAACCTCCCCCGTATGCGGGCGCGTTTGTTCGTGGTTAGGCATTTTTGCCCAGTGGTAATATTAGGGATTTCCCCCTGTTGATTTTGAAGCCGGAGACAGCTCCAAAAGACTCTAGTTCTCCCAGGAAGGCGGGGATAGAACAGTCCGGACGGTCCAGAGCGGCTATGATGTCGTCGGCGTAAAGGCCGATCGCATGAGGTTCTCGGCCGAAGGTGATGTCATGGATAGCAGGGTTGTCGCGAATCTTTTGTGCAAGGTGCTCCACGTACAGAGCGAACAGGAGAGGCGAGAGGGGGCACCCCTGCCTCATATCACGCTGGATCTCAAAAGGGCCCAAGTGTAGGCCACCCAGGCGGACCCGAGCTTGAGGACGGTAGTAACAGCTCGTTATCCAGGACTGAAAGCAGTCCCCTAGCCGAAAGCGCGTTAAGACCCGTTGTAAGTAGGTCCAGTCGACCCGGTCAAACGCTTTTTCAGCTTCAACAGCCAGCAGTGCAGAATCCGAGTTTTGGAAGTGGACCTTGTCGATCAAATGGAGTATCCGTTTAGTGTTACCGCTACATTGGCGATTTGGAACAAAGCCCGATTGGTCGGGTTCCAAGATCCCAGGCAGACATGGACCAAGACGCACCACCAGAACACCCGTAAAGAGTTTCAGGTCTAGGTTAAGTAAGGAGATAGGGCGGAACGCAGAGCATTGCGTGGGTTTCTTACCCGGTTTAGGCAGCACCACTATCTCGGCTGCCAGCATATCCGGGGGGATGGAGCTTGGGCCCTCAAAGGAGTTGAAGAGCCGGGTGAGAACAGGAGCCAATAACTGGCTGAAGGTTTTGTAAAATCCGGCTGAGAAGCCGTCTGGCCCCGGGGATTTGAGAGGGCGAAGGCGGGATATAGCAGCGAGCACCTCATCTAGGCGGATGGGGGCATCCAGGGCGTCCGCGCTCGCCTGAGACAGCGCTGTGACCTTCGCAGACTCCAAATAGGCGTCGACGTCTTCCGGTGATACAGAGTCGGCCTTGTATAAAGAGGCATAAAAGGTCCGGAACGCCTCCGCAACCTGGGTCTCCCCAGTGATGTCTAATCCTGAGTCATCCGTGAAGCTGGAGATCTTGGAATGTTGGGTTTTAGCCTTCAAGGCACTAGCAAGTAAGCGGCCAGTTCTGTTCCCCTCGACTTAATAGGTATGACGGAGGTGAAGAGCAGCAAATTCCACCCTGTCTGTATCTAGGCTGGCTAGCTGGGCTCTGGCGGCTTTCAGTTGTCTCCAGACCCGCGGGGGCGCCGGTGCGGCTATGAACCCTCTCCAGTTCAGAGACCCGAGCAGTGAGTTCATCCCTCTTTGCCTTGCGGACCTTGGACTCTGCCGCTGCTATCGCGATAAGTTCACCGCGGGCCACCGATTTCAGGGCTCCCCATAGGGCCGACACCGATGTTTCCGAGGTATCATTAATGGCCAGATACTCAGTGATGCCCGTGTGAAGCTGCTTAGCTACGTCCGGCCGCTGTAGGAGGGTTTCGCGCAATCGCCACGATCCAGGGGGGCGGGTGGATTTGGGGACCTTGGACGACAACTCAACCGCGTCATGATAAGACAGGGCCGCCGATGCAAACGTCACTGAAGGTGGCAAATAGTTCAGAGGAACCCAGGTAGTGATCCAACCTGGTGTAGGTGCGGTGTACGTGGGAATAAAAAGTGAATTGCGGTGTGTTGGGATGTGTGGCCCTCCAGAGATCCACCAGACCCCTCTCATGTAGCCACTCCTTACCGGTGGCTGTAATAGCGCCTGTATCCCCATAGCGATGCCCTGACCTGTCCATATTTGTGTCCATTACTAGACTGAGGTCTCCCCCTATGAGCAAGAGGGGATTAGAGGATTGAAGCGATTCGGAAACGGCGCCTTTTAAAAAGGCCTCCTATCCTGTGTATGGGGTGTAGAGGGAGACGACCGTTAAGTGCTGGTCCCCTATTAGAAAGGTGTACGCTAAAAGCCTGCCTTTAATCTCCCACATCCTATCCCTCACACTACCCCGGAAGCGCCTGGACACCAGAATAGCCACCTCTGCCTTCTTCACTGGGAGAGATGAAAAAAACTGCTGGGGGAAGGCACGGGAGCGCATTCTGTGCCAGTCTTTAGGTAAGAGGTGGGTCTCCTGTAATAAACAAATGTCGGCCCCGGAGTTCTCCAGGTATGAGATCACAGCCCTCCGTTTAACAGGATTGTTCAAGCCCTTCACATTAGGGGTTAATACCTTCAAACTGGAATCTAACCTAGGAAGGCAGGCGAACTGTGTGCTATATGAGTGGAATCCCACTTCCGTGTCAGATGGAGACATAATGAGCGTCCTAGCCCTGCAAAACCCCCAGGCACACTGGTTCCCTCCCGCAAACCCTCTCCCAACCTCAGCCCCATCTCAGTCCCAACAGACCCTCCCCTCCCCCCCTCCCCACCCCCGGAACCCCAACTCCCCAACCCGGAGGTTCAACACCCCCCACCCACCACCCACCCCCCAACACCCAAACCATGAGAATGCATAGTCCTAGTCCTGTCAGTAAACACAGGGCCGTGGTAAAGTTACTTACAAGGGTCATGTCCAGCGGCAACCATCATGGCCCCCCACTCATCACGCCCCAGCCCATGAGCATGCTATGTGCTATGATTAACCCCCCCACAGGGTGTAGAAATCAGTCAGAGGATGATGTTTCCCTGGCCACCTCTGCGACGGCTGTTGCTCTCTCCTGCGTGATGACGGGGGCTTCAGGCTTCAAGCGCTTGGCCGGGGATCGTCTACGACCCACTATTTGCCAGCCACCTCTGGAAGGCCCTTGCGATGATCTCACCAGTGGCGCGTCCTCCTCCAAGTCAACTCCCAATAAAGCACAAGTGTCCTTGAGCGAACGCATCTGTTGTAGGGCCCCATTCCACTTAAATATCAGCCGGAACGGGTGTCCCCAAGTGTATGGAACCTCTTGTTGCCGTAAAAAATCAGTCGCCACTTTGAATGCTTTACGCTTTTGTAGAGTAATGGCTGAGAGGTCCTGATACAGGGCGACAGTGTGACCCTGAAACTGAAGAGGTTGCGCCCGCCTGGCTTCCCGAAGAATCCGCTCCTTGAGCGGGAAGTCAGGGAGAAAGGCTAAGATGTCTGGAGACGAGGCGGTAGTGTGCCTGGGGAGCCCCACTCTATGTGCCCTGTCTATCCGAATGACGAAGTCGGCAGGCTCCCCCAAGATGTTCCGGAAGAGGTCCTGCAGGTAGCCAGTGACATCTGACCCTTCCGTTTTCTGAGGGACCCCCTGGACCATTATGTTGTTGCAACGGGACCGGTTTCCAGGTCCTCTGCATGGGCCTGAAGGTCTAGCTGTTGATCCGTGAGTCTCAAGACTTCCTGCTGGAGCTGTTCGATCTCGTTGCTCCTCATCTGGTCAGCCTCCTCAATGGCGACCACTCACTCCCCAAGTCCCTCCACATCTCTCCTGAGCTCCCTGACCTCCCCGGCCACTTCCTGCTTCAGGGACTTAAAGTCATCTCTAAGGGAGTTGAACAAGGTCTCCAGAAAGGACCTGGTGATGGGCGTGTCTTCTCCAGGTAGCGCCGGCGGTGTTCTTGCGGCTACAGGAAAGGGCGGCTCTTTGCCAGTCTTGGGTTGGGTTTTTGCCAGCATCTCCGGAAGTGTCTGAGTCCCTTTCTTCCCCCTGAGGCCCGCCATGTCGTGTCGAGCCGCTGGACCGATCCCCCATGCCAGCCTTCAGGGATTTCGGGGGTAACTGTTGAGGCCCGAAGAACTCAAGCGCGTCTGCAGTCTGCGACGTTGCGGATGGCAACGCAGCCCCGTAGCCGCGATTCCGCAGCCGCAATCTCAGGAGCCGTCAATGGGGAGTGAGGCGGTAGATCGCTGATTCAGGAATGACCTGCACCTCGCCTCTCACCCCCTACTGTCTACTGGTCAGGGGGTAACAACTGCTATGTAGGGGGAAACATCCTTTACCACACAACTTTTACCACGCAGTGCCTTTACAATGCAGGTTTTACAACAAAAACCATTACAACGCATTGCACTGGGGGGCGCTCTAGGATAGGGAATAGTTTTAATTTACTATCCAAAACCTTCCCTACTATCCACGGGAACTGGAATAGTAAATTAAACTATTCACTATCCAGCACCCCCCAAAGCAATGCGTTGTAAAGGCTTGTGTTGTAAAACTTGCGTTGTAACAGCATGCGTGGTAAAAGCATGCGTTGTAACAACGTACATCCATGTAGGGTCCTGTTGGAGAGCCGGCAATCAAGGCTCGCCCCAAGGGGGCCCGTGATAAATCCAAGGGCTGCACCTGGGCGGGCGGGTCGCAGCGTCCCAAGCCCGCTCCAAGCGTGGTCCCCCAGACGCTCCCTCGAGACCCCTGGATGTGCAGGTAGGTAGTGGGTGGGATCCTGGTGGCTGGTGATCCCGGTGCTGGTACAGTCAGATGCTTGGCCCCGCCTCCAGTCTGCCGGTGAAGCCCGACCCGCGGTCGCGGCCAGGCCCAACACCGGGGGCTCGGTTATGCCCCCCGAGCCGTACACCCCCAGCCGCCCCGCGTCGCTCTCCTCACCTCTATCTCTCAGGCCACCGCCCCTGCTGTTCCCGGTGATGCCGGCCCCGGCTCGTTGGAGGGTGCACGTCCCGGAGTTCTTATGGGCCCACTCGCCGCTGTCCCCAATCAGCTCCATCGCGCACTGCCGGCAGCGCCGTCCCCACAGCAATGTCCACGCCAGTAACTTCTGGCCTCACTCCACTGCTGCCCCCGCCCCGACGTGTCAGGCAGGCGCGACACAGGGGTGACAGCGTGCGCCGGGCCCCGCTCTCACATCCAGGGCACAAGCTGGTAGGGCAGCGGTGCGGGTCTCCGCAGGGTCCTCCTCACAGGTCCGAAGCCGGGGGCCTCGAGTTTCGCGACTCTCGGCCGGCTTCACCTCACGCCACCGGGAGCGCAATAGAAACAGTGTCGTGTGTCCGGCAGCGCCTCCCCATCCAGGGCTCAGTTCGACAGGGCAGCGGCACAGGTCCGGATAGCTGCAGGAGGGTCCTGGCGGAGTCGGAGGCCGGGGCAGGCCAGTCACAACGCCGGGCTGGCCGCCAGTTCCTCACTAGCGGACCAACAGTCTCTCTCCGTCAACACGGATTCGGGGGCCTCGTCGACCCGGCAACAACCCTCCGGGGGCAACTGCAGAGCGCGTTCACTGGGTGACCAAGGTTCCTGGGGCTCGGGGGGGGGGCAAAATGCACTTTAAGGGGCTCTAGGAGGGATCGGGGCAGGGAGCCACTGAAGTCTGCGTCCGATCAGGTCGCCATCTTGGCCACGCCCCGTTGTTCTTCTTTTTTTAATTCATTAGTAACATGTGTTCTTACCCCTGACTGTACTGCATTTTTTTATGTGCTTTTATGATTATCTTTTTAATCGAATAAAGCTTACTTTGAATTGAATTATGTGCGATTCATTTTATCGTGTTCAGTCATACAATGAATATCTTTACTATTGGGGTCAGAATGAGTTTAGAGATTCCAAAGGTTGCACAATAAAGCACAAGTTGCTTTGGGAACAGGTGGCAAAGCTGAAAAAATGCTTGTCACGGGCTCAGGTAATTCAAACATTGAGTAATCAGTGTGTTTGCATTCAGATTGAAGGGAATTAATTGGCTGATGAAGCCGCCAATGTCGTGCAGGCCTCAGCCAGACCCGCTAGTGCAAGGGGTTCGCCCTTCTCTGCACGAAGTCCTCAGACCAAATAGAAAGAAGTTGGCACAGAAACTGGAAATAGAAAACGTAACATTTATTACACCTCATGAGGTGGTGCTATGGTTCAAACAGTACCCTTCGGTATTGCAAGAAGTAGCACACCGACCTAAGAAAGCATGGTTTATTTATACCCACACAGGGGCTCTAAAGAAGGTGGTACAAAGCACAAGAGCACATTTTATGTGCATATAAGGTAATATCGAGAAGCACAATCGATCAGTGGGAGGAGCTAACAGTCTTGGGGGCTTGACAAACATATTCCTCTCTGGAACTAATCACTACCAGATGTGAACCCTGATGGTCAGTGGCAAAGTAGGGGATGCTAATTATAGCTTGTTACTGGGCAGATTCAAGCACCATGAACAGGAAGATAGGACAAAGCACAAGGTCGGCACGAGGCAGCATGCGGCAGACAAAATGGCTGCCGTGAATACAAAATGGAGTCCGCTAAATGTCAAGATAACCGCTAGAACTAAGATGTCTTTTGCTAATGCTCAATCTAATCGATGTTAAATTACAACAGATGACCCTTTTAGCATCAGCTGAAGACATACGCTCTTCTGGGATAATCTAAACATTCATCCTGTATATCTATACGCTTCATATCAGCTACATCTTTATCTAATGAGTGTTGTGCATTTATATCCACAGTATTCTTCTTGGATGGTATAGAAGCAGTTATGCACATAGAACATAGCATTGGGCCACAATGGATACACATACAACAGGTGAAAATAACTGCAATTGCAATACAGAGAACAGTCAGTAATTTCCAACCCCAAGCAGAAACTAGAGCCCAAAACCATCCAGCAAAAGACCAGGTGCCATTCTTACTATGAATATCTGCAGCTATCTTATGCAGTTTAAGAATTGCATCATACACTGAGGGCGAATTGTCAGGAATGAAAATACAACAACTACTACCGATAACTTTGCATGCACCACCTCTATCGGCTAACATAACATCTAACATCATCCCATTCTGGAGCACTAAAATTCTAGCAACTTGTAACTCTTCAGTAATATTTCCAAGAGCTATAGCAGTTTCATTAGTGACAGCTTCCACAACTCTAGTCAATCGTCGCACTTTCCTGCTATTTAATGCAGCGCCCACAAAAGAAAACAGGCCCAAATTAAAATCAACATATTGCTGCAGACTAGTGTCTGTCTGATCCACATCATCAGTACTTATTGTCCTCTTATAACGATTCATTGAAATGTTCCTAAACAGTTTAAAATCTCGATGGTATGATGCAGGTGCTAGGAAAACAGGAGGCAATAAAAAAGAAACATAACATGCACCTGATCACCCAACTGGTAGTCTATGATATCCATGACTTCCACATACTAGATATGTGTTATGCGAAGCCAAAAACGAACTATCGTTTATTCCATCTATATTTAATACAGTAACACAATCACTAATTCCAACTGGGATTCGTCCAGTACTTTGCACACATAAGTCTGCTTTAGTCCTTGTAACAGTAATTACAGATTGGTTGCTTGTGGTAAAGTCTCTCGTGTGGGTGAAAACATATGGCGTAGAAGCATTGTCCGGTCGGTATTCCTCCCATTCCCATATAGTTCAATTTGCTTGAGGATACCCATGTTTGTCCTGATAACACTCCTTATTCAAACGGAAAAGAAGTCCACCTACTGTAGGTTTTCTAGTTGCAAACAAGAGAGTGTACCAAGCTCGACAAGAACCATTATGCGAGAAAGGAAGTGGAATAAAAGGTGTTCCTCCTTTCTTTTGATGCGCTGGAAGCATACAACATATCCAACAATTAGTGGTGTTCGTTGCATTATGGGTATGGTGAAGCATCTGAACAAACGTATTATTAAGATAAGATTCTCGATGCTTCTGCACATGATACGGAAGAGTGAAATGCTGGTGTTCTTCTCGGACTGGAGTAGTAGTAACCACAAAAAACTCGCGAGCAGGAGCCATCATTTCAATAGACCAGGTGATTACTGCTATAATTGTCAGAACAGCAAAAACACCTTTAACTCCTAATATCTTTTTCTTATTTTTTATCATGGCAACAAAATCAACTTTCTCTAAAAACAAAAAACAAAACAAAAATAATCATAGGAGCTCTTCTCCCATGGGTAGACGTTGTTTTCTTCACCGCAGATCAAGACAGGTGTCACTACACTGCGCAGGGCTGATCCCCCTCCCTTGTCATATCGGCATTCCGTTTCCACTACCCAGGGCGGTTGCTCAACCTGTCTCTCTCAAAAAACTGTTGACTCTTTCCTTGGTCTCAAGTTGTATCGCGCTGCTCTGGAATCGTCTGGTCCGGGAAGAACTCCGCAGATTCGTCAGGTGATACAGCAGGGCCTTTCTCCGTAGTCAAGATCTCTCGATGATCAGTCAGCACAGCAGGTTCCACCAAGATCGACGATACCTTCCGACAATGGGTACTATGCACCCAGTTTTTCTTGTTGGTGACTCGAACCGCTGTTCTCGTGGCAAGGAGCACCTGTTCTGGTCCACGCCATCTGAGCTCCAGGCTGCTTGACCTCTCTAACGCTTTGATCATCACAAGGCCGCCAGGACAGAGTTCATGTCCTTCACCTGTAGATCTGTCAGGAAGTGCTTCTCAAACCTGTTGATGAATAGAAACCAAACTGTCGGTTAGCTGTGCCAAATAATCAAGACACAAGGTACATCATACACAGAACTCGGTTTTGGAACTCCACAAATATTCATGGGTTGTCCAAATACCACTTCATAAGGGGTAAGACCCGTTCTAGAGTATGGTACTGATCTGATAGACAACAACGCCAATGGCAACGCATCTGGCCAAGTCAGGTGTGTAGAAGCTTGAATTTTCGCAATTTTCAGCTTCAGAGTAGCATTATACCTTTCCACCAATCCTGCTAATTGTGGATGGAACACTGCATGGAACTTCTGTTTAATTCCTAATCCTTTCAAGACATACTTGATAACTTCCCCAACAAAATGAGGTCCGTTATCATTCCATAGGAGTCTGCCAACACCGAATCTCGGGAAGAATTCCTTCAATAACACCTTAGCAGTAGTAATAGCAGTATTGTCCTTTGTGGGGTACGCCTCAATCCATTTACTGAAGGCACAAACCACCACTAGAACATACTTCAAGTTATTAGACCGCTCAAGTTGGATGTAATCCATTTGCAAGACTTCAAAAGGTGCAGTTGATGTAGCAAAACCTCCAGATGGAACTCGCGTCCCTTTTCCAGGATTATATTGTAAACAGATCAAGCAAGACTGTACTACTCTTTTAGCTGTGCTAGCAATTTCTGGATGCTCCCAAACTTGCGTAAGCATTTTCGTTATTGCTGAAGCTCCAACATGTGCTAGCCCATGTGCCATCTGAACCATAGGTTGTACGAAAGCTATAGGCAGCTTCCATCTATCCATCTGCCTTTTCCACCAACAACCTTCATCATCTAACTCTCCTTCTTCAGACCATTGTTCACGTTCTTTGTCATAGGCTATCCTCTGTATCTCTTGTATTTCTTGCCTAGCATCATGACATCTCTCAGCTTGTGACTTCACTACATACATGGGAGTAGTGCTTCTTTGTGTCGCAGTTTCACGTGCCACGTGATCTGCAAAGGCATTACCTTGTCCAATATTATCTGTCACTTTCTTGTGCGCACTACACTTCACTATGGCTACTTTCTTTGGGCATGTCAATGCAATCAAAAGGTTATGCACTAAATCTCCGTGCATTATTTGCATTCCTTGAGATGTAAGGAAGCCTCTTTCCTTCCAGAGTAGGCCAAAATCATGCGCTACTCCAAAAGCATAGCGACTATCTGTATAAATGTTTACACGCAAATCAGTACTAAGCTCACATGCTCGTGTCAAAGCTATCAATTCAGCTGCTTGAGCCGATTCCTGTGGTATGCGAGCTGTCTCCACTGTTGTTTCAAGCGTGGTGATTGCATATGCGGCTGAGGTCGTACCATCTGGTAATTTCAAACAAGACCCGTCAACCCACAATTCACCATCCACATCTGGAAGGGGCGTATCTTGCAAATCAATGCGACCCTTTGTCTGTTCCTCAGTCAAGAATATACAATCATGTGTTTCTTGTGACTGAGGCTGAGTCACCAGATACGGCAACAAAGTAGCTGGGTTCAAAGTTGGACATCTCTTCAATGTAATGTGAGGAGCTAGCAATGTCAGTTCATACCCTGTCAGACTACCGCTAGTTAAGTGCTGCGTCTTTGTTTGATTCAAAAGGGCATCAACCGCATGGGGTACCAACACTAACAGCTTATGTGACAAAACTATTCCCTCACTCTGTCGTATTGACACAGCTGTTGCCGCAACTGAGCGAAAACACCCAGGTAATGCTCTAGCAACAGGGTCAAGAACTGCTGAAAAATAAGCACAAGGACGTTGCTTATCGCCATGTAACTGAACTAAAACTGATAATGCACATCCATCTTTCTTGTGCACATAAAGTGTAAAAAGCTTCGTATAATCTGATGTACCTAACACTGGTGCTGAACAAAGAGCTTGTCGTAACTGTCGAAAAGCATTTTCACATTCATCTGTCCATGGAAGGGGTATGGGAGTATCTTTTGTCAAAAGTGCTAACAAAGGCTTAACAATATATGAAAACCCCAAAATCCATTGCCTGCAAAAGGAAGTAAGACGAAAAAATGCACGCACTCCTTTCTGTGTAGTAGGTCCTGGAGTGTCTAAACTTGCTTGCATACGATCTGATGTCAATGCACGTCCCTCCTTAGACAAAAGGTGACCTAAGTAGGTTACCTTTGGTCTACAATATTGCAGCTTCTTTCGAGACACTTTGTGATGATGGGAAGCAAGAAAAGAAAGCAAAGACAGAGTACACTTTTCACACTGCTCTGAGGTGTCGGCTGCCAGCAAGATGTCATCGACATATTGTAGGAGAGCCACACCTTCGGGCAACACAACAGAATCAAGTTCTCTTTTTAATGCTTGACTGTAAATACTCGGACTCTCAGTATAGCCATGAGGAACTCTACAAAATCTATACGATCGATTATTCATAGTGAAACTGAACAAGTATCGGCTGTCAGGATGAATAGGGATCAAAAAGAAAACATTCTTCAAGTCTATAACCGAAAACGTAGTAGCAGTCGGGGGGACTAAAGTAAGAAGTGTTGGGATGTCAGAAACCACAGGGTACTGCGGTACAACAATCTTATTTACCTCCGTCAAGTCTATGATGAATCTGTAAACTCGAGTGTCAGTGTCTCTTTTCAAAATTGGAAGAATCGGGCTGTTGCAAATATTAAATGGAACCCCAACTTGAATAAGATCATGCACAATTCGTATAAGTGCTTCTTCACCCTCCTGTGAAATCCTATATTAAGGCAAGCGAGGTAACACAGCTCCCTCCTTGACACTAATCTGTACTCGTGGAAGAACCATTTGACCCACATCAGTGTCTGAGGTAGCCCACAAAGTTTTAAGAAGCGAAGCTAATGCAATATCTTCTTTAACAAGACAAACTCTGTCAGGCTCAGAATAATTATCATTCAAAATGACACACACTCCTTCAGGGGAACATCGTATTGTGGCTCTGAAGTACTTCAGCATATCAAGACCCACAATATTATCTGGTGTGTTTGGAGAAAGCAAAAATGGACATGGAGCACTAAATTTATCGACATAAAATGCAAGTGGTTGTGACAATGGGCTAAGGGAAGATGTTCCATCAAAACCTATCGAAGTAATAGTTACGCCAGACAGGGGAGACCTCGGAACCAATTGTTTAGACAAAGCGCTACGAGTAGCTCCTGTATCAACCAGAAACTGATCAGTAGAACCCAAAACATGTGCTGTAACATAGGGACCCGTCTGATCTACTGGAACTTCAACTGATTCCTTACCCCATCCTAGGCAATCCTATGCATGAGCAGAATCGTAAAGATCAAGCTGAACATAATCAGACATTTGATATTGATTTTGTCTATCAAAAGCATTTGTCCCATCCTGTGCTCGTACATTAGTATCAAATCGAGCACGATCATTCGTATTTCCCCTAGGCCCTGAAAAACCTGAACGATTTCTCATTTGTCCCCGCCCTCGTGAATTCTGTTGGGCACGTAACACTGGGCAATCCGCCATCCAATGACTACATTTCTTACAATACGCACATTGATTAATAGACAGGGGGACTCGATTAATCAGCTTGCTGCTGTTGCTTTGAACGGACTCCACTGCTCCACTGCTTCACTGCTCGCGGAACCCGCTTCGCGGGTCCCACATCGTTTACGGACTGAGATCTATCATCTGGGAGTTGCTGTCAGTGCGGACTTGGTCAGGAGGGCTGCGAGCAACAGGTCCAGGACTCGCTTTCCCAGGAGTCCTTGGCAAACCCGCGCCCGACACACCTTGGCTGCTCTCCCTCCCCGCCCCACTGGAACGAGTTAAAGTACCTTGCCTGTTGTTACAACGTGGGACTCGATTAATCAGCTTGCTGCTGTTGCTTTGAACGGATCACCTCGGACTCCACTGCTCGCGGAACCCGCTTAGCGGGTCCCGCATCGTTTACGGACTGAGATCTATCATCTGGGAGTTGCTGTGAGTGCAGACTTGGTCAGGAGGGCTGCGAGCAACGGGTCCAGGACTCGCTTTCCCAGGAGTCCTTGGCAAACCCGCGCCCGACACACCTGGGCTGCTCTCCCTCCCCGCCCCGCCCCCTCTTCCAACCGGGGGGTTGTTCTACATAAGCATTCTGTGTTCCCCGCTGCGCGGGAGCGCCCGGGGTGAAGCCCGGGCAAAGGGCGGGCCGTCTGTGGCCGTCCGTGGTCGGCCGTGGTTGGGTTGGGCCAGCTTCCCTGGCCCCTGATTACGGCCATTTATTTATTTGTTAGTCTACTCCTCACCTTGTTACCAGGTATCTTGTGTTTGCGTTAAGTTCCCTTCCTTATTTTACCCATATTGTTTACCTCCTAGTGTAACTCGCTTTTCATACAGTATGCCTCTTCGCTCGGGTAAAGATCGTTCTGTTACCCAGCAGACGCCTAAAGGGGTGGTTTCTGGTCCTTTGGATGCCTTTATTACCAAGGCTACAGGAATACTGGAGAAAGAGATAGCCTTTGTAGAGAAAAGGCTGTCCATAGATCTTGTAAATGGGAAGCGTTCATCCCTGGGGCCACTTGCTTCTGTCACTAGTCCATTACCCACATCCCTGCCTGTCCCAAGTTCCAATATTATTCCTGTCATGGTGGATGTTCATTGTGGAGTCGAAGGACCCTCGTTGTTACATTGCAGCGATGACTTTGACAGGATTGACACACTAGGGAGTGGGGAGGAAGATAGTGTGCTGTCCAATAGTCCTTCCCTATTAGCCTCTTCCACTGAAGAGGTATCCCCGCATAATAATCCATCTGGTAAAAGGAAGCGAAACAAGGAACATCAGAGAGGGGGTGTATCTAAACAACCCAAAATGGCAAGCCACCTACTGACAGTAAATAATCATGATGTAACTAGCGGCCCTAAAAACACCTTGCTCTCTAGTGATCATGATGCTTCCCTCTTCGCTCCATCAGGGGTTCCGAAACTTTGCCCATTAAGTATGGGTAGCAGTGATATTGACTTACTTGCTAAAATGGAGGTTCTCTTCAAGACCCTTTTGCTACCGGTCTTGGAAAGAACCAGGTTGATGAATCTAAAATTAGATAGTCTTGAGACTCTTGTCACCACCAATTGTTGTCTACTCAACCAATTGGTGGACGTCCAAGCGACTCCACAGGCCACTGCCACCGTTAGAAATACCAAGACCCAGGGGAACAAACCTAGTTCCAACCAGGCTCCCTCTTCTGTTAGGCAATCCCATAGTAATCCCCCCGGAGAGGGTCCCAATACTTTTGTGGCTCGCCCACCAATACTTGAGAAGGCTAGCTCTAAACCTAATGGCTCGCTGCAACCAAGTTCTAATACGGCATCTAACATGCAGGCTAAGACCCTCAATAAGGGAGTGACTAAACCCCCCCCCACCACCCATAGGGACTTCCAGTGTTGCAGCTGGGCGGAATACCAACATCTATCCCACCCAACCCTTAAGGAAAGTATTGAAAAGAGGACCACCACCAGCGGACCTACCTATAGATGCTACGCCCTATACTATTGTTCTTACAGGCGTTGCACCTCTTAGGGATGGTCATTTAGAATCCCATGGTGATCTTATGAACAAAGTCGCCTTTTGGCTAAATAAAAATCGCCCCCTTCCACCGTCATCTTCAACAAAGATCCTGACTGTTCGCAGAGTAGATTGGGTGGGTTATTGTAAGAAGGACTTAGAAGGCGATTGCATTCTCATACATTTTCGAGAACCATGGGTAGTAGACTACATTCGTAGAGAGGCAAGGTTCGGGAGGCTGGGGGATGTGCAATCTCTGGGTTTGAAATACTTTTATCCCAAGAGGCCCGGTGCTCCACCCCCCACTTGCTTTCCAACGCACAGATATGTAGGGAGGAACACAGCAGAACTCCGCCTTTTATCCTTGTTTGTACAATCGGTATGAATCATTGTCTGGCCTTGAGGGCATTGACTGACTGTATCCTGATCAAGGGTTTGCGTACTCATGTCCCAAAACCATAAGTACCAACTTGGAGGGTTATGAGTCAGATCAGGATACTAATGAGGGTGTTCCAGAGATAGGAAATGACACTGTAATCCCTAATCCATCTGAACAGCTACCGGACATTCCACTGAGACTAGTTATATCTACCGAGGAGGAAATGTGTGCCCTGGAGCCTACTCTTTCCCCTAGTCTAATTGATTCATTCATGGTTGTCTCTTGGAACATAGCGGGGCTAAAGGGTCGAGTTGACTCAGTTAGGGGCAACTTTCATAGATTCTTTTGATATCATTATTTTCCAGGAGAGTTGGGCCCCTGACCCTATATATCGAGTAGGTTATTTGAACTTTTTTAAACCAGCGATTCAGGGCCCTAAGGGGAGAGCCTCGGGAGGACTAGTGGTCTGGGTAAGACAGTCTATTGGGTATAGACCAACTGAACTTACAGTGGCTAGTCCTGACCTATTAGGAATCACGCTCAGTAGGATAGACAAACAGGACATAGTAATTATTAATATCTACGCCCGTGGACGCCCAGGTGGTCGTCGGCCAATTATTATGGAGGAACTAGACCAGTTCCTCGATTAAATAAGAAGGGATAAACTCATTTTCTTAACTGGGGATTTTATTTGTTCATTTGAACCATTGTTTAGTGTGGGTAAGGATTTGGGGGCCGAGGAAGATGCAGTTTGGGGCGTTCCGCCTTTACTTATAGAAAAGGATGTGAAGGCCACCGAAGCGGCACTTCTCTGGTTAGGGCTGTGTCTGGAACGAGGTTTCAGAGCAGTAAATGGGCGTACGCAATCTGATAAGGCAGGAAACCCCACTTTCAACAATGGGGTCTGCATGAGCAGAATAGACTATATTCTGATTAAAATTGAATTCTGGTCACTAGTGATCGACATGGAGGTAGTAGCATGACCAGAGAGCGACCACAATCCCCTTTCGCTAACCTTGAAGATTGATGGGAATAGAGGCGAACCCTTTAAAAACCTCTGTCTAACGTCTGAAGCTACTCTGACCAATGACAGAAGAAGAGTTAGATGGTCTAGGGTACTCGAAGACCCCTCCATTTTAAATGGTATAGAACAGGAAGCCTCGGTTGCCCTTATTCAGATGAAAGCCCTCCCATCCCCTTCGAGGGGCATCACTCAGATTAGCGATCTTCATGAACAGTGCTTTTCAAAACTCAAAATTTTATTAACTAAACCTTTTAAATTAAAGAAGGATAAGGTTTCAGGTCATCAAAACACATGGTACAACAAGAGTTGTAGGGAGGCACATAGTAGTTTGATCAAGGCGATTAAAACCCGTGTTATCAGTGACATCAAAACAGCGAGCCAGTTATATAAAAGAGCCTAATGGGCCGCCAAGAAAGAATGGGATGAGCAGCTCTGGTTAGAGCTCCACATGGCATGCCAGTCATCCAATCAAATTAGGTTTTGGGAAACCGTTAAGTGGGGCCTCAATCCGGATTCCAGAATTCCAGTTAATCATGTCCCCCCAGCCGAGTGGGTAACTTTTTACTCCTCCCAGTTTAGGGCTATAACCACAGAGCAACATATAGAGCATATGAGGGAGGAATCTCCATCTCATAACCCTTGCCCTTCCCTAATTTTTACCTATTCAGAGGCAGAGTCAGCCCTTAGTACGGTACAATCTGGGAAAGCACCAGGAATGGATGCAATTCCGGCAGATCTTTTTAAAATTAATTCACATATCTGGGTTCCCTATATAACTACGATTATCAATGCCATTGTCAAAGGGGCAAGGATCCCTGTGTCCTGGAAAGGGGCGGAGATTTTACCCATTTTTAAAAAAGGCGACTGATCGGTCCCGGGTAATTACCGCCCGATCAGTTTGATCGACACAATTCAAAAAATAACTGCTAGGATGATCCTTATAAGAATCCAGGGGTAGATGGACAGGCTAACATTTTATCACCAATGCAAGCCGGATTTAGATCTGGAACCAGTACAATAGATCAGGTCTTCAGACTAACTATGTTGTACTGGAAGATTGTCCTGATAGGTGAGGAGCAATTTATGCCGCCTTTGTGGATCTCAAGTCGGCCTTCGACCTTGTGCCCAGGGAAAAAATGTGGAACGCTTTCAACTCTATGGGCATGCCGTCTGAACTCCTAAACTTAGTAATCAGATTACATGAGGACAATTTTGCCAGGGTGAGATGGGGGAAGCAAGGGCAGGTGACTGACAGCTTCCCAGTAACACGTGGAGTCCGTCAGGGCTGTGTGTTGGCCCCTACCCTTTTCCTCTTGTTTATCAATCAAGTAGTCGAGTTCTTTGATAACACCACAACAGATGCACCAAGTTTGGGAGGAACCAGGTATCCGATGCTAATTTTTGCCGACGATACGTTGCTCCTCTCCAAAACTCGAAAAGGGTTACAGACCGCACTTAATAGATTTTATGAGTTCTGCAGGGCTAATGACTTACAAATCAACATTAACAAGACCAAATTTATGGTCTTTAGCAAAAATCGTCCCATCAAAAGCTCAGTTAGTTTAAATGGCGATAGTGTCAAACAAGTCGAGGTAATGAGTTATTTGGGTGTGACGTTAGACTACCGCCTTAGTTGGAAACCCCAGATTGAGGCTTTATACCTTAAATTCGCACGCCTCACTGGTTGCTTAATTCAGGAGCATAAGAAATCCCATACTAAACGTATTGCTCCAGTACTTAAGATCTATGATGCCAAAATTAATGCAGCCGTCCTGTATGGTGCTGACCTCTGGGGTTTTAAAGATCTAACCCTTCTGATCAAAGCCCAAAATAAATTTCTGCGGAATTTGATAGGTCTCCCCCAATCTACACCCACGAAACCTCTGTTATTAGATTTGGGCGTTAAACCCATTAAAGAGTTAGCCCGGTACCGTTTGGTGGCCTTGTGGCGACGGATTTGGACTTCTCCAGATCTCAGCCTATTTGCCAGCGAACTTGCCGAGATAAAATCAACATTGGGTGCCTCAAAAATTGCATGGCTGAGGGAAGTGAAAATGGTTTTAGAAGAGATGGGCCTTAATCAGCTATGGGTCTGTCCGGGGACTTCTTTGTTCCCTTCTAAACAGGACCTTAAAGATATGTATTGGGCCTCAGTTAAACATTCTTTCGTAGTTTAGTCAGACGATTCCACCAGTTTAACTGGCCTTTTCTTGACCCTTAAAGTGACCCCCTCTTTGGAAACCTATTGGGATGTGATCACTAAGACCCTTGACCGGAAACTATACCATCAATTCCGTGTCGGGTCTTTACCCATTAATTCCTTCACTTCCAAGTGGTCCGCCAATTCCTGTGATCATTGCCCCTTCTGTCCAACTTTGCCGGAGAGTATGGGCCACTTCCTCTTCGCATGCCAAGCTTATCATGTACCGAGACTGAAATGGCTCAGGCCCACCTGTTGTAGTCTGGGAATAAAAGGGAGTGCCGAAGCCCTGAAGATATTCCGCACTAATATCTCTGAGCTGGTTGTAGTTGGCCTTGCTAAATTTCTCGGGTGGTCATGGGTTATTCGTACTAGGAAAATAAATGTATTTTAACCTTGTAATGATTTTATCCTTGAAATGATCTTAACAAAAATGATTGTCAATGTATTTTTGTACTGTTATAAGTCTTTTCATACTGTTTAATATCCCTTTTAAAAGTTGCTGTAAAGATGTTTTTTTTGCCAAAATTTTATAATTAACGGTCTTGATATTTCTGTCTTTTATGATTTTATTATTGAAATAAAGACTTCTGAACTGATTAATAGACAGTTTCGTACAAGTATAGGGAGGATTGAAAGACCCACACCCACCTCTATCGTAACCTCTATCATAGCCTCTATCATAGCCTCTAGAGGGCGGACCATAGACTTGGGCTAACATGACTTTCATTTTCAAATCTTTAGATTTCTTTTCTTCACTACCTTTTGCTTCTAATTCTTGACGCTCATAATATTGAGCCATCGTCAAAACAGATGCTGGAGAAGATGTAGTCCAGGAACTTTCACTGGCTTTTAAGCGGCTAGCTATCCCTGCCAACAGATTCGTAACATAATTATCGACAAAAAGATGTCTGCCTGCATCCTCCGTCAAAGACTGACCGCTAAAATCATGAAAAGCTTCATCAAAGCGTGTAAAGAAATCAGAAACCGATTCATCTACCTTTTGTTTACACGATGCTAAAACAGTCCAATCTATCTTTTTAGGGGGAATAACTGTTTAAAGTTTAGTTAATATTGCTGCTGGGAGATCTAATATTAACTGGTGTGGCTTTTTGGCGGGCTCCCTATCCACATCTATTCGTTCTAAATCCTTCCATTCAGCACCAAAAATGACATGGTCATCAATTTTGCGAACAGTCCGCCACATATAAGATCAAGCCGAAAAATAAATCTATGTCCCATAGGGTCATAGTACAGGAATTTATAGCGCCTTCAACTTCCTCATAGAAAGCGGCTGGATTTTTACGCGGATCGGGTAATGCTGCTTTAAGCGCCATTACATCTGCTCTATTCCAAGGAGTGTACACCCAATTATAAACAAAATATCCTTTAGCATTAACAGAATTTTTATCATCATCGTAACCCGTTTCTTTAGGAGGAATATACAAGGGCGCGGCTTCCTGCATAGGCCTCATATCGACTGATATTATCTTATCTGTTCCGAAGATAGGAGACTGCGACACTCCGGACGGATTGGACTTCACAGCTGCATCTTCCAACCTTTTCTTCTCCTTCAAGTTAACCGCTTCAGTTCATAATTTAACCAACCGTCTAATCATGCCATCCACCTGGGAGAGAAGAAAAAGACCATCACGCATCTGTTTACGATCTTCTGCTATATCATTAGGTTCTAATACTAGAGAATATTTTCGAAAGAGTTCTATAACTTCCGTAGCAAATGTATTAATAAAACATAACTGCTCCTTTTCCGACCATCCCTGTATACTAGCTAAAAGATCGGGAGCAGAATCAGTACTACGTAATGCTTTACGAGCAGCTTGTCTGATTTGGGACGCACGCTCAGCAGACAACATGGATCGAATGTCCCGTGCTTTTTGTTGCTCTGTGTCAGAATCCTCGTCGCCTTCGGCCGGAGCGGTCAGAACGGCATACGGAGGTGGAGGTCGATCTAATAACAAAAAATCATCTTGCGGTTTATTAAGGACAAGATAAAGAGACTGTCGGACTGGATATTGGCCAGATACCTGTAACCTGTGTTCTTTCTCCTCTCTCTCTTTCAACTCTTTCACTTCTTTCTTTCTCAACTCCAACGCTTTCTCATACACATTATTTCGCTGCTCTTTCTCAATCAACGCTTGCTCACGCTTCTCTTGTTGTCGTACTTCTTTCTCCCACATACGCACGCATTCAAACATATCACGTCTAGACCTCCGCTCAAACATACATTGCTCCATAAACTCAATCTTCCGTGCATCAAATGACCCATTCATTGGCCAACGTAACTCAGGATCCTTTTTGGTATATGTATGCCACAACGGCCTGTACATTATGGCAGAAAGATCAAATTTAACATCCACATCTCTATTAGGCGTCCCCTCTGGGGGAGCCGGCTGCGATTCCTCAAGTCGTAAACTGGTACCATTACTAAAGCAACACAACTTTCGAAGTACGCTAAAAACAGGCATGCCAGAAATAATGCAAAATATGCAATATTATACACAAAGTAGCACTTAAAGTACCTTTAGTACGTTGTGCCATTCAAATCAAATAATTGAAGAAAAATCTTCACATTGCCTGCCTATATGAGTTGCAACACATATATATTCCAAATTCCAAATACAAATTAGACTAGCCTTTTTCAAATACAAATATGCCACAGTAAGTGTTCCTAAAACTACCTTACCATACAATGGCATCCAAAACCCGTAGTAGGTGCCGCAAAATGGCTCTCACCAATCAAAGGGTGTCCAGATTCCAACTGCCAAGTTCTAAATTCAACCAAACAGTCACAGCACGGCGAACCAACAGAAGAGATCTCAGTCGAAGACCGGCGCCGCCTGGATGGTCAGATCGGAAAGAAGGGAAGAAACGCCTTGGGTGCCAAGACTCGGGTCTCTTCTGGCAGCGATCGCGTCCTCAGCGAGGTTCCAAACCTTCGTCACGACCAATCCTTCGGGCATCCGAGTCGTCGATGAGCCCCACGTGTCGGGCACCAATTTGTCGTGCAGGCCTCAGCCAGACCCGCTAGTGCAAGGGGTTCGCCCTTCTCTGCACGAAGTCCTCAGAAGAAATAGAAAGAAGTTGGCACAGAAACTGGAAATAGAAAACGTAACATTTATTACACCTCATGAGGTGGTGCTACGGTTCAAACAGTACCCTTCGGTATTGCAAGAAGTAGCACACCGACCTAAGAAAGCATGGTTTATTTATACCCACACAGGGGCTCAAAAGAAGGCGGTACAAAGCACAAGAGCACATTTTATGTACATATAAGGTAATATCGAGAGGCACAATCGATCAGTGGGAGGAGCTAACAGTCTTGGGGGCTTGACAAACACGTTCCTCTCTGGAATTAATCACTACCAGATGTGAACCCTAATGGTCAGCGGCAAAGTAGGGGATGCTAATTATAGCTTGTTACTGGGCAGATTCAAGCACCATGAACAGGAAGATAGGACAAAGCACATGGTCGGCACGAGGCAGCATGCGGCAAACAAAATGGCTGCCGTGAATACAAAATGGAGTCCGCTAAATGTCAATATAACAGCTAGAACTAAGATGTCTTTTGCTAATGCTCAATCTAATCGCTGTTAAATTACAACACGAAGGTGACAGTGCGAACTGCTGCCTTTGCTGCTATCACTCGTTCCAGTATGAGGATAGATGGACAGATAATGATAACTGTAAACGCTACGAGCAACAGCTCAGCCTTGCCAAATTGTTTTCTACTCAAGTACTCCTACAAGTAAGATGCGCAAAACAATCTGTATGCTCAAATTCCAGGAGTGGGGGCTAGAGTAATACCAAACATGGTTCGCACATTAGGATTAATTCTAGCTGCACATGAAGGTCTGAGCTTTGCACACCCAGTTATCACTGCAACTGTTTCACTACTGAAGCAGCGGTATTGGTGGCCAGGTCTTACTAAGCAGACCAAGGGCTTTGTCCTCAAGTGCAACATCTGTCAACAGATTAAGGAATCTGCAGTATCACGTCCACCTCAAACACCACTACTGATATCAGACAGATCACTCGCTTGTGTCTATTTGGACCACTGGGGCCCCTTACAATCTGACGGTGCTTACAAGTACATCTTGGTGGCAGTGGATTCAGGCTCTAGATTCCTGTGGGTTTGACCTCAGTGCTCGGCAGACACCTGAACTGTTATAAAGGATTTGCGAGTCTTCATAGGGACATACGCAATTGACACATTACATTCCGATGGTGGCCCTGCGTTTAGCTCATGGGTTTACAAAGAAGCCATCAGAAGTTTGGGTGTGGCCTTTGGTACTTGCCCCAGTATAATCCAGAGGGAAATTCGATCATGGAGAAGAAGGACTTAAAGCAATCCTTAACAGCTAGGATATTAGGCTCAAGCGGCAGTTGGGTCAGTCGCCTAAATGGTGTAGAGAGGGTACTAAACAACATGCCTAGAAAATCCCTCGGGGGCTGTACTCCATATAAAGTCCTGTTTGCGATAAATATGTGGGTAGCTGACCTCAACTATGGCAGCACAGTGGCGGATGAAAAACCATTTGTTATCTATTATCGTTTTGCTGTTTTATAGGAACTCGATTGAATTCCAGGCATTACAAAGCAAAGTCCAAGTAAAACACACCACCAGTGGAGAAGTGAAAGCTGTTCCAGCAAGACCTGCCTGGGTCCCGAAGATTGGGGACCTGGTCAGAGAAAAGATAGAGGACAAAAAGGGATTTGGGCCATTGTACAGAGCGCCTGTACCTGTCCTGGCTGTCGAAGAAACAAGAACAGTACTTCTTCTGCCTCTTGTCAGCTGCCAAGACAAGAGATTCATCTAAATTGATCTGATCAAAGCACACTATGTGGCTGATACTCAACAGTAGGCTGCATGTCTTCCTGTGTAGCCACTGAGCTCCTCTCTCTGCCATACAGGAAGTTCAGATAGAAAGATTAATAACCTTTGAAGACTTCACTCCGCGAAGTGAAGGAGTTACCATCAATGGAATGCAACTTTTACCTGTTGAAACTGAAAAACATCAAACTACAAATGAAACACAGATCTTAATTCAGCCTAACACCAACATCTATGTGAATATGTGTCAAGCAAAAGGTATCTGCCAAATCCACAAAACCTGCTGAGCTATCAAAGATAGATCGGACTGCGTCTGGCTACTTCATCAATTTTAATGATTTCTTCTCAGATCCAAGTAAACCCGAGTTACCCCCACTGCCTATTACCCACAAACAACGAATTTGTGATTTCTGCCTCTGTTTATCCCTTTCTACAGCTCTGGATTGCAATTGGTCTACTGTTCCTTGTCCTTTCGATTGGTATAGTGACTGTCTTCTTCTTGCTCCTTAATAGACATTACCTCCCAGAATGCTCTGCAGTACATTGCGTTATCTTGGTCTTAAAAGCACAAGCATCATCACATCATGAACAGAGGGACCTGTCCATAGTGAACTTTACTGCAGTACCAGTTCCTGAAGGAATCGTATGGGGCAGAGTTTCCTCTGATGCATACGGTCCTACTGAACTTTTTAGAATACTGCATTTTTTCAAAATATCTCTTAGTTATTGCATCACTTCTAGTGCTCTCTCTGATGATTGGGATATTGAAACTGTGCATACTATGCTATCTGATTTAGAACAAACTGCTGCATTTTCAAATGATGACTTGTATGATGGTACATCTAATTTTGGCGACATTTTCTGTTGCCAACACAATTGTCACCATTTTTTGCACCAAGCAAGTATCCCACGTAATGTTTTCACTTACCATCTATTGGGACATTGCCCAACACCGCCGAAAGGTAGTTCAACCACATTTGCACAAACGTTTGCTTATTTTTCTGGGTTGAACACTTCAGACCCGACCTCTTATTACTATAGGCTTGCAGCTACACCTGCAAAGAAAAATATCCTCACTAAAACTAAGCTGATATACTTTGCTTCCTTTATTGCCTAGCTGTCTGTACATGGTTTTGACTTTTGGAAAGACTCTATAGACATAACAACTGTCTGGGGGACTGAAGATTGGAAAGTTCAGGGAACTGAGGCCTTATTTAGAGCATGTAAAAGCAAAGTTCCCTTGAACTGGATCTCAAATACAAGTAGAAAGAACAATCTATAACTACATGGACAATATTTCTGACAAATCCACAAATTAGTCTGAAAATAGGAATTACGATTTATTGTGTATACAAATGTTAAAATATGATAAAAAATACAATTATGTACTTGACAACACAATCCTAGAAGTTAAATAAAAACATTACATAACGAATTATAACATTCAATTATGACCCGCATAATTGGTACACAAAGACAGAAACAGTAAGACAAAAAAATTGTGCAATACAGTTCGTATATTCAAACTCCTATTTGTAGCATCGAGGTTATATACTAAAATAATTGATGTATTGACAACGATGACAGAGTCTTGAATTATACAGAGCAGGAAAGCGTCGACGCGTTTCGGTGGATTTCCCAAATTTTGGCCACCTTTCTCAAGACTAAACACAATGTCTGTCGTAACCAGGGGGTCATTGAGATTTCCCCTTGTATGAACAGGGATGGGTCGATTCCCAACTGAGTTCCTCTATCTACGAGGATGTGGCGGGATACATAAAATAAGGATAAAAAACCTGTAGAGGGACGAGGATATTGCATCTATTAATTAACATGCCATCTCCCTATTCGGAACGTTAATAAGCATCTCTTTGTCTCTAAAACATCAGGGGGTAGCCTGGATAAGTGGCCATTGGAGGGCAATGATTAGTTGAGCCGACGAACCATGAGGGTTGCTTCCTATGCAAAGAATGAATGGCTCAGCTCTCTTCACGCTCTGGCGCTCGTTGTGGATTAAAAACGCTTGTTGGTCGGTCCTCGGCGCCCAGCTTCTGTATTTTCCGTGGCGTGTTATTTAGAGCATGCCTTATTCCATATCAAATGATGTTCCTGAAAGAGACAATGCAGCAGACTTCCTGTCATTGACTAGCCAAGGTCAAGGCTTTCAACACACTTTCCCTCACTTACAAACTTTGAGGGTTGGCAACATTATACACTACACAGTGAGGATATATTAGCTACCGTACTACACAATGGTTCTTACAATTCATCAGACCCCAATTGGTAGAAATGGACACAACTAGGTGTCACTTAAGATTCAGCGGTACCACCCAAGGGTTTAGTATCCATAGGCCTGATCAGCGCTATGTACACTCAGAACACTTGTGGGTGGTGACATCTTACAGTGTCCGGAAGTTATGCCTAGAGTGGCCAAAGACCTTAACACTGTCCCAGGTGAAACAACACTGATCTATTCTCTTGGATGACATGGATCTTAGGGAGTTTTTGTTAGGTTCCCAGAAGCCGTGTCGCAAGCGCTTCTTGTATGCTATTTACAATGAGCTATGAAAAATCTCTCAACAGGAGGCTGCTGAGAGACTATGTGAAATAGATAGGGTTAACCTTGAAAAGGCTTTGGCTGTTGCTGACAATGGCATAACCACACTATCTTCCAGGATTTATTCACTGGGCAACATTTTGTCATCTGCAATAGATATAATGGAACAGGATTTGTCTATTCTGCAACATGGACAATCACAATTGTTGTCCATTCTCTTATTAAGCTGGGCACTAAAATCCTTATTTTCTGGCCACTTACCCTGGTGTTACATCAACAGTACGACTCTGTTCTCTGAATACAATCTAACGGAGAGAGGGATATGTAATAGAGATGCAAATTATACCACGTTGCACATTGAAAAATTGGACCAATTACCTTTCACCATGGCTGAGTCACCTTCTACAGATTGGTTAATCCATGGCTATATTACACTTCCAGGCACTACATTCCAATTTCAATACTCTCTCCAGTATCACCAGGTAGGCAGATGTGAAGCGCTAGGAGAAGGATACATACACGAGTACTGGGAATTACCGTAAAGATTTAGATGTAGGAATCGGGACACTGGCGTTTTTCTCAGCGGTTCAAACTGTGAAAGTGCTTTAAGTGAGTCCTTAGTTTGCAAGGACATCTCACTTCACGGAGCCTTTAACGCTTTGGTTGCTCAATTGTCCTGTCACTGGAAGTGTTCCCCAGTTTCCAGGATTCATCCGGTGTTCAAGCTGCTCTCGAATGGGAGCTATATGATGCTGGATGATCAAGGTTGTTGTGTAATGGTACCAGACATCAAATATCTAGCCACAGTAAGTACCAGGGTTGCTTGTTGTATGCAAGTATTGTTTCCAGTGGCCCACACAGTTAGGGAAGCAGTGCTATGGCCTTCATTGAATGTTTCCTTTACACGGTTTGATTCTCTGAGCAGACTGAAAGCCATGCCTTTTCAGAAGGATATGGCCTAAAACTTAGCCTGAGAAACTTTTGATCTCCAGGTTCCAAGGTCTTCATCTGAGATATAGGCGCTAGTCTGTACAAACTTCCCACTCCATTTCGGGGAAATGGTTAACATGTCTGATATGAGAGTTATTCCAGCATTCATACACTCCGTATTGGGAAGCATTTTTGGAGGGCTTCCGCTGGTCCTACTACTTGTAGTGGGCATCCTGGTTTTTGTTTTCCTGCTTCGTAATGGACATCCCAGTTCATCGAGAGATGGAAAAAGCACTGCTAGTAGGATGGTGTCATGAACGCATGGTGCTTCATCTGGGCACACCTCAGCTTCAGGATCTAAGCATTGGTTCCTATCATTCAGACCAGTCTGGTTTGATTGCATCTTGCCTGTGTTCCGCTGCCTGTTTTGTTGATACGAATATGTGTTGGACTTGTGTCTTACCCTTCCATCGGTTGTGTCACTGGACATCGACGTACTACTGGAACCCTTAAAGGCCCATATGTATCAGTGTCCTCAGTGTATCACCATGATGATGATGGCATTCTTCGAGCCTCCACAGGATGCTTCAGATCCTGGCAGAAAACAAGAATGGCTCTACAACAGGCTCACAGGTGTCTGCTGCTGTGGGAACCAGAGAAGATCACCTTTGCTCCGTTGACTTGATACAGGAGGTGTTACAGGGACCATAGTTTGTGAATGCGAGTGACAGTGATGTTGCGTCTCCCACACAGGACACATCAACATTTGGCTCTCTGTGTGATGGGAACAATTCAGCCTTTTTTCACAAAACAAGCCAAATTGGAACATCCGTGGCCTGTGCAGGTAAGAGCGGTGGGGCGCTGGGTCCGGGTGGGGGATTTCGACAGACGATTATGAGGAAAAATTAAATAAATAATTAATTTTCCCTCAGCATCATCTGTCCAAATCCCCCCTCCCTCACCCAGCCTCATCGCTCTTACCTACACGGGCTGTGGCTGAATTGGAAAGAAAGACATCATTATGTTTTATTTTTCTTCTGCTCTCACTGAGCACCATGGCTTTCGATGTGTTCAGTCAGTCTAATCATATATTGATTCTTAAGTGAATTGTAGAGCTTTTTTGAATTTTAGTAAGCGTTCTTTTTACATATGACATGTTTTTAGATGTTTTTAGACACTGGTTTTATGACAATGTTTTTATGCTTTATAAGCAGGCTTATTTTAACATTAATTGACCTTGTCGACCTTCAGATGAAGAGTGGTTGTTATGTTTCCCAACCTAGGCATAAGGAGAAAAGCGACCTTTTACCTACATTAGTCCTAGCTTGCTCTGCATAATGGTTCTAGCACTGACCTTTTTCCCAGTTATGTGCTTAATAAATGTCGATTGCTTTCCTTGAAACTAGCCTAATTTATTATGCATGAGGATTCTTAGTAAAATCCCCTGCACATGACGTACATAACATGATTAACATACTCTGTAAAAAAAAGTCATTGCTATCTTCATCCTAGGGCGACAGAGCTACTTTGCATAATTGCAATTATTAATTTAGGCTCATATACATAATCGTACTCATGACATATCGATTGTGGTAGGAACCCCAAGGCTATCCTTGTTGTATAAAAGAACCGCACCTTCGCTAGGTAACTTGAGAAGACGATTCCAAACTGACAAAAGACACTGATGTCCCTGCACACTGAAGCTTCAACACCCAGGGGTCTTACATCCCTTGCAGGGTGTGCAACTCGTGACCAAGATGGGGTTCTTCATTGTCTGCCATCACGTAATTGGATTGGAGCTTTCCTAGAGGATTATTGACATTACACCCACATACATGCTAGGTACACTTAGGTACACTAGGGTAGGGTCCAGATCGTAGGCGTCCGCTTGATTACTATCATGTTTACATACCTGCATATATTCCCTGTTTTAGCACCCTGGTAGAACTCTAACTTCTATTTACTCTGTTGGTGCTTGTAATCTTTTACATTTGCTCCTGTCTAATGATTGTCACAGCAAATATATTTTATATTAGAAGGACACTGGTTCAATAAATACTTATGAAAACATCCCCAAAGTTTATTCTGTGTATCTCTCTGAGGTTAAGTGAGCGCGATTGACTGAGCGAAAAAGTACTGTACTGTTTCCAAGTTCCCTGAAGTGTAAAGGGTTGGCATGTTCGATGGTTGCCAGAAACTATTTGCTCTTTAGTAAGGTTAGGGAGCTTATGGTGCCACTGTGAGCTAGCTGGTCTATAGGCTGGCATATCCTGTGGGTGTGTCCGGACTCAGTCTAGAAACCAATCCCTCACGTTATGTTGTCCAAAAAACGCGCAGATCCTATGTATTTTTAGGAACTACACAGCAGTGGGAGGTACTGTGCTCCTTTGCCAGTAAGATCTTTCCATATGCTGATGACACTCAGGGGTCAATTAACAAAGGGCCTTGCAGTCGTAGTCAAACTTCCCATTCACATTCTCCTCCATAAGCCCTCATGTGCCAACCACAATGCAGCACACATAGAAGTTGAAAAACGCCATTTCAGATTGTCTATGTGCAGGAAGGGACACCCAGTAAGCAGTGACATTTACAGTAAAATCTTTTGTCACTGGACAGACTAGTATAGGTAAACTAAAAACATATATATATATTTTTATCGATTTTTATCGAATGCACCAGCTTACTGATGAGGACATTTGCGCCAACAGATGGAAATCTTTCCGAGTGCTTATTTGTGCAGTACGGTGCATTCTGGAGGTTGCAGTTTTGAACAGTCAGGTGACCCACATACGTCATATAAATGCGTGAACATAGACACTTGTTTTTTACTCTTGTCCGTGAACAAGGCGAATGCCGAAACTAGTCGGGACAATGGATTTTGTTCACTTGCCTGATTAAATGCTTGACATCTTCACAAATGGGCCTCTTACGAGTTGTTTCTTGGTAAGGAAGTTACCGGGCTTCTCCGTGCCCGGGTGAAGAGGCCGCCCTGTAGGGCCATGGGCTCCCTTTTCGGAGGTTTTTCTTGTCAATGTTGATAAGGGAGACTGGTCCACACGCTGCCGCCCGGCCCACTAGGGTCTCACTTGAAGCACAGACGGCAGCGCTGGAAGGGATTTGACCGGGGATGACTCTCCGTTCAATCGTTGGGAGACGCCAGCACGAACATCAAGCAAGACGTTATCTTTGCATTGTGCTTTCATCTGGAACCCTGACTGCTCCCCATTTGGGTTAGATTGCCTATTATATCGAATGCACCAGCTTACTGATGAGGACATTTGCGCCAACAGATGGAAATCTTTCCGAGTGCTTATTTGTGCAGTACGGTGCATTCTGGAGGTTGCAGTTTTGAACAGTCAGGTGACCCACATACGTCATATAAATGCGTGAACATAGACACTTGTTTTTTACTCTTGTCCGTGAACGAGGCGAATGCCGAAACTAGTCGGGACAATGGATTTTGTTCACTTGCCTGATTAAATGCTTGACATCTTCACAAATGGGCCTCTTACGAGTTGTTTCTTGGTAAGGAAGTTACCGCGCTTCTCCGTGCCCGGATGAAGAGGCCGCCCTGTAGGGCCATGGGCTCCCTTTTCGGAGGTTTTTCTTGTCAAAAAAAATAAAATATATATATATATATATATATATATATATATATATATATATATATATATATATATATATATATATATATATATATATATATATATTACCTACTGGCGATAGCCAGTAGGTATATATAGTTAGGATTTTTTTCCTATGGGATTTTTGAAAATTCTATGTCGAATAACTTTGGCGTTTGAGGACAGAATTGGCTGAAATTTTCAGGAAAATGGAACATTTTGTTTCTGAGCAGCCCCTGAAAATTTGGGGGGGGTTTCGTCAAGGGGAGGCCGAGAAAAAAGGGGGGTCCCAAAACGTGTTTTTCCCATGCAATTTTCCATAGGGCGGTTGGCCTCACTTTTAGCCTGAACGGCTGAATGGATTTACACCAAACTTGGCAAAATTGTAGGGACTGGTAGCCCGATGTGCCTTTGCTATGTCTCAAGATATAGGCTCCAGTGGTTTTTACGAAAATTAACTTTGAAAAATATATATTGGGCTACATTGGGCTATATATATGTTGGAGCCCAAATGTAGCCCAATGTAGCCCAATGTAGCCCAATGTAGCCCAAAGATGGCCACCAGAGACAAAAAAAACAAATGTAGCCCAAATATCAGCCAGATGTAGCCCAACTATAGCCCAATGACAGAATGTCCCAGAGTGTTCTAAAGAACAACTAGAGTGCTAACAGTCCTACTTATTACAAAGGTATGGCACACCTGAAGCCATCTTGATTGGAATAAAGTGGTAACTCTTAAAACATTTAATTTAAAAAGGAACAAAATGAGGGGGTTCATTTTGCCATAGAAAGTATGATTAGCGAATATATGACGAAATCCCGCATACCATCAGTCCGCAAAAAAAATCCCGCATGTACTATTAGGCCGCAAATTAAAATAACGAAAACTTTTAGAACGAATATGCCTTTAGCATACACTAAACAACTAAACTACCCTAAACCCTAAAACACTACCCCCAGCATGACCCTACACTACACAAACAGTACAACACTACCCTAAACCCTAAAACACTACCCCCAGCATGACCCTACACTACGCAAACACTACAACACTACCCTAAACCCTAAAACACTACCCGCAGCATGACCCTACACTACGCAAACACTACAACACAACCCTAAACCCTAAAACACTACCCCCAGCATGACCCTACACTACGCAAACACTACAACACAACCCTAAACCCTAAAACACTACCCCCAGCATGACCCTACACTACGCAAACACTACAACACTACCCTAAACCCTAAAACACTACCCCCAGCATGACCCTACACTACGCAAACACTACAACACTACCCAAAACCCTAAAACACTACACCCCAGCATGACCCTACACTACGCAAGCACTACAACACTACCCTAAACCCTAAAACACTACCCCCAGCATGACCCTACACTACGCAAACACTACAACACTACCCAAAACCCTAAAACACTACACCCCAGCATGACCCTACACTACGCAAACACTACAACTCTACCCTAAACCCTAAAACACTACCCCCAGCATGACCCTACACTACGCAAACACTACAACACTACCCTAAACCCTAAAACACTACCCCCAGCATGACCCTACACTACGCAAACACTACAACACTACCCTAAACCCTAAAACACTACCCCCAGCATGACCCTACACTACGCAAACACTACAACACTACCCTAAACCCTAAAACACTACCCCCAGCATGACCCTACACTACGCAAACACTACAACACTACCCTAAACCCTAAAACACTACCCCCAGCATGACCCTACACTACGCAAACACTACAACACTACCCAAAACCCTAAAACACTACCCCCAGCATGACCCTACACTACGCAAACACTACAACACTACCCAAATCCCTAAAACACTACCCCCCAGCATGACCCTACACTACGCAAACACTACAACACTACCCAAAACCCTAAAACACTACCCCCAGCATGACCCTACACTACGCAAACACTACAACACTACCCAAAACCCTAAAACACTACCCCCAGCATGACCCTACACTACGCAAACACTACAACACTACCCAAAACCCTAAAACACTACACCCCAGCATGACCCTACACTACGCAAACACTACAACACTACCCAAAACCCTAAAACACTACCCCCAGCATGACCCTACACTACGCAAACACTACAACACTACCCAAATCCCTAAAACACTACCCCCAGCATGACCCTACACTACGCAAACACTACAACACTACCCTAAACCCTAAAATACTACACCCCAGCATGACCCTACACTACGCAAACACTACAACAATACCCAAAACCCTAAAACACTACCCCCAGCATGACCCTACACTACGCAAACACTACAACACTATCCTAAACCCTAAAACACTACCCCCAGCATGACCCTACACTACGCAAACACTACAACACTACCCAAAACCCTAAAACACTACCCCCAGCATGACCCTACACTACGCAAACACTACAACACTACCCAAAACCCTAAAACACTACACCCCAGCATGACCCTACACTACGCAAACACTACAACACTACCCAAAACCCTAAAACACTACACCCCAGCATGACCCTACACTACGCAAACACTACAACACTACCCAAAACCCTAAAACACTACCCCCAGCATGACCCTACACTACGCAAACACTACAACACTACCCAAATCTCTAAAACACTACCCCCAGCATGACCCTACACTACGCAAACACTACAACACTACCCTAAACCCTAAAATACTACACCCCAGCATGACCCTACACTACGCAAACACTACAACACTACCCAAAACCCTAAAACACTACCCCCAGCATGACCCTACAGTACGCAAACACTACAACACTATCCTAAACCCTAAAACACTACGCCCAGCATGACCCTACACTACGCAAACACTACAACACTACCCTAAACCCTAAAACACTAGCCCCAGCATGACCCTACACTACGCAAACACTACAACACAACCCTAAACCCTAAAACACTACCCCCAGCATGACCCTACACTACGCAAACACTACAACACTACCCTAAACCCTAAAACACTACCCCCAGCATGACCCTACACTACGCAAACACTACAACACAACCCTAAACCCTAAAACACTACCCCCAGCATGACCCTACACTAAACAACCACCACAACTCTACACTACACTAACACAACACTACACTACACAACACTACACTACACTACACAATCACTAACCCACGAAAAAATTAACACAAACCCACTTACCTCTCTCGTCATCGTGGTTTTCACAACGCAAATGCATTTACATACATGCCTTTAAAACGTAATTCTTTGTAAAGGCATGCGCGATAAATGCACATGCGTTTTGAAAAAATGCGGGATAATGGTATGCGAGGTCAATGACCTTGCGGGATAATGGTATGCGGACTGAAAGTCTGCGGGATAAAAAATGCGGGAAAATGGCTGCAAACCATGATTAGCAGCAGACTTCCCTGGTGAGCACTAGCTTTACTACAGTGATCTAATGAGCAACTAGAGTGCTAACATTCAGAATTTATGGCAAATGTGTGACACATCTGAATGCCTTCTTGATAGAACCAAAGTAAACAAGCATTGAAAATGCAATAGATCTCGCCCTCGTTCAAGTTAAAGCCATTCTCTTTGTAATGAGGTGGCTTTTTAGCTTTGCTTTTATTAGTGTTTTTAAAACTTTCATGTAAATAACATGCATATGTATGCATATATGTATATGTATGCATGCATTTATATTTATATAGATATGCAGATTATATATGTTTATATATGTATATTACCTACTGGCGATAGCCAGTGGGTATATATAGTTAGGATTTTTTCTCTAAGGGATTTCTGAAAATTCTATGTCTAATAACTTTGGCGTTTGTGGACGGAATTGGCTGAAATTGTCAGGAAAATGGCACATTCTGTTTCTGAGCAGCCCCTGAAAATTTGGGGGGGTTTTGTCAAGGGGGGGCCGAGAAAAAAGGGGGGGTCCCAAAACGCGTTTTTCCCATTCATTTTTCCATAGGGCGGTTTGACTCACTTTTAGCTCGAACGGCTGAATAGATTTACATAAAACTTGGCAAAATTGTAGATATGGTTTGCCCGACGTGCCTTTGCTATGTCTCAATATATGTGCTCCAGTGGATTTTGAGAAATTAACGTTTAAAAAAATATAAATATCTGTGACAGCGCTCCGGTTAGCGCCCCGGTTCGCGTACCTGACGCGTAACGGAACTTCGCGAAGCGAAGCTGATTGGCTCTCCGGTGTCTGTCAACATTCTAAACAGTCCGGAGCGGCCGCCATCTTGTCTCTCGGTACGATCGAGAGACAAGATGTGGTGAAAAACGAAGGGGGAAATGAAGGAAAGGGGGCAAGGTAGACCACTCCTGACCCCCTAGGATTGATGAGGGGGATATTAAAGTGCCCGGCGGGGCAAAAAATAAAAAAAAAATTTTTTGCGATTTTACGCCGTAGAGGCGCGTCCCGGTACGCGAACCGGGCAGCTCACCGGGCAGCTAACCGGGCAGCTAACCGGCAGCGTAGCTGTCAACATTGTAAACAGTCCGGAGCGGCCGCCATCTTGTCTCTCGGTAGGTTCGAGAGACAAGATGTGGTGAAAAAAGAAGGGGGAAATGAAGGAAAGGGGGCAAGGTAAACCCCTCCTGACCCCCTAGGATTGATGAGGGGGATATTAAAGTCCCCCACGATTTTTCGTGGTAGAGGCGCTTCCCGGTACGCGAACCGGGCAGCTAACCGGCAGCGTAACGGGAGTCCGCCATCTTGTGTTTTTGGAGCGTCCGGTTCGCGTACCGGGTAGCGTCCCGGTAAGCGTAACAAGGGGAAAACCAAGAGAAACAGTAAAAAAAAAATTAAGGGAATAGATTTCCAGCAAACTTGGCAAAATTGTAGGGACTGTTTGTTTGATGTGCCTTTGCAAGGCCTCAAGATATGTGCACGTGTGGATTTTGTCTAATTAAGGTTAAAAAAAATATATATATCTGTAAGCGTGCTCCGGCACGCTTACGTTACGGGTTTTGTTTGCGCTGCAGAGCCGATACGTCACGGTTATGCGACGCGTCATGAGGCGTCTCACGTGGCTACGTGATACGTCACGTAATAAAGAATATATTTTACAGCTATAGATATTAGCTTTTAAAAAACCAATGAAATTCACTGAAAAAACCATAGGTTATAGACCATATATAGTTAGGAATTTTCATTTACAAAACCTTGAAAATTCACTGAAAAAACCATAGGTTAGAGACCATATATAGTTAGCTGGACATTTTATTGACATAAAACCAATGAAATTCCATATATAGTTAGTTGCACTAACTATATATCGCGCACCCGCAATCCACTGCTGATGATGTCACATATTACATCATTCATGACATGGTCAGTGACATCACTGATGACATCACTGATGACATCTCAAATGACATCACTGATGACATCACTGATGACATCTCAAATGACATCACTGATGACATCATGACACACCAATACCAGTTACTACATACGCACTCACTGATTCCTACGTCTACACACACATTCACTCATTCACCCATACAATCACTCATACATACAGTCACTCATTATTACAACACTATCATATGCACTCATACACCTATGCAGACACTCACACACTGCCACTCATCCATGGAGTTACTCACACACCTAGTCAGTCCTGTAAAGAATCAATCACACTTCCATTTCCTCATCTATACAGTTAAACACAGAACACCATACTTCAGTGACATCACTGATGACATCACTGATGACATCTCAAATGACATCACTGATGACATCTCAAATGACATCACTGATGACATCATGACACACCAATACCAGTTACTACATACGCACTCACTGATTCCTACGTCTACACACACATTCACTCATTCACCCATACAATCACTCATACATAGTCACTCATTATTACAACACTATCATATGCACTCATACACCTAGTCAGTCCTGTGAAGAATCAATCACACTTCGATTTCCTCATCTATACAGTTAAACACAGAACACCATACTTTTCACACATATACTAACACATACTTACTCTCTTATACAATCACTGATACAAGTACACATTGATATGCACAGTCACACACCTCCCAGCCAGCCACACACACACTCAGTCTTCCATACATCCACTCATTCTTCAATATGTAAAACATATTTAAACTTTACAAAAACACACAGACACTAGATGATGTCATCAGTGATGTCATTTGAGATGTCATCAGTGATGTCATCAGTGATGTCATTTGAGATGTCATCAGTGATGTCATCAGTGATGTCACTGACCATGTCATGAATGATGTAATATGTGACATCATCAGCAGTGGATTGCGGGTGCGCGATATATAGTTAGTGCAACTAACTATATATGGAATTTCATTGGTTTTATGTCAATAAAATGTCCAGCTAACTATATATGGTCTCTAACCTATGGTTTTTTCAGTGAATTTTCAAGGTTTTGTAAATGAAAATTCCTAACTATATATGGTCTATAACCTATGGTTTTTTCAGTGAATATATATATATATATATACATACATATATACATACATATATATATGAAAAATATAAATATTTTATATTTTATGAAAATAAAATGTAAAATAAAAATTCTAGGTCATCTACTCAATTGTTTTCTTTCTGTATTCATCCTCACAATTACTTGACTGGTCATTTAACTCCAACTGGTATACACATGGTTATTATTTTCCATTTTGATTCTGTTCCAATAATACTTTGTTAGCTGTCAAAGACAATTCAGTTTGTAACGCATGCTGTAATAATAGAATATTTAAGATGATCTGTTCTTGATTTTTATGTGGTGCTATAGCCAGACACATATGTGTACAGTGAACAAAATGTTGTCTAATAGTCTAGTAGTTCTATTTAGCACTCTCATCCAGATGTACTGTTTACTGCTCACAAAATACTGTTTGCAGTATTTTTGCAATTAGTAAATAATTTTCTGAACTGACCTATGTACTAACAGGTCCCTTCGGAAAGTTCAGATTCAGAATTTGTTGCAACCTGATGTAGATGGTGGCCTCCTAGTCTGTGACTGCCTTTCAATTAAGTAACCGTTTTTTAGGTCTCGCCTGAGCCAGCGCATGCGCTGGACTGGTGAGACATTTAGTGAGTGGGCTTTAGAAATCTGACCACAAGCTTTTGTTGGCCTAGAACGTGTGGTTACGCGCACAGTAACGCGCATTCCTCGCATCGCTCGATTAGGCACCATCTGGCTTTCCTCTTGCTTGCTCTTGCAAGCACACGCTTCAACGCTCCTCCCTCTCCCCCACCACAGAGCGTGTCCCGCTCCTCCCGCTGGCTGCTTTACTATTAGGGCGAGGCACGAGCCCGCACTATCGTGCCAGCTTTTGCAATGGCTGTATCCACCCCGTTATTTCTAATCTATTTCTGCTGTTATTCTGTCTCGCACACAGTGGCAAGTCTGCATCATAGCATGTATGTTTTTACACGTGGAGCTGCTGTGTTGGCTTATGTGGACAAGGACAAGACAGTGACTTCATGACATTGTGACTTCCTACACTAAGGTCCATCTATGCTGGTTCATGTGCACAAAACAAGCCTCTCTTACATCATTGCATATTGCTCCGTGGTGATGCTGTGCTTGACATTGTGCACATAGATAAGATTCCTGTATCTTAACTACCTGCAAGCTGGGGTCCCATCTGTGCTAGCCAGCACGTACCATGACAGCTCTCCAGCATCACAGCAGCATTACTTACTGCACCCGGGTCAAACTCTGCTAGCCTACGAACACAAAGACAAGAATGCATGATAAAAGCATGACTTTTTGCATGATGGTGCGTGCCAGCCAGTGTGCACATGAACAACACTACTGCATCAGTAAAACAGCTGTGCTGGCTCTCTGCACCGGAACAATACTCCAGCATTATGACACCATGACATCCTGCACCGTGTTCCATCTATGCTGGATAGTGCACACACGGGTATCAATACGCTTCGCTCCCTGGTTCTTCTGTGCTGACTTGTGCACACATTGGCTCCAAAAACGATGGATTTAGGCCCAGATCTCTGTACTGGGGTGAATGTATGACATTGTTCTGCATTCTGTCCATCAATTGTTGTTTTTGCATTTGTCACCCCGAGTGGGATGTGTATGCTCAGACGTGAGTCCCATGCTCTCCCCACCACTGGAGTCAAGCTATCCTGGCTGAAGACGGCTGATAGCCGGAAACAGGTCCTAGGATGCTTGATTCCGGTCCAGGAAAGACATAGCTTGGCAGTTTGGGCTGGACTGTTTCCATGAGGCACAGGGTCAAGGCTGATTTGCATATGGCCATGTCTGAACTGGGGTGGTGTGGAGTGCAAAAAAACGATGGATTTAGGCCCAGATCTCTGTACTGGGGTGAATGTATGACATTGTTCTGCATTCTGTCCATCAATTGTGGTTTTTGCATTTGTCACCCTGAGTGGGATGGGTATGCTCAGACGTGAGTCCCATGCTCTCCACATCACTGGAGTCAAGCTATCCTGGCTGAAGACGGCTGATAGCCAGAAACCGGTCCTAGGATGCTTGATTCCGGTCCAGGAAAGACATAGCTTGGCAGTTTGGGCTGGACTGTTCCCATGAGGCACAGGGTCAAGGCTGATTTGCATATGGCCATGTCTGAACTGGGGTGGTGTGGAGTGCAAAAAAACGATGGATTTAGGCCCAGATCTCTATACTGGGGTGAATGTATGACATTGTTCTGCATTCTGTCCATGAATTGTTGTTTTTGCATTTGTCACCCCGAGTGGGATGGGTATGCTCAGACGTGAGTCCCATGCTCTCCACACCACTGGAGTCAAGCTAGCCTGGCTGAAGACGGCTGATAGCCAGAAACCGGTCCTAGGATGCTTGATTCACGTCCAGGAAAGACATAGCTTGGCAGTGAGGTTCTGTGATTTTCGACTTCGCTTCATAGTCAGCCGCCATTTTGTTACAGCCGCCATTTTATGTTGCCCTCACTCAGGCGACACTGCGAACATAGTGTTTTTACCTTTTCAGCTGCTCGTCTCTTCTGTTAAAAAGTAACCCTTTGTCCTTGTTTATGAAACCGATGTCAGGGTCTGGCCGAGTTAGTTAATCCATGTCTAGACTGATTGATCCTTGTCTTAGTTGACTGTTTGGGTCCCACCATTCTTCCTTTACTTTATCTTATTTGACTGGCCTTCACTATTCTCTCCATGTACTCTCCTGTTACACAACTATTCTTTGAGGCTCGCGAATACGTCCTGCCACCTGCAAATTGAATTACATGCATTAGCATTGATTAACTTGAGGGGAGGGGAGAACACGGGGTCTGAAAGAAGGGCGTACACAAGATACTCGATAGCTTGTTTTCGAACTTTTCTCATTTGTCAGTTTTGTATGTTTTGGGAGTAGGTATTGTAAATATGTATGGTATAAAAGACTGTGCGCCACGGAATGAAGTGGCAGTCTCCTAAGAATCTACTTTCTGTAACTTCTTGGACAACTGTGCTTAGCTGCAGCTAATAAAACCTGATTTTCTACGCCTAACGGAGTGTCTCGTGTCTCTGTCTGATAAGGCAGGTGAACCCGGAGATTTTAGGCGTGCCCTGTGCTGCTCGGCCCATAAGGCCAAGTTCTTCAATTGGCGTCTCAACGTGGGGCGAGTTCAGTGGTAGCGGTTCAGCCCGAAGGTCGCGAGGAGCCTCGCAAGAAAATTCTGGAGGATTCGCGAACCACGTCAAGCGACCTCTGTATGTCGAAAGTGGACCGAAGGTCTTTTTCAGCGCAGCTACTCCTTTCCGACGGCTGCAGACGACTGCTGCCCTGACTGTCGCACTGCCTTGGCCCTCTGGTGATGATTGGTATCGCGAGATGTTAGATGGACACCTGTTGGCGTGAGAAAATATTTAGTATTCGTGGGTAGCGCCCACTCTTTTGTTTGGTTTTTGTCATTCGACTCATGCATTAGTGGAAGACGAGGGGTAAGTACGTTTGTGCTGTATTAATTGCCTTAAACCCCTTAAAGTTTGTGAATAGTCCAGTTTGTTACGAAATGCCTGGACTTAGTAAGTTTAAGAAATGTTGCTGTTTTAATTGTACTAGGGATTCCCGGCTAGAGGACTCTTGTCCAATTCCTCCGGTTGGAACTCCCACTTATGAGCTCTATTCAAAACATGGTCTTGGTTCTATTATCTTTAATGAAACATGGATTCGATATACGAAGAAAGATGGTGTTTGCTTTGAGCCTGATATATTAGACAATTTGGAAAAACAATTTTATTTAAGAGAAAAGCCGGGCCGGCAATGTTTGACTCTTTCCGCCTATGGCGTAAGGAAGCCAAACAGAAAGAAATTAAACAAGCGAAAAAAGATGAGAAAGCACAGGATATGACGATTCTACAGGCTGCTCAACAGTTTAAGAATAATGAAATTGATCAAATGATTGAAATTTCAGAACGACAGCATCATATGGCAATAGATAGATGTTATCCTGTGTTGCCTCCTTCTACAAAGAGTAAAGATCTTGATGAAGATCTTTTAATGTCTCATTTGTTGAGATTACCTCCACCTTATGTATTAGGTGCTAATGCACCCCCATTACAACCTGTTGTTCAGCAACCTGTTGTTCAACCAGTTGTTCCGGTTTTTCCACAATTGCCTCTTCCAGTAATTCCACCTCCACCTCCTTTGCCACCGACTTCTGTACCTCAGTCTCCTTTACCGTCAGTTTCTTTTACCACTGACAGTTCTTCTCCTGCTGTGCTTAACACGTTGTCCCCGGTTTTACTGTCAGATTCTCCTACGGCTCGTCAACGATTAGTTGATACAGTTTCTGGTCTTTTGTTGCCTTTCTTCGGGTCTCCTAATTTGACTCCTGCTTCGTCCCGAAGACAATCCCGTAGTCAAATTCCGGATACTGACGAACGAATTAGGTTGGACTCTCTCACTCACAATTGGATCATGAGTGGTCCACAGTATAATGTACGCAATATCTTGGATACTTTTCTTCAGTGGAATGCACCTATACAAAGATATGTTTTTATGTTATGTGTAATACTCTTGTTAAAGGATGGGGTGATATAGATTTGGATTTACCTCCTCAGGGTTTGTTTGATATACAGGCTAAATTTGATAAGGGACTTATTGTGGGTTCTGATGTCGAGGATGCTGTTCGAACACTTATCACTTTTAGGTCTTCCTTTTTCTCTCAAGCTTCTCTTGAACCGGATCCTGCAGTACGGCATAAAGTGAAACACTATCCTATGCGTGAAGTACTTCCGATATGGAGGGATGGGGATCCAGCTGCTAATCCATCTGTCCCTGCTCATTTTTAGCGTATATGGGTACATGTCCCTTGGAAAAGATCTGAAGTTCTGGCGCTTAAACAGTCTCTACCGGACCCTCGTAAGAATCCTGCTGGATATTACAATGAGTTGTCCCAGACTGTTGATGCGTGCATTATGAATTTAGCAGATATTGATTTGCTGATGGGAAATGTAGTCCCTCAAGCATTATGGGCTCGGATTCGTAAGGAGGACCACGATCAAGCTTTAGGTGGTAATTGGGCTGCTTTGACTGCTGAAGATGCGCAACAAGTAGGTGGTGCTAAACCCGATGATTTAATCACTGAATAGCCTGGTAGAATAATAGCTCTAATGAAAACGATGATGCCTGCCCTCCGAGTTAATTGGGATAAGTTAGCTGCGTGTGAACAGAAGAAAGAGGAGAGTGTCTCTGATTTCTTTACTTGTTTCGAAGAGACGTTCATCGACCACAGTGGTCAAGATATGAGTACGGAGGGTGGACAGCGATTATTTGTGGATACATTTGTATTTAATTTACTTCCCGAATTATCGCATAAATTGAAAGACTCCGAGAGTTCGTGGGCTGTTTCTTCATCTGCCCAAATATTGGCTACTGCTCAGTATTACGAGAATAGGGATAAGGAAGAAAAGGATAAAGTAGAGAAAAAGACTAAAGAGTTGAAAACGAAGGTTCTTTTGCAACAAGCCTATCCCCCTCGTTCTGCTCAGCGTCAATTGCAACAGCCTCCACAGTTTCAGAGATTGTTACAGAAACCTGCACCGTTTGTTCCACGAGCATGGTTGGGTCCTAATCAATGTGCCTATTGTAAAGAGGAAGGTAATTTCAAGAATAATTGTCCGATTTTATTATAGCGTACAGGTGGACTATCAAGGCCACGAGGCCGTGGTGGTTTTCAGTCAATACCTAGGGGTAGAGGGCGAGGTGCGCCGTCTCAAGGACAGCGTTCCTTACCCCCTCAGAATACTATGAATTATTTTGATCAACAGAATTCTTAGTCTGCACAATATTACAATGATGATTATTGTATTGAGAACGAAAATACTGATTTTTCTACTAGCTAGGACAGCCGTAGACAAAGCAAGGGAGTGGTATCAGTTCCAGTGAATCAGGATGGGCCTTATGTTAACGTTGTTGCATTGGGTGTTTCAGAGCCATTTCTTTTGGATACTGGTGCGATTAGAAGTTCTATTATTCACTCCAAACTCCCTGGGGCACCTTTGTCTGTCTTAACGAATGTTTCTGTAGGATTCTCTGGCGCCCCAGTTAGTAACCCAGTCTCTTGTCCTTTGCCCATCTCTATAGGTCCTTATGATTTGGAAGCCCCGCTCATTTTAACGACTGGTTGCGGTGAGAATTTGTTGGGTTTGGATTTATTGAAAAGTCTACATGCAACGTTGTATTGTTCCCCCTCTGGTGTACATCTTACGTTGGGTGATAAATTGGTTTCCCCTATGTATTTGTCTAAGGATCAACTGCCACTTCAATTGCGCTCACTCCAGCTACTCTTTGGGCCACGGGTCAGAATGATGTTGGTTTGCTCCAGATTCCACCCTACGTGATCACTATCAAACCTGATGTTCAATTGCCACGTAGTCCTCAGTACAAGATTTCTAATGATGGCGAAAGAGCTCTGTTGGTTATTGTTTATGATTTAGTTCAGAAAGGTGTTGTTGAAGAAACGAGAGGAAATGTTTGCAACAGTCCTGGTTTGCCTGTTCTTAAACGTACGGATCCTTCTAAGCCACCTGTATATCGTTTTGTGATTGATCTTCGAGAGGTCAACAAAATTGTTGTCCCTCAGTTTCCTGTTGTCCTGGATATTACTGCTTTGCTCACAATGATACCTGCTTCGGCTGTTTGGTTCTCGGTCATTGATCTCAAGAATGCTTTCTTTAGCATTCCTATTGCTGAGGAAAGTAGAGATCTCTTTGGTTTCTCTCTCGGAGGCCGAAGCTTTAGATTTCAACGCGCACCTCAAGGCTACAGTGAGAGTCCCTCCATTTATAGCCAAGCTTTGAAGTCCCAGCTGGATGCTTTCTCTTTGCCTCCAGGTGCTACTCTTATTCAGTAGTGGCTGCCGATTCAGAGGATGTTTGTAAAAATGCGACTGTTTCGCTTTTGCGTCATTTGTCTGATTTACATCATAAGGTGTCACCTTCTAAGTTACAAAATTTCCGCCAAGAGGTTACCTATTTAGGTCATCTCTTGTCGAAGGAGGGAAGGCGATTGACCCCAGACGTATTCATGCAATTTCACGAATGTCTGTACCATCCACAAAAAAGGAAGTGCGTGCCTTTTTGGACATTACCTCTTATTGCAGACAGTGGATCCCGAATTTTTCTTTGTTTGCTAAACCTCTGTTGGCACTTACTCTGAAAGACACACCCCAACCTCTTCCTTGGACTGACGAATGTCAGAAGAGTTTTTCTGATTTAGGTACTGCTTTGTGTTCTGCTCCTGTGTTGGGTACTCCAGATTATAGTAAGCCTTTTACACTCTACGTGCATGAATGAGAAGGTTGTGCATTGTCAGTTTTAACACAACAATTTGGAGACAAGCAAAGACCTTGTGCCTATTTTTCGGCTACATTCAATCCAGTAGCCAAGGCATTGCCTAGTTGTCTCAGAGCAACAGCAGAAGCAGCGATCTCTATTCGTCAATCTGCTGGATTGGTATTGGATCACACTCTTGTTGTTATGGTACCACATGCAGTAGATACTCTTTTGAACAGAACAAAAACGCAACATCTCACGAGTGCTCGCTTGTCTGGGTATGAGTTGACGCTTTTAGCTAGCCACATACACATCAAGCGATGTAATGTTTTAAATCCAGCAGCATTGTTACCTAATCCCGATGAGGAGGATATACAAGATCAGCATGATTGTTTTCTTTGTACAAAGGAGGAAACTAAAGGCAGAATAGATTTAAAAGATACACCACTCGTGGATCCGGATGGGATCCTATGGGTAGATGGGTCGTGTTTTAAGCTTCCTAATGGTGAGACGACTGCAGCATATGCTGTTACCACTTTGCATACAGTAGTAGAAACTGCACGTATTACACGCAATTCAGCACAAGCAGCTGAGTTGATTGCACTGACGAGAGCGTGTGTGTTTGCAAAAGGAAAGAGAGTGACTGTTTACACCGATAGCCAATACGCCTTTGGCGTGGCTCATAGTTTCGGTCGCTTGTGGAAGGAAAGAGGATTCTTTACTTCCCATGGTACTAAAATATAGCATGATCAGTTGGTTACTGACCTTCTCGAATCACTTGCCTTGCCTATCCAAATAGCGATTGTGAAGTGCAGTGCACATTAAAGGATCACTGATGATGTGGGTCGTGGGAATGCCTTTGCAGATGAAGTAGCGAAAGAAACAGCGAAAGATGTTAAGAGCCGTATGTATGTTGCAGGTCCTGCAAGATGGGTTGGAGAAGTATGTGTGAGGACACAGTGGAAAGTGTGAAGATGATTCAAGGAGAAGCAACTGTGAAGGAATTGAGTAAGTGGAGAGAGAGTACGGGAATGTTGGACACGACAGGGTGTTGGACGGAATTGTCGGAACACCAACGTTGGTTGTTACCAGATGCCTATGTACTACCTGTAGTTACTATGGCGCATGGTCCAGCTCATATCAGTGTGAAAGGAATATGTAAGCTTCTGGCTCCAGTATGGCAGAATGAAGGTATTCCTAAATGTGCGGAGAACGTGGTAAAGCATTGTATTGTTTGCTTAATGCATAGTCCAGGAAAGGGAACCCCAACTCCGGCAGACCATTTTGCTCCTCCTACATATCCTTTTGAGGTTTTACAAGTAGATTACATTCATATGGAACGTTCCAATAACCTCAAGTATGTCCTGGTGGTGGTTTGTGCCTTTTCCAGATGGATAGAGGCTTACCCCTTGACGGATAATACTGCCTTGTCCACTGCTAAAGTCCTCTTGAAGGAATTCTTCCCAAGGTTTGGTTTGCAGCGCATTGTCTGGAGTTACAATAGAAGTGAATTTGTGGGTCAAATTATACAGAAGGTGTGTGCGGGTCTTCGGATTAGACAGAAATTCCATGCGGCAAACCATCCTCAGTCAGCGGGTTTGGTAGAGTGCTATAATGGCACTCTCAAGCTTAAATTAGCAAAGATTCAGGCCAGCACGGGCCTCGCTTGGCCTGACGCCTTACCTTTGGCACTTCTGTCTACAAGAACAACTGTGCATTCTCGTTTAGGACTCCTTATGAGGTCGTTTTTGGACACCCAGCCAACGTTCGGGGAGTCCCTCGACCAAAGAAATACTCTGACATTCCATATCCATAGTTGGTTGATTACTTGCATGACCTCACCACTAAATTACGTGTTATTCATCAACAGGTCCAAAACGCTTTGCCGAGGCCTCCTCAGATCCAGGTCATTCCATTCGACCTGGTGACTTCGTGTGTTCTAAAAACTTCCAGAGGAAGAGGAATCTGGAACCTCGTTGGGGGCGGCCGTGACAAGTGCTTTTGACGACATGTACAGCTGTTAAAGTCGTTGGGAAGAAAAACTGGGTCCATGGCGTGCACTGTAAGAGGGTACCCTTGCCTTATGATCAGTGGGTCCAAGAAGGCGTTGGTGACAGTGAATGTGAGAAAGTACCCCGATTTGTACCTTTTAGTACTGCACGCCTGGACTGGACAAGTTCTGAGAAAGAAGATGACGATGTGCTGCAAGAAGCTGTACCACCACATTTGAGATTGGACACGACTAACCCAGAGACTTTGTTTCGGGACCAAACGATACCTGGCAAGACACGGTACAACCTAAGACCTAGGTTGCCAAAAAACAATTGAACTGTGTTTTCTTTTTCTTTGGTTACCTTTCTAGACATTTCCTTTCCACTATCTATCAAGTTACAGGGTCACGGTCGGAGTCTTAGGCTGTGACCTGAATAGTGACTAGGTCAACAGGACTTGTAGTGTCATAGGACGGCTAAAAATCACAGCTAAGTGATCTAGGAAGATTACCGTGAGCAACGCCTTTAGAGAAATGGATATAGAAGTGGAAGGGAATGATGTTAAGATTGTAAAAACAAATAAGTACAAGAAACTGTTGTTTAGTCGATGTGGCGTAGCATTATGTATTCTAGTGTGTTTATGTAGTTTATTAGCTTGTGTGGGACGGGTTATCCACACTATGCAGCAAGCACCTGTTCCAACTTCTGTTCCTTTGCCCTCTTCTTTTAGTAACTCTCCGCATAAGTTCTATACACTCCCAGACCATGAACAAGTTAGGAGAACAGAATATTTTAACAATTCATTCATCCAGTTGTTACATCAGCATCAACTGGTAGTTAACACTACTGATTGTTGGGTTTGTGGGCTTATGCCCCATAACGCTGAGAAAGGGATGCCATATTTAGTTCTCCCGTTTTCATATGAAGGTTCCGCTTGGGCTTATTTGGCTATGTTTTCTAATGTATATCAGAATCAACTTCGATATCCTCCTGGTGATATATATACTGGTGGATCGGATTATAGTCATAGTCCTTTAATAAAGGGAATAGTGACTATGGCTAAAATTGCCGATATTAGTAAGATTCCCGTTGACGGTTGGAATGTGACTCGTTACATTACTAGCCTCACTGACAAGGCTAGACAAAGAAGATCCTTACCAATTGGGACTGTACCTTATAAAGGTATCTTATGTTTGCAAGTAACTGGTCAGAATAATAAGAATAAACAGGAAAAGAGTGTTTGTTCTCATACCTATGTCTATTCCCCCTTGATTTCTTCTCCGTTAGTACCATCTCAAGGTACATATTTTGTTTGTCACCATAGGGCCTATACATGGCTTCCTGCCTATTTTTAAGGGAACATGTTATATAGCTTTTCTTCTTCCCCTTACATACACTGCTCCTTCAAGTCATTACAGAAAAAGATATGGTAGAGGGGTTATTGATTCTGGAGACACAGCTGGACAAGAGGGAGGAGACTTTATTAAAGGGTTTCTTCCCTTCTGGGGCCCAATGGTCAATAGCAGAAACATCAGACAGCTAGTTCGTGTTGTCGAGGCTACGATTAATGTAACTTCCGTAGCCTTGAGTAACTTGACGGCTGAACTTCAGGCGGATCGTCTCATGACTTTACAAAATCGAATGGTTTTAGACATTGTCCTTACAGATAGAGGAGGAGTCTGTAAATTGATTGGGTCTAGTTGCTGCATTTACATTCCTGATAATGCTCCTACAGTATACCAAGCCATTTCTAAATTACACGTGATTTCTGAGTCTATTCATCAGGACACAGGAGATTGGTCCGTGATGGGATGGTTTTGGGTACTACTGTCCACGTGGGGATGGAAAGTGTTAACTTTCCTTGGAATGATTTTAGCCATCATTTTCTCTTGTTGTCTCTGTTTGCAGTGTGGTCCCGCCATCTGTGGTCTTTGTGCCACCTTGTGTGTTTCAAAGTCTGCGTCACAGAAAACAGAGAACATTAATGATGTTGCAGCAACAGCTCAATGACCTCATGACCATTGACATTGACTCAGATTAACTTGAGTCCTTTGCGTTTTGCCTGAGTAATGGCAAAAGGAGGGTCTGCGGTTCTGTGATTTTCGACTTCGCTTTGTAGTCAGCTGCCATTTTGTGACAGCCGCCATTTTATGTTGCCCTCACTCAGGCGACACGGCGAACATAGTGTTTTTACCTTTCAGCTGCTCGTCTCTCCTGTTAAAATGTAACCCTTTGTCCTTGTTTATGAAACCGATGTCAGGGTCTGGCCGAGTTAGTTAATCCATGTCTAGACTGATTGATCCTTGTCTTAGTTGACTGTTTGGGTCCCACCATTCTTCCTTTACTTTATCTTATTTGACTGGCCTTCGCTATTCTCTCCGTGTACTCTCCTGTTACACAACTATCCTTTGAGGCTCGCGAATACGTCCTGCCACCTGCAAATTGAATTACATGCATTAGCATTGATTAACTTGAGGGGAGGGGAGAACACGGGGTCTGAAAGAAGGGCGTACACAAGATACTCCATAGATTGTTTTCGAACTTTTCTCATTTGTCAGTTTTGTATGTTTTGGGAGTAGGTATTGTAAATATGTATGGTATAAAAGACTGTGCGCCACGGAATGAAGTGGCAGTCTCCTAAGAATCTACTTTCTGTAACTTCTTGGACAACTGTGCTTAGCTGCAGCTAATAAAACCTGATTTTCTACGCCTAACGGAGTGTCTCGTGTCTCTGTCTCATAAGGCAGGTGAACCCGGAGATTTTAGGCGTGCCCTGCGCCGCTCGGCCCATAAGGCCAAGTTCTTCAGCAGTTTGGGCTGGACTGTTCCCATGAGGCACAGGGTCAAGGCTGATTTGCATATGGCCATGTCTGAACTGGGGTGGTGTGGAGTGCAAAAAAACAATGGATTTAGGCCCAGATCTCTGTACTGGGGTGAATGTATGACATTGTTCTGCATTCTGTCCATCAATTGTTGTTTTTGCATTTGTCACCCCGAGTGGGATGGGTATGCTCAGACATGAGTCCCATGCTCTCCACACCACTGTAGTCAAGCTATCCTGGCTGAAGACGGCTGATAGCCAGAAACCGGTCCTAGGATGCTTGATTCCGGTCCAGGAAAGACATAGCTTGGTGTTTTGGGCTGGACTGTTCCCATGAGGCACAGGGTCAAGGCTGATTTGCATATGGCCATGTCTGAACTGGGGTGGTGTGGAGTGCAAAAAAACAAAAAACAAAAATTTAAAAAAAAGAAAACGATGGATTTAGGCCCAGATCTCTGTACTGGGGTGAATGTATGACATTGTTCTGCATTCTGTCCATCAATTGTTGTTTTTGAAGTACTATAAAAGACATTATGTGGCTTGGGAGCCATTGTCCGTCAGGACCATCTGGGCCCCTGAACTCTCGAGCTACCACCTGAGTGAGCAATTGTAACTGAGCTGCCAGATAATAAAGTTCAAAGTCTGGCAAAGCTAGACCCCATGTCAGCTCTCCGACGCACCATTGTGGTCAACTCTAACCTCCACCTACTGTTCCCCCATAAAAATCCCCCGACCATGGAATGAAGATTGCTCCAGGCACCCAAATCGGCAATGTCTGAAAATAATACAGCAGCCGGGAGGGCGCCACCATCTTCAGTAGTGCCACCCGCCCAGCCACCGAGAGAGGCAAAGTACTCCAGAATGTCAGGTTACCCCGAAGTCCTAGCATGGCCCTGCCCACATTGTCCTCCAATAAATTATCAGGTGTATGATATATATTAGTCCCAAGGTAGGGCAAGCAGTTTGGTTCCCATCGAATGCCTGCCACCTGGGTAGGGCCTACTTCTGATGAAATCACTAGGAAAAGACAAGTCTTCCCCCAGTTCACCCCCAACCCTGAGAGCCCACCAAATGCCTGGAGTAAGTTTGTCGCCTCTTCCAGAGCCTCCTCTGTATTGGCCAGAAAAATAAGTAGATCGTCAGCATATAATGAATGATAGGTGCTGCATGTCCCCGCGTAATTCTAATCCCTGGTAATGCCGTCCTAGTCTAGCATGCGCAGCCAACAGCTCAATGGGCAGCGCAAACAGCAATGGTGAGAGCGGACATCCCTGCCATGTTCCCCGCCCCACTAAGCATGGGAGGAGACCACCACCCCCGTCTGCACCCGTGCAGTCGCTGCTCTGTAAAGAAACTCCATCCATCCCACAAAACCTTCCCCAAGGCCGAACACGCATAACTTGAAACATATAAGGCCACTCCAAACTGTCAAATGCTTTCTCAATGTCTACTGAGAGTATCGCAGCGGTGGGGTTCTCTCTGCGGCCTTCATCCAATAAGCGGAGGAGACGTGTATATTTGTGGCCATATTCTGGGTCAGAAAAAATCCAGCTTGATCACAGTGGACCAACTGCAACATATATGGAAGGAGTCGAGTATTCAGCATTTTATAGTCGAATGTTAAACATAGATAACGGTCGGTAAGCCAATCTGCCCGAATGATCTTTTCCGGGTTTCAGCAACGGGACAATCATAGCCTTTCGAGTGGAGGCTGGTTACCGCCCCACCTTCCGTGCTTCCCTATTAACAGCCAGCAGCCTGGGGGCCAACAAATCAATATAACTTGAGTAAAATTCAATAGGTAGCTGGGTTGGCCAGTCAGGCTAGCAGTGTGCTCGCTTTATCCCGCTCTGCATGTGCCCGTGCCAAATAGGCTCTGTGGTCGAAACAATGCAACCGTTCTACTTGGGCTGCCACCTCCTCTCTAGCCTCTGATACTTCCTCCTGTGCCCTCGGGTACTCAGGACGAGCCCTCTCCGCCGTTCACAAATGGTGCACCTCTGATTCAATGTCTCACGTTAGCGTCTTTTGTACTCCCTCCATTTTAGTAATGTCCCGTCCCCGTACCACCACTTTAAAAGCATCCCATTCTAGCGCTAGATTCGACGCCATACCTTCATTCTCTGTGAAGTATTGCGCGATACCCATTTCAATGTTTGTGCGAAAGACTGGATCTTCCAGCACTTCCAGTCGCAAGCGCCATGTTGGTATCACAGGTCTCTCCTGGACCCAGCGTATCGTCAACAGTAACGGATTATGATCTGAGATTGTTCTCACCAGATATTCACTGTGCCCTACTTTTGCATGTACGGCCGGCGTATATAATATGGCGTCCAAACGGACATGCAGCTCATGTAATGCAGAGTAGAAAAAGTAGTCACGTTTCTCCAAGAGTTGTGTGGGCACGTGTCTACGAGCCCCCACCTATCCTGCCAATCCCTCCTTATTTTGGAAATTCTAATTATGGGGTTTTGGGTAATGTGGATGAGACCTTTCCATATTAGTATCAGTTATTGAATTAAAATCCCCTCCCAGTATCACTGTGCCAGTCAAATAGGGTGCTAGCTTGCCCGACAGGAGGGTGAAAAAAGCCGCCTGATCTACATTAGGGGCATATATGCTTCATAACGTTACATTCACACCATTCAGGCGCCCTCCCACCACCACAAATCTCTCTTCTGGGTCAGCCAACTGCTGTGTCATCTGCAAGGGGACACAAGCCCTAATCCATATCAGCGCCCCTCGAGCGAAAGCTGAGTACGTTGTGTAATACAGGTGCCCTCTCCATCTATCCTGCAGTGCTCTGCCCTCCGTCTGATTAATATGGGTTTCCTGAAGGAGAGCTATGTGTACTCCCCTACGCACCAAATAAGCATGTACCCTGTGGCGCCTCAACATTGTATGCATCCCTCTTACATTCCACATCATACATTTTAAGTCAAGTAGCGTCCCAATTTGATCATCAAATCTTTGGAGTACCTATACATTTCCTGTGGACACACCGGTGGCCCAAAACTTCCCCAAACAAAACCCACAAAATTCCCCAACAACCCCACCCCAGAACACGCTCTTACAATCTAGTACCCATCCAAACTATCAACTCAATTGCCTCCCTGGTAGCTACCAGAGAACACTCAAACAACAATATTAGGGGGGTGTCCCAGAGCTGAGATGAACTGGCCCACAGTACTTCCAGTGTCTTGCTCCTTACCCCACTCATGATAAAGCCTCAGCTTCTGCCGTAGCACCCCAGTTTGAGGGAGACACATTCCTAGACACCCCCCACCCTCCGCTAACTCCGTTGACCAATATCTCGGCTGCACCCACAGTGGAGAGAGGGGCTAGTGCTAAACTAGACCACCATTAAGTTCCTTGGAAAAGTCTTACTGTATTAAGCATCAACGATCTCGTCGGCAGTCCCAGGTGTACTATGTGGCATCGCAACACTCACCGTGTCTGATTCTTCGGTAGCGTCCCTGCTGATCCCTTCTCAGAATCTGTTGCTCCAACTGATTCCGACCCCCGCTCTTGGGATATCGCTGTCACCGCCTATAATGCCACCGATCTCTCCCTCGCAGTCTGGGACATTGTAGGTTTCTGAGTGCCGGGATGGCGCCTTCCGGAGCGCCGCGACTGGGGAGGGCGAGGCGCTTTCCCAAGTGGCTCCTGGCTTCGACCCGCCTCGCCCAAGCCCACTCTATAGGATTTCAGCCAGTCCCATGCCTCCTCTGGGCTAACGCAAAAGTAAGTTTTACCGTCCATGGCCACCTTCAAGTGTGCTGGAAACATTAATGAATATTGGATGCCTTCAATGCGGAGTGCCTTCTTAACTTCCAAGAATGAGGCTCGGGGGTGCTGCACCTCGAACTTGTAATCAGGGAACAATGCCACATTGTTATTATCTACCTTGAAGGGGCCATGGGTGCGCGCCTTTTTCAGAAGCAGTTCTCTGTCTTTGTAATGGAGTAAACGCGCCACCACTGGTCTGGGTGGCCTATCAGGCGTCAGTGGTTGGGCTGGCACTCTATGCGCACTCTCAAAAGTGTAGAAGGGGGTCAAGGCCTCAGGGGAAACTTCAATCCTTAGCCAGGTCTCCAGATAGTCCACCATGCTGGCCCCTTCCATGCCTCCTGGTAGTCCTACCACCTGCACATTATTCCTCCTGTTCCACCCTTCGGCATCTTCGGCCCTCCGCTCCAGGGCTTGCAGACGACAAGTAACATCTCCCATCTGAGCTTCATATGCCTTTTGAGCTGGCTCTAGGATCTCCAGCATGGTTTCTGTTTGTTTCACACGATCTGCCAACTTTGCATGATCTGCTCTAAGGAGGCCCAGCCCTAGTGTCACCTGCGCAATATCCTGCTGAAGGGCGTCCCTGGTGTCTGTGATGGCTTTGAGTGTAAGATCTACCTGCTGTTGCATCATCCCCTCCGGTTGCGATTCTACGATATCTTGCTTCTGTTGGTCAGCCGCTTCTTCCTCTAGTTCCCGGGTCGCCCCCCCTGCTTACCTCGTGGTTTCCTCATATGTTTCTACTCCTCAGGCTGCTGATCACCGCCGAACCTCCGAAGGTCCCTTGCAGCTTCTGTGTCAGTCGCAGGCACTGCGTGATCCTCACCGCAACGGGCGCACACTCCCCAGGTCTCTTGATGGGCTACTCACCGCTCGGTCCCCAACCCCCACGGGGAACTCCCTCTGACTTTCAATAGCTTGTGAGATAGTTCACTTACGAACCTAGCTGCTCCTCCAACCCGTCAAGCACAGATGCCCCCGGTTCCACCGTTTAATTCTTCATCACCGGAGATGGGAAGCGCTTCGTCCCAATGCTGGTGTTCCCCACTCAGGGCCCTCCCAGCTCTCTCTGCGCAGTCCAGGAACATGGGCGCAACACCAAGCAGTCACCAGCCTTCCACTGCACCCATGCTTTCTGTGCCCTCCTGCAGGCATTAATCCCAGAGCCCCGTCACCACTTCAGGAGTACTTTGCCCAGATTTCAGCGGCAACCGACTATTCATCATACTATTCACAATCATGGCGGCGAGCAGGATCCCCCACTGTGCCCCTAGCCTAGATAGCAGGCCCAATCCTAGGAGTCGGAGGGTCCCCTCCCCGCTCTGCAGCACTCCCACGGGCTGCTCCACTGCCCGTGGGAGTGAGAACACCGAGCCCCACAGCCCAAGACCCACTCCTGCAGAGGCACCTCCCAGCGTCATTGGTGTCCGATCCACCACCTTCAGCACCGGCACCTTTGGAATGGTTGAGGCGATGCATCTGATCTGGGGGCCGGCATGAATGAGCGCTGATGTCCCCACTGCTAGCTACTCCCCCGCTCATTGCGTCTCCCAAAATGACGGCCTGAACCTCTAGCCAGCCTTTTAGTAGGCCACTCAGTCCTGGGCGCCGGGCAAGAGTGACCCCAGCTAAATCCCAGCGGGCCTCCGCTTGCAGTAAGGGAGTCATGCTGACAGTTAATAGCCCTGGTAGGACTCGTGGCGGGGGACGCCTCCAGGCCTCCTGTCCCAGATTTATCAAGTCAGCATGTGTTTCTCTGCTTTGCCAGTTGCTGCCTCCAGCCCCGACATTATTTGTGTTTTTTTTGCTGTGTCTGGATGGCTCTTCGTGAATATGCCCCTAGTTCTTCCTATCTTTCATCCTTCTCTCCCCATACCTAACTGCATCTTCACCACTGCGCTTTGTTTCTTTGTTCTTTCACCTTCGCCTTCTTAATTCCATCGTCCTTTTCTTTTTCCTTCTTTCTCTTGCCCCATTATTTTCTCATTCCTTTTATTCCTTCCCTCTTTGCCCCCTTTCTCTGTCCCTCCCTAGGTTCTTTCCCTGTCCGCCACCTTCCTTCTATCCCCCTCCCTTGGTCTGCTCCGCACTACCTTCCCTCTTTCGTCCATCCTTCCTACCTTCCATGTTTCCTTCTGCCCTACCTCTTTTACATCCCTCCCTTTCCTTCTCACGTTCCCTGTCGTTCCTTCCCTCATTCTATATGTCCCTCCATGGTATCCCCCGTCCACTCCATCCTTTGCCCCAGGATCCCGGACTTTCTATTCTTTCTCCTTTCCCTGCTCCCTTGCTTCCCACCTTTCTTCCCTGCCTCTCTTCCATTATTCCATCCTTCACTCTTTCCTTCCTTCTGTCTGTCCTTTCTTCCGTCTGTCTTTTCTATATTCCCTCTTCCTTCTTCCCTCACCTGCAATCCTTCCCTTATTCCTTCTTCTTTTCCTCATGTCACCCATTCTTTCTTCCGTCCCATCTTTTTTCATGCACCTTGCCTTACACTTGCGAGATTTTGTCCTGCCTTCCGGTTTCTCAGTTTTGATTTGTTTGTACCAAGGCCGTCCTTCACCTCAAAGGACTCGAACCCCAGCGTCTGTTGTACTGGACACAGTATTTTAACTCTGTAGGTAGAGCGCTGATGCTGGCTGTGTTTGCTGCCGTTCAGGCTGTAAGCACGGATTGGTTCTTTGTTTCCTCTCTAGGACTCAGCCTTGCTCGTTTTGTGTAGATGTGTACTTGAAACAATGCTTAATTTGTAAAAATAAACAAGCATTGGCATAGCCAATAGGTCTAGCCTTTGGGACCTTATACGTGTTTCACCATGCAACAGTTGATGTTGTTGTACCAAGGATATTGTGCTGCATGACTAAATACTTATAAGGTCCCAAAAGCGAGACCTATTGGCTATGCCAATGCTTGTTTTCAATGCAGACCATTTTTGGAGGGGATTTTGTTTTTAGTTTGAGAGTTGTCACTATACTCATGGAGTCGTTTGTTGCACTCCCCAACAAACTATGTTTTAAAATTATCAAAGGGACAGAGATCCTTAAAGGAGCTCTTTTCCTTTTACAAATCGATTTCCACTCCAACTTTTGGGTTGATAAAATGCCAATATTTTGCAACTGGATTTCTGTCACAAACAAAATTGATACATATGATCCAGATTTTGCATTTGCAAGGCATGCCTTCAACATGTCCCACTCATACACTGAATCGGTATCCATTCAGAATGTCATTTTAACAATCAGAAAACTTTTTCAGTGTCTTAAAATGGGATTAGTGCATAGCAAAAAAGCATTTTAGCTGGTGCTAGTGTCAAATCGAATCATGTGTGACTCTAAATTCTTCAGACATCTGGCCCAAAGTAGTTCTGATTTCTCTTCCCACCTTTGCCACTTAGTTAAACTGGGTGATCCTGATATAAATATGTCACCTACCAGTTTGATTATTAGCCAACAGGGCTAGCTTTAGGGCATTGTGACTGATGCAGCTGCACTTGGCGTTGAGCTCGAGGGTGCTGTGTTTAGAAATATCTGATGGGTTTAAAAACCCCTGCTGCCGCATTCCTTGTGTATCCAGAAGTTTTCAAGCAACAATAAAATTGTCAAAATTACTCTGGTGATTATTATTCTTGCTGGAGAGAGATGGAGTGTTGTCTAGTGGCAGTTTTAACTCATCATGAAGTGTGTAGAGGGTTAATATGCCACTGCAAAGAACGTGTACCATGCAAATCGCAGCACTGTATTTTATGTGTATAGGTCAGTCAGTTGCTGCTTATGTAAGTTACAAACCTAATATGGCACAGTGACCTATGAACAGTCATCAAAGAGCTACATGCACACTGCATTGTATAGATTAGAACGCTACTTTTCCCCCCAGTCTTAATTATCGTAGTTTTGCTAAAAAAGGGTTTGATTGGGTAGAAATACTTTATGTTAGTAAACCCAACCCCAGCCACTTTAGTACATTTTAAATCCTGATTTGTTGCTTCTCCAGACCAAACATTCTTAAAATACACCGCCTACTAGGATGGGTGACATGTGATCCCTACACCTTTAAATCCTCATTGTCTTATGTAACATGTCTTATACACTGATTTACACATGTATGATTCTCCTTCTCCGTATAATGTGTGTGTGTGATTTAAAGTGCTCTGACACCCTACAGCGGTATGAGTAGCGCTATAAAACAAAAGAAATGCATGTGAAGGAGGGTCTAAAGAGAGTAGAGGGGCATTGTTCGAGGCGGTAGTGAAGGAATCTGTGGGGCACCAATGAGTGGGGCACCAAGAATGATTCTCACACCAGGCGCCACCAGCGCTAAAGCCGGCCGTGGTTGCCAATAATGAGTACTCTCAAATACAGAATAACCCCAATATTACGTGCTACTTAAAAGTGGTCTCTCGCATTTATATATGAGCCTAAGTCTGGATGGTACGTGCCAAAAAGCACATTTTCAAAATAATAACAGGAGCACGTAGTTAACTATTGCCCTTACACACCGTACACTTCAAAGGCCACCCTGATCGAGTGTTGATATAATCACATGGTTACAATGGTAGGAATAAGGGCAGAGAGACATGCTTCCACTAAAGTTGAACTAAAGTTCATTATTTCAATGCAAAGGTTTGTTCCAGCCACAATTGTTTACATTTTTCTTCAGTCATTGTGTAATTCACCCTCCATTCCCATGTCAATCAAATCACACATGGGGATGGAAATTGTTGTTAACCTCAAAACGCCTGCATAAGGAAGTGTATTATTTAAAAGGTGTGCTTTTAGTTTTTGCTTGTTTGGCATTTCCACTAGTAGCTTCGTACAGCAAAAATTTCATAATATAGAAATGTGGAAATGCTAAATAGAACCCTGCAGAACTAACCAGTTTGCATTCCTACTGACTGACTTGTTTAACAAGAAATGAGTAAGGAAGCACACATTACACTTTAAGACTTTAGCCTACACCCACAGCACTGCGGTCACATTAAAACAACTGAAAATAGACTGCCTTCTGATTTCATGTAGTATTAGTAGACGTTATTCGTTTTTACAGCACTCGAGGGTAGTGGTGTGAAGGTAAGTACGTCTCTTTACTCTGGGCAGTCCTGTGGGTGCCAGCTCTTGTATGCGAGGCTGAACCATTGCCTTCCACTGCTCTGTTGGGACTTGCCATACCCTTTGTATCTTTAGGGGAGGGGCTCCTGAACCCATCGAAGCTCGTGGCAGGATTCTGAGTCCATAATTGACCGAATTAATATTTGTAGGCTAGTGCATTTTACATGAACACCTGCACATATATATGTGTCAATTGTAGGGAATTTGTTTCTCAGGCGTATTCTAAAGTTTACATCGATTTTGCTATGATTTTGTTTGATTATTATTCAACTTTTAATCTAATATCATGCTGAGCCAAATTATACCTGATCTTCCACTGACCTGGCCATTTCCCGGGGTGCCAAAATAGATTGCTCTGCAAACGTGGTTTGTTTTACTTTGAATTTGTTATCCTGCATAGTTAAATAGAAAATGATGCTATTTACATTAATGTATACCTTGTTTATGAATAGGTTAAAGTAAATCTCGCCCAACATTGAATTGTATGTTCCAGTTACATGCCTGACCACACTCAGATAATATGCGATAGATTTCCCCAATTAATCTGGTCTTTCAACTAATTTTCAATTATGTGAAGCATATTAGCTCCACTTGTGATGTAATTTAAAGAATAACATTGAATAACTGTATTTAATGACTGTGCCAAGTCCAAGTGTTCAGGCCTACGTTCTTGCCTACATCCACATTCTTGTGCAGGTGCTTGACGGTATCTTCTTTGATATGGTCTCCAGTATAGCCGCCAATATTAAATGGTTAGCAATTCCCTCAAATTTCCAATTTGGCAATGGTTTGTCAAGCATCTGCACTTTCCTGCGGATTGACCAGGTGAAGTGGAGGTGGAGGCTGCTGGGCATTGGCTGATGTAGTCAGGCCAGAACTGAGGACCTAGATTCCTGGATTTGATTTTTGGCTACTGCCCTCATTATCCAATATCACACCTGCCAAACCCAAATATAAAAAGTTCTGAGGGCCCTATTTATGAGAAGTGACGCATTGCTGCGTGAAAACAGCGATGCGTCACTTCTCAGTGCACCCTCCTTGCGACATGATGGATGCATCATATTTACTGTATGGCGCATCATGTCGCAAGGAATGACAGATACGTCAGTATTACTGACGTATCTGTTAGAGTACAACTGATACATTGCTGGGATGTGTCTGAAAACAGAAACAACTCCAGCAATGTGTCCTTTCACATGGGGCAAACCCCATGTGAAGGGGCCTGCATCAGTCTTACGCCTATTGTGAGGCAGGTATAAGACATTGATGCAATGGCGTCCAAGAATTGGCGCACTGAAATCTTATAGATTTCAATGCGCCACTTCTACAAGGCTTTTTGCAGGAGAATGCCACCCTGCATACATTATACCTGGCACAGGTATAATGTGACGCCAGGGTTTACAAAGAGACGCATCTGCCTAGATGTATCACTTTGTAAATAGGGCGCAACATGGCACATTTTTTAGGCTGCAAGTGCGTCACAAAAAGTGAGACACCGACTGTAAAAGTGATGCAAGGGCTCATAAATAAGCCCCTCAGTCCTTTAAACATTAACATTGCTCCCTTCGCCATTCTAGTTTAAACCCAGCCATATGCAAATTAATCTTGAAACTGCTTCCAATGGAAACAGTCCGGCACAAACTGCCAAGCCAGGTCCTACCTGGACTAGGAACAAGCATCCTAGGACTGATATTAGGGTTTCACCCCTCAGCAGCCAGGCTAGCTTGACACCAGTGGCATGGAGAGCACAGTACCCATATCTGGCCATGCCCGTCCCATTCGGGGTGACAAATGCAAAAAGTACAATTGAAGGAAAGAATGTTGAGCAATGTCAAACATTCACCCGAGTACAGAGATCTGGGCCTAAATCCATCATTTGTTTACTCTCCACGCATTCCAGTTTAAACCCAGTCATATGTAAACTAGTCTTGACCCTGCTTCAAATGGGAACAGTCCAGCCCGAACTGCCAGGTCAGGTCCTCCCTGGACTGGAAACAAGCATCCTAGGACCAGTTTTAAGGTTTTAACCCTCATCAGCCAGACTAACTTGAGTCCAGTGCAATGGAGAGCACATGACCCACGTCTGGGCATACCTGTTCCACTCGGGGTGACAAATGAAAAAAGAACAATTGATGGACAGCATGTTAAACAATGTCAAACATTCACCCCAGTACAGAGATCTGTGCCTAAATCATAATGTTTTGCTCCCCACACCATTCTGGTTTAAACCCAGCAGTATACAAATCAGTCTTGACCCTACTCCCAGTGGGAACAGTCCAGCCCAAACTGCCAGGACAGGTCCTTGTAGATGAGGGACCCACTCTCACTGCGTCACCGGGTTTAATCCATCGTTCTTTTGCTCACCACTCCACCCCAATTTGGACCCAGCCATATGCAAATCAGTCTTGACCCTCTTCCTTGTGGGAACAGTCCAGCCCAAACTGCCAAGCCAGGGCCTGCCTGGACCGAGAACAAGCATCCTGGGACCAGTTTCAGGGCATCACTCTTCATCAGCTAGGCTAGCTTAAATCCAGTGGAGTAGTGAGCACGGGACCCACGTCAGGGCATACCCTTCCCACTTAGGGCAACATATGCAAAAGAAACGATGGACGGAATGCTGGACAATGCAAACATTCACCTCCAGTCACAAGGATCTGGATTTAATCCATTGTTCTTTTGCTCACCACACCACCCCAGTTTGGACCCAGTCATATGGAAATCAGTCTTGAGCCTGTTCCGTGTGGGAACAGTCCATCCCGAACTGCCAAGCCAGGTCCTTCCTGGACCGAAAACAAGCATCCTGGGACTGGTTTCAGGGCATCTCCCTTCATCAGCCAGGTTAGCTTGAATCCAGTGGTGTAGTGAGCACGGGACCCACGACAGGGCATACCCTTCCCACTTAGGGCACCATATGCAAAAGAAACAATTGATGGACGGAATGCTGGACAATGCAAACATTCACCCCCAGTCACAAGGATCTGGGTTTAATCCATCGTTCTTTTGCTCACCACACCACCCAAGTTTAATGGAAGGCCAATACAAAGCATTAAGAGGCCTACCATGGTTAATCCTGCTCAGAATAATATGCCAGAGTTCACTGTACAATGTCATTGGTGTGAGAAATCAGGTACAGCTGTAGGAATGAGCTTCATTGTAAATCTCAGATCTGCGCATTGGCAGTGAATTGACTTAGATTGTGGAGGCTAAGTGTATGGGTGTGCAGAATGCTACTTAGCATGACCCAACAGTAAACAATTGATAGAATGTTCAAATAATTTAAGTGTGAATGATTGCAATACCTAGTAATTCCTCTTGAACTATTTAGGTGTAGTTTATACCAGTAATTTGAGGTCCTAAAATGTTTAAAATGTTAGCAAAAGCCCCCTTATTTTTGCAGCAGAGTCTTAAAATCTCCCTGCTTTAGATTGTAAATTATTGTATAATTTTGAGATAGACTTTTCACACACAGGGAGCATGCTGTCAGAATATTTAGATTTAAATATAGACCTTCCAAAATTTTAGAGCCAACATTTGGAATGTGAGAATATCAAGAATTCAAATATATACATATTAAAATAGGTTTACTGTACTTAACTCTGGCAATGCTCTTTCACTATGTTTCACTTTGTATCAAACCAGATTGTTCTCTTAGAAAAACAACAGGGAACTCAGAGAGGTCTGCAGAGGTTTATTTATCCCTTTACGGCATGACGCGTTTCGGCTGGTATGCCTTCTTCAAATGCCAGTGACTCTTGTGTGCTCGCCTGCGGGTTTTAACATGCTTGCTGCCTCACTCACATTGGAGGAAACCGTATGGTTTTTCATGGAGCAACTACTGTCCCAGCATTCCCCTCGATGGGAACACTGTCAGTTATTCTTTGCCATCAGAATCCTAGATGAAAAAAAAAAAAATATATATATATATATATATAAGGTGTTTCCATGTAAAGATTGACCACGGTAGTGATCTCACATTAAGTTAAACAAAGTTAATGAGTTTTCTACACCTGTGCGGTGGGTTGGATGAACACAATGTGTCATGCTTTGCAAGATAACTCCTGAAGAATATGCAGCTGTAAGCTTCCTTTGTGCGATGTCTGGGAAGAAGGGCGAAACAACGGTATCGGGAAACACTGGACTCTGATAGGTTCCCACTTATTGGGAACAGTAGAGAGTGCTTCACATTGTTTAACATTGTATGCTTTAATTGTCCATTGCTGAGCTGGTTAGATTCAGATGCCCGTTTCTACTCTCTGGAGACTACCGACCCTATTTTTCTCCTCCTCAAAGAGACTCCAGAGTAAATTATTTCTCATTTACTTGACTGAATTTTCGTTTGCTTCTGCCTTTAGAGGATTAACTTGATGAAACCTGCTGGTCAACCTGCCCCAACCTCACTTGAATCCTGAGATTAACATTACGGAATTTCCCTTCAAGGGAACCTGAATCTTATTTGATTTGTGAACAATGTGTCTTTGTATTTGTGTCTTTGACTCGCTCTGGATCATACTATCAATAATGTGGAGAAATTAGAGGAAAGGCATTTTGCTGGTGACGATTAAACAGCCTGTTACTGAGCGTGGCCTAGGGGTACCCGATACAATGAGTTATCTCTTGGCTGGCCAGCTTCAACGGGTTTATGAGATAGATGGGGAAGCCCAAATTGGTAGAGGCCAAGTATGTGTTTGAGACATTTTCCATGTCATCCATAAAGAATCGCATTTGTGGAAAATTGCCCTCTAAGAGAAAACTTCTTCCTCGTTTCTTGGCTACCGCTAAGAAATGCTGTGCCCGCTATCTCAAAAAACATGAAGCTAAAGTTGGCAAAAGGATTGTGATGATCAGTCCTTAAGGTAGGGTTTCCACATTGGGCTTCTCTATAAAGTAGGGAAGCTTATGACATTTGGAAAATTTAGCCTAGAATCTGATATTGCATCTGGCCAATTTCTAATGTAGTCAAATAACACATAAGATTAAAATGATTTAGTATTGTGAAGCAATAGAACCATTGCCTCACCAAGATTCTGTGATTTCTGCGGTGCTTACATCTTATTAAATACTAAGGGTCGTATATATCACCCAGTTTACATTGCTCCTGCACCACACAATGTGGTACAAGAGCAACGCAAACCATAAGTTATAATTTGAAAATATGGAGTAACACAATGAGGTGCAAATCACAGTGTTGGATTACTATGCCCTGGGTAGGTGTTCCATGGGTGTTCCCACGCAACAACCCATGGTTTTTGCCACATTCCCAGATTTACAAGACATTGTATTCCTGGGAATGCGTAAAAAAGTTACAAAGGTGTGTTTATTTCTCCTCGTTCTTTCCTCTTTCTACGTGTGCTGCATTTTGCAGAACAGATAGAAAGAGGAAATGCCTCTCAGGATTGATTTTGAGCAGGAAAGTGTACAAAAACAATCCTGCCTAAAGCACTGGTGCCCTTGCACCGTGCATTGGTGCTAGGCTGCCAAAACAGTGCCAACACAAGAGAAAAGGACAGGAATGCACAATATTGGATAGATACAGCACATTCCTGCCCTTTCCATGTGATGCAGGGTAGCACAGTAATGTGACTTGCTGCACTGCCCTGCACCACTAAAGTCGTAAATGTGGTTTTAAGTACTTAGCAGCAACTATACAAGACCTGTGCTCTCTGCAACACTTAGATACTTCTTGATGGCATGTGTTGTTGTACAGCATTTTCTGACAATGCCTAGGGAGTCTAAATAGATTAGCTGTTATGGCTTTACAGGCGTGGATAAACCACATATGACACAAGTTTATCAGTGTTCCTGCACTCAATTTGGTATTAATTTGCAGTATGTGTATGGGTACATCGGGCTTTGGTGTTTACAGTCAGTCTATGCAATGTGGTGGAGATTGATTATTTAAGAGTGCTTTGCTTGATCAATTCCTACTCATTGGGTGTGATACTAACACATAATTAAGAAACATGACTAACAGTGTGCCTCGTGAAACACGTGAGAGATTTAAAACTGCATCGTAAAAGCATGCAGTAGGGCCACAAAGTGGTTTGAGAAACCTACTAATGTGCTATGACAATAATTTGAAAGGTAATAAAGCTGTAGTCTTAAGCAAAATATGATTATGAAAATGCTCAAGTAAAATGATTCCTGCTTTTGTTTTTTACACGATGTAAATCTGAGAGAAAGTGCTTGGTTGTTTGTTAATGCAACATAGTTAGGTTGTGCTTATAAGTATAATGAAATGGTGTTTTTATATTATTTCTTATGCATCTTTATTTCTTTATTGTTTTCAATATTAGCATGTTTTTCTATAGAAAATACTGATTTACTGGTTTTCCATGTGAGCCTCTAAATGTATTTTGTCTTTCATTATTTCCTTCAAATAGACAAAAAATGCTGACCTGATTGCCCTGTATCTACAAGTATTATCTCTGAAGTTTCTGTCCTCCAATTTGAATAATGGACATCCTCTCTATTAGAATAAAACTGTATGGACCATGTTGCAAGCTCAGAAGAGAGTGTGTGGAGTGGACATGTTGAGTTGCAAATGTATTTCCTATTTCGGAAGGGAAGTGATATTGCACATTCTTAGAGTTAAGTGAACACTGAACAATGATATTACATATGGGTTCTGGAGGATTTGGGTTAAAGAACTATCACACCATGGTTGCACTATGGATTTTGACCAATAGAAATCATGAAACTGCGTAAAATGCATTTTGTGGGCAAGAACTGAAAACGTTTGGAGGTATAATTGCCCTATGAGAAAAGGATACTGCACAGCTATTTTCCCTTACAAATCCTGGGCCTGACATGCTGTCGGTCTGAACTCTCCTGCTACCTCTGCACTTTACCGGTTGGTGAAGTTGAGCAGGTCAAATCTTTCAGCTGAAGAATGTATGACTCTGGCTATTGCACGCTGTACTCTAGCGTTCTACTGGGTCTATCTAGTGTCCCGGTTCTGATAAATCTACAACCGATTCTTGGTTTGTGTGATTCCAAATTGTATATTGTATTTTGCAATGTGTTTTCTCTTTTTTCTCTCTTCTTTCCTCAATAGGTGTTATTTGACGATGTATTCACTCTGAGCTGTAATGTTCTGTGCTTTTACCTGTATACAAAAGAATAACCGTTATTAAATTATGCTAATGAATTTTTGTGCTTTGACCATTCAATCTTGGAGTTTAGATAAAGATAACATGATAATTATTCCATGTGTTTGTACTTACTTATTGATGATTTTATTGATATTGTGTGAATATTGTTATTAGCTAGGCACTTCTTTATCACAGGTCCTCATTAAGTAGTGGCTTTCCATCTCTATTTATCTGAGACCCTATCAGCTCATACAAAGATCTTTCCTAGGACCTTTTGATTGAATAAATTGTAGAGTTTCTATGGGCCAAACTCTGTGTTATTGTGAATTGTGTTGCTGAGGATTGAGTTTACAGTGTGGAGAGTAACCTATGTCTGAGCCCACAAAATTTACACTGCGTCTGCTGGATCAAATGTATGAAGAGAGCTCCATTAAATGAAAAAACAGTGCACTCCTTTACTTGATAAACCTTTTTTCATGTCTTGAATTTCATTGCCTGATTCATTAAAAACATTATTTCTTCTCTGATTCATAATATTTGATTGTTAACAATATGTTTCTGAAACACACTTTGTATAATCATAACGCTTTACGGCACCTAATCTCTCCCTTCATCAGGTGAGTGTACGTTTTAACTTCAAAAAATATATCAGACACCCTATAGGGCGACTCTTACGAGTAAAGTCTTTGGCAAAGGACAGGAAGAAGGGAATAAAGTCAGTAAAGAACTAAGGGACTCTATCCTAGTGCAAAAACTTGCTAAATTTGAAAAAGATTTGGCCAAATTTTCTGCCGAGACCGTATATCCGTATACGGGGGAGAATTATGTTCCGGCGGCTTCTAACAACACTGGCCGTTCAGGATCATCATATGGCACGTCAAACTCAGATGATGCATCCACAGACTCAGACTCCTCCAACCAAGGTGGTGCCAAGGCAGGCACAAGAGGGCGAGGTAATAATAGGAGAAACCGAAGGGGCTATAACTCCTATTATGCCCAACCTCCACCATGGTGGCAACCATCACCTTGGGGTCCGCCATCGTTCCCCCCTCCAGGTCCCTTTGGACCCCAACAGCAATACCCAGACTACAACCAGCAGCCTTTTTTAGGACAGGGTTTTGGACGTCCGAGAGGCAAGCGGAGAGGTCAACAACAAGGCCAAGTGCGTTGGAACCTTCCCCCAGCAACCATGGACCTGAGGGACGGCAAGAAGATACCGAGGGAACAAGCAGGGACATCAGCCTTGTAATTAATCTCAGTAAACATGTCTTGACGGACACTGAGGAATTGGTCCTTAATAAAGGACTAGGCTTTGTCAAAACCAACAAGGGGAACCCGTTTCTTATCCAAACAGAAATGGGCAAATTCTTCCGCAAGATCAGGCTCCATTATCTGTTTGCTAATAAGACAACTGTCACACAAAGTGAAGACACAGAAAACACAGGCCTCAAGAGACCCTCTACTTTTAATCCCGGCCTAGTGGGGCTACCGGCGAAAGTACAGGCATTTGAAGAGGCTGTGGATCATGATTTGTCACAACTGTACCTCCAACCTCAAAATCATTTTGTTAACCTATCTAGAGCTGAACAGGAGGCAGTTACGACATTGCCAAATTTGACATCGGTGATAATTAAACCTGCCGATAAGGGTGGGGCTACTGTATTAATGGACACGGACATGTACCGTGAAGAGTGTATGCGTCAACTAAATGACACCAAGGCATATCGTATACTCGACAATGATCCGACTGACAGGCTGACTGTGGTCATCGGCCACATTGTTGAGGAAGGCCTTGCAGAGGGATGGATTACAGAGAAGGAGTCCCAGTACCTGCGTACAGTCCATCCCAAAATGCCATATTTTTACACACTTCCAAAAGTGCACAAGCCACAACGCCCCCCACCCGGTAGACCCATCATATCGGGTATCGGTTCTCTGTTGGAACCTTTGTCTACATTCGTAGATTTTTTCTTGCAGCCGATAGTGCGGGAGATGCCAACCTTCCTTAAGGACACAAAGGATGTCCTAAGGATTTTGCCCGACATAGAATTCAATGAAGACCTTGATTTCCTAGTATCCTTTGATGTGGAGAGCCTATATACATCCATCCCACAAACTGAGACACTAGAGGCCATTGAAGCCCTTTTAACCACCAGAGATCTGAATTCGATCACTCCGGTCAGTTTTATCATGAATCTGGCGACCATCGCCATGACTGAGAATTTCTTTCAGTATGAGGAATCGATCTATCTTCAGGTTAGCGGGACGAGCATGGGAAGTGTTTTTGCTCCCAGCCTCGCTAATCTATATGTTCATACCTTTGAACAGACACATGTACTCGCAGACACGAACCCCCATCTTCAGTGTCTGCGAGTATGGAAAAGGTATATAGACGATATCTTGGTCGTGTGGCGAGGCACGGTAGAAGAACTTCACCAATTCCATACTTGGTTGAATGAAAGAAATCACTTCCTGAAATTTACCATGGAGTTTGATAGACACCAACTTGCCTTCTTGGACTTGTTGATTTCAGCGTCAGGAGGGGGTTTACAATCGGAGCTGTACCGCAAGCCAATGGCAAGGAATTCCTTGTTAAGCTATGACAGCTTTCATCCCAAGGCGTTAAGGGATAACCTACCCTTTGGACAATTCCTCCGTATCCAGAGGAATTGTTCCACGAAAACGGCTTTTGGTACACATTCCGCAGCACTTGAAAGAAACTTGCGAGACAAAAAATATCCTCAATGTCTCATTAAACACTCTAAGAAACGGGCTGCCAACAATAATAGAGAATGTTTATTAGAACCTGCACCCCCAAAGAACCAACAAGAGAGAATTACCTGTGTACACACATACAATACACTTTCCAACAAAGTTCAAAAAATTGTTAAGAAACATTGGAAAATTCTCGGGACAGGTTCAGACTCCATACCTCCTCCACTGTTTGCCTTCAGGAGAGGCCAAAACTTGCGAGATCAGCTGGTTCATACCAGACCTAAAACCTTGATTCCAAGGGCTGTGGGAACTCTTTGGGACTTGCCCGCAGTTACCGGACACCATCCCTGTGGTGGCTGTGCGGCTTGTCCCCAGACGACCAAAACTCTCACCATAGACATTGGAACTGACAGACCATGGCAACTGAGACGGTTCACTAATTGTAATAGTTCGAACCTGATTTATTTGATAACCTGTCCTTGCAAATTGAATTATGTGGGGATGACCACCCGTAAAATCAAGCTCAGAATTTCTGAACATAAAAGTTCGATTCGTTGCTGCAAACAGGCCACTAAGTTGACGAATCATTTTGTGCAGGTGGGCCATCAACCTACTGACATCCTCTGGACGGTATTAGACCAACCATGGATTCCTCCTTCTGTAACAGACACTACCAAATTTTTGTTTAAATGTGAACAGAAGTGGGTCTACCGTCTTCGAAGCGATAAATATGGGCTGAATGACGAAATCCCCTGGATGTCCCTCTAATTGCAAACCTGGTTTAAGTCAGCTATCTGATTTGGATCTCAGTTACACTACACGTTATGTAATAATGTGATCTGGTGGTCACCGTGTAGTTGGTATTACCCCATTCGAAATATGATGTATCCGATTCCAGTATACATCAGGTTTTGATGGGCATAGTGACCTTTTGTCATATATGGTCTCTGTATTGCTGTGGTCCCTATCTCCAACTGTCCTTACATAATACTGAGCTTTGATGGGTCCCCTTGATTCATGTACATTAGGATCACTCAATTCTTTATAAAACATCGCAGACAGACGTTTATTTAGCCTTCTAGGAGTTCCCCGTCACTCATGTCCTCTCATGAGGTTCGGAACTTATATTGCGGGAGATAATGCCCGCCGGGAACTACATTTCCCATGATCACTAGCGCGCTCGCGGCCACTAAGTAGTAATTGTTTGTAATAACAGTAATAATGACCCCTGACTGGTCCCTTAACTAATTAAAATAATGAGGGCATTTGCGAGTCACGCATGTCGTCTAACGAGGACTCGAACCGGCAAAAGTGGTAGTCTTACAGTCTTTGGGAACTACAATTCCCTTTACTACTAGCGCAGTACAGTGATTGCGCGTCGGATGCTATGACGCACTACACGCGTCGGAAAACGCCCAGCATCGAACACAGAAGCCGAAGAAGGCATTTAAACCTCGTCGGTGCACCGTGTCGGTTCCTCCCTACGAGAGAGCTTAGAGGGACGACCGGTGCACCGACGGAGAGGTGAGTCTGGATGACGAGTGGTTGGCAATTAGCTTTGAAACCGGAACGTAACGATGAGTTAACTATGTGTAAATAATAATTTTTTTTTTAAAAAGCTACTTACGTGGGTTTTTGGCATTATTTTGGGCATGTGAACCCAGTGAACCCAATGACTACGAATTATGAGTTACAACTCTAAATAAGCTATAAACGCAACCAGGTGGGGTTTCCTGGCATTGACAGGGTGGGACGCCGTGTGTGGCGTTTGTTGAGACCAATTAGGCAAGGATTACAGATGTAGATACATCTATTTAATTGTTGTCTTTTTCTTAGTGCGGTGCATCCACTACCTGAGCTCGTGCCAGGTGAGGTGGGGCTGTTCCTTCCCATCACGTGGGTGAGTGAATTTACATCTACACATTGATTGTAGTGTTGATTGTGACTGATTTTGACGGTCCGAGATGTTGGTCAATATTTGTTTATGACTAGCACATTATAATGATGGCACACTGTGCATGTTGTTTTTTGTTACAAGTATCCATGACACTGTACCCTCTTATATACATATTTCTCTCCTAGGATGAGAAGATGAATATACATACACTTTCAGGTGATATGGTTTACGTTATTTTAATATAGCAGTAGCACTAATGGTCCTGAAGAAGCAGCAGGAGATCACTAGACTCCATCTGTCTGCAGAAACATGTCGACCTTACATCTTTTTTAGTGGTCATTTGTTATACCACTAATTTTGCACTGTTTTTATTGATTTAGGAGTGTGAGGGTGTTTATTAAAATTGTTTTCCCGATCACGACCTAATTTTAGAGCTTTTCTCTTTCTTTACACACACACTTTTTCTTTGCACTGCTATTCAGTTCCCCGAGTATACACGCCTTTTTCTCACATCTATAATAACACTGTGGTTTTTCCTGCGCATGGCTTATTCATCTGCCAGCACAGGTTTTTTTTACCCCTTAATGTGTTATTTATAAACATTAAAGATCCCAGATGATGAAGGGCGGTCTCGATGGTGGACTGATGGGAACTTGTTTATATTTAAACTACTCCCTGTTGTTGTAATATTTTTGGGTACATTGTCTGTTCTTGGACTCACTGTTAATTTTGGTTGGTGTCGATTCTGTGTAGGGGGTTTAACAGTTGAGGTCGATAAACTTACCCCTAGGACCTTTCTTGTGTTTAGTACCCTATAGAGTTGCCAGGAACAGTAGCCCTGGTCAGTGGGAGGATGGGGGGAAGAATTATGCTACAGGCAGCTACACGTTTTTCTTGTTTCAGTCACTAGATTTAGATTAATAGCCCACATACAGCAGGATGAGGGAGCAGATAAAAAAACCCAAGCTGAAGTGAAGATCCCTGTGCCCTCCAGTCATCACCTCATCCATCTACAGCTAAAAACAAAAGTCCCCCACACAATTTACCACCTGCCCCAAGAAGGTGTTAAATCTTTGAGGATGTGGGTTTGTTTTTTACCCCAGAAGGGGGTAAAGCACATAGAACTGAACCTGGGCTATTAACCATTCCTAGGGAAACTACTTGTAATCCCTGTTAACTCATTAGGAGCAACTGACCAGAATCATTCATTCTGGCCCCGGTATCTCCCTGAAGGGTTAACAGGGATCTTTTAATGAGGGCTGTAGTGTTTCACTGAATTGCTTTAAACATGTAAATGTTGCTACTTACTAAACATAATTCTAGGTCTTCTTAAACCTAAAAACAAATCACACTTCAATTAATTCATACGTTCTGAAAATCCATCATTTGTTTGGTCATGTTACAGAATCCCTATTGGATTCTGCTCAAGACATCATAATTGCTAACCTTGGGGCTTATATCATCCTTCCATAATCAGACATGTCATGGTTCAGTCTTTCTACAGTTAATATTGCAGTTCACAGTTATACCTGTTCTCGCAGTTCCATTGTTTATGTGTGTTGAAAGACATCGAAAAACAACCTGCCTCCTTCTTTGTAAAAAAAAAGGCACAGATAATCTGGGCATTCATTCAACTCATCAAGGTAAATATTTTGTATTAAAAAATCCAGAAACTCTTCCTTAAAAACAATATACTGTTAATGTTTCCTCCTTATTATGACATAGTAGTCTTCTCACATATTTAAACTCTCAGTAGTGAGATATTATGAGATGCTTCAGGAAAAAGTCTTCCTATACTTGATTTTATGTCTTTGTTGCATATGTTCATTCATACTTCCTGTAATTTTCCCAATACAACCTATCTCATATGGGCACTTCAAAAGATAAGAAACCTTTCTGGACTCACGAGTTGTGCACCATTTTAAAATTATGATTTTCCCAGTCTTAGCATGCTGCAAAAATAGAACATCTTCTACCTTTATTATAACAGGTTGTGTACCCTATATTCTATTGCACCAAAATTGATTTTCTCTTTTTTTTCCACACTACTACCTGCTTTGTTTGAAATATTCTTCAAATTTTCCTTCTGGCTTGCAACATTAATGTTTTTTCACCAAATGTGTTGCCCAATATTTTATCATTAGCACTGATGTTCCGTTTTTTTCTGAAAAATTCTTTCAATTTTTTAATGTTAACGGCTATATTGGATTAATGTATGAATTGAAATGGGAATAATTGTGAAATACAGCGATAGGGGTATAAATTGTTTAGAGACGGTAGGTATATATGTGCAAACATAGGTTTTTTGCTCTTTATTTACTTCTTTTTTTCTTTTCACATATCATTGACAGCAATGTTTGTGGTGTTCTTAACAGATTGTAGCATAGGCAACAAAAAGTGCATATAAAACAATACGAAACTTCCCAAGGATCACCACTCTTGCAGACAAGTCAACATAGCTCACCAGGACACCGAAAGGCCTTACAGTTGCTGCTGAATAGGCTAGAGTAGGCAAAGGCCTTTTTCTTCACAGAGCATGCAATGATAGCCCAGAGCAAGACAGGAAACTCAAGAGGCGCTCTCCCTATCTCCTCGGTGACACAGGGTCAATAGTCCATGCCCCATCCTGAGAGATTATATTTCATTCCATTCAATACCTTTATTTCGGTCATAATGACCATAAAAGTACAGTTAATAGCAATATAAGACAGACAATCGATACATTTATTTCATCAATAGTACACCATCAAAGAACTACTACGTGGGGCGATGTATTTAAAAAAAGAAGCTGAACATTTAAAAACAGATGGACTTGATTGGAGATACTTGTAGGAACTCTCCACCAGCTTAAACATGATTCATTAATAAAAGGGGAGTACAGAGAAAGTCAGTTAACAGTTATAATAAGTTAAATTGAGCATCTAAACATTAAAATAATAAAAATATATACATAATTACTAATTTAAGAAGGTCCGCCGAGAAGCTACATAGAATTTAAAAAGCAGTAAACCTCAAAGACAGTAGGGGCATGAGTATCATATTTTAAGACTCTATATGCCACAACACATTGAGTGAAACCTAGATTCTTGCATAGTTGAATAGGCCAGCACTGGAGTATTGATCTGTAGTCAGGGCAAAAGAAGAGGACATGTAGGTCTGTCTTCTCCTCGTAGCTAGAAGTAGGATATCCATCAGAATCAAGTTTGGACCATTTATTAGTGAAGCCGCGGAGCGGCAGAATCCCCATTCCAACCTGCAGGTACAGTTTTCTAGCCGGGCTTGGTTGGATGTCATCCAGAAAGGACTCCATTAAATATTTGTCTTTAATTTGAATAAAATCGGCCATCAAACTGCCACAAGATGAACTTTGGATGACTGATATATTATACGTTCTGTAATATCTTATCAGTTCTAGCCGTGAAGTTAATGGGCATGATTCTTCCTGTGATTTACAAAATTCTGGTTTTCCCAGGTTGCTACAGAGAACCCTAATATGTTTAAACTAAGGTAACTTTGCAGAGCCCGGTTTGCTCAATATCTCCTTAAGCTCGGTTCGATATGTAGCCAATTCCGGGGTCACCGGTACCCGCTGCCAATATGTTAGGGGTCTAAGGGCTAGCTCTTCACAAATAGGCCTAATGCCCAAGTCCAGATGTAAGGGAATGAGGGGTGTGCTGGGGGGAGACCTAGCAGCTGTCTCATGAAGTTGTTCTCAACTTTATTTAAGCTGGTAGTAGAGCAGTGACCCCATAGTTCCCCCCCCATACTTTGCAGCCCCCCTAGCTTGGGCTTTATAAATTTCAACCACTGGCCCTGCAGGTTTAAATGTAGAGGGTCTATAAAGTTTCATAAGACCTCTGACTGTCTGCATTAGCTTGTGCCTTGCCTTAGTCACTGAGGCCCCTATTCCAGATGCTCTGTAAGAGTAATGCCCAGGTAATCAAAAAGCGACACTCTTTCCAATGGTGTACCGTATAGAGATGGATTAGAGCGAGACTTGTTTGCAGGGTTAAAGACCATATCTTTGGTCTTTAGACTGTTAATCTCCAGCCCCCCATCTTTAGAGAAGCGTCAAAGCTGTCGAGAATACGCTGGATTCCCATGGGCGTCTTTGAAAGTAGGAGGGTATCATCAGCGAACATCATCTCTGGGACTCTACTAGAGGCCAGCCTAGGGGCATCATTGTCCTTCACCTCCCTGAGCTGCTCAATGAGTCCATTAATGAAGGAGCAGAACAGGGTAGGAGCAAGCACACAGCCCTGTCGCACTCCCTTGCCAACAGGAAAATGGGGTGTTAATTCATAGTGTTTCCCAAACCTTACTTGGGCAAAATTGTCTTTATGGAGCCTTACTAAGATGCTGAGGAGATAGGGTAGGATCCTCATGTCTCTAAGCACTTCCCAGAGTTTGCTCCTGGGAACAAGATCAAAAGCCAACTTCAGATCTATAAACACTAAATAGAGACTGCCACTCTCTATGACCACCATTTTCCAGGATAAAGGTGCGATAGTTTGTCACAACAGAAGACTATAAATTTATGTTTTTGAAATTCGGATTCTTTCAGCCCAAATAATTGCACAAATTGGCATCATATATATGTTTCTACTACAGAACTGTTCTCAGTATTCCAGAAGACAGTCAGAAATACTTCTAGAAGTAGTAAAGAAAACAACAAGTGGCTATTAGCGGTATGTCATTCACAAAATGCAACAATATTTTTCAACAAGCTTTCAACTCTAGCAATGCTATGTCCATGTTCTCTCTCCAAATGTCTCATGCCTACAACCATGGGTTGGAAAGCACATTCTTTCCCCATAAATACTGAGACACACTCCCCAGTAAATGACACAAGAATAAGAACACAGAAGAATTTACGTGTGTGCAAATATGCCCAGATAACACTATCCGCAACCCTATGTAACAGTAAATCTGCCAACTTCCAAAACCTCATCACTTCTCCTCAAACATTCCCACAATGACTGGAATGAACAATTAGCAATCATCTTGCTCCACGTCAAACAACTATCTCTATATTCTCTCTATCTACAGCCTACTTTGGGCCTTATTTAGGCAAGGTACTCTGTCCACCAAACTGGTGGTCTGCCTGATCTATCTAGAGTCGGGGCCAATACACTTTTTCTTTCTCTGTGCGAGTGCTCTTTCCTGTAATAATGTAGTTGTCACAGTCCATTAGGTATCTTCAAAATGGTGAGGACTTTCACATCTACAATCTATATCAAAGAATTGCCCCTGAAACTCTCCCTGGATATTATTTTACATTCTGGTTTGCCCAATTCACCTTCATAGTAACATTATATATAGTCGGCATCTGTCAGGGGTTGGGTCATTCATTTAGAAGCAGGTGACCCATACCAACTTAATGAACACAATCTGTGTTGGCAAATACACAGTTCTAAGATAATACCTTTGCAACTCCATGTACCTATGACACATGAAGCAGGCAATCCAGAAAGAAATATGTGTTGAGGTAAAGCATACTAACAATATTTAAAACAATAAAAAACAAAAATGTATATCAAAAACTACATTATTGATCTAGAGAAAGAAATAATAAGCAAGAGAACGCCTAAACTATCAAAATCCAATAAGGGGAAGCAGAGATAGGAATGTTTGAAGATTTACTATACAACTTCAGCCCAACAGCATTCAAGCAGATTTCTAATACAGGTCAGAGTCTTCCAGGAAAGATCATAGGCTGAAGTGGTGAGGGCCCCTTAAAGTAAGATATCTAATGTTTGAGCTCCTGATCAAGCCCTTGCTTTCAGTGCCAGAAGCTCCAAACGGGATATAGTTGGTGTTCATACCTGTTGATGTTGCCAAGCCCCGGTTTGCTGCTGCGTTGGTCTGGTCCAAGATTTTATCTTCATACAGTGCATATGACAGTTTACCTATTTCTATTTGAGGTAGACAAGATACAATCTGCTAAACCAATGTAGACAAAGTTTAGAATTCTCTATCTAAGTTGGGATACATTTTCCTCTGCAATTTGCAATAGCGGAGGAAAAAAAAGGGGGGAAATGTGAAATCTGATTTCAGCATTTTATGCATAGGTTCAGCGTCCAAGGCTACCCTATATAAACATTGACAGTCTTTGAAAAGGATGTTCAACTTCTCAAAAGAATGCTGTCAGTTCTATTAAACAGTGCGCTATTCTTCACCATCAAATAAATGCATATTAAGATTTCTGGTGAGGGTACTTTTGATATTTATCCCTAGACAGCTCTCCTTCTGCATAGCATAATTACAAGCAATAATGGTTTTATAGGTTTTATTGTTGACTTAGGATTGGCTGCATTTAGGCCACTTATACTTGAAAGGTTCCATAAACGTAGGACCGATATGACGCTTGGTATAGTTTAAGGAAAATCCTCCTGTTAAATGATTTGTAAAACCTGATTTCTGAGAGCAAGAGTCTGTTTTAACTTTCCTGCAGGGCTAATAATGCAATATTTATTATGTGAGGGTATTGGTAACCCCACTACAAGTGTGAAAGATAAGATGAAAGTGTTATGATGAACTAGGTTTTTATATGGATCCAGCAAAGCACCAGAATGAGTGCATGTTTTGATCACAGTTTGGGTTTGGTGATGGCTCCGAATATTCATACCTTCTGTGTACATATCATGCACTAGTGTAGAGATGTAGTAACCTATGACCTAATTACACACTTGTGGTTGTACTTCTTGAGAACGTTTTGGTATTGGTGATGGCTTTGAGAAATTGCACCATCTAAAGTTATATTATCAATAGACACATTGTAAGTGTTTCCATGATCCCTACTAATGTCCTAAAGATATATATATCTTGAATTTTATAGATACCTAAAGCCATCGAGACAGCTGAATTAAGGTATTTTAATGAATTTAATGAATTGGTCCTGAAGAAGGTGGTGTTAAATAAAAACAATACACTGGAACACACAGCAACAATTATCCCTGTTATGGTCCGCTGGCCATGACCCAGTAGTGAAAATATGTACATTCTGTAATTTTCCTCCATGTGTTTAATGGGTTTTCTGGACTGTTCTTTTTGATTGTTATAGTGTATTTGGTCATGAGTAATTGGTATGGATGTAAATAGTAAATGTGGGTCCTGTGAAAAAATAATAACCAATTAATTACATAATATGTATATATTTATGATGTCCTGTGAAAAGTTCTGATTCTTTTTGCATGACACATAATAAAAAATGTCATGTCTGTAATTTAGCATAGATCATTGAGGGATCGTTACATATAGAAGTGATACAGGTTGAGCTGGAGTTTCAAGTTACATATTTATGGTAGTTACCCCTCTCCCAAACCTAAAAAGTTATGTGGAAGGTTTGGTTTACCTTCAGACTCTGCAGTCACTTTAGTTTTCAAACTCATCCAGTAGGGCAAGTCTGGACATTATAAATGAGAAGGCCTTCGTGAGGCTAAATACTTTTACCGAAAGGTTCCGCTGGACCTGGTTTCACTGCAGCAAAAACCTTAAAGTGGGATTAACCTGGTTTTATTGTGCACCATGGGTACACCCTCTCTTGGTAGACTTCAGTGACTTATACCAGTCCCTAGAGGTGGAAAAAATAAATAAGTCATCTCACTTTTCTCCAACTGCTCAAAAGGTTTTTACTGCTCATGCCTAATAACTTTATTATTCAATTAATTAAAATCATCAGCAATACAATACACACTCAAAGCAATTTAAAAAGAAATTAGCAAACAATGCATTGCAATAAAATCTTCTCAGAAATTGTCTTAAACCAAAAAAAGAGCTCACATTTATTGGTTTGTGAGTAAAAACTAAAATCTAAATTCATTTATGCTCCTCTCCAGTCAATTGATCCATCTCACTACCTCATTAATATATAGCTGGAAGTAAAAGTAACTACATCAAGTGCATGAGTGTGAGAGGATTCGAGGAAAGAGACAACATTGTGGGACTATAATTAACCACAATTCGCCCACAGCAAAAGAAAGTCAAGCATAGGGACTGAAAACCACGACCTTACATTTAAGCATTATGTATTACGCAGAAGCAACTAAAGAATCTTGAGACTGCACTTATTTCATATGCGAAGACAAGCTCATAATATAGTCTTGTATGGAGAAGGTGCATTGTGATCCAAATGTACCATTTCAAGGGGAACAAAGCTGTCTTATTTATTGAAGTCACCCCACCCCCTCAATAGTCATGCGCATTAATTGTAATTGTTGCCTTTTCTAACTTTCCAAGAGTGACATCAAGGAATTCCACAACTCTACAAATCAACTGCAGGTCTTGTCCCATGACACAAACTGAGGTTTGCACCCTGATTCTCCAAACTCGTAGTCTAAAAAAGCACAGCTTTAATTAGTTAATCCTCAAATCAGGGGCGAACACATAACATATGGGATAACGATTCATTCTTATGACACCATCCTCTACAACACTGAAGGATTTTGCATGTTAAGTACTCCAATTTGCTTGATTGTCACCCAAAGCTAGAAGTGGGAACCACAATTGTCACTATTGATTATCACCTAGCTCTGATCCTTAAATGAGTAACTTGAGAGTAGCAGACGTATCCCTCTTTTTAGCTTCGATAGCTCCTTAACGTTGTCCATGAATGACATGGTATGTGAATATTCTTTTACCAATTTCTTAAAGGAGCTGTAGCCCAGCCTACTATTCCAGAACACATTGAGGTTCAGATCAACAATAATTTGAACGAGATTCTTAATGCTGCTGGTCCCTCCTACAGTCCTCAGAACTTTACAGCAGATGGCTAAGTATCATGACTTTCTCTAGCTAGGGCTCCTGCAAGGTCCAGTCCTCAGAGATTATTTGGGTCCTCCAGGAGTCAGACATCCACCTGATGGTTGTGCCCCTGGATCAAGCAAATAGGTGGTCAACCATCTGACACATTGAGAGCAGTTCCAGTTCCTGGGTGCCAGCAAGACTCACGAGTCTTTCAGTTATTTTCTTCCAGTAGGGTATTCTTGCTTCAGGTATTGTCTGCCCAGAATCAGTAATATTTTGGGGAGGTGGTAGTGAGATGCCAGTTGTATCCTGTTGAATAGTCAGTGATTACAACATTTCTCCGACCCATCCTGTCTCCTGTATTGCATCCCCTTTTGCTTTCCTTCACTAAACAAAATGGCAAAAGCCCTAAATCACAAATATTGACTAGACCCTTTCTCCATCGGAAGCGGCTCTGGCTCTCTTAACCATTCTCTTATCTAGATGTAGTCTCCTTTACTGTTAGAGCCACCATTTTGTTTCCCCCTGCTGGTAATGGAGTGGGAAAGTCCAGGAGGGCCAAGGGACTGAATTGAAGTAGATCCTGTGAGCCCTTTTGGAAGTTCTAAATAAAAGGGGTAGTATGAAGGATGCCCTTTGTTCTGTCAACTGTTTCAGTTTTACTTCCAGACCGCTAATCCATGTCAAGTGTCCCAGTGGTGTAACAGAACTTGAAGGGGCCAACTTGCAAAGTAAATGGAGGACCCAAGGAAGAGCTCTCAGGCCTGGGGCCTGCCCCCGTGCACAGTGCCAGAGGGCCCCCCTGGAGCTCGGGCCCCCTTGCACAACAGGGCCTGCGGAGGCTAATGTTATGCCACTGAAGTGGCCAGTTGTTGACAACAGTCCTGCCTTCAAGGGGCTCAGAGCCCAGGCCATTTTATCCAGAGAGCAGGGTTCTTTTTTCCAGAGAAGAATGTCTTTTTCCCGTCTGGAGTTGAGCTGAATGGCAAAACTAAAGTTATATCAGTTGTGGTCAAAGCAGTGTAACCTGCATGTTTATACAATTATTTTTCTCTGAAGTTATCAAAAGGTCAACGTTCATCAATAAATGTATTTTATTTTTGAAAATTAGTGTATACTAACACTGAAAGATTTTGGTGCCAGTTACCCACACATAAATATAAAATAAAGATTGTAATCATGCATAGGCTTGTTCATGGAAAATCTACCTTTACCTACACAGTTTCAACAGCTTTTGGGAATTTCCTCACTGTGACAGCAACCCTATTTCCAATATGTAAAGTGACACTTTTCATGCATTAGGCACAAAGCCCTGTGGACTTACAAAACATCCATCAGGGGTGACTTGTTATATAAAAAAAAATGTTTACATGTGTCCCTTCAGTGCTTTTAAAATGCTGCCCAACCGGAGCACAATTATCCTTCATGTTGTAATTTTAAGGGGAAACATCCAGAACTACGTAGCCAGAGCGACAAGTTCCAGAATCCAGCAAGCGTAACCACGCTTGCCCAAACAACAAATTTGCCTTAACCACACATATGTGTAATTAAGGCAAATGCGCTCTAGTGTTCGAAATGGGTGGGTACTTGAAAGAGGAGCATCAGGAAGCGGACATGGACAGTTAAGTGGGGCTAGGGTCGAGTCGGGGGTGTTTGGGTAGTTTTCAGGGTTGGGGAGGTTCGGGGTATTGTTCATGAGTGGTGGGAGTTTGGGTTAGTTTTCAGGGGTGGTGGGGGTTCAGGATAATTTTTAGGGGTGGGGTTTCAGGGTCATTTTTAGGTTTTGCCTCGCCGAGAGCTGCGTAGCAGACTTTCGCGCAAGGCAAAAACTTTTGAGAAGAGTATGTGTCTTGGTCATCACCGCCTCTCACTTCCATTGGCTAGCTCCATAAATGTCCGTCATGGTCCGAGGCGACTCGTGGGCGTTCCTGCAATGTTTTTCTCATCCTGCCCCTTTTATCACGTCATGCGGCTGTAGGCGTGTGTTTTTTTTTTTTTGTAAAGCTTTGTTTTTGCCATTTCGGAAGTGTCCTTTGCAGGGGTGGGTTGCGCGATGTCCCGCTGTCCGTTCCGCGATGTCCCGCTGTCCGTTCCCGCCCCCCTCCCGCTGTCCATGTGCCCGTTAACCCGCCCCCCTCCCACTCTCGTACCAGCGACCAAACATGCAGTGTGTGTTTACAGAGGGGTGTACACATGGTCTCCGCGCTAGCGTGAATGCTTTTAGAGAGGGGTGCACATTGCAGCCTCTGGGTATGTGCTCGCGTAAATGTGTTTTGGGAGGATCACGCACAACCTGGGTCTCTGTGCAGCACACCACTTGTCTCGTTGCTTCTTTTGATGTATCTATGTAGATTGCTGCCCACAAACACTGGCTCTAGCTTCTGTGAACGCCCCGCAGAGACGCAGCGCAGCCATTCTCATGACTTAAGGGCTGGAACGGCCGACTCTGAAGCTGGGGATCCGCGTTCGAGTCTTGGCAGCCTCGACATCCTGTGTTTCTGGACAAATCACTTTATCTACCCCTGCCTAAAAATGAATGTGTCCATCCGTAATGCAACTGGTGCTCGCGTACAGCACACTGATACTTTCGGGTCGAGTTTGCGCTATATAAAACGGCAAAATAATCACAATGTGTACTCGTGTGCATAGTACAACCCTGCTCACCGCTTTTGTGGATGTCCATGATGACATGTCCGGCAGGTTTTCTATGTCTGCATTTTGCTCACACATAGATATGCCTCTTTCGTCTGCACCAGCCTATCAATGATGTGTGATCATTTCTACATCACCTCGAACACCACCCCCCCGAGTGTCATCTACCACGACCCCCTCAGACCCTTTCACCCATCCCTTCACTCTTGTCTCGGCTCTATACTTGCCAAACCTTCATTCCAAGACGCCTTCCAGTTACCCCAATCTCTCAGTCCACCTCCCCTTCATTTCCTCCTCCCTGCCTGTCTCTCCTGAGTCCGTCTTCTCCTCTGGTGCCCCTTCTTCCCACCATCAGTTCACGACCCTTCGCCTCACCTACCCCAACATCACACCACACAGACCCCCGCTGCATCCCGTCTGTTATTCAGCTCCAGCCCCTGCCGAGCCTCAGCCAGGCTCCCTTCCAACCCTCTCATCCTATCCTTCTCACATCTCCTTCACTTCGTCCCTCCTTCTCTCTACTACCCTGTTTCACTCAGCCATTCTTCCCTCTGCAGCCAGCTTGTCCGGCCCCCTTCCTTCAGCTCTCCTGCCGTTGCTTCTCTTCATCTCCTCCCTCGTCTCCCCCCTTCCATTCCGGCCCCTTCCCTTCGTACCCACTTCCTACGACCCTCCTTATCCCAACACCCAATAACTCTATCCCTCCTTCGTCCTTGTATACCACGTCCACCATCCGTCCTTGGCGCCCCACCCCCCTCCCTACGACCCCCTCGTCCCTCCTTCACCCCATCTCTTTTTGCCCCCCATCCCCCATTCACAGCATAATCTGAAAAAGTGTGGGCAGAAGGTGAGGTGGGGAGCTAGAAGGGGGAAGGAAGGGAGAGAATCGGGTGCTAGAAAAGTTTACGCTATATAAAACTGCATTAAGTAAAATAAATACTTGCACCCATTCACAGCATAATCTGAAAAAGTGTGGGCAGAAGGTGAGGTGGGGAGCTAGAAGGGGGAAGGAAGGCAGAGAATCGGGTGCTAGAAAAACTCGAGGAAGATTACTTCATAATAATTTTTTACACATCGTTTTATTTTATTTTAATTGTAACGGATCTTTGTGCAGAGTGCAGAGTGAGTGTGTAGAGTGCAGAGTAGTGAGTGCAGAGTGCAGAGTAGTGAGTGTGCAGAGTAGTGAGTGCACAGTAGTGAGTGTGCAGACTAGTGAGTGCAGAGTGCAGAGTAGAGAGTGCAGAGTAGAGAGTGCAGAGTAGAGAGTGCAGAGTAGTGAGTGCAGAGTAGTGAGTGCAGAGTAGGGAGTGCAGAGTAGGGAGTGCAGAGTGACTAGGGAGTGCAGAGTGGCTAGGGAGTGCAGAGTGACTAGGGAGTGCAGAGTGCTAGGGAGTGCAAGGGAGTGCAGAGTGCTAGGGAGTGCAGAGTGCTAGGGAGTGCAGAGTGCTAGGGAGTGCAGAGTGCTAGGGAGTGCAGAGTGCTAGGGAGTGAAGAGTGCTAGGGAGTGCTATGGAGTGCCGAGTGCTAGGGAGTGCAGAGTGCTAGGGAGTGCAGAGTGCTAGGGAGTGCAGAGTGCTAGGGAGTGCTAGGGAGTGCAGAGTGCTAGGGAGTGCAGAGTGCTAGGGAGTGCAGAGTGCTAGGGAGTGCAGAGTGCTAGGGAGTGCAGAGTGCTAGGGAGTGCTAGGGAGTGCAGAGTGCTATGGAGTGCAGAGTGCTAGGGAGTGCAGAGTGCTAGGGAGTGCAGAGTGCTAGGGAGTGCAGAGTGCTAGGGAGTGCAGAGTGCTAGGGAGTGCTAGGGAGTGCAGAGTGCTAGGGAGTGCAAAGTGCTAGGGAGTGCTAGGGAGTGCCAGGGAGCACAGAGTGCTAGGGAGTGCTAGGGAGTGCAGAGTGCTAGGGAGTGCAGAGTGCTAGGGAGTGCAGAGTGCTAGGGAGGGCTAGGGAGTGCAGAGTGCTAGGGAGTGCAGAGTGCTAGGGAGTGCAGAGTGCTTGGGAGTGCAGGGTGCTAGGGAGTGCAGAGTGCTAGGGAGTGCAGAGTGCTAGGGAGTGCAGAGTGCTAGGGGGTGCTAGGGAGTGCAGAGTGCTAGGGAGTGCAGAGTGCTAGGGAGTGCTAGGGAGTGCAGAGTGCTAGGGAGTGCAGAGTGCTAGGGAGTGCAGAGTGCTAGGGAGTGCTAGGGAGTGCAGAGTGCTAGGGAGTGCAGAGTGCTAGGGAGTGCTAGGGAGTGCTAGGGAGTGCAGAGTGCTAGGGAGTGCTAGGAAGTGCAGAGTGCTAGGGAGTGCAGAGTGCTAGGGGGTGCTAGGGAGTGCAGAGTGCTAGGGAGTGCTAGGGAGTGCAGAGTGCTAGGGAGTGCAGAGTGCTAGGGAGTGCTAGGGAGTGCAGAGTGCTAGGGAGTACAGGGTGCTAGGGAGTGCAGAGTGCTAGGGAGTGCAGAGTGCTTGGGAGTGCAGAGTGCTTGGGAGTGCAGAGTGCTTGGGAGTGCAAAGTGCTTGGGAGTGCAGAGTGCTAGGGAGTGCAGAGTGCTAGGGAGTGCTAGGGAGTGCAGAGTGCTAGGGAGTGCAGAGTGCTTGGGAGTGCAGAGTGCTTGGGAGTGCAGAGTGCTTGGGAGTGCAGAGTGCTTGGGAGTGCAGAGTGCTTGGGAGTGCAGAGGGCTAGGGAGTGCAGAGTGCTAGGGAGTGCTAGAGAGTGCAGAGTGCTAGGGAGTGCAGAGTGACTGCAGAGTGCTAGGGAGTGCAGAGTGACTGCAGAGTGACTAGGGAGTGCAGAGTGACTAGGGAGTGCTAGGGAGTGCAGAGTGCTAGGGAGTGCAGAGTGCTAGGGAGTGCTAGGGAGTTCTAGGGAGTGCAGAGTGACTGCAGAGTGACTGCAGAGTGCTAGGGAGTGCAGAGTGACTGCAGAGTGCTAGGGAGTGCAGAGTGACTGCAGAGTGACTGCAGAGTGCTAGGGAGTGCAAAGTGGCTGCAGAGTGCTAGGGAGTGCAGAGTGCTAGGGAGTGCAGAGTGCTGGGGAGTGCAGAGTGCTAGGGAGTGCAGAGTGCTTGGGAGTGCAGAGTGCTTGGGAGTGCAAAGTGCTTGGGAGTGCAGAGTGCTAGGGAGTGCAGAGTGCTAGGGAGTGCTACGGAGTGCAGAGTGCTAGGGAGTGCAGAGTGCTTGGGAGTGCAGAGTGCTTGGGAGTGCAGAGTGCTTGGGAGTGCAGAGTGCTTGGGAGTGCAGAGTGCTTGGGAGTGCAGCGGGCTAGGGAGTGCAGAGTGCTAGGGAGTGCTAGGGAGTGCAGAGTGCTAGGGAGTGCAGATTGACTGCAGAGTGCTAGGGAGTGCAGAGTGACTGCAGAGTGACTAGGGAGTGCAGAGTGACTAGGGAGTGCTAGGGAGTGCAGAGTGCTAGGGAGTGCAGAGTGCTAGGGAGTGCTAGGGAGTTCTAGGGAGTGCAGAGTGACTGCAGAGTGACTGCAGAGTGCTAGGGAGTGCAGAGTGACTGCAGAGTGCTAGGGAGTGCAGAGTGACTGCAGAGTGACTGCAGAGTGCTAGGGAGTGCAAAGTGTCTGCAGAGTGCTAGGGAGTGCAGAGTGACTGCTGAGTGACTGCAGAGTGCTAGGGAGTGCAGAGTGACTGCAGAGTGCTGGGGAGTGCAGAGTGACTGCAGAGTGACTGCAGAGTGCTAGGGAGTGCAGAGTGACTGCAGAGTGACTAGGGAGTGCAGAGTGACTTCAGAGTGACTGCAGAGTGACTAGGGAGTGCAGAGTGACTAGGGAGTGCTAGGGAGTGCAGAGTGCTAGGGAGTGCAGAGTGCTAGGGAGTGCAGAGTGACTAGGCAGGGCTAGGGAGTGCAGAGTGACTAGGGAGTGCTATGGAGTGCTAGGGACTGCAGAATGACTGCAGAGATTAAGCTAATGGCAATGTAAATGACAATGCCATTTATTTATCTGTTTTCAAAACCAACACATAAATACAAATGTTGTCATTTACAATGCCAATAGGTACTAACTTTTCCAAAGACGAAACCATTGCATTGTAAATGCTTGTTATGTTTGGGGGTTTGGGGTAGTTTTAAGGAGTGGTGGGGGCTTGGGGTAGTTTTCAGGTGTAGTGGGGTTTCGGGGTAATTTTCAGGGATGGGGTTCAGGTTTGTTTTCAGGGGTGGGAGTTTCTGGCAGTTTTCAGCGGTGGGGGTTGGGGTAGTTTTCAAGGAGTGGGGGTTTGTGGTAGTTTTAAGGGGTGGGGGCTCGTGGTTGTTTTCAGGGGGCTTGGGGTAGTTTTCAGGGGTAGTTTTTAGGGCTCAGGGAGGGTTGGTTAGTTCTTAGGGATTAGGGGAGGGTGGGGTAATTTTAGGGCTCAGGGAGAGGGCAGGGTCATTATTAGGACTTAGGGAAGGGCGGGGTAGTATTTAGGCCTGGAGCCAGTAAAGCTTTTAAGGATCTGGGGTGAGGTGATTGGTTTTCAGGAGGGATGGGGGTAGTTTAATGACTCAGGGCAGGGGAGTGGGGGGGGGTCAAGTCTTAACCACAGCAATGTGTTTACCATACATGCTTCGACAACGCATAAATCGCTGTAAAGGAATGCATGGTAAAGGCATATTCGTGGTTAAGACTTGCATTATACGGACCGTGTGGAACCGGCATGCATGGCAAATGCATGCGTGGTTCCATCACACAACCAATTTCAAGTAAATAAGTACAAGAACTTTAGGATAGCCCCAGTGTTTTTCAGATTTCCTTTCATTACTTCTTTGAGCCAGTGTCACCCAATGTAATGCCCTTTGCGTGGAGGTTTTGATTAGTAAGATCCATCAACTTTACGAATGTTTTGTTTAGCTGCAGATTTGCTTCATTCAGGCAACAGGTGTCCAAAAGGCATCAAAATCAGACAGGCAGAAATACATTAACCACCCTAAAACACAATCCTTTTTACAGCATTGTTAATTATTAATAGCCAACATTAGTACCCTTTCCTTTTATTTTATATGTGCTACAATGGTTTTATAAAGTAAAACATCCATTGTTCTTAATTAGCCCTTTTTCCTGTTTAGAGTTTCCATTATAGCGTTGGCTTGGCCCAAATTAGTGGGTTTCCTCAGCTTCAGGCTGTTTCTACTCCTGGTCCCTATGAGTGTGATTAGTAATGTTGAGAGTAAGTAGGTAGATATGGGTTCTGGTTCTCTTTCACTAACTGACCCCTGGCTTAAATACTGAGTGACGGGGGAGGTGTGGGGGTAGTTGGTTTTATGATTACAACCAGTCCACGCTAATATGCAGAGAAGAATGATCTAGCATTAAAAGCTACCAACCCTGGACCCAAACGACTGTCCAAGTGAAGTTGTTACCCAGTGATGCTCATTTACTGGCTCACTTAGTAGTCATCAAGAAAGTTGACATAAAGTTTATTCTCTCCTATCACACATTCCTCTACAACACTGCCATACATAGTGGAACAAAAAGTGACCTGACCATGTATCGGGACGTCATGCATCACACCCAGCTGTTCCTACATAGGACATGTAACTATCACATATTCTCTCACCTCAAGCATACAATGCACCACTAGTCACTATGGACATTTAGAGCTCAACAATGACATGCCAGCAGCAGTTAAGAGCTTTATGAACGTTAACAAAACATGACCTCTTGGTTCTGACATTGGGATATGCAGTCTCCACACTTCTACATTTTCCCCACATATCTTTATCTGACTTGGTGATGTAATACAGCTTTTGCATACTGAATCAATGGTATATCCTTTGGGGTCTTGCCATCTACTTTTTTATGATTTACGAAGTATCTATTCTCTTGTGCTATAAATTGACCTTTTCATATGCAATACTCTCACATTATATCCACCCTCTGAAATGCCAGACTCAAATGTCTGACCTGCAATATCCTCCTCTATTGTCTAGTTGAAACACTCTTCGAAGCAATATCCTTTTCATCTGAACTTTTAGAGTTTTTTTTACTCTCGGAGCCACACAATAATTTCCATATTTAAGGACACCCCTCTGCATGAGTGAGAGACAGACATTTGAAATGGATTTCACTTTTCAGGCCCAGTTCGCTGTTGGGCTCAACCGTGTAGCCAGGATTTTGTGCACTGCTAATTCCCACCTCAGAATAATTGGCCAGGAATGCGCCCTGTTCACAGCGAGTAATAATGCGAGCTCTATCCTCCAGTTTCTGGTCCCAGGTAATCTGTGGAGACTGAACCCTTTTGGCGCGGCTTATCTGCATTGTTGTCATCGGAAAGTTGAATGGCGGCTGACAGGCTGAAAGGGCAGGCCAGGTAGTGGCACACTCACCTGAGCAGCTCGCCCTCCCCCTGGGCCCTGGCGGAGCCAGTTGTAATTGAAGTGGTTCGAAGACCAAAGCCTCTCGGGTGACACGTGAATAAGATAGTGCATTGTCTCTTAAGTGTAACATTGATCTCTTAGACAAAAGCAATCACTTATCAATTCCACTTAGAACTTGTATTTTAGAGGTTAGTTTTTTTCCAATTCTTTTCCAGCCAATGAACATCGTCAGCCAAAAATGACAAAGATATGAAAATTAGGAGTTACAGTTTTTACGTTTGTGGGAGTGCTTGTCATCGTAGACGATTGCCACGGGCATAAAAAGTGCAGGCTAATGCTTTGCAGTGGGTTTCAAGTTTCAGAATTCATTTACATTTCATTTACATTCACAGTTTGTAATGTTCCGGTGACATATGGGCATTTTTCTAAGGCACTTCAGTTCAATTAGTTTTGCACCATGAGATTTACACTTTCCATTCACACTTTCTCTCGATCTGGCATTCTGTTTGACAATCTGCTTGCCAAAAATGCTGCCACGGCAATATTTACTCAATAAATAGGACAGTCACAGAGCAGTCTGATTCTACAGATACAACAAGTTCCACAGTCAACATTATGTCGGCATGCTCATTGGAGTTCCTGGGGAGAAAAGATGTCTTAACATAGACTACATCCGAAATAAGCTATATATACTGTAAGCATGCTTAAACTGTGGATAATTCATAAAATAAAGTGCATTCTAGATATGTGTGTGTCTAATGTAAGCCATATTTATATACTTTACACGCTCATAACTTCCAAATAGATACAGTGTGAAGGCAGCGTTGCTGAAATAACTGTGAAATGCGAGGTGAATGGTATATAGACAAAGTCCTGAATCGTGACTCACAAACTGCACTTTTGAGTACACCAAGTGCTGGTCACAAACAATGTGCAGGGTTTGCGCCTTCACATTACCTATACTTATATGTCTAAAGTTCTCTGCCCCGACTGAGGAGTCTCTCTTTCATAAGTATACGTTTTTAGTAGTAAACATGGAAGGGACACAGGGGAGTGTGTTCAGAATGGGGCTGATTTACTACAAAAGGGGATGGTATTAGGGAGGAGTAAGAGAGGTTATGGGAAGGTCAGAGAGGCGTTTATGTAGAGATATCAACCACCCACACAAGAATTAGCCAATTGCTATACACAAGGGGTGGAAACATTAACTTACACTTTTGAAGTTCTTATACTGGCAGTTTGTAAGTACCGGAAAGTAGTAAACTTACTCAAAAGTGTAAATTACTCAAACATGTATGTCACCAGGCCCCCTGCCTTTTGGGCATTTATAAAGCTTTTCATGTGCTCTAGGGACATTTATTGTAGCCCCCTATTCGGACCTAAACAGATTTATTATGTGCTGTACTGAAACTAAATCGAAGTTTACCAACTCATGTGCTATTAACTAAATGCCTGCAAAAAGAGATGACCTGTAGAAGACACATAATAAATACACAAGAAAGAATAAGCATACTTCTGGAACTGGTACACCTTTATAATCTTCGCATGGTTAATGTGCACATTGCATACATTAACCAATCCTAGAGTTCCTGAATTCCACACACATATTCAATAAATGTACAAATGAGTTGCACTTACATTTTTATTAATTAGCAAAAAGTCGTAGCTCTCGCAGATGTTTTTACAGAGTTTATGTTTCACGTACATTTCAATTTTATCTCGTAATCATTCTATTGACCCTGTATTTGCCAGGTCATTACTCCAAAAGCTTCACAGAATCACTCGGTAATTGACTGTAGTCTGCAAACTTGTGAACTTGACTGAGTACATTTTGACATCTTATGTTCCTTAATGTGAGTGTCATTTTCAACAGAAATTTCGCAAGCCCTCATAGTTTTATATAGGTTGGGGAACACTAGGTACCACAGGATAAAAAGAAAGCTCTGTCCTTGTATGGGAGCGTTTCGCAATTTTCTGTCACTTTCCCTACATATTTTCAAATATATTATGATTTTAAACTAAAGTCTGCAAAACTTACGCCTCTGGCTAAATTGCCAAGCACTAATCATTGAAAACACATTTATACACCTATGAAAACAAAAGATCAGTCAAAAATTCCAGTAAGTGATCCTGTGTTAGTATTACAGCCATGCAGCTGCAAAAACATAAAATATACTGTATCGAAGATAACATTTAAAAGCAACAAAATAGGAAAGAAAGAGAAAATCCTGAATGGCAAAGACTGATTATGTTTGACTTTTGGTATTTTGTTATTGAATTTGGAGGAGTGCTATCCCTGAATGTTCAAGAACACCAAGGTTGATTGAAGAACTGCTTATTTTTAACTCTCACGTTTACTATCTCCACTAGAGGGTGATTTTTAGGACTTTCTGTAAATCATACTCATATAGATCTGTTTGGGGTACATTTCACTGCGGGAAAAAGTCGGAGCATCTTTAATGGCACTCAATGACTGACGACTAACCATTGACATTTCAGATAGGAGCTTTACAGTGTAAGACCAGTCTTACTTCACTCTAATGCTTCAAAATCCTGAGCATTAGCCCCAGCAGTTCTCCATATTCAACTTTCGTTTTCCCTTCGGTCTTTTTCTATTTGCTAATACTCTCAAGGCATGTAATATTTCTAGATCTTTGTTTTGAGCTTCAGAGATAGAAAAACTCTGACTTCAAGATCACCAAAAGATCGTTATTGAGGAGAGGAAGCTGGTGGTGGTCCGAACATCTGCCTAAGAAACTTCTCACATAAAGTTAAAGTTGCTGAAATTGAGGGAGCTTGAGGTTGAAAGGCACTCAGAGACTGCTTTTTAATTGAAGTTGGTTGTTCCTTTTCAAGTGAGCCTGTGGTGATGCTTGTGAACTAGGAGGGTATATTAAGCACTAACAAAATTCGGCTCAGAATTTCTCGACATGGTGTGACAACTCAAGGGGGAAATAGGTAATTTAACGTATCCTGTACTTTTCTTAATCAAGGTTTGTATTATTAGGGATGAGATCAATACTCATGGTCAACTCGAATGATCAGCAACTTACATGTCCTGCTGTATTCTCTGCTGATGATGATAGTTATTCGTAAAGTGTGAAAAGTTACCTACAAATGGTGAACTGTCTCTGGGCCAGATAATGAGAACAGGTTCTGAATAATAACCACGTTTTCTAGGCATTGTAAAACTTTAAATGGTCAGTCTCTGTGGGAAAATTGTTTCATAATTTAAGGGCCAGATATGAGAAAGCTCTTCCTCCTAGTCGCCTTTTTTAAAATTCAGAGAACAAGTAGGCTTCTGCTGAGCGCAAGGTCGGCTTTGGAGTGTAGTACTTACCTCTGGATTGAACAAAAGCACGACCTTGATTATAATAGGCTTTGTGAACAATGTGATGTAGAATCAGTGCCATTTAGAGAGAATTCTGCTACTATGCTACTAGGAGATATGGACAAGTTACAGTTTATCATATATGGTGACCTGCCTGACAAGCTATTGACTACCACAACTAAAAGGCTATCTTTTTGGCACCTAGAATATGCCCTGTGTAACAGGTGCATACTGAAAACTTTACTCAGGCCTGGAATTGATCGACAAGTGACACAAATCTCAACCATACACCCATCCCAGGCTTGTATGATTCTCCCCACAATAGCGTGACTATGCCCCGTATTCAAGATAGAGTGCCCAGGGATGAGAGCGCCACTTCCTTTGCCTAAATCCAAATTGTCAAATCAGCTTCTGTTCTCTGTGGTAGCTGGTGGAGAACTAAAGCTGCACCTGCACATATGGCAGAAGTTACCATGTACATGCTTCTGAAAGAATAGACAGCAACCAAAGGATCAGTTTGAGAAGACACAATGACAATGGCCCCAGAGTTCAAATCGTTGGCGCAGACTTAGCACCCTTACAGGCCCACGGAAACTCCATTGAGACAAGGATGACTGTATTAGAAAACCACATTTACTGCATTGCCAACAGTCCTGATATCTGGCAAGAGCTTTAGACAAAGCAGGAGGAATAAGTTTAGTTTCTCAGGAATACCAGATGGATTGGAGAAAGATGACATGCAAGCCTTCTTAGCAATTTTCATACCAAAACTCACACAACAACTGTTAGAACCACCCTTGGAATTTGAGTTTATAGAGTTCAGTCCAGGAGACAACAGAATTATACTGATCATCTTAAGCTGATCATAGCCCTCTTCCTATGTCACTGACATTCTTGGCAAGTTATAGAAAGTGGCGAGGAATCAATATGGCCCACTTATATGAGACTAACATTACATATTTGTTGGCAGAGATTTCTCCCAAAGTAGGATGCTGGAATGAAAAAAATCTTAGCCCTCCAACCCATCTCTGCAGTGACACACTAGATATGGTCACTTGGAACTGGCATGAATGCTCCGTGCAGCAAATAAAGAATTTCTGGAACCTGAGGATTTGGAAGCCTTTTGGGCACAATGGGATCTCAGGAGATGGACTGGACACAAAATGGGCAGCCAATAATAGACATGGTCAAATACACTCTCAATGAAATAGAGACAAATCCAAATCTCCATTGAAGGCAAGAAAGGAAAGAGGGACACCACCCCACAGAAGCACATGATGGCTACCCTCTAGTCCTAAAAACTGAAGCACCCTAAATAAAATTTTGTAAAATGAAAACGAGAATCCCAAGTTATGTTGAAAAAATACTACCCTTCTGTTCCCCTAGACATTTTGTCAACTTATTGCTTTGGTAATAAATAATGAAACACTGTCTGGTTGACTCGGGTATGCCATCATGTTTGACTGGCCAGGCTAGATCTTGATCTGACTCAGAACCCCTGGAATTATTGGGAAATTCTAGGTAAATGTCTTGCTTTCTCACTTATGTTGGGATGGGAGGAGCAGGAAGGCTTGACAGGCTGACCCAACTGTTTAAAGTTAGATTGTTGATTGGTAACGTTTTAACAACATTAACTTGGGCATTACTTGGTATTTAAGACCTTTAACGGTTGATAAGGAGCTAATGGACAACATACAGTCTGACACGTGATATATGTAGAACACCACACCATAATTAGATATACAATAGACACTTTGCTCACAACCATATGAGTAATATACATACTTTTTGCTGTTTTCACATTCTACCTACCCTCTGCTTTCCTTACCACTTGTCTTACCTCCTTCTTTTCCCCAGATACTATTTGAGATTGTGTCAAAATGCTGAGTAGCCCTGCTAGGACTGCTCATCATTACATGGGCAGAGTGTCTCACAGACTGTCCCTGTAAGAAAGTGGATAATTATTTGGGGTGTCTGACTATCCCCCTCAAGTAATAATCACAAAGTCCTAATTTAACGTGAGCTCAACCTCCTGGTAGCTATGGCACAGAGCAGATATGCTTAAGCTAGGGCAATTGTGTAAAATATTTATGCAGTACCAAAAAAAGTAATCACGGCACTTAGAGACTCAAAGGGTGTCAGACAGAGGCCAAACAGCAGGGTCCAGTCCTGGTCAAGTTCTCACTGGTCAGCTGTGCAGTTACATGAGGAGGCTCTTGTAGCTTGTTATGTCCCGGTATCTTTAACAGAAGGTCAGCCTTCTGATCTTTGGGGTCCACTTCTTTGTACTTTGTACAAGAGAGAGCAGGTCCAGCCCTTCAGGGCTCTTCTCTGGTCACAGACAGTGGATGGAGTCCTCACATGCCCTCCTGAGGTCAAGAAGTGTTCTGAAGTGGGTGCCAACACTATCCACTTTGCACATTTTAAAGATGGCAGCTTTTGCCACACTGAACTAGGTCAGAGGACTGGGAATGTGGGTGGTGTGAGTACTATGGTAATCTTAGTGTCCTCCCTCATCTAACACTAAAACCCAGTTTGGGGCAGGCGCTGTACCCTAATAAACATGCACAGATGTCTGGTAAAAAAAAAACAGGATTTTCCAACAACAAGTCAGTGGATAAACAAGAATTGTTTAGGAATCCTGTTTCCCTTCCTTTCAATTGTGACCCAGTGGTTTAGGAAAAAACTCAGGAGATCTGCCAAGCAAGATTTGACATTCAAGCAGGATTTGACAGTGTAATGTCCAAAAGAATGCTCAGAGCCCCACCGTGTATATTCTGCCAGGTTCAGAGAATTCATCTCTGCCCTTTCATGTAAGCTTATTGTTTGCTCTTGGGAGGCACTTTTCACCTTTTTCACACCTATTAAAATGTTAATTACTGGCTGTCAGAAGTGGGAGAGCAAATCAATTTAGCATCCAGGTACTTCAGGAAGGGAAAAGGTAACTTTCTAAAAGTTACTTTTTAATAATATGTATTAAAAATCCAACTTCACCATTTTATTGAATGTTTAATAACAATTAAAAATAGCAGTTTCATTATTTTTCTAGCTGGCCCTCTTCCTGAGATACAGTATTAATATTTTAATCTGTAATCTGGTTTTCTACATTGGACAGCTTGGCGTGCAACAGTACCATACACCATGCTTTGTGGGCTACAAGGCCTAAATAAGGATGAATTATCAATTTTTAACCTGGAGGTTTTGACCCAACCAAAAGGGTTTATTTTGACAAGATGAATTGCAGTTTTACACTGCTAAAGTCAAGCTACACTGGTTGGCATGAAGCCATATACTTTTATTGTATTGAATGGCACAGTAGGTGCTTCAGTCCACTAGTGATATTTAACTTACAGGCTTGGCAACACTTTGGGATTTGTTATGAGTTTGGTGTTCTTCCTGTAGGACCGCCACCTCAGCTGTGCCAGGGAGACCGCCAAGCCTCTAGTGAACCCACCTGCCGGATTACGAGTTGAATCCAGGGCGGGCAGGCAGTGCAGCGGGCGTGTCACAGCGGTGGATATGTTAGGCTCATAGGAGAGCCTAAACAACATACTGCCACCATAACAGCGCGGGCGGCACATTTCTGCATGGTGTAGCATGCACCATGCCATCCATGCCACACAGTGCACACATGAAGGTGCAATTTGTGCCCGTCCCGCATGGACCCCCATTCACAAATTTGTCTGGGGGCCCGCTTAGGGCCTGCACACCTGCATTTCTGCTACCCTTTTCATGTCGGGTCCCTGCAATAAAATGGGCAGTGGAAATGCAGGTCGTAGTCTGCTCTGTGGTACCATCATCATTTCCTACCCCTTTTCACACCACCGCCGCAGCGAGATCCTGGATCCCAGCAGAAGTAGGTCTTGTGGCAGTCCCACCACCACCATTGTAATACTGCGGTTGGACTGCCGGTGTGGTGGCAGTTGGATCGCCACTGCCAGTAAAGCAGCCCAAAGACAGCCACACTCAGAACTAAGCCCTTTGTAACATATACTAGGGACTTATTAGTAAGTTAAATATACCAATTAGGAATTAGCGATTTTACCATTTTTAAAGGAAGGACATACAAAAAAATAGCTGAAAGCGTATCTAAATTTTAGTATTGAAAATAGAAAAGTACCAAATATCATCACTACATGAAATTTAATGAAAAAGAACAAAAGCAATGAAAATCAAAACTAATTTTTTGTTGATAATAAAAAGTTACAATACAGTTGCGATTATTCAAAGATATTCTAATAAAAACATGGGTATATAAAAAGGCATGTTTAGAAAATCTCATAAATACTGACGCGAAAATATTCGCCAAAATACTGGCAAATCGGCTTGTTCCAATAATATCTGCCCTGGTATCCCCACAACAGCATGGGTTTATACCAGGCAGGGATACCACGACTCACATAAATATGGCTTTCACAGCTTTTGATGTTGCCAGGACTAGATCCACCCCACTCGGTATGATATTATTTGATGCTGAGAAAGCATTTGACCGAGTGGGGTGGGACTATCTCTGGGCTGTACTGAACAGATTCGGGATCAATGGTCAATATCTGTAATGGATACAGGCACTTTATGACAATTCGCGGGCTAAAGTCTGCTATGCAGGGATGCAGTCGGCAACACTTTCTATATCACGTGGTACACGTCAAGGGTGCCCGTTGTCGCCCTTACTATTTGCTTTATCTATGGAACCGTTTTTAGTGGCACTACAAAATCATCCATGTATAACACCATTTTCATCTGTCCTGGATACCCTTAAAATAACGGTATACGCAGATGATATCGCGGTTTATTCAGCTGACGTAGTGGAGGCAATGACGGGGATTATTACGGAGGCTAGGGGGTTTGGCGTTGTTTCTGGTTACAGGTTGAACACCAACAAGACTCAAATAGTAATGAATTAAAAACCAATGGCTCCGATACAGGAAGTTTGTAAGACTGCTATTTACCTGGGGATTAAAATTTCTGCTAATCCGGAAGAGATAGCCATATCTAATTATGAATTATTATTAAAAGAGACGACTATCACACTAAAAAAATGGCATAAGGTTCCTCTTAGTATAATCGGGAAGATTAATTTAATCAAAATGAAGATTCTTCCAAAATGTCTTTACTTATTTTGATCTATCCCCCTACGCATTAATAATTCTTTTTTCAAGCACCTAGATGGTGTATTAAGCAGTTTCATTTGGAGTTATAAAAAAGCACGTCGTGCATTTGAGACATTTAAACTACCATTTGGGCAAGGAGGCCTTGACTTTCCAGATTTTAAAGTGTATTTCTGGTCGGCTTTCCTAGGACACATCCGTAGCTTGCTAAACCCCAGCAATAATCCTTTTATTTATTAAGTATTTATTTTGGGAGTAGAGTCTAAAATGTTCCTGTACCATTTCATCGACCCAAACTATTTTAAGTGGGTCAACATTAAGACTGCACAAGACATAGTATAGATATGGAGGGCTATTATTAATAAATATAAAATACCAATGTACCATCCTAAATTTCCTTTATGGGATAAACCAGCTCTTCCAGAAATTTTTCATGATGGGGGTGGGAGACAATGGGCTAATTTTGGTATCAAAAGCTTAGGGGATCTATATGATTTTACTGGGTTTTCAACGTTTGAGAGACTACAACTTCTCTATAGTCGTACAGAAAGGATGGGGCTATAATACTATCAAGTTCGAAATTATCTTATACGCAGCATGAAGCTTACTGAATTGGCAGATTCCAGCATATGGGATTGTATTTATCTATGTCAACAAAAGAAGGGACAAGGGGTTTGTTTAATGAGGTCCAGCGTACATGCCCCAGAAGGACTGTGGTACAAAAGGAGTACAAAGTTCCTCAGTGATAATGCGTTCAAAGATGCAGAACAAAAGATCCCCAACAAAGAGCCCCTATTCCGGGTGCCCGCAGGTATTGCAGCGCCGACCGGGCAAGGGGCAGACTCAAATGATGAAGCATGACACCTAGCTTGCTAGGTGTGTTAGAGCCCTAGTTCCAACAAGGAGAATCCCCTCTCCTTACTACACACACCTTTAGCCTTCCTCGACCACACCACCCCTCCATGCTCTGCATCTTTGAACGCATTATCACTGAGAACTTTGTACTCCTTTTGTACCACATTGTATTTATCTAGCCTAAGAGAGAAACTAACTCTCAGAAAGAAGACGATTGTGGGAGATTAGCTACACGAGGGAGCCAGAAAGTGGGGTCTATCATTACTGCCAACACTATATCACTCGCACTTGATACTATCCATAAATCAGTCCACTCTTCTAGTCTGAGGTTACAATCATATAGAACTGTTTGATCATTGTATAACACCCCTGCACGGATAGCAAAATGGTCATTAGATAATCCAAATTAGAGATCGGACGCGATGTTCAAAATGTGACTTATTCGCAGCTGACCTGTCGCATATGTTTTGCTCATGCCCTTCACTAACAACTTTTTGGCACGGAGTGGAAAAAACTGTGTTTCATAAACTTAACAGATCAATCTCATTTATGGTAACAGATGTGCTACTGGGTCCTCAACCAGGTGACTATACTCAGAGAGAATTCATAAGTATCTTACTGGCTTGCGCAAGACTAGCTATCGCTCGGGCGTGAATTGCACGGGACCCACCTTCAACAGCGGAATGGTGGGTTATAGTTAAAGATACATATAATATGGAGTGTGCATTAGCTAAAATTGGGGGGGGTAAGATCGTTATATAAACTAGAAAAAATCTGGGGAGAATTTGTGTAACTGCAAGGAGAAAGTCTGCTCCTCCCAAATGTCTTTATAAACTGTTATTTTTCTCCTCTTCTCTTTCTCTCTGTGTGTATTAATTTCAAATGTTAGTTACACTTGCCTTTTTCTTTGGATATATTAGAGCTATGAAGCTGTTTCTATTTTGTATTTCGATTTTCTGTCACTCTGCCCTCATGTTATCAATAAAAAAAAATGTAAACAAAAAAAAGAAAATGTGTATAACAAAATAAGTATAAAACTAATGCTTAATAAAAAATAGAAATACATTAATAGATTATTTAAATTTTTACAGTGAATGTTACCATAGCCCTAAACTACAAAATCAACAATATAAAGAAAATGTAACACTTTAAGGAGATCAAATGTATTATTCCTGATCCGAATACAACTACATTGGGGAAAGTGTAGGAACTTGGGGAGATTTATTATTCCCACTCCAAACTTAGCCACAATAGGGAATGTGTTGAAGCTTGGGGAGAGCTAGATATACTAGTCCAACTCAAGCCTTTACCACATTGGGGAGAGCGTTAGTCTTTGGAGGGATCAAATGTAATAACCCACTCCAAACTTAAATATAACAACATTGAGGAAAATATTGGATTTTGAAGGGGTCAAATGTATTAATCCCACCCCAAATTTAACCATATTTGATTAAGTGGTTTACCATTCCTACTCTAACCTTTGCCAAATTGAGAAAATTGTCAGGCCTTCAGGGCCTGTGCTTTACTATTCCCACCCTATACATAGTCATATTGGGGAAAGTGTTGGACCTTGGGTTGGTGGGGGAACAAACGTCCTGCTCCCACCCCAACCCAAACCACATTGGGGAAAATGTTGGTGTCTAGTGGGGTCAAATTTATTATTCCCAATCCAAGCATAGTCACATCGGGGAAAGTGTTTGGAGGACTCATATTTACTATTTTCACTCCAAACTTAAGTGTAGTGAAATGAATGAAATGAAATGAAAAGAACACTTATAAAGCGCGGTAGCTACCCTGAGGCGTCCTAGCGCTGCAGAACAAACGCACGTGAGGGAACATGGGGAGCCTCTTCTAGTTGTCAAACAGCTGAGTTTTTAGCTTTTTTCTGAAGGATAGCAGGTTGTGTTCTGCGCGCAGGTGAGGGGGGAGGGAGTTCCAGATTTTAGCCGTGGTGTGAGAAAAAAAAACGACCACCACATCTAGCTTTCTTGATTCTGGGAATTGTAAGCAGATGAGAGGAGGTGGACCTTAGCTGTCTAATTGGTTGGTAAGGTGTGACCAGGGTGTGATTGATTATGGCGCCTGATTTCCAGAATGCTCTGTGTGCAATGCACAGGCCCTTGAATATAATTCTATCTTCAACCGGCAGCCAATGAAGCTTTCTGAGTTCTGAATGAACTGATGTGCAACGGGGGATCTGGAGCTGTGTGCCAGCAGCACAATTCTGAATAACCTGTAGTTTATTCAGGGTGGATTGTGGGGCCCCTAAATAGAGGCGTTGCCATAGTCCAGGCGAGAGAGAATTAGACCTTGGATCATTATCGTCTGGCATTGAATGGGAGAAGGGGCCTGATTTTTTGGATGGTCCTGAGTAGGCCGAAGCAGGTGGCTGATAGCTTTGCAGCTTGGTAATTGACATTGAGGGACTTGTCCAACCAAAAGCCAAGGCCTTTGACGGTGTCTTTGGGCACGGGGGGGGGGTCCGAGACAAGTGGGCCAGAGGTGATAGATGTTGAGGGTGAGGGGGTGGCCTAGTAGCATCAGCTCAGTTTTATCTCCGTTTAGCTTGAGGCAAGAGGATGTCATCCAGGATGTTACTGCCTCCAAACAGTCTTTCAGACTATTGGGGATGTTGTGAGAGTGGCTGAGAGCCACCACTAGCTGAGTATCGTCCGCATAGGTGACTATCTTTATCCCAAAGGGGCGGACGATCTCAGCGAGGGGGCTCATGTATATATTAAAAAGTGTGGGACTTAAGGAGAATCCCTGCGGTACCCCGCAATCGAGAGGTTTACTGGTGGAAGCGGTGTCGCTCTCAAACACTTGGAAGGATCGATCCTTCAGGAATGATTCAAACCATGAGAGTGCTGTTCATGAGATTCCTAGATTGGTCAGCTGCTGTAGTAGAATCCTGTGATTTACAGTGTCGAAAGCGGCACTTAGGTCTAGCAGGATTACGGCTGCCATCCCTCCCTGATCCGTAATCTTCCTTGCCTCTTCTGTGACTTTGATGAGGGCGGTCTCGGTTCCATGCATTGGTGGGAAACCTGTTTGGGTTGAATCGAGTAGTTGGTGGGTTTCGAGAAACTCCGTCAGAACAATATTGACGTGTTTCTCCAAGATCTTACTGAGCCAGGGCAACAGGGATATTGGTTGGTAGGTTCCCGGGATATTTGGGTCTAGGCTGTTTTTTTTTAGTAGAGCCTTAACCATAGCCCGTTTCCAAGGGAGCGGGACAGTTCGGTGGTTAGCGAGGAATTGAGCAGTTCTAGGATGGTAGGGAGGATGTGTGTGGTAACTGTTTGCAAAGACCGTGGTGGAGCTGGGTCGTTGGGAGATCCGGATTTTACTTGAAGCATGATGGAGTTTAGTGTGAGGGAATCAAGTAGGGGAAGGTTTGCAAGTGTTACCGGAGTGGAGATTCTTGTCTCAGGAGGGATGTATGCTGGAGCTGTTTTGTGGGTAAGGGGGAAGGAAGTGTATATGGTTTGTATTTTGGTGTGAAATAAATCTGCCAGGTCATTACAGCGAGATTGGGGGGAGTGTGGATTTTTTCACGAAGTTTCAGAAGAGATTTTGCAATTTTATAGATTTCCTTTGGTTTGGAGGCTGCCTCATTAATCTTGCTCTCGTAATATAATGCTTGTGCAGTTTAAATTCCATTCTTCTATGTTTTTATTGCGTTTCTGTATACGATTTTCCTGGAGAGGAAATAGTCTCAGCGCCAGTTTCTCTCAAATTTTTTGCATTGGCGTTTTTGATCTCGAAGATCCTGGGAGTACCAGGGGGCGCTCTTGTTGGTGCGTTTTGGTTTAATAGTAGTGATGGGGAGAACGGAATCTAGAGAGTTTACAATCCAGTTGTTAAAGTTCTCAATGGCTATAGAGGGATCCCCATTAGAGGTTGGTCTTGAGGCATCTAGAGAGGTTGCCCATTCGGCTTGGGGAAGTTTGGCCCAGTTACGCTCCTTCCGGGTGGCTATATTGGGCGTTTGAGATGGGATTGTGCTTCCCCATGAGGCAGGTATTAGAGAGTGATCTGTCCACGGCAGGGTAAGAGGGATTCCCACTGAGAGGTCTGGACAATTCGAAAAAATGGGGTCAAGAAGGTGGCCCTTGGAATGTGTAGGTTGTGACACTAATTGTTTGAGCTGTAGAGCTGTGCTGTACAGTGGGGAAAGTGTTTGACTTTGTGGAGTGGAGAGGGTCAGGTTTACAATTACCATGACAATCTTTGACACATTGGGGAAATTGTTGGACTTTGAGGGGGTTTGTTCACTATTGCCACTTGAAATGTAGGGCCTCATTATGATGGCGGTCAGACGACCGTCCGACTACCATAATTTTGGACACAGGACCGTCCGACAAGAAGTCAGGGATCCCGACAGCCCAATTACGACATGACCACCGTGGAGGCAGTCATAAAATGCAATTTATCATTGCCGCATGAGCAGCAGCCAAGGAAAAAGGCCAAGGCACAAGCTGTAATGGTAAAGAGCAATTCTCAAACATCCATGCACTGTGTGCCAGTCACCACATGCCTGGCACACGGTTGATGGATGTTTGTGGGGGCACCCGAGGCACCCCCAGGGCCCCAACGTGGAGGCTCACAGAGGACGGGCCCTGCCAGGTGACCTAATGTCCCTTTCTGACAGCCTTTCCATGACGGTCGGACCGCCTTGGAAAGTCTGTTGGAAAGGGACATGCTAATCCTATGGCTGTGCATGCACAGGCACCACCTTTGTTTTTTTTTTGTTTAAATTTCTTTCTAGAGTTTTAACATTTTTAGTTGCTGTTTGACAAATTCTTATGCAGGTTACATGCATGGCCAAATATATGTAGGTAATCATACATCAATGAGAATCTGTAAAAAGGAGAGTGGGTGCGCTCACAATTGTTTTCGAGCTATATAACGTGTCTGGGCATTTGTGTTTAAAAAAGAAAAACAGGGGATGTATGCACTGGGATATTTTCTTGTTGTACTGCGAAAGCGCGTGTGTTGGATCCCCCATCCGACCAGTTCCCCACCACCACCTCCGTGTTGTAAATTGCTAATGCGGATATGTCTTGTCTACCTGTGTAGGTTGTGTGATTCTAGTCATTATGGAATCAACTTGACAGATTTGTCTTGGACATGAACGTGAGATGCAGGGCCAGGGGGGCGACGCAAACTTCTGCCCGTGAAATTCCCAATGCTGTTCAGTGACTCTATGCGAGTCCCTTGATTCATCTAACAAGAGCGTCATGTGGGGGATATATGGAGGCCAGCGGGTCATTTTGCCCTACATTTTGAAGTTCTAGTAGAATCGCAACCCATGCCCCCACCAGCGGGAACACCCGCAAGCCCAATGTGTCCTCTTGGCACAGCGCTACACTCTCAGCCTGCGCCCAGCATGTCAGCAACTGCAGCCAGGCTTTGACATTTGATGGGTCCAGCGACTTCCAGCCCCTCGTGATTAAGTGCTTGGCTACAATGAGCCCGAGATCAATAAATCGGGATGTGACTTTATGCTTTTTTGTTCTAAGGTATAGGCCTAGCAGGCAGATTTCCAAGGAGCATGTGACTGTGCGACCCGTACATTTGGACAAATGTGTCGTGACTGCCCTCCAGTAAGTGGAGAGAGCCGTGCATGCCCACAGCATATGTAGTAGGTCTGCATTCAATACTCCGCATCGAGGGCACTTAGCATCCACATGGTTGAAGTACCCATTAATCTTAGCTGGTGTTATGTACGCTCTGTGGAGTGTGCAGGCACCACCTTCATTGTAGAGCTTTTGATCTGGCCGACGCCCCAAAGGACTCCCTGAACCTGTCGGAAGAGTCAGTCAGTCCCTCCGACCACTGCCGTCCACCCGACCGCATCATTACATGGTGGTCGGCCCGCTATGCTGGATGTCGGTGGGACCGCCACCAACTGTCTGTCCGACCAACATCATAATCAGGCCCATAGTCATGTTGGGTATAATGTTAGACTTTGGGAGGATCATATCGAATATACCCAGTCCAAATCGAAACACATTGGGAAAGTATTGGGTTTTGGGGGTTTGGAGGGGGTCACATATACTATTCCTACTCGCTTTGGGGAAATTATTAGACTGGGAACAGAATTACTACTTTAACACCTAAATTAACTACATTGGGAAAAGTGTTGAACTTTGAGGGGGTTACATTTAAAATTACCAGTCCAAACATGGCCACACCAGTGGAAACAATGCACTAAGGGAGGGAGGGTGCAGATGTTTTATTCACACTTCATACCTACCAACATTGGGGAAAGTGTCATCAAAAGAACTATTCTTAAAACAAATAAAATATACGATTGAAAACATAATATATAAATAACAATAACTGTGAAAGTAAGACAAAAATAGAAATGCAAAACATTCAAAACACATAAATAAAAACCATGCATACAAAATATTCTATAATAAAAACATACATATAAAATATATTTGCCTGTACTTTAAACAATAATAATGTAAAAAAAGTAGAAATACATTTTTTTACTAAATCTAAGCATTAAATATTTTAAAAAAGACCACTAACAATAGTAAAACAGTTTTCCTAAACAATAAATGAGTACATTTAAAAAAAAATGCATATGAAAAAGTTAAATGATAAATGCAACAGTAAAAGAAATTGAAAAAACTATATCAGATATGTAGTATTTGACCATTTTAGCAACATTAATTAACAACTATTATCAATGAATACTAACAATGTATAAAAATAATGTTTTATTCCAAAAAGTTATAACAAAAAATAAATAAAAATGTAGACAACATAAATATATTTTTCTAATTTCAGAAAAAAATCATAAACAATTTAACAAATTTTAACAAATTTTAACCAATGAACATATTTATTTTAAAGGTTTTATATAGCGCTGGCTAGACCCGGAGGTATCAGATCACTTTACATGAGCATCAGATCACAGTTACATCGTTACAAAGGTTACACAGTTATTAGAGCATGGCACCATAGTTACTTGTAAGGTCAGGATAAACAATAAGCACACATACGTAAGGGGAAAAGCAGGCAAGGGGAAAGATTCAGGGGAGGGGGAAGGAGCTGGGGAAGCAGACAGGTAATGAAGGCAGGAAAGAGGAGGGGAGGGTGAAGGACATCGCATGGAAAGAGGAGGAGAAGGGCGACGGGGATACAAACCGGTAGACGAGTCAAAGCAACGTCCAAAGTCCAGTAAGCTGTGATCCCAGGGGAAGTGGTATCACTTCCCTATCTCTGTTGTGGGAGGCACCCTTTACGCAATGGACTCTCTCAGAGGGGTCTCTGAGACTCCATGGCCTACGTACTAGATCCTTCCCCAAAAAAGGTGAGAGGGAGTACTTTGGCAAGGGGTGTCATACCATACCTCAGCTGTGAGTGGCTCCCTTGGCGCAGTGGACTCTCTCAGCGGGTAAACTGAGACTCCAGAGTATAAATATTGGATCTTTCCCCAACAAGGGGAGAAGGAGTGTTTAGTCAAAGGGCACAAAGGACAGGGGGCTAGGCAGACTAGGCAGACTAGCAGGCAAGGTGAGAGATTCAGGGGAGAGTGGTTAGGAGCTAGGGAGGTAGACAACGGGAGAAAGATTACTAAATTGGAACAAATTTAATTAATGAGTTATTATATAGCACTGGCTAGACCCAATGGAATCAGAGCGCTTTACGTGAGGGACAATAATGTTCCAAATTACATCAGATAAAAGTTACATAAGTATCAAGAATAGCATTCAAAGAACAGAGTTGAATGGAGCAGGAAGGGTAAGGAGATAGGGTAAAGGGGTAGGAGGAAGACAGGACGTAGAGACAAGGGAAAATCTGCCCAAGGTCCAGCTGGGTAGATGATGGCAGGGAGGGGGAGACCACAACACATCTTCTCTTTAGCTATATGGTAGCTCCACCGGGCATCAACCAAATCGCTAGGTCTGCACAGTCTGGGGTAAGTTCTGCAGGTTCCAAGTCCTGAAGTGTAGGCAGGTTAGGGGATAGGTTCAAGGTCTGGTCAATGTCCAATTGTTGTCCCAGGGAAGTAAAACAATGTGTAGGGGTGTAGTGTAGTTCCTATATTCCCAATAGGCTCTGCGCATTGGAATAATATATTCAGCAGTGTAGACGTAGGACTGAGGTTATCTAGGTCTCTACTGACTATATTAGACTTAAGTTTTGCCAGCTAGCTCAGAGGTCACTAGAAACTTTCTTGAATAAACGAGGAGGAGCCTAACCTCCCTGGATAGACAAGAAGGGATTAGCTTCTGACAACCATAAAACATGACAACTTTGCTCTCCCTGAATAAGAGTGTATCTCTAGAGTCGTGTGAAAACAAAAGACAGCTATTACACTCAGTCAAGATGTGCGTACTTAGTTTCACCAGAATGCAGAGAAAAGAGAGACGGGCGTTTTCAATAAAAGGTGTTATTTATTGAGCAGTCTTCTTCCTCATACAAGAGAAATGAATTACCACGATTGTAATGCTCATGGTAAAGTAAAGTGCGTACAGTAAAAGGAGGAGTATAAAATAATACTGTAAAAGCATTGATATGGTTACTTAGCCATATGATACTTTAAAATAGATAAAATATATACATTCATATATACCTTGACTAATCGTAATCAACTGGTGCTTCTAAATATGCCTACCCCGGTGTACCTGACCTAAGCCTAATACATGGGAAGGAGTAAGTAAGTAGCAGTTTAAGTTAAGTTTGTTTTGCCAAGAATCTGACTCAAGAATTCTCTGTAAGGGTTTAGTCAGTTCCGTACCTGGGTAATAGAAAGCAGGAGGTCTGGTATCTCTCTCTCAGGACTCGATATCCCAGCAACCCGCAAGGGTAGGCTGGAAACGCCGGAGCTGGATTTCTCAGCAGGAGAAAAGACAGCGTCTTTCTCAGCGCGTCAAGGAGGAGGGGCAGCGTCCGTGGGCTCTCGCATCAGCTGGGCTTTCGGAAGTAGATAGCTGCTCTGCTCCAGAATTACCACTGTGTGTTTGCTTAAGGCAACGTTGGTATATTTATACCTGAAAGGTGCCTGGGTTTGACGTATGGTTGGACATAAGACATCATTAAAGATGTCACTAAGAACTGGCCGTTCTTACAGTGCTTTACAGGTGTTCTAGGACGAAATCAAAACAAAAGCAAGGGGGATTTCCCAGATTGCTGGAGGCTTGGTTTTGTTTAGAGAACTCGGTGTGCTTACTAGGGGGCCGGAGAAGTAGCCTTGCTTAATGTGACAGCATGTGCTACGACTGAATTATGGATATGGTTATTATGCCGCTGTATGGATATTATTGATTATAGCCGGACAAGGGCATAAAATAGGAATATCGATTCAGGTTTCCTAGATAACACACTACACCCACTCCACGAATTAATGTCCATCATTACTAAAACTTAAACCATAGTCAACATAAAAGGTGCACGTGTATACCAACCCACCCCAAAATACATTTTGCATTTGAAATGGTGTATGCGAAATACATGAAAATGATTATAGGTACTGTACGCTTTTCAAGCAGTGTAATCATTCATTAAAAAGGATGCATATATATATCGGCATGAATGATTTGCGAAATTTACACATGAAATGGCTCTTAATACAGAAAAAAGGGTTGAGAACATTCCATCACATATAAATACAGTTGCTGTAAATGTGCTAGAGGTTGACGTGATATATTGTCTTTAAGAGTTCCTAAAATAGAAGCTCTGTTCTCTAAGAATAGTTCTACTTCAAGCAGAGTACATGTGCCATAAATAGGTAAATATTTTGGAATCGGGAAAAAAAAGAATTTCGCTTTCAGGGGAGAGAGAGAAAAAAATTATAGTTCCAAATATGTTCAGTAGCTTTTGTTTATCAAAGCCGAAGGCCGAAATCAGAGTTCAGGGAACGCTGTGTACTAGTTTGCTTAAAAGTTATTCTTTTTGTTCGGGGGAAAACATCATTTCAGACAGACTTTCAAAAAAGTGGTTTACCGCTTCAGGTGAAAGTTCGACCAAGTTGGAAAATGCCACAACTGTGTAGTCGTGAGCATGATTGCTATCATCGATGACAGGATCAGCAGTGCTCACAGAAGGTCGTACCTGGGTGATGTTGCTCTCATCTCGTACTTCACTACCCTTTAATCGTAGTGGTGAAGTCTCAACGAATGCCGTCATCAGGATGGGTAACCGCTGGGGACAACACGATGCATGAGCCGTTACAGGACTTAGCAAAGTATCTGTATCCAATGGTACTTCTGATTATAGAGTAAGACAGACGTCCAACACGCATTCTTCTCCGCATAGCATACATCGGAGCACAGGTAAGATACAATTCTGCCAGATGGGTCTGAATGAAAGAAACCAGGTCATATTCAGATCTCTTAGCCGGGCTAATCCAAGGACTTTAGTTATGCAGTCCCGATAGCGTATAGCTAGGATTGTTTCTTCCATTGTTGCTGCAGTCTTGTCTGCGTTTTGGCTTGCCATAACGAAGCAGGAGAGTCAAAAATAAAATGCCTGCTACGAGTCCCAACAGGAGTGGTAGGCCACCAAAGACAGATTGGACAAAATTAGGAAAAATGCCCAGAACTGTTGTGAAGGGTGTTAACAGTCCCGAAAAAATTGTCTTAAATACATGTGGGATTCCTCCAGTATCGGACATATTTAGGATTTGGCTTAACATTTCTGCGAAATGTAGGGGGCAATTTGCTGATAAAAAGCTATGTATCTCTGCCGTTGTCCTTGCGACTTGCAGATCATACGTTTCTTTTGATGACGTCAAGGGCACAGTTGTCTGCAAAAGGACAGACTTTATTCTGCTTAAAGTATCAATTCGAATAGAAGAGATATTCAAAAATGGCCAAATGTTTTCCTCCCTGTCCGGAGTGCTGTTTGGAAACAATACTTGCATACAGCAAGTGACCATTGAACTAACGCTAACTAGATAAGCTTTTCCTGGCACCATGCCACAACATCTGTGGTCCACTATTAGAATATAGCTCCCGTTAGAAAGCCGTCTAAAGAATGGCTCTATTCGAGTTGCAGGTGTGCCATGCTGGTGACATGAAAGGTTATTTGAAGTCCCCTCACAGGCCCCATGCAGGTTAATACCTTGACACAGAAGTATACCACTTAGTGACCTTTTACAATTATTACCACTAAGATATACATTCTGTTCCTTTTCACTATAACATGTGTGTGTGTAAGGTAATTTCCATGATGACTTAATGTACCCTTTACCCAACCTTTCATACTGGCCTGCTGGTATATACTCTTGACAGAATTTAAATTGGAAAGTTGTTATCGGAATAGTTATTATTCCGTGTATTATCCATTCAATGACAGGTCATTCTGACATTGTCAATGGTAATCTTTCAAGTTTTTCAATGCTCAGAATTGTATATTCCGCTCCTTTCTGTGCCAAGCTGATTTGTGTATCAGTAAGGTTAAAGATAGAGAATAATGACGCTGTATTGATTAAACGCCAAGGCACGTAGCCTGAACGCAGATTTTGTAACGTCCAGCCAAGCTGTACAATAGAACGTAATTGGGACTGACCGTGTTGTAACATAAGTAAGTTCTGCTCTATTATATCTATAGCAGATGATACAATACTGTCCAGTGAATATATTCTGGAAGACAGCGTCATTAACCCATTGTCTACAACAGAAAGTGATTTTTCCAAATTAATACGGTCAATTCCCAGTATTTTCTCTGCTGTTTCAATTTGCGTTTCTTTCCAAGCTTCGTTGTAAGCTGCATATATACCGGCCGCTATGAAACGTTTCTGACGCTGTTTGCGTGGTCCCAATCACGCAAGTCAGCACCGTCTTTAAGTAAAGTCAAGTGTTGCTTAATTTCTGCCAGTGTGGATGTGTGTAGCCTTTCGAGGCAGAGTTTTCCTACACTGTATGTTGTAACTATCCCTGGATGTTGTCTCTGGGAGTATCTAGGGTCTAGCCTGGTCAATTTGAACCCCTGTATTTTGTTCAGGAATCTATCTTGACAGTTATTTGTGTCTGTGGGCCAGATCAACCATTTTTTCCAATCAGGATGTGTTCTGTTTTGGTTACAAATATGGGATACGTCTATCTCAACATCTGTAGTGCTATTATTGTCAGGTGTTGGCTTTGGAATAGACGGTTTGTTTAAGTCTTTAATTTTGGCTAGGCCAAGACAGGTTGTCTGTTGAACGGTATCATTCAAGAATATAATTTGTTCTGGGATCATGCAGGCTCTAAATAAAGATTCTATACCTTGGACCTGCCAATCTTTGGTACCCCAGATGGTTTTTGTTTCAATATTGTTTTTCCAAAAATCAAAACCGAATGTAGTCATTTTTTCATAAAATGCTTCTGAATAGATTAATTTAGTGTTTGTCAGCATTGTTTTCATTCCTGTCTTATTTAACATTCTGAAATAAAAGGCTTCTGCTTCACTTGTGTTAAACCCTGAGAAGTATGGGAATTTCTCATAAAATGTTTTTGAACTACCTTTTGGTGGAGTTACACAATGTTCCCATTGATTATAATTTAAAACATTTCTAGGTTGAGCAGATTTATGCAAATAGTGATGCGCAAAATGGTTGTGGCAGTACAATTGTTCATAATTAGATGAACCCTGCAAGTAATCATGTTTTGTAAATTTTGCTGACATTACTAAGTCTGACATCATATCATTAATACTTTCAAAGTCCCAATCATCAGAGAATGTGCTCGGTTTTACAAAGTCACTTAATGAAATCTTGAACTGGTGTGGATACTTCAGGAGCTCGACCGGGCCATAAATATCGTAATCTGTTTTGTCCCAAGCTACCCCACCGGGTATTGGATTGGCTGTCACATTCACGGATGATAGTTCTCTATTCTCGATGTGAGATGACTTGTGTGGTTTTAGGACCAAGTTGATGATCTGACTTGCTGTGTCCATTGTACTGTATTTTCCCTCAATGAATTTTCCCAAACAAAGAACCATGATGAGCCAAAGCAGGAGGAAAAGTACACCTAACACAATCCAAAATTCAATCCATGGAGAAATCAGATACGTTTCTTTAAGTTGATGAAAGAGTTCTGTCACTTTGTTTTTAAAAGATTCAGTTGTTGGCTGTTCTTCAGGCTCGCTTGAATCCTCAGAAAAGTCATCGAAATTGATGAAGTAGCCAGATGCAGTTCTGTCAATTGTTGGAATCGCTTCTGGATTTTTATTTGCTTTTGGAATTTTATTTGTTTCATTAGCACAGTCTGTGGCTACATCATTGTAGACAGGTGTTTAATGATGAACTGTTTCAATTTGGGCTTCAAGAGGCACAAGTTCCATGGCATTATTGCATAGTCCCTTTTTAATCACTGCAGGTTTATCAAATGTGATTAGTCTCTCAGTTTGAACCTCTTGGATTGTAGCAAGATTTGGTCTTCTGCTATGTCTTGGGAGTCCACTGGGCCTACTACTTATTATCGGCCACATGATTGTGGTTTTACCAGGTCGATGGATACAACTCGGTTCTCCTTTTTACCAGCAAGGGGCGGTAGTACAACTGATCTTGTTCCGTTGACAGCTAAGATAGGTACTGCTTTTCTGTAAGAAGGCCCAAATTCCTTCTTCACCGCGATCTTCTCTCTGACCAGATCCCCAATCTTTGGAATCCAGACAGGCCTTGCTGGGACAGGTGGTTTCTCTTCAGTGGCTGTTGGCTGGTGTTTTAGCTTTACGTTGCTCAGGTCTTTCCTTGTTTCATTTAAGTCCTGTAAAATAGCCAAACGATCTTTGATATCAAAGCATTTTTCTTCTACCACTGAAGTCTGACTATCTAAGAACTGAATATGCATTCTAGTACCGAACAATAGTTCATACGGACTGAAACCTATTAGAGAATTTCTTGGCAGATTGTTAAGACTACGTTGGACACTTGTTAAATGTTGGACCCACCCAGTACCCGTACCTAATACCCTCGCCGTTATAGATTGCTTTATGTCTCAGTTTTTTCTTTCCACAATCCCATTTCCCTCAGGATGGATGGGGCAAAGAGTACCGCAATGCAATGCCCATGCTGGTCATGGCCTCCTTATAAGCTCGAGAGCTAAAAGCAGGACCCTGTTCAGAATGTAGTATGCCAATTGCGTATATGCCGATATAGACTCGCAAATCTTTTATAACAGTTCTGGCGTCAGCCGAGCGCTGGGGCCACATTTTAAGTGAATCTAGTCTTAAATAATATACATAGGGACGCATGTTTCCTGTTTAATCATGCGTATAGATCGCCTTATGCTGTCTACTAGGTGTTCTGGCACTACTTCGGCCGGTTCGCCACTGCGATCTCTGTTGCAGTTTTGACAGCTCATTACAAATTTGTAATGTTGCAGGCTCATCCCCGGCCACCAGTATTCTGATTGTAATTCCTTCAGTGATTCCTTGATCTTTCGGTGCCCTAGACCTTCACCCATGTGTGCGTCTGCTATTAGCAAGATTCTCCTGTTCGTGTTTGGAATTACTCTATCCCCCACTCCAGGGATTTGAGCAAAAGGAACGGAGTTTGCATCGATTATGTATGTATAATTGAGTGGATAGTTCACGGGTAGTGCTGCACAGTCGCCTTTTGTGGATGTTTTTACCGCCAGCATGGTTTCCCCGTCTCCGTATTTTTCTGAACGCTTTTTTGTGGCTACGGAAGCCTGCTTAGTTGCTTCCGCTGTGGCTGTCTCAGTCAATGAATTCCCTGCAGCGTGAACGCCATCACGCTGATGACTCAGTGTATGTATCACGTGAGTCTTTTGTAGTTCTTTCTTTACAAGAACTACTTGTTCCCAAAGCGATTTTTGCTTAATTGTGGCACCTGTGTCATCTTTGTAACCGTTTTCAACCCATTTCTGCAAGTCTTCATTGTATGATTTGACGCAGGAATGCGAATCGCACACTATTAGTGTCGGGAATTCGCGATCGGCAATGTCGAGCGCCATATTTAAAGCTATTAATTCAGTCTCTTGACCTGAGTTGTCTTTTACAGATTGTAACATTGTTACCATGTTCTCAATTTACCTCCGCGCCACCCGCATTTGACAACCTCGCACGTAGCGTTATAAGCTTGTTTTCCCCAGACTGAGGGTTCTGCATAACTGTTTGTGTATATTACGCAGGCGTAAAGTTGTATGGGCAGAATGTCGTTAGGCAGAGGATATTCTTTTTCATACGTTAGATATTTCAATTTTTTCATTTCCGGGGCAAAATAGTATTTCACTTTTTCAGTAGCAAGAGAATTTTCCCATTGTATCCATTTTGGATCTAATGCCACGGTAGTTAAATTACATGGGCTTGTTAATGCCTCAAAGGCTGATTCTGCTGTTAAAACAGTAATCCGTCTGCCTTGGGCCTGGGCTCTTTCTTTTGCTACAGCTGTTTGAACCGCATTTACAACATTTTTCGCAAGACTGAATGTTTTTTCAGCTTGTGAGTACAAGTGTGATTTGTATGCTATTGGTACCTTTTCTCCCTCATTAGAGGTCAGGTACGTGAATCCGCATCTTCCTGGGATGACTCAGGTTACAAGGTTGCGTGTATTGTCGCGAGTTTGCAATTTTGTTTTTGCTAACATGTCTGTTTGCAAAGATCTCAAAATTTCTGTGTGTTTTTGAGTCCAATTGATCGGTTTAAAATCAGGTTTTATTAATTCATAGAGAGGTTTAACCCTCGCTGCATAATTTAGAGTGTATGTTCTTCCGAAATTCAGGAATCCTAGTATCGATTGTAAGTTCCTCAGCGTTTTTGGTGCTTGGAGTACAGCACACTTTTCTAAGAAATTGTCTGCTAGGCTCTTGCCTTCACTTGATAATTCAATTCCAAAAAATAGGACAGTTAGATGGGCAATTCATGACTTTTTAAAGTTGAATTTGTAACCCTCTGCCGCGAACCCAAGTATTATGGTGTTCACTCTTTTCAAGTGAGTATCCAAGTCATCATCTGTTAGATAGATGTCATCGACATAAGATAATGTCTCATCATCATACGTTTGTAGTAACTCTGTTACTCTTGCTGAGAATAATCCTGGGCTATTCTTGAACCCCTGTGGGAGTCGACAGAAATTTTCTGCGAGCCCATTATTGAGAAAGCGGTCAAATACCTGCTTTCAGGTGCTATCTGATGTCTAATGTTGTTTTGTATTTTTTGCCCACGATGTTATTCATTAGTACTGCACTGTGTGAGTTTTGTACTGAAAATGTCTTGCAACATGAATTAAGGTGTCTGTAGTCCAAAACTAGACGATATGAATCGTCTGGCTTGGAGACAGGAAACAAAGGATTGTTCACTTGTGAGGGGCATGTTTCAATCACCCCCTGGTATTCAAGTTGATCTAAGATCTCCCTGACCTGTTTTTTAGCTTCTTGCTTAATTGGGTACTGCCTTTGTGCAGTTAGTTGACTTTTTAATTGGAATTTGTGAGGAGGAGAGTCCTCATCCCATCCTACATGATTTTTATATAACGCAGGAGCTTGGGCTACTGCCCACTTTCTTGCAAGTGTATATTTTTTATGAATTGGAATGTGATTTGAGAAGGCAGGCATAATCATTTCTTCGCCATGAGGGCACTCCCTGACAAACTTTGGTGGCCAGTCTTTTTCAGCTAAAAGGATGTCATAGCCTTTGGAAAGGTTATCCCAAAATAGACCCCTTACTTTCCTAGTCTTATCTCCCTCTATACGTAGTGTTATCTCGTATATTTTATGAGGTTTGCTAACTCTGCTGTCTGCAGTTTCCACGTGAATGTATTCATTCGTGTCCACTGTCTCCAGATGATTCATCAGGATCTTGCAAGCTATGGTCACTTCTGCTGCGCTGTCTAGCACTGTCTGGGCCCACTCTCCGTTTTTCAGCTGTGTCCTCAGTATCCTCGGCATGGTTGACTATTTTAATGCTGGCTACCTTCTTTCTTGGAAATTGTAATTTTTTACTTTGATGAGCAGGTTCTTTGTCTTTGGACTTGGCGTGCTCTTCCCTTTGTTCTGACCGTCCTCTTCTTTCCGATTTCTGCGAGGAAGACTGAAAAGATCGAGAGGGACGTGTATCAATATCTTGATATCTATGAGGTTTCTTTAGATTATCCCTATTTCTAAGGTTGTATCTTTTCTCAGAGGGCTCCCTCTGGGGAGACTTGTGTCCCTGGTCCGGAGATCTTTCTCTCCGCCGAGGAGACCTTCCTCTGGACTGGAATCTTTTTTCTTTGGGAGTGGATTGTTTATTTCCATCCCAGCTCTATTTTGGAGTGTTTAGATTATTTTTAATAAATAATTTTTCAGGATTTTCAGTTAGTTGGGGTTTTACTGGTTTCCCACCCAAACTATCTCTTCCTAGTTCTTCATAGGATTTTTCTATGATTCTGGCAAGTTCAAATGGCTGTTCTGCTATATCTGTTTCTTTCAATTTCTGGCGGATTGCCACAGATGCTGCTTCCCCTTTTATGTTGGCTAATAATATAGCCGAGACCTGCTTGAAGTCTTTTAGTAATTTCATACCCAGAGTCAAAGCAGGTTCTGGACCGTATTCATTTTCAATCTGTCTTAGCACATCGGGTATTACCGCCATGGACGGAACACCATGTGTTTTTGTGTAAATGGAAGCAAAGACTGTGCCCCAAGTGTCACAGTCCTCCACATGTGGTGCGATCCCCATTGGAAGGCAGATAGTCAGAATTCTGTGTTTCTCAGTAGGGGTAGTATCCGGAAATACTGCCTCTATTTGAGTGATTTTTTGTGCTAACCAGAATGGAATTTGTTCCCGTTTTATTGGTACTTTACCCAGACATGATTGTATGTTCTGTGGTGTAATTTTGTTTGTGTTCCCCTGATGAGGGGTCAGCTGTGGAATGTTAATAGCTGGTTGGACTGTTGAAGTCCGCATTACATATTGGACTAATTGTCTTTGAAATTTAATCAGTTGTTTTAGCTGTGCTAAAAGTTCTGGTATTGACATTTTTTCAATGTCTGGATGTGGTGTGTAGCTGGCTAGAACCGGCCATGTTGCTCCTGGTCTACCTAGTGGACCGAGCCTGGTGATGTGATTATTGTGTTTTAGGGGGCATTTAAACCAGAGCAGGTGCTCTTGGTATTTTAACGGGATTTCCACCTCCTCGAAAGGAGTGTATTCATCCGGAGGTTCATCTATTTTGTAATAGTGGAATTCGTGTGTGACAGCGTTTGCTGCTGGAAAGTTTATCCATTAATAGAATACCTCTGTCTGCCGATATTCATGTGCCTCAATTACGAATACGACTATACCACCTCTCGATGTTAGTCCATTCTCTATAAGTTTAAGAGTTATAGTTTTTCTTATGTTGACCGGAATGAGTATAGCATTCGGGTCTGTCTGTAGGAGACTTGTGTCTTCCTCTAGGAGTTGAGCTGCTATTCTAGCTGCCTCCCTCTCTTCTTCAGTTTCTGACATTTTTACTGACAGAAAGTTTTTTGTTGCAGATCAAGTTTCAAGGAAACAAAGATTAGGTGCACAATATTTTTGGAACACTGTATCCTTCAACGTTGACTAAACCAAAACTATACATAGAAATCTCTTCCTACTAAGTTCTGGCGGATTTTTAACCTTTTACCCACTCCAGACGTCTTTTGGAGTATTTACGGGAAAAGGGTCTGTGTGAAAAAGCACTGAGTTACTCTAATGGCTTGCGTTAGATTTATAGCCTTACCAAACGTTGGGCGCCATGTAGTGTAGTTCCTATATTCCCAATAGGCTCTGCGCATTGGAATAATACATTCAGCAGTGTAGACGTAGGACTGAGGTTATCTAGGTCTCTACTGACTATATTAGACTTAAGTTTTGCCAGCTAGCTCAGAGGTCACTAGAAACTTTCTTGAATAAACGAGGAGGAGTTTAACCTCCCTGGATAGACAAGAAGGGATTAGCTTCTGACAACCATAAAACATGACAACTTTGCTCTCCCTGAATAAGAGTGTATCTCTAGAGTTGTGTGAAAACAAAAGACAGCTATTTCACTCAGTCAAGATGTGCGTACTTAGTTTCACCAGAATGCAGACAAAAGAGAGACGGGCGTTTTCAATAAAAGGTGTTATTTATTGAGCAGTCTTCTTCCTCATACAAGAGAAATGAATTGCCACGATTGTAATGCTCATGGTAAAGTAAAGTGCGTACAGTAAAAGGAGGAGTATAAAATAATACTGTAAAAGCATTGATATGGTTTCTTAGCCATATGATACTTTAAAATAGATAAAATATATACATACATATATACATTGACTAATCGTACTCAACTGGTGCTTCTAAATATGCCTACCCCGGTGTACCTGACCTAAGCCTAATACATGGGAAGGAGTAAGTAAGTAGCAGTTTAAGTTAAGTTTGTTTTGCCAAGAATCTGACTCAAGAATTCTCTGTAAGGGTTTAGTCAGTTCCGTACCTGGGTAATAGAAAGCAGGAGGTCTGGTATCTCTCTCTCAGGATTCGATATACCAGCAACCCGCAAGGGTAGGCTGGAAACGCCGGAGCTGGATTTCTCGGCAGGAGAAAAGACAGCGTCTTTCTCAGCGCGTCAAGGAGGAGGGGCAGCGTCCGTGGGCTCTCGCATCAGCTGGGCTTTCGGAAGTAGATAGCTGCTCTGCTCCAGAATTACCACCGTGTGTTTGCTTAAGGCAACGTTGGTATATTTATACCTGAAAGGTGCCTGGGTTTGACGTAAGGTTGGACATAAGACGTCAATAAAGATGTCACTAAGAACTGGCCGTTCTTACAGTGCTTTACAGGAGTTCTAGGACGAAATCAAAACAAAAGCAAGGGAGATTTCCCAGGTTGCTGGAGGCTTGGTTTTGTTTAGAGAACTCGGTGTGCTTACTAGGGGGCCGGAGAAGTAGCCTTGCTTAATGTAACAGCATGTGCTACGACTGAATTATGGATATGGTTATTATGCCGCTGTATGGATATTATTGATTATAGCCGGACAAGGGCATACAATAGGAATATCGATTCAGGTTTCCTAGATAACACACTACAGGGGACCACTATGGAAGCCCTCTAGGGGTCAGGCAGGGGACTGTACTGTACACTGGTGGCCATCCTAAGGTTAGGCATTAGGAAGTTAAAGTCAATATCCAGGACAGCGGCCGCCAAAAAATAACAAATCCAGCGTGCACACACCATCACACGCACAGACATGCACAAGCACAAACCAATGTGAGCACACACTCTCATATGCGCACTGACGCACACAGACAAGCACATAGCCAGAAACATCCAAGAACACAAGCACACATAAAATCCGATGCTCTAATACAAAAACACCCAAATACATGCACACGCAAACACGATCACATGCACAGACATGCACAAGCACACACAAATGCGCTCACTCTCATATACACGCAGACATGCACAAACGCACATACAGAAACTATAAAAAACAAACACAAGCACACATACAATCACATGCTCCAGAACAAAAATACACAAGGACGTACACACAAATACATGCACACACACACACCATCACACGCACAGACATGCACAAGCACACAACAAATGTGCGCACACACTCTCATACGCGAACAGAGGGCGCACACACAGAAACATCCACACGCACAAGCACACATACAATTCCATGCTCTAATACAAAAACACTCAAATACATGCACACATCATCACACGCATAAACATAAGCACACATACAGACACATCTACGCGCACAAACACAAGCACATATAGAATCACATGCCCTAATACTAAAACACCCAAATACATGTCAACACCATCACACGCACAGACATGCACAATCACACACAAATGTGAACATAGTCTTTCATACACGCACAGGCGCACACACACACACGTGCGTCCGTGGGGAGGCCTAGATCAGCTCGTGCTGGCAGACGAATGAGGGGCCTGGTGTAATCGTAGACTGAGGAGCGTTGCGGGTCACGCAGTCTTTCGCAAGGCACACTGGAGACTCGTGGGCCCCATCTCCAGCATCAGCTCAGCTCTCTCTCCTACACAGACAGTGGGCCCTCAGACTTTGTCCCCTATCGGCAGCGGGAGGCGCTTGGGGAGGAAATCTTGTTGGTCAGCTGGGTATTCCCCCATAGAAAATGCCAGGCCAGCATAGCAGCCGTTGCAAAGCCGGGTCCTGTCCCAGGCAGGATCGTTAATGGCAGGCAGGCCCCCACTCACCGGTGACCCAGGTGTCCAATGCGGTGCTCACCGGGAGGTCTTCAACTGCGTTGGGCGCCGACTCCTGCGCCAGGACAGACAGGCTACTAGTCCGGTTGCTCTCTTGGGCCCTGTGGGTGGCACTCACATGACCCAAGCCTAGAGACCTTCAGAGCGCGTGCCCATCCAGGGTAGCGGAGGAGACAAAATGGCGGGCAAACTGTAGGCCTCCAGCAGAGCCGTCACTGCATCCCCGCACCGCCCAGGAGGCTCTCTAGCTGCAGGCCCTTCAATCCTTCTGGGCAGCATTCAGTCTGTGCGCTGGTTCAGGGGCTCTTTCTCATAGCGCCGTTGTGGGCAGCACCCAGGTCCATCTGGGAGCGAGGCCACGCCCACTGCAGTAACCGCTCCAGTGATGCCATTGCACAATGTCTGTCTGAGGGTTGGGGCCTCCTCTGGCAATGTGTGCTCCCTCCCACTCCGTCTCAGGATTGTAGATGTTCACTTTAAGGTCAGGCAGAGGGGGCCCCGTCCTGCTGGAGGCTTCTAGAGGATTCCCCTCCAAATAGCAGACCGCCGTGCCCTCTCGTTATGTCTCGCACTCAAGGGTCCGAGTTCAAAGCTGCCACGGGGGTCTATCCCTGCCTCGCCACCATCTTCGGGTCAGGCACAGCCCTCACGGTTCGTTTCCCCTCATCCCTTCAACAGCACAGAACCACTCAGGTTATCAGATGGGGGGCCCCAATCCTCTCCGCTCATACACTTCTAGGTGCCCCCCCTGCTGCCACTCCTCACTCATCACACACTCCAGCTGCTTTACTAGTGATGCAGGTCGTGGGAAATGGTGCCAACGAGGGACCGCTCACACTCACCAAGCTTGTAGAGTCGCTCGCACAGGCTGGCATGTCCGTATGTCTTAGCCGGGTCAAGGAGCCACTCCGGTGCGGGGGAAGTCCTCCCGCGATCCCCGCTAGCGTCCGCAGCGGTCCATCAGGCTCCCGTCTCGTCCCCCTATGCCATTCTGCGATGAACCACGCAGGGTGCGTCCCCACCAGCAGTCGGGGAGGCTTCCTCTTTAAAAGGATATTACAAATTATAGCATACATTTAAAAAATCAAACTATATTTAAGTATAATAAAAACATATACCAAATACCCATAAAACACAATATAAAAAATTGTAAAACAAATAATATCCTTCAATATTCTATCACACAATATTCTTCCCATCACAATATTTTTGACAGAATATTTCTGCCTCACAATATTTTTTAAACATTATTATGGTGGAATACCCACCGAATACTGCCAAAATCAAATTCCTCTCATCCCTCTTTCAAATCCTTACTGGAATGGGAAATATTATTAGAGTTGTGGGAGGGGTTTGGAACCTAGCAGGAAACCCAATTACAGAGCGAAATGGTCCTATTGACAAACACAGTGCCCACGACAGGGCTATATTGGGTGACATTATACAGCCGTATTAGATCCCTGGTGCTTTTTCCACCCAAGGGATAGAGAATATACTTGCACGGCATGAGCTCCAGGATAGACTTCTTTCTTATGTCTATTACATTGCATTAAAAGGTGTCTGACTGCTTGAAACTGGAACGGCCAAACTGACCACTCCCCGATAAACTTTTATCATAATATTTGGCATATAGCTCTGACATTAAAGATATGGTGTATTACTGTCCATAGATATAAAATACCAGTGACAAAAACTAAACTGAGAAACCATCTTCACTCTTACCTTGATGCTATAAGGTATTCAGTGCCCTCTGTTGAGACAATGTGGGCAGTAGGGAATGCTGTATTGCAGGACCAAATGGTAAGAGACTCAGTCACTTACTGGCACGAGACAGAGCTACTCCAAACATCCTTAAAAAAGGGAAATAAGAGATCTCACTGGCAATTATTACATCCATGCAACATCAGATATACGGTGCAATTTAGCACCGGAAAAACATGGCAAATGCATTATTTACATGCAAAATTGAGCATGCACTGGCAAGGTTAATTTGACTCCAATATGAACCAATGGAAAAGGAGGGGTGCCTTTTAGTGGCATAACTTAAACAGCAAGAATCCCACCTTGCACTCCTGAACATCTACAAAAGCTCTCGGACAACAGCCACACACCCCATTGACCAACTTAAAATATTTGCCAAATAGCACTGAAACTTGTATGACTCAAGACATCTTGACACACAGAAGGCTGACGAAGACTTCCTAGTGAATGCTAAACTATTGACTCTGATGAGGGCAGAGCACTCTTAGGGGAGACAATTTTATCAGAGAAAATAAAGACATTGATGCTGAAACTCCCATACAATAAACCACCTGGAATTGATGTACTGCCAGGAGAGTTGTGAAGGTTCAATAAAACAAAGACCATAGCACTCTTCTTGCATGATGTTTATAAGAAGGTAGAATCAACTGGTGGCCTATGACAGATCACTGAAGAGTGATCATAATATTCCTATCCAAACTTTGCAAATATTCTGGATGCGGGACTAAGTAAAGTGCTTCCATGCCTGATTCATGACCTGCAAATTGGCGTTGTGTCAGACAGATCATCTAGGAATCACCTATAATTATTATCTAATGCCCAATTAGAGATGACTATGATGACAAAGTAGCAGTTTTGCTAGCCACCAACAAGGCATTTAACATGTTTGAATGGGGGTATTTATTACAGCCAATGGACAGACCAGGAATCGACTGCAACTTCATAGAGGAGGTGATGGCATTGTCACTCTGATTGATAGTGTGGGTTTATGTCAGAAATTATACATGTTTTTAGAAATTATACATATCCCTCTGGTATTTCTCATTGCATTAGAACTTCTAGCTTCAGTCACCATACAATTAGACACGATAGACGATAGACACTGCAGCGGGTCCTACAAAAATCATCTTGTATGAGGACGAACATCGGCGGTCTCCATAAATAAAGCATTCTCAATGTTCTCAGGATACAAAATCAACTGGCATAAGTGTGAAATGCTACCTATGTTCTGAAATATCTTAATGGCATCAGTAGCTGAAGATGATTTCTAATGGCTGACATCAAAAATTAAATACTAATGGCTGTTGATCAATAGAGGACTACTGGACAACCTGCTGCCACTCATAACCAAAATGGAGAATTACTATAACCATTTGTCAGCACAGCAGCTATCCTTAAGGAGTTGAATACAGGTGATAAACATTGTGGTTGCTCATTGGTACAATTATCTGATAGGACTGTTGCATATCTCTATCTCTAAGTCCATGCTGAAAAATCTTTGTAATGGCATAAAGAGCTTTGTTTGGGCAAGTGAAAACCTAGGTTAAAAATGTCCACACTACTGCTGCCATTGCAGAGGGAGGTTTGCAACTCCCTGCCACACACATATATCACTTACTGAAGAAACTCTCACAACTGACATACAGGACACCTCAATATACTTGTCTGCCAATGTGGGTAACTGTTGGAAAGGTACATTTACATACATCTCCCAGCAAAGACTGTAAAAGTATCTGAGATCTAACTACAACCCCGCAATTAAGGCAATGAAAGAATCATTGGCACACTGTCATAAAGACTTGAAGATACATACATGCATTCACAACAACGCTCCTATTTTGCTGAATACAGGGCTGCTGATTCCCAACCAAACCATTACATGTCAAAAATGGGTTTCTCAAGGCATATTAATTGAACATGGTTTATTGACAGGTCATACTCTAAAACCTTTCACAGAACTACATAAAAAATTTCAATTGACAACGAATCAATTATGAAAATGCCGACAGCTTATATTTGTCCTCACGCATGCAGCAGTCTCTCTACTTGTAGTGGTACTTCTAAAGGTGTAAATTCAGGACATTAGAGCATACTCCATACTTTTGTACACTCAGAAGAGACATTGCAAGTCCCTAGAACACACAGGTTTGCATTACTGGGATAGACTCCTCAGAACACAACTGGAAATCCCCCCTATGTTACATGACAGGGACCTAAGAGAGTCCTGTTTAAAATACCTATATTTTAAAACATTACACTACCTGTCTGAGTGGAAGCTTTTTTGCTGTAAAACTGTTCATCGATGACAAATGCTGGAGATGTAATCACCATAATTGTGATTTATTTCATGAACTGCGTACTCGTATCTCCTACTATTGGAAAGCCATCTGAAGAACACTAAAAGACAGTAGTGACTGTCCCTTCATGACATTCACCCAGCTAGACTTTTTGCATGACATTATAGACAACTCTTCAATACATTAGAATGGATGGATGACCACAGCATTATCTACCACCAAAATATGTATCCTTAGACTGTGGATGAAAGAACTTTTCCATATGCACATGAGCAAATACTTTATAAGTTGCAAGACCAGGTTTCTTTTTCAGCCACATCTGCAATCCCTTTTTGGAGCGCTGTGCTATAAACACATACATGCTGATTATTTAATAGCCATAGACTAACAATAACTACTCTCACAATATATATCTTCATCCACTTAGGTGTTAAGTCAACTCTACACTTCACAACTTACAATCGAAGATGGTGGGGGGGGGGGCTGGGAGATTTAAATTGGTCCATCACATGTCCTTCCTATGCTAACCAATAAACCATAAAAATGTGACTCTTCAGGACAACCCTCTATCCTAGAACTCTGGTATTAGTTTTTTTTTCAATATTTTCAATAAGGATTTTTAAATGCTAATTTGTAACTATAATGTATCTGTAACCTTTGTTTTTTTAGTGTATGTCTATGGTTTTCTAAATTCTATTTCCTATAGCGTTCCTATCACCTATGATTTTTTTATTGAATTTTTAAGGTTTTTAAATTGTATTGTCTATCTATAATGGCTCTATAACTTGTATTCGTATAACCTTGCATTTTCTTCAGTGGATTAATAAGCGTAGTTTTATTTTTCTTTACAATTTTTATATTCGCTGCAATTTTGCAATGCCTGTGGTGGCTTCGCAAAATTCGCATTTATTTTAGGAAGTCTTAAAGATATACATAGACAAATTTTACTTAATAGCAGACACTAGTTGTTTAGTATTGTAGACTTTATATTTGAGTTTGTGTGATGATTTTGTGAAACAACCTCTTCAATGTGGTGCTTTATATATTCAAAGTGATTCTGTAGACCGCGGCGTCATCGGTTGTCACGAGGTGCACATGTTTTTTTTAAATCTTGGAAACACATACTTAGACGTATTTTAATTAATATTTGACACAAGTTGTTTATTGATATACTCTTTAAATCTAACTATTGCAAGAATTTTCCAATTAAAAGCCTTTTACTCTGTGTTTTACATGATCGCTGCGATGCCAGAAGTCATGATGATGCCGGTTTTTGGTGAAGTGTATAACACATATTTATACATATTACATTGTATGATACACATTTGGAATTTAATATCAGTCGATGATCGTGATCACATCGTGAAATTGCAAAACAAATGCAATAATTCAATGACCGCCACCGCATTAAAAAATGATAACTTAAAAAATGTATTCTAGACGGTCACCCAAGCCCTCGTCACCAGCCGGATGGACTACAGAAACACCCTCTACGCCGGAACCACAGCCAAGCTACAGAAAAGACTACAACGCATCCAGAACGCCTCCACCCGACTCATCCTGAACATCCCTCGACGCAGCCACATCTCCGGCCACCTGAGGAACTTGCACTGGCTCCCCGTCAACAAGAGGATCACGTTCAGGCTCCTCACCCACGCACATAAGTCTCTCCACGACCTGGGCCCCAAGTACCTCAACGACCGCCTGACCTTCGACACGCCCACCCGCCAGCTACGGTCCGCCAGCCTCGCCCTCGCCGCCGTACCACGCATCCGAAGAGCCACCGCCGGAGGCAGATCCTTCTCCTACCTGGCGGCCAAGACATGGAACTCCCTCCCCATCCACCTTCGGATGACCCAGGACCACCTCGCCTTCAGGAGACAACTCAAGACCTGGCTGTTCGAGCAGTAGCGGCCCCCTTCCCCCAAGCGCCTTGAGACCCTTCCGGGTGAGTAGCGCGCTATACAAGTGCTATGATTGATTGATTGATTGATTCTAGCTATTACAAGAACACATTATTAACTTAAAGAATGTGTTTACACACACATATATGTGTGTAGTAACTTTTTTGAAAACTGTTTTTGAACCCTACTTCCTATTTTCACTATGATGCAGAGTCACGATGACTTCGGTAACCGCGACAATCACATCTTTTTTAAGAGGTGTAAAACACATATGCACATATTTTTACAGTATTTTAGACAATAGGGGTTTATTACTGCACTGTTTAAAGTCATATTTTTGTAGTGTGTTTGTATGAAAGCAATCATTTAAACCAATTTTCCATTTTCACAATGACACCGGGTGTTACAATGATATTGCTTGCCGCTATTGCCGCAAATACGTCACAAAATGACAAAACAAATGCAGACATTCAATAGTGACCACCACTTTCAAAACTTATAACTGCAAAATGAATTATAACCAAGAGACTAATAAGGGGCAGATGTATCAAAGGGTTTTGCTCATTCTGTATCTATGGGGAAATGTGTTGATACATATGGCCCTATGCAAATTACTATCTAAATGGCTGAATATTAGCATGTGCAACTTCCTTAATATCTCTATAAAACAGTGCATAACTTTTTCAGTGTAATCTATAAGTGCATGCATCGTTGTATCAGTAAGTCTCTCATTCACTGTATAAGTATTTCAGTGAATCTGAAAGACGGTGCATCAGTCTATCAATGCTTCTGTAACGAACTGTGTGACTGCCTCAGTGCATCCATGAGTGGGTACATCCGTGTTGAAATGAGTCTGTGATTGGTTTCATAAGTCTCTCACTCAATCTGTGAGTAGGTACATGAGTGCCTTTCTGCATTAGTAAGTAAGTATATCACTATCTGACTGGATCTGTGAGTGGATACATGAGTGTCTAAGTGGGTGTCTGAGTGGGTGAGTGAGTGGGTGCATGAGTGTCTGAGTGGGTCTGTGACTGAGTGCATAAGTCTCTCAATGGGTCTAACACTGTCAGCATGAATGTCTGTGGGTGAGTGGGTCTCTGAGTGTGACTGTGAGTGGATACATGAGTCTCTGAGTGTCAAACTGACTGGGTACCTAAGTCTCTGAGTGAGCCTATGAGTGGGTGTGTGGTTGACTGTATGGGTGTCTGAGTAGGTCAGTGAGTAGATGTATGAGTGTCTAAGTGGAACTGTGAGTGGGTATATGAGTGTCTCAATGGGTCTGTGAGTGAAAGAATAAGTCTCTGGGTGAGTGAATGGGTGCGTGCATTAGTATCTGAATGGGTCTGTGACTCTGAGGGCGAGTGTCTTAGTGGATCTATGAGTGGATGCATGAGCCTTGAGTGGGTGAGTGAGTGGGTGCATGTGTATCTGAGTGAGTGGGTGCATGCATATCTGAGTGAGTTTGTGAGTGGGTGTGTAAGTTTCTGAGTATATGAGTGAGTGGCTGGGTCCATCAGTCTCTGAGAGGGTTTGTGACTGAGTTTGGGAGTGACTGTATGGTTGTGTGAGTGGGTGTAAGAGTGTCTGAGTGGATCTGTAAGTGGGTGTATGAGAGTCTCAGTGGGTCTGTGAGTACATATGCGAATGAGTGAGTGGGTCTGTAAGTAGGTGCATGAGTCTCTGAGTGGGTCTGTGTTAGAACCTGAGATGCCAGGTCACCTAGGGTAGCCTGGCCTAGGGGTAAGACATGCAATTTCTAGAGGCACAGTGTGAAGGTTGCAGACCACCCAAGAGTAAATCCACGCAATAGCACACAAAAACAACACTACACCAACTTGTTAGGAAAATATGAGCTGTTTTATAAAAATAATGTCTTTGTACTTTTACCTTCAGAATTCACTATTAAATTTACATTTCAGTTTCTTTGGAATTTAGCAAGAATACTTTTAAGTTCTAAATCATATTAACATCTAGCATTTATAATATAGACAGTTCACTTAACCAGAACTGGCAGGTAGCTCTTACACTTTCTTTTACTCAGTTAAGCATTTACTGTACTCTGCTTACTTTATATCATCTCTAAACACAGCATTACTTTAAAATTTGGCAAGAACAGCACCTAAATCAGATCAGAGCAACACTTTCATTTACATGGAAAACATTACAGTTCTTCTACTACCTATTTGAATGCAATTGGATTAGAACCACTTAAATCAGCATTTAATTAAGCCCCAGAAGTAGTTGAATGTGGTTACTATGCAGTGTACTATACTTGTCTCCCACAGTACCAGTAATCTCCTCTTTCTAGCACACAGTCACTGAGGGTTTCCTCAAGTTCCTCCCCACTGTATGCTGCACAGCTGTGGAAATGACCAGTGACTGAGTTATTCTCTTGTTAAGCTCTAGCGTCACTCTCCCCCTGCAGAACACCTCCTTACTTGTTTTATACCAGGCAGTGGTATTCTTGCTGCGCCAGAGGGTGAGGGAAAATCAGTGAGCAGGACAAAAGGGAGCCACGCGCTGGCGAGATACACCAGCCTCTGGGGCCCCCCAGCTCTCTTCTGCGTGACACCAGCGACCAAAGGGGCAGATTACACCAGATCTCCTTAGCCGCTTTGAAGCTTCCCCAGACCTCCCCTCCCGCTCACGCCAGCCTCACTATGTGGCGCTTGAGCAGGGGAGAGAAGCTCTTGTTTACCGCTGCCGCCGTGGGACTCCCGGCGCCCCTCGTCCGCTCTTCCTCACACTGGAAGGGGACCCGCTAATCCCCTGGACATGCGCGAAGCGATCCTGCTGTTACCGCCCCTCTCCTCAGCTTCCAGACCCGCCTGCCAGCTTCCGTCTCCTCGGATCCGGCTCCGCCTCACGGAGCCCGGCGGCTCAACAGGGCATGCGCGGGGAGAGAGTGTCTCCCTGTCAGAGACCGCGCTGTTCGTTCGGCGCTGCTCTCCTTCTCCGCCCACTCGGAAATTGACAAGGGCTTCCCCTGGTCCGCTTCTCACCTCAGAGCCCTCAACTGCAGCTCCACATCGGCGCCGCTCGCCCAGCACCGACTCAGGAACAGAACGGCTAGTTATATGACCGCCTCTGCTCCCTCAGCACTCACACGCTGATCCAGATGTAGAACAGCTCGTGGTCCCGCTGTCTCCGCTTCCCCAGCCCTCGTTGTCACAGGTAGGAGGGGGGACACGGGGGGGTTATGGCACCAGGGGGAGCGCGATTCCAGCAGTCGGGCAGCACTTGAATAACAAGCTGAGAAAGGGGGGGGGGCACCAGGATGAGCCCCTTTCCGTGGAAATTCTTACTGTAACAGTCTCTCAGGAATCTTTATGCTGGGCAGAGGACTGCACACCGTAGTACTGCAGTCTCCTTCTCCTGAAGACTTCCCCTGTATAATTTAGACAAGGGGCAAGCTAGGCGCCCAGGGTCTCCAGTAACCCTCAACAGCGGGGCCAGGACAAGTAACCAAAAGGGGAGTAGTGGGGTGGATCAATAAGGCAGCTTCCCAGTCCAGGAGGTCAACCCTAAATCTAACCTTTTCCCACCCTTAGCTACAGCCTGTCCTCCAGCTGACTTCCACAGGTAGACAAAATGGCTGCCCCGCATTCCGCCTTTTATAGGCTGCCCTTCAGTGGTCCAGAATGGACCAGAAGGTTCTGGAATGCCCTATGCTGGTCTATGGGTAAGTTCTGGACTTGGCAGTTAGGGCAGTTGGTTGCCACCATTTTGTGGTTCCAACTTTCCCTGTCAGAACAGGCCTCTGGGCCTGAGGTAAAAAATTATGAGGGGAAAAAGAACACCTATCCCCTTGACCAACACCTATAAAAAGTAGTAGACACAAAAATTATTAAGGGTATGAGGGGCAAAAAGGGGACAAAATAAATAATAATGAGTAGGGACTACGCAAAAAATCCAGACAGGTCTAACACGCGTCCCCCCCCAGCTGAAAGTGGGGAGAACTACCCAACCCCTTGGGAGTCCTCATCACTAAGGCGGAAATACCTGGAGAGACCGTCTGCATTGGCGTGGTCCACTCCAGGCCGATGTTCCACCCGGAAGTCCATTCCCCGTAGGGAGATGGACCACCTCAACAGCTTGGGATTTTCCCCCTTCATTTGCATCAGCCAACGAAGGGGGCAGTGGTCAGTCTGAACCAGGAAGTGCGAGCCAAAGAGGTATGGCCGCAGCTTCTTCAGAGCCCACACCACCACAAAAGCTTCCCTCTCAATTGCACTCCACTTCTGTTCCCGGGGAAGCAGTCTCCTGGATAAGAAGACTACAGGCTGATCCAGGCCCTCTTCATTTAGTTGCGATAACACTGCCCCAATGCCATGTTCGGATGCATCTGTTTGGACAATGAACTCCTTGGAGAAATCGGGAGCCTTCAGGACCGGTGCTTCACACATTGCCTGCTTCAACTTTTCAAAGGCTTGCTGACAAGCCTTTGTCCAAACTACCCGTCGAGGTTGTTTCTTGGAGGTGAGCTCTGTGAGGGGCGCTACAATAGTGCCATACCCCTTCACAAAGCGACGGTAGTAACCTGTGAGGCCCAGGAAAGCTCGGACCTCAGTCTGTGTCTTGGGGGGTTCCCAGGCCATGATTGCCTCAATCTTTGCCTGCAGGGGCTGCACTGACCCCCTACCCACCAAGTGTCCAAGGTACACAACCGACCCCTGCCCAATCTGGCATTTGCTGGCTTTGATGGTCAATCCAGCTTGTTTCAGGGCCTGGAGAACTGCTTGCAAATGTTGCAAATGGTCCTCCCAACTGCTACTGAAGACAGCAATGTCATCCAGGTAAGCAGCAGAGAAACTCTCCATTCCAGAGAGGACCTGGTTCACCAGTCGCTGAAATGTGGCAGGGGCGTTCTTGAGCCCAAAGGGCATCACACAGAACTGGAAGTGTCCCTCAGGCGTGGAGAAGGCTGACCTTTCCTTTGCTCCATCTGTCAAGGAGATCTGCCAGTACCCTGAAGTGAGGTCAAAGGTACTTAGGTATTGGGCAGCTCCTAGCCGGTCAATTAACTCATCCGCCCTAGGGATTGGATGAGCATCAGTCTTTGTAACTGAGTTCAGTCCTCGGTAATCCACACAGAACCTCAGTTCTGGTGTGGTGCCTGGTGGGGCGGCTTTTGGGACTAGCACCACCGGACTGGACCAAGGGCTGCTGGAAGGTTCTATCACTCCTAGCTCCAACATCTTGGCAACTTCGCCATGGATGCTAGCCTTCACCTTGTCCGACAGCCTGTAGGTCTTGGACTTCACTGGGGGGCTGTCTCCTGTGTCCACATCATGGGTACACAGGTGGGTTCTTCCCGGGACAAGGGAGAACAGCGAAGAGTACTGCCCCAATACCTGGCGGCAATCCTCTCGTTGCTCAGGAGTTAGGGATGGGGAGAGAATCACTCCCTCCACCGACCCATCCTTCTCTTGGCATGAAAAGAGATCTGGGAGAGGCTCGCTTTCTGCTTCCTCAGCACCATCAGTCACCAACATCAGGATGACCTCTGGCCTCTCATGGTGGGGTTTGAGACGATTGGCATGCAGCACCCGTAGGGGCTGCCGCGGGGTCTTAAGATCCACCAAGTAAGTGGCCTTACCCTTCTTCTCCAACACCTCAAATGGGCCTGTCCAACGATCTTGAAGGGCACTTAGCTCTCCAGGTTCCATCACCCATACTTTCAGGCCAGGCTCCAACTCCACCAGGTGAGCATTTTGGTCGTACCATTCCTTCATGACTGCCTGACTGGCCTCCAAGTTGTCAGAAGCCTGCTTCCACAACTTGGCCATCTGGCTTCTGAAGGCCAGCATGTAGCTCACCACATCCTGGGGAGGTTTTCTGGGAGACTTCTCCCATCCATCCTTCACCAGGCTGAGAGGCCCACGCACAGGGTGCCCATACAACAATTCAAAAGGGCTGAAGCCCACTCCCTTCTGCGGCACCTCTCTGTAAGAGAACAGCAAGCAAGGCAGGAGGACGTCCCACTTCCTCCGTAAGCTCTCCGGCAGACTTCTTATCATGCCCTTCAGGGTCTTATTAAACCTCTCAACCAGTCCATTGGACTGGGGGTGATAAGGAGTGGTGAACCGGTAGGTCACTCCACACTCCTTCCACATCGTCCGCATGTAAGCTGACAGGAAGTTGGTCCCCCTGTCGGACACAACCTCCTTTGGGAATCCTACACGGGTAAAGATTCCCATCAGGGCCCTAGCCACCACTGGTGCAGTAACAGTTCTCAGAGGAATATCGATTCAGGTTTCCTAGATAACACACTACACCCACTCCACGAATTAATGTCCATCATTACTAAAACTTAAACCATAGTCAACATAAAAGGTGCACGTGTATACCAACCCACCCCAAAATACATTTTGCATTTGAAATGGTGTATGCGAAATACATGAAAATGATTATAGGTACTGTACGCTTTTCAAGCAGTGTAATCATTCATTAAAAAGGATGCATATATATATCGGCATGAATGATTTGCGAAATTTACACATGAAATGGCTCTTAATACAGAAAAAAGGGTTGAGAACATTCCATCACATATAAATACAGTTGCAGTAAATGTGCTAGAGGTTGACGTGATATATTGTCTTTAAGAGTTCCTAAAATAGAAGCTCTGTTCTCTAAGAATAGTTCTACTTCAAGCAGAGTACATGTGCCATAAAAAGGTAAATATTTTGGAATCGGGAAAAAAAATAATTTCGCTTTCAGGGGAGAGAGAGAAAAAAATTATAGTTCCAAATATGTTCAGTAGCTTTTGTTTATCAAAGCCGAAGGCCGAATTCAGAGTTCAGGGAACGCTGTGTACTAGTTTGCTTAAAAGTTATTCTTTTTGTTCGGGGGAAAACATCATTTCAGACAGACTTTCAAAAAAGTGGTTTACCGCTTCAGGTGAAAGTTCGACCAAGTTGGAAAATGCCACAACTGTGTAGTCGTGAGCATGATTGCAATCATCGATGACAGGATCAGCAGTGCTCACAGAAGGTCGTACCTGGGTGATGTTGCTCTCATCTCGTACTTCACTACCCTTTAATCGTAGTGGTGAAGTCTCAACGAATGCCGTCATCAGGATGGGTAACCGCTGGGGACAACACGATGCATGAGCCGTTACAGGACTTAGCAAAGTATCTGTATCCAATGGTACTTCTGATTGTAGTGTAAGACAGACGTCCAACACGCATTCTTCTCCGCATAGCATACATCGGAGCACAGGTAAGATACAATTCTGCCAGATGGGTCTGAATGAAAGAAACCAGGTCATATTCAGATCTCTTAGCCGGGCTAATCCAAGGACTTTAGTTATGCAGTCCAGATAGCGTATAGCTAGGATTGTTTCTTCCATTGTTGCTGCAGTCTTGTCTGCGTTTTGGCTTGCCATAACGAAGCAGGAGAGTCAAAAATAAAATGCCTGCTACGAGTCCCAACAGGAGTGGTAGGCCACCAAAGACAGATTGGACAAAATTAGGAAAAATGCCCAGAACTGTTGTGAAGGGTGTTAACAGTCCCGAAAAAATTGTCTTAAATACATGTGGGATTCCTCCAGTATCGGACATATTTAGGATTTGGCTTAACATTTCTGCGAAATGTAGGGGGCAATTTGCTGATAAAAAGCTATGTATCTCTGCCGTTGTCCTTGCGACTTGCAGATCATACGTTTCTTTTGATGACGTCAAGGGCACAGTTGTCTGCAAAAGGACAGACTTTATTCTGCTTAAAGTATCAATTCGAATAGAAGAGATATTCAAAAATGGCCAAATGTTTTCCTCCCTGTCTGGAGTGCTGTTTGGAAACAATACTTGCATACAGCAAGTGACCATTGAACTAACGCTAACTAGATAAGCTTTTCCTGGCACCATGCCACAACATCTGTGATCCACTATTAGAATATAGCTCCCGTTAGAAAGCCGTCTAAAGAATGGCTCTATTCGAGTTGCAGGTGTGCCATGCTGGTGACATGAAAGGTTATTTGAAGTCCCCTCACAGGCCCCATGCAGGTTAATACCTTGACACAGAAGTATACCACTTAGTGACCTTTTACAATTATTACCACTAAGATATACATTCTGTTCCTTTTCACTATAACATGTGTGTGTGTAAGGTAATTTCCATGATGACTTAATGTACCCTTTACCCAACCTTTCATACTGGCCTGCTGGTATATACTCTTGACAGAATTTAAATTGGAAAGTTGTTATCGGAATAGTTATTATTCCGTGTATTATCCATTCAATGACAGGTCATTCTGACATTGTCAATGGTAATCTTTCAAGTTTTTCAATGCTCAGAATTGTATATTCCGCTCCTTTCTGTGCCAAGCTGATTTGTGTATCAGTAAGGTTAAAGATAGAGAATAATGACGCTGTATTGATTAAACGCCAAGGCACGTAGCCTGAACGCAGATTTTGTAACGTCCAGCCAAGCTGTACAATAGAACGTAATTGGGACTGACCGTGTTGTAACATAAGTAAGTTCTGCTCTATTATATCTATAGCAGATGATACAATACTGTCCAGTGAATATATTCTGGAAGACAGAGTCATTAACCCATTGTCTACAACAGAAAGTGATTTTTCCAAATTAATACGGTCAATTCCCCGTATTTTCTCCGCTGTTTCAATTTGTGTTTCTTTCCAAACTTCGTTGTAAGCTGCATATATACCGGCCTCTATGAAACGTTTCTGACGCTGTTTGCGTGGTCCCAATCACGCAAGTCAGCACCGTCTTTAAGTAAAGTCAAGTGTTGCTTAATTTCTGCCAGTGTGGATGTGTGTAGCCATTCGAGGCAGAGTTTTCCTACACTGTATGTTGTAACTATTCCTGGATGTTGTCTCTGGGAGTATCTAGGGTCTGGCCTGGTCAATTTGAACCCCTGTATTTTGTTCAGGAATCTATCTTGACAGTTATTTGTGTCTGTGGGCCAGATCAACCATTTTTTCCGATCAGGATGTGTTCTGTTTTGGTTACAAATATGGGATACGTCTATCTCAACATCTGTAGTGCTATTATTGTCAGGTGTTGGCTTTGGAATAGACGGTTTGTTTAAGTCTTTAATTTTGGCTAGGCCAAGACAGGTTGTCTGTTGAACGGTATCATTCAAGAATATAATTTGTTCTGGGATCATGCAGGCTCTAAATAAAGATTCTATACCTTGGACCTGCCAATCTTTGGTACCCCAGATGGTTTTTGTTTCAATATTGTTTTTCCAAAAATCAAAACTGAATGTAGTCATTTTTTCATAAAATGCTTCTGAATAGATTAATTTAGGGTTTGTCAGCATTGTTTTCATTCCTGTCTTATTTAACATTCTGAAATAAAAGGCTTCTGCTTCACTTGTGTTAAACCCTGAGAAGTATGGGAATTTCTCATAAAATGTTTTTGAACTACCTTTTGGTGGAGTTACACAATGTTCCCATTGATTATAATTTAAAACATTTCTAGGTTGAGCAGATTTATGCAAATAGTGATGCGCAAAATGGTTGTGGCAGTACAATTGTTCATAATTAGATGAACCCTGCAAGTAATCATGTTTTGTAAATTTTGCTGACATTACTAAGTCTGACATCATATCATTAATACTTTCAAAGTCCCAATCATCAGAGAATGTGCTCGGTTTTACAAAGTCACTTAATGAAATCTTGAACTGGTGTGGATACTTCAGGAGCTCGACCGGGCCATAAATATCGTAATCTGTTTTGTCCCAAGCTACCCCACCGGGTATTGGATTGGCTGTCACATTCACGGATGATAGTTCTCTATTCTCGATGTGAGATGACTTGTGTGGTTTTAGGACCAAGTTGATGTTCTGACTTGCTGTGTCCATTGTACTGTATTTTCCCTCAATGAATTTTCCCAAACAAAGAACCATGATGAGCCAAAGCAGGAGGAAAAGTACACCTAACACAATCCAAAATTCAATCCATGGAGAAATCAGATACGTTTCTTTAAGTTGATGAAAGAGTTCTGTCACTTTGTTTTTAAAAGATTCAGTTGTTGGCTGTTCTTCAGGCTCGCTTAAATCCTCAGAAAAGTCATCGAAATTGATGAAGTAGCCAGATGCAGTTCTGTCAATTGTTGGAATCGCTTCTGGATTTTTATTTGCTTTTGGAATTTTCTTTGTTTCATTAGCACAGTCTGTGGCTACATCATTGTAGACAGGTGTTTAATGATGAACTGTTTCAATTTGGGCTTCAAGAGGCACAAGTTCCATGGCATTATTGCATAGTCCCTTTTTAATCACTGCAGGTTTATCAAATGTGATTAGTCTCTCAGTTTGAACCTCTTGGATTGTAGCAAGATTTGGTCTTCTGCTATGTCTTGGGAGTCCACTGGGCCTACTACTTATTATCGGCCACATGATTGTGGTTTTACCAGGTCGATGGATACAACTCGGTTCTCCTTTTTACCAGCAAGGGGCGGTAGTACAACTGATCTTGTTCCGTTGACAGCTAAGATAGGTATTTTTTCATTTCCGGGGCAAAATAGTATTTCACTTTTTCAGTAGCAAGAGAATTTTCCCATTGTATCCATTTTGGATCTAATGCCACGGTAGTTAAATTACATGGGCTTGTTAATGCCTCAAAGGCTGATTCTGCTGTTAAAACAGTAATCCGTCTGCCTTGGGCCTGGGCTCTTTCTTTTGCTACAGCTGTTTGAACCGCATTTACAACATTTTTCGCAAGACTGAATGTTTTTTCAGCTTGTGAGTACAAGTGTGATTTGTATGCTATTGGTACCTTTTCTCCCTCATTAGAGGTCAGGTACGTGAATCCGCATCTTCCTGGGATGACTCAGGTTACAAGGTTGCGTGTATTGTCGCGAGTTTGCAATTTTGTTTTTGCTAACATGTCTGTTTGCAAAGATCTCAAAATTTCTGTGTGTTTTTGAGTCCAATTGATTGGTTTAAAATCAGGTTTTATTAATTCATAGAGAGGTTTAACCCTCGCTGCATAATTTAGAATGTATGTTCTTCCGAAATTCAGGAATCCTAGTATCGATTGTAAGTTCCTCAGCGTTTTTGGTGCTTGGAGTACAGCACACTTTTCTAAGAAATTGTCTGCTAGGCTCTTGCCTTCACTTGATAATTCATATCCCAAAAATAGGACAGTTAGATGGGCAATTCGTGACTTTTTAAAGTTGAATTTATAACCCTCTGCCGCGAACCCAAGTATTATGGTGTTCACTCTTTTCAAGTGAGTATACAAGTCATCATCTGTTAGATAGATGTCATCGACATAAGATAATGCCTCATCATCATACGTTTGTAGTAACTCTGTTACTCTTGCTGAGAATAATCCTGGGCTATTCTTGAACCCCTGTGGGAGTCGACAGAAATTTTTTGCGAGCCCATTATTGAGAAAGCGGTCAAATACCTGCTTTCAGGTGCTATCTGATGTCTAATGTTGTTTTGTATTTTTTGCCCACGATGTTATTCATTAGTACTGCACTGTGTGAGTTTTGTACTGAAAATGTCTTGCAACATGAATTAAGGTGTCTGTAGTCCAAAACTAGACGATATGAATCGTCTGGCTTGGAGACAGGAAACAAAGGATTGTTCATTTGTGAGGGGCATGTTTCAATCACCCCCTGGTATTCAAGTTGATCTAAGATCTCCCTGACCTGTTTTTTAGCTTCTTGCTTAATTGGGTACTGCCTTTGTGCAGTTAGTTGACTTTTTAATTGGAATTTGTGAGGAGGAGAGTCCTCATCCCATCCTACATGATTTTTATATAACGCAGGAGCTTGGGCTACTGCCCACTTTCTTGCAAGTGTATATTTTTTATGAATTGGAATGTGATTTGAGAAGGCAGGCATAATCATTTCTTCGCCATGAGGGCACTCCCTGACAAACTTTGGTGGCCAGTCTTTTTCAGCTAAAAGGATGTCATAGCCTTTGGAAAGGTTATCCCAAAATAGACCCCTTACTTTCCTAGTCTTATCTACCTCTATACGTAGTGTTATCTCGTATATTTTATGAGGTTTGCTAACTCTGCTGTCTGCAGTTTCCACTTGAATGTATCCAGATGATTCATCAGGATCTTGCAAGCTATGGTCACTTCTGCTGCGCTGTCTAGCACTGTCTGGGCCCACTCTCCGTTTTTCAGCTGTGTCCTCAGTATCCTCGGCATGGTTGACTATTTTAATGCTGGCTACCTTCTTTCTTGGAAATTGTAATTTTTTACTTTGATGAGCAGGTTCTTTGTCTTTGGACTTGACGTGCTCTTCCCTTTGTTCTGACCGTCCTCTTCTTTCCGATTTCTGCGAGGAAGACTGAAAAGATCGAGAGGGACGTGTATCAATATCTTGATATCTATCAGGTTTCTTTAGATTATCCCTATTTCTAAGGTTGTATCTTTTCTCAGAGGGCTCCCTCTGGGGAGACTTGTGTCCCTGGTCCGGAGATCTTTCTCTCCGCCGAGGAGACCTTCCTCTGGACTGGAATCTTTTTTCTTTGGGAGTGGATTGTTTATTTCCATCCCAGCTCTATTTTGGAGTGTTTAGATTATTTTTAATAAATATTTTTTCAGGATTTTCAGTTAGTTGGGGTTTTACTGGTTTCCCACCCAAACTATCTCTTCCTAGTTCTTCATAGGATTTTTCTATGATTCTGGCAAGTTCAAATGGCTGTTCTGCTATATCTGTTTCTTTCAATTTCTGGCGGATTGCCACAGATGCTGCTTCCCCTTTTATGTTGGCTAATAATATAGCCGAGACCTGCTTGAAGTCTTTTAGTAATTTCATACCCAGAGTCAAAGCAGGTTCTGGACCGTATTCATTTTCAATCTGTCTTAGCACATCGGGTATTACCGCCATGGACGGAACACCATGTGTTTTTGTGTAAATGGAAGCAAAGACTGTGCCCCAAGTGTCACAGTCCTCCACATGTGGTGCGATCCCCATTGGAAGGCAGATAGTCAGAATTCTGTGTTTCTCAGTAGGGGTAGTATCCGGAAATACTGCCTCTATTTGAGTGATTTTTTGTGCTAACCAGAATGGAATTTGTTCCCGTTTTATTGGTACTTTACCCAGACATGATTGTATGTTCTGTGGTGTAATTTTGTTTGTGTTCCCCTGATGAGGGGTCAGCTGTGGAATGTTAATAGCTGGTTGGACTGTTGAAGTCCGCATTACATATTGGACTAATTGTCTTTGAAATTTAATCAGTTGTTTTAGCTGTGCTAAAAGTTCTGGTATTGACATTTTTTCAATGTCTGGATGTGGTGTGTAGCTGGCTAGAACCGGCCATGTTGCTCCTGGTCTACCTAGTGGACCGAGCCTGGTGATGTGATTATTGTGTTTTAGGGCGCATTTAAACCAGAGCAGGTGCTCTTGGTATTTTAATGGGATTTCCACCTCCTCGAAAGGAGTGTATTCATCCGGAGGTTCATCTATTTTGTAATAGTGGAATTCGTGTGTGACAGCGTTTGCTGCTGGAAAGTTTATCCATTAATAGAATACCTCTGTCTGCCGATATTCATGTGCCTCAATTACGAATACGACTATACCACCTCTCGATGTTAGTCCATTCTCTATAAGTTTAAGAGTTATAGTTTTTCTTATGTTGACCGGAATGAGTATAGCATTCGGGTCTGTCTGTAGGAGACTTGTGTCTTCCTCTAGGAGTTGAGCTGCTATTCTAGCTGCCTCCCTCTCTTCTTCAGTTTCTGACATTTTTACTGACAGAAAGTTTTTTGTTGCAGATCAAGTTTCAAGGAAACAAAGATTAGGTGCACAATATTTTTGGAACACTGTATCCTTCAACATTGACTAAACCAAAACTATACATAGAAATCTCTTCCTACTAAGTTCTGGCGGATTTTTAACCTTTTACCCACTCCAGACGTCTTTTGGAGTATTTACGGGAAAAGGGTCTGTGTGAAAAAGCACTGAGTTACTCTAACGGCTTGCGTTAGATTTATAGCCTTACCAAACGTTGGGCGCCATGTAGTGTAGTTCCTATATTCCCAATAGGCTCTGCGCATTGGAATAATACATTCAGCAGTGTAGATGTAGGACTGAGGTTATCTAGGTCTCTACTGACTATATTAGACTTAAGTTTTGCCAGCTAGCTCAGAGGTCACTAGAAACTTTCTTGAATAAACGAGGAGGAGTTTAACCTCCCTGGATAGACAAGAAGGGATTAGCTTCTGACAACCATAAAACATGACAACTTTGCTCTCCCTGAATAAGAGTGTATCTCTAGAGTCGTGTGAAAACAAAAGACAGCTATTTCACTCAGTCAAGATGTGCGTACTTAGTTTCACCAGAATGCAGACAAAAGAGAGACGGGCGTTTTCAATAAAAGGTGTTATTTATTGAGCAGTCTTCTTCCTCATACAAGAGAAATGAATTGCCACGATTGTAATGCTCATGGTAAAGTAAAGTGCGTACAGTAAAAGGAGGAGTATAAAATAATACTGTAAAAGCATTGATATGGTTTCTTAGCCATATGATACTTTAAAATAGATAAAATATATACATACATATATACATTGACTAATCGTACTCAACTGGTGCTTCTAAATATGCCTACCCCGGTGTACCTGACCTAAGCCTAATACATGGGAAGGAGTAAGTAAGTAGCAGTTTAAGTTAAGTTTGTTTTGCCAAGAATCTGACTCAAGAATTCTCTGTAAGGGTTTAGTCAGTTCCGTACCTGGGTAATAGAAAGCAGGAGGTCTGGTATCTCTCTCTCAGGATTCGATATACCAGCAACCCGCAAGGGTAGGCTGGAAACGCCGGAGCTGGATTTCTCGGCAGGAGAAAAGACAGCGTCTTTCTAAGCGCGTCAAGGAGGAGGGGCAGCGTCCGTGGGCTCTCGCATCAGCTGGGCTTTCGGAAGTAGATAGCTGCTCTGCTCCAGAATTACCACCGTGTGTTTGCTTAAGGCAACGTTGGTATATTTATACCTGAAAGGTGCCTGGGTTTGACGTAAGGTTGGACATAAGACGTCAATAAAGATGTCACTAAGAACTGGCCGTTCTTACAGTGCTTTACAGGAGTTCTAGGACGAAATCAAAACAAAAGCAAGGGAGATTTCCCAGGTTGCTGGAGGCTTGGTTTTGTTTAGAGAACTCGGTGTGCTTACTAGGGGGCCGGTGAAGTAGCCTTGCTTAATGTAACAGCATGTGCTACGACTGAATTATGGATATGGTTATTATGCCGCTGTATGGATATTATTGATTATAGCCGGACAAGGGCATACAATAGGAATATCGATTCAGGTTTCCTAGATAACACACTACAGGGGACCACTATGGAAGCCCTCTAGGGGTCAGGCAGGGGACTGTACTGTACACTGGTGGCCATCCTAAGGTTAGGCATTAGGAAGTTAAAGTCAATATCCAGGACAGCGGCCGCCAAAAAATAACAAATCCAGCGTGCACACACCATCACACGCACAGACATGCACAAGCACAAACCAATGTGAGCACACACTCTCATATGCGCACTGACGCACACAGACAAGCACATAGCCAGAAACATCCAAGAACACAAGCACACATAAAATCCGATGCTCTAATACAAAAACACCCAAATACATGCACACGCAAACACGATCACATGCACAGACATGCACAAGCACACACAAATGCGCTCACTCTCATATGTTATGTTATGTTATGTTATGTTATAAAAGTTTTGTATAGCGTACGGCTACTCAGAAGAGTGTCCCGACGCTTTGAATTGCACACTAACACAACAGGGAGATAACATAAGAAGAAACCAGAGAGGAAGAAAAAAACCTAACTAGGGGCCAGAACTAAGAGATAAAAAGCCAGGTTTTGAGTCCTTTCCTAAAGGCCAATAGATTGGGAATGCTGCGCAGGGGCAAAGGCAGTTTATTCCAAAGCTGAGGCGCTAATAGTTTGAAAGAGCGGCCACCGATGCGGGCTCTCTTCACACGAGGAACCACCGCAAGGGACAGGGCTTCAGACCTAAGTGACCTGGCAGGACGGTAAAAGGTCAGCCTTTTCTGAAGATATATTGCTCCGGAGGCGTGCAAGGCTTTGTGTGCCAGAGTGAGAGTCTTAAAGATTATCCGCTTCCGGACAGGGAGCCAGTGCAGGGCCTCCAAGAGGCCTGAGGCTCTAGCACGGCGAGATAGTCCAAAGATAGCACGTGCTGCAGAATTCTGGACAACCTGTAGCCGTTGAAGCAGGTATTCTGGCAGGCCGAGATACAGGACGTTGGAATAGTCAATTCTCGAACCTATAATCACCTGCACCGTGATCTTCCTATGTTCCTCCGATAGCAGGGGAAGGAACTTGCGTAGCATCCGGAGTAACCCGAAGCAGGTCCCAGTGAGACCGATTACCTGTGAGCGTAGTGTGAGGCCATTATCGATCTTGATCCCAAGGTTTTTAGCTACCAGGGACGAACATGCTGGTGGAAACATGTTCTCAGGCCACCACACTTTCCAGTCCGGATCCGTACTGCACCCGAAAAAGAGGACCTCGGATTTATCCGAGTTGCACTTGAGGCTGTTGTGATGGAACCATAGAAATACAGCCTCAAGGCAACCCTGGATCCTACCTCCATCGAAGTCCGCACCCCTTTCGCAGGTGAAGAGGAGCTGGGTGTCATCGGCGTAAGAAACGATCTGGGCCCCAAAAGACTCCGCCAGTGCCGCCAGAGGGGTCATGAAGATGTTAAATAAAGTTGGGCTCAGGACAGAGCCCTGAGGAACTCCGACACCCAATGGCAACATCTCGGCGGAGCAAGCCGAAGCCCAGACCGTTTGTCGACGGCCTGCCAGGAAAGATCGAAACCACTGGAGCACCGTCCCTTGGAGACCAATCTCAGAGAGTCTTGCAAGAAGACCCTCATGAGGGACGGTGTCGAAGGCCGCCGACAGATCTAACATCACCAGCATCGCTCTCCCGCCCGAATCCAGCACCTCCTTTATCGCCTCCGAGACTTCCAGGAGAGCCGTCTCGGTGCTAAGATTGGTGCGGAAACCCGACTGGGTGGGGTGCAGTAGGTCGTGGGACTCCAGGTAGTCGGCAAGCACCTTATGGACATGCTTTTCAGTGACCTTCGCAAAAGCCGGCAGAAGCGATATAGGTCGATAATTCGCCAGCACCTCCACATCCAAGCCAGGCTTTTTCAGCAGGGGAATAATCATAGCCTGCTTCCAGGACTGGGGAACCACACCCTGTGCAAGAGAACGGTTCAGCAGGGGGTTCACGAGTGGATTAATGACAGCTGCCATTCTAGCCAGAAATTTTGCGGGACAGGCATCCCGAGGGGAGCCTGATTTAAGCCCGGCCAACAGGTCAAATGAAGCGGTCAGCGAGATAGGAGGGAAAACTGCCAGGGCCCCACCTGCATTCGGTCGAGTAACAATGGCATTCTCCACCCGACCTGGCATCTCAGGCTCCAGCACCTGAAAGGAGTCCTGGATCCGCTGGATCTTGGAGGTGAAAAAGTCCGCAATCGCCCTGACCCAAGGCTCAGGGGGGGGGGTCTGGGTTGGTGCAGCGCGAGATGTTGTAAACTCCCGCACAATGGCAAAAAGCTCCCTACAGGAATTGGAGGCCGCTTCAATTTTTCTCGCGAAATAGACCTTCTTCTCCGCGAGGATGTTCCGATGGTAAGCTTTCGCCATAGACCTGTAGGCGAGTTTCGCCATCGCGTCGTAATTCACGCGCCATGCTCTTTCCGCCACCTTGCATTGCCGCCGTGAAGCTGCTAATGCTTCCGTAAACCAAGGGGCAGATGCGCCTTTTCCAGGTTTGCGGAAGGGTCTCAGGGGAGCAAGATCATTAAGTCTCTCTGAGAGCCAAACCTGCAATCGCTCCACGTCCTCCTCCAAGTTCCCAGTTAACACACAGGGATGGTCATATACACGCAGACATGCACAAACGCACATACAGAAACTATAAAAAACAAACACAAGCACACATACAATCACATGCTCCAGAACAAAAATACACAAGGACGTACACACAAATACATGCACACACACACACCATCACATGCACAGACATGCACAAGCACACAACAAATGTGCGCACACACTCTCATACGCGAACAGAGGGCGCACACACAGAAACATCCACACGCACAAGCACACATACAATTCCATGCTCTAATACAAAAACACTCAAATACATGCACACATCATCACACGCATAAACATAAGCACACATACAGACACATCTACGCGCACAAACACAAGCACACATAGAATCACATGCCCTAATACTAAAACACCCAAATACATGTCAACACCATCACACGCACAGACATGCACAATCACACACAAATGTGAACATAGTCTTTCATACACGCACAGGCGCACACACACACACGTGCGTCCGTGGGGAGGCCTAGATCAGCTCGTGCTGGCAGACGAATGAGGGGCCTGGTGTAATCGTAGACTGAGGAGCATTGCGGGTCACGCAGTCTTTCGCAAGGCACACTGGAGACTCGTGGGCCCCATCTCCAGCATCAGCTCAGCTCTCTCTCCTACACAGACAGTGGGCCCTCAGACTTTGTCCCCTATCGGCAGCGGGAGGCGCTTGGGGAGGAAATCTTGTTGGTCAGCTGGGTATTCCCCCATAGAAAATGCCAGGCCAGCATAGCAGCCGTTGCAAAGCCGGGTCCTGTCCCAGGCAGGATCGTTAATGGCAGGCAGGCCCCCACTCACCGGTGACCCAGGTGTCCAATGCGGTGCTCACCGGGAGGTCTTCAACTGCGTTGGGCGCCGACTCCTGCGCCAGGACAGACAGGCTACTAGTCCGGTCGCTCTCTTGGGCCCTGTGGGTGGCACTCACATGACCCAAGCCTAGAGACCTTCAGAGCGCGTGCCCGTCCAGGGTAGCGGAGGAGACAAAATGGCGGGCAAACTGTAGGCCTCCAGCAGAGCCGTCACTGCATCCCCGCACCGCCCAGGAGGCTCTCTAGCTGCAGGCCCTTCAATCCTTCTGGGCAGCATTCAGTCTGTGCGCTGGTTCAGGGGCTCTTTCTCATAGCGCCGTTGTGGGCAGCACCCAGGTCCATCTGGGAGCGAGGCCACGCCCACTGCAGTAACCGCTCCAGTGATGCCATTGCACAATGTCTGTCTGAGGGTTGGGGCCTCCTCTGGCAATGTGTGCTCCCTCCCACTCCGTCTCAGGATTGTAGATGTTCACTTTAAGGTCAGGCAGAGGGGGCCCCGTCCTGCTGGAGGCTTCTAGAGGATTCCCCTCCAAATAGCAGACCGCCGTGCCCTCTCGTTATGTCTCGCACTCAAGGGTCCGAGTTCAAAGCTGCCACGGGGGTCTATCCCTGCCTCGCCACCTCACGGTTAGTTTCCCCTCATCCCTTCAACAGCACAGAACCACTCAGGTTATCAGATGGGGGGCCCCAATCCTCTCCGCTCATACACTTCTAGGTGCCCCCCCTGCTGCCACTCCTCACTCATCACACACTCCAGCTGCTTTACTAGTGATGCAGGTCGTGGGAAATGGTGCCAACGAGGGACCGCTCACACTCACCAAGCTTGTAGAGTCGCTCGCACAGGCTGGCATGTCCGTATGTCTTAGCCGGGTCAAGGAGCCACTCCGGTGCGGGGGAAGTCCTCCCGCGATCCCCGCCAGCGTCCGCAGCGGTCCATCAGGCTCCCGTCTCGTCCCCCTATGCCATTCTGCGATGAACCACGCAGGGTGCGTCCCCACCAGCAGTCGGGGAGGCTTCCTCTTTAAAAGGATATTACAAATTATAGCATACATTTAAAAAATCAAACTATATTTAAGTATAATAAAAACATATACCAAATACCCATAAAACACAATATAAAAAATTGTAAAACAAATAATATCCTTCAATATTCTATCACACAATATTCTTCCCATCACAATATTTTTGACAGAATATTTCTGCCTCACAATATTTTTTAAACATTATTATGGTGGAATACCCACCGAATACTGCCAAAATCAAATTCCTCTCATCCCTCTTTCAAATCCTTACTGGAATGGGAAATATTATTAGAGTTGTGGGAGGGGTTTGGAACCTAGCAGGAAACCCAATTACAGAGCGAAATGGTCCTATTGACAAACACAGTGCCCACGACAGGGCTATATTGGGTGACATTATACAGCCGTATTAGATCCCTGGTGCTTTTTCCACCCAAGGGATAGAGAATATACTTGCACGGCATGAGCTCCAGGATAGACTTCTTTCTTATGTCTATTACATTGCATTAAAAGGTGTCTGACTGCTTGAAACTGGAACGGCCAAACTGACCACTCCCCGATAAACTTTTATCATAATATTTGGCATATAGCTCTGACATTAAAGATATGGTGTATTACTGTCCATAGATATAAAATACCAGTGACAAAAACTAAACTGAGAAACCATCTTCACTCTTACCTTGATGCTATAAGGTATTCAGTGCCCTCTGTTGAGACAATGTGGGCAGTAGGGAATGCTGTATTGCAGGACCAAATGGTAAGAGACTCAGTCACTTACTGGCACGAGACAGAGCTACTCCAAACATCCTTAAAAAAGGGAAATAAGAGATCTCACTGGCAATTATTACATCCATGCAACATCAGATATACGGTGCAATTTAGCACCGGAAAAACATGGCAAATGCATTATTTACATGCAAAATTGAGCATGCACTGGCAAGGTTAATTTGACTCCAATATGAACCAATGGAAAAGGAGGGGTGCCTTTTAGTGGCATAACTTAAACAGCAAGAATCCCACCTTGCACTCCTGAACATCTACAAAAGCTCTCGGACAACAGCCACACACCCCATTGACCAACTTAAAATATTTGCCAAATAGCACTGAAACTTGTATGACTCAAGACATCTTGACACACAGAAGGCTGACGAAGACTTCCTAGTGAATGCTAAACTATTGACTCTGATGAGGGCAGAGCAATCTTAGGGGAGACAATTTTATCAGAGAAAATAAAGACATTGATGCTGAAACTCCCATACAATAAACCACCTGGAATTGATGTACTGCCAGGAGAGTTGTGAAGGTTCAATAAAACAAAGACCATAGCACTCTTCTTGCATGATGTTTATAAGAAGGTAGAATCAACTGGTGGCCTATGACAGATCACTGAAGAGTGATCATAATATTCCTATCCAAACTTTGCAAATATTCTGGATGCGGGACTAAGTAAAGTGCTTCCATGCCTGATTCATGACCTGCAAATTGGCGTTGTGTCAGACAGATCATCTAGGAATCACCTATAATTATTATCTAATGCCCAATTAGAGATGACTATGATGACAAAGTAGCAGTTTTGCTAGCCACCAACAAGGCATTTAACATGTTTGAATGGGGGTATTTATTACAGCCAATGGACAGACCAGGAATCGACTGCAACTTCATAGAGGAGGTGATGGCATTGTCACTCTGATTGATAGTGTGGGTTTATGTCAGAAATTATACATGTTTTTAGAAATTATACATATCCCTCTGGTATTTCTCATTGCATTAGAACTTCTAGCTTCAGTCACCATACAATTAGACACGATAGACGATAGACACTGCAGCGGGTCCTACAAAAATCATCTTGTATGAGGACGAACATCGGCGGTCTCCATAAATAAAGCATTCTCAATGTTCTCAGGATACAAAATCAACTGGCATAAGTGTGAAATGCTACCTATGTTCTGAAATATCTTAATGGCATCAGTAGCTGAAGATGATTTCTAATGGCTGACATCAAAAATTAAATACTAATGGCTGTTGATCAATAGAGGACTACTGGACAACCTGCTGCCACTCATAACCAAAATGGAGAATTACTATAACCATTTGTCAGCACAGCAGCTATCCTTAAGGAGTTGAATACAGGTGATAAACATTGTGGTTGCTCATTGGTACAATTATCTGATAGGACTGTTGCATATCTCTATCTCTAAGTCCATGCTGAAAAATCTTTGTAATGGCATAAAGAGCTTTGTTTAGGCAAGTGAAAACCTAGGTTAAAAATGTCCACACTACTGCTGCCATTGCAGAGGGAGGTTTGCAACTCCCTGCCACACACATATATCACTTACTGAAGAAACTCTCACAACTGACATACAGGACACCTCAATATACTTGTCTGCCAATGTGGGTAACTGTTGGAAAGGTACATTTACATACATCTCCCAGCAAAGACTGTAAAAGTATCTGAGATCTAACTACAACCCCGCAATTAAGGCAATGAAAGAATCATTGGCACACTGTCATAAAGACTTGAAGATACATACATGCATTCACAACAACGCTCCTATTTTGCTGAATACAGGGCTGCTGATTCCCAACCAAACCATTACATGTCAAAAATGGGTTTCTCAAGGCATATTAATTGAACATGGTTTATTGACAGGTCATACTCTAAAACCTTTCACAGAACTACATAAAAAATTTCAATTGACAACGAATCAATTATGAAAATGCCGACAGCTTATATTTGTCCTCACGCATGCAGCAGTCTCTCTACTTGTAGTGGTGCTTCTAAAGGTGTAAATTCAGGACATTAGAGCATACTCCATACTTTTGTACACTCAGAAGAGACATTGCAAGTCCCTAGAACACACAGGTTTGCATTACTGGGATAGACTCCTCAGAACACAACTGGAAATCCCCCCCTATGTTACATGACAGGGACCTAAGAGAGTCCTGTTTAAAATACCTATATTTTAAAACATTACACTACCTGTCTGAGTGGAAGCTTTTTTGCTGTAAAACTGTTCATCGATGACAAATGCTGGAGATGTAATCACCATAATTGTGATTTATTTCATGAACTGCGGATATGTACTCGTATCTCCTACTATTGGAAAGCCATCTGAAGAACACTAAAAGACAGTAGTGACTGTCCCTTCATGACATTCACCCAGCTAGACTTTTTGCATGACATTATAGACAACTCTTCAATACATTAGAATGGATGGATGACCACAGCATTATCTACCACCAAAATATGTATCCTTAGACTGTGGATGTCAGAACTTTTCCATATGCACATGAGCAAATACTTTATAAGTTGCAAGACCAGGTTTCTTTTTCAGCCACATCTGCAATCCCTTTTTGGAGCGCTGTGCTATAAACACATACATGCTGATTATTTAATAGCCATAGACTAACAATAACTACTCTCACAATATATATCTTCATCCACTTAGGTGTTAAGTCAACTCTACACTTCACAACTTACAATCGAAGATGGTGGGGGGGGGGGCTGGGAGATTTAAATTGGTCCATCACATGTCCTTCCTATGCTAACCAATAAACCATAAAAATGTGACTCTTCAGGACAACCCTCTATCCTAGAACTCTGGTATTAGTTTTTTTTTCAATATTTTCAATAAGGATTTTTAAATGCTAATTTGTAACTATAATGTATCTGTAACCTTTGTTTTTTTAGTGTATGTCTATGGTTTTCTAAATTCTATTTCCTATAGCGTTCCTATCACCTATGATTTTTTTATTGAATTTTTAAGGTTTTTAAATTGTATTGTCTATCTATAATGGCTCTATAACTTGTATTCGTATAACCTTGCATTTTGTTCAGTGGATTAATAAGCGTAGTTTTATTTTTCTTTACAATTTTTATATTCGCTGCAATTTTGCAATGCCTGTGGTGGCTTCGCAAAATTCGCATTTATTTTAGGAAGTCTTAAAGATATACATAGACAAATTTTACTTAATAGCAGACACTAGTTGTTTAGTATTGTAGACTTTATATTTGAGTTTGTGTGATGATTTTGTGAAAAAACCTCTTCAATGTGGTGCTTTATATATTCAAAGTGATTCTGTAGACCGCGGCGTCATCGGTTGTCACGAGGTGCACATGTTTTTTTTAAATCTTGGAAACACATACTTAGACGTATTTTAATTAATATTTGACACAAGTTGTTTATTGATATACTCTTTAAATCTAACTATTGCAAGAATTTTCCAATTAAAAGCCTTTTACTCTGTGTTTTACATGATCGCTGCGATGCCAGAAGTCATGATGATGCCGGTTTTTGGTGAAGTGTATAACACATATTTATACATATTACATTGTATGATACACATTTGGAATTTAATATCAGTCGATGATCGTGATCACATCGTGAAATTGCAAAACAAATGCAATAATTCAATGACCGCCACCGCATTAAAAAATGATAACTTAAAAAATGTATTCTAGACGGTCACCCAAGCCCTCGTCACCAGCCGGATGGACTACAGAAACACCCTCTACGCCGGAACCACAGCCAAGCTACAGAAAAGACTACAACGCATCCAGAACGCCTCCGCCCGACTCATCCTGAACATCCCTCGACGCAGCCACATCTCCGGCCACCTGAGGAACTTGCACTGGCTCCCCGTCAACAAGAGGATCACGTTCAGGCTCCTCACCCACGCACATAAGTCTCTCCACGACCTGGGCCCCAAGTACCTCAACGACCGCCTGACCTTCGACACGCCCACCCGCCAGCTACGGTCCGCCAGCCTCGCCCTCGCCGCCGTACCACGCATCCGAAGAGCCACCGCCGGAGGCAGATCCTTCTCCTACCTGGCGGCCAAGACATGGAACTCCCTCCCCATCCACCTTCGGATGACCCAGGACCACCTCGCCTTCAGGAGACAACTCAAGACCTGGCTGTTCGAGCAGTAGCGGCCCCCTTCCCCCAAGCGCCTTGAGACCCTTCCGGGTGAGTAGCGCGCTATACAAGTGCTATGATTGATTGATTGATTGATTCTAGCTATTACAAGAACACATTATTAACTTAAAGAATGTGTTTACACACACATATATGTGTGTAGTAACTTTTTTGAAAACTGTTTTTGAACCCTACTTCCTATTTTCACTATGATGCAGAGTCACGATGACTTCGGTAACCGCGACAATCACATCTTTTTTAAGAGGTGTAAAACACATATGCACATATTTTTACAGTATTTTAGACAATAGGGGTTTATTACTGCACTGTTTAAAGTCATATTTTTGTAGTGTGTTTGTATGAAAGCAATCATTTAAACCAATTTTCCATTTTCACAATGACACCGGGTGTTACAATGATATTGCTTGCCGCGATTGCCGCAAATACGTCACAAAATGACAAAACAAATGCAGACATTCAATAGTGACCACCACTTTCAAAACTTATAACTGCAAAATGAATTATAACCAAGAGACTAATAAGGGGCAGATGTATCAAAGGGTTTTGCTCATTCTGTATCTATGGGGAAATGTGTTGATACATATGGCCCTATGCAAATTACTATCTAAATGGCTGAATATTAGCATGTGCAACTTCCTTAATATCTCTATAAAACAGTGCATAACTTTTCCAGTGTAATCTATAAGTGCATGCATCGTTGTATCAGTAAGTCTCTCATTCACTGTATAAGTATTTCAGTGAATCTGAAAGACGGTGCATCAGTCTATCAATGCTTCTGTAACGAACTGTGTGACTGCCTCAGTGCATCCATGAGTGGGTACATCCGTGTTGAAATGAGTCTGTGATTGGTTTCATAAGTCTCTCACTCAATCTGTGAGTAGGTACATGAGTGCCTTTCTGCATTAGTAAGTAAGTATATCACTATCTGACTGGATCTGTGAGTGGATACATGAGTGTCTAAGTGGGTGTCTGAGTGGGTGAGTGAGTGGGTGCATGAGTGTCTGAGTGGGTCTGTGACTGAGTGCATAAGTCTCTCAATGGGTCTAACACTGTCAGCATGAATGTCTGTGGGTGAGTGGGTCTCTGAGTGTGACTGTGAGTGGATACATGAGTCTCTGAGTGTCAAACTGACTGGGTACCTAAGTCTCTGAGTGAGCCTATGAGTGGGTGTGTGGTTGACTGTATGGGTGTCTGAGTAGGTCAGTGAGTAGATGTATGAGTGTCTAAGTGGAACTGTGAGTGGGTATATGAGTGTCTCAATGGGTCTGTGAGTGAAAGAATAAGTCTCTGGGTGAGTGAATGGGTGCGTGCATTAGTATCTGAATGGGTCTGTGACTCTGAGGGCGAGTGTCTTAGTGGATCTATGAGTGGATGCATGAGCCTTGAGTGGGTGAGTGAGTGGGTGCATGTGTATCTGAGTGAGTGGGTGCATGCATATCTGAGTGAGTTTGTGAGTGGGTGTGTAAGTTTCTGAGTATATGAGTGAGTGGCTGAGTCCATCAGTCTCTGAGAGGGTTTGTGACTGAGTTTGGGAGTGACTGTATGGTTGTGTGAGTGGGTGTAAGAGTGTCTGAGTGGATCTGTAAGTGGGTGTATGAGAGTCTCAGTGGGTCTGTGAGTACATATGCGAATGAGTGAGTGGGTCTGTAAGTAGGTGCATGAGTCTCTGAGTGGGTCTGTGTTAGAACCTGAGATGCCAGGTCACCTAGGGTAGCCTGGCCTAGGGGTAAGACATGCAATTTCTAGAGGCACAGTGTGAAGGTTGCAGACCACCCAAGAGTAAATCCACGCAATAGCACACAAAAACAACACTACACCAACTTGTTAGGAAAATATGAGCTGTTTTATAAAAATAATGTCTTTGTACTTTTACCTTCAGAATTCACTATTAAATTTACATTTCAGTTTCTTTGGAATTTAGCAAGAATACTTTTAAGTTCTAAATCATATTAACATCTAGCATTTATAATATAGACAGTTCACTTAACCAGAACTGGCAGGTAGCTCTTACACTTTCTTTTACTCAGTTAAGCATTTACTGTACTCTGCTTACTTTATATCATCTCTAAACACAGCATTACTTTAAAATTTGGCAAGAACAGCACCTAAATCAGATCAGAGCAACACTTTCATTTACATGGAAAACATTACAGTTCTTCTACTACCTATTTGAATGCAATTGGATTAGAACCACTTAAATCAGCATTTAATTAAGCCCCAGAAGTAGTTGAATGTGGTTACTATGCAGTGTACTATACTTGTCTCCCACAGTACCAGTAATCTCCTCTTTCTAGCACACAGTCACTGAGGGTTTCCTCAAGTTCCTCCCCACTGTATGCTGCACAGCTGTGGAAATGACCAGTGACTGAGTTATTCTCTTGTTAAGCTCTAGCGTCACTCTCCCCCTGCAGAACACCTCCTTACTTGTTTTATACCAGGCAGTGGTATTCTTGCTGCGCCAGAGGGTGAGGGAAAATCAGTGAGCAGGACAAAAGGGAGCCACGCGCTGGCGAGATACACCAGCCTGTGGGGCCCCCCAGCTCTCTTCTGCGTGACAGCAGCGACCTAAGGGGCAGATTGCACCAGATCTCCTTAGCCGCTTTGAAGCTTCCCCAGACCTCCCCTCCCGCTCATGCCAGCCTCACAATGTGGCGCTTGAGCAGGGGAGAGAAGCTCTTGTTTACCGCTGCCGCCGTGGGACTCCCGGCGCCCCTCGTCCGCTCTTCCTCACACTGGAAGGGGACGCGCTAATCCCCTGGACATGCGCGAAGCGATCCTGCTGTTACCGCCCCTCTCCTCAGCTTCCAGACCCGCCTGCCAGCTTCCGCCTCCTCAGATCCGGCTCCGCCTCACGGAGCCCGGCGGCTCAACAGGGCATGCGCGGGGAGCGAGTGTCTCCCTGTCAGAGACCGCGCTGTTCGTTCGGCGCTGCTCTCCTTCTCCGCCCACTCGGAAATTGACAAGGGCTTCCCCTGGTCCGCTTCTCACCTCAGAGCCCTCAACTGCAGCTCCACATCGGCGCCGCTCGCCCAGCACCGACTCAGGAACAGAACGGCTAGTTATATGACCGCCTCTGCTCCCTCAGCACTCACACGCTGATCCAGATGTAGAACAGCTCGTGGTCCCGCTGTCTCCGCTTCCCCAGCCCTCGTTGTCACAGGTAGGAGGGTGTACACGGGGGGGTTATGGCACCAGGGGGAGCGCGATTCCAGCAGTCGGGCAGCACTTGAATAACAAGCTGAGAAAGGGGAGGGGGCACCAGGATGAGCCCCTTTCCGTGGGAAATTCTTACTGTAACAGTCTCTCAGGAATATTTATGCTGGGCAGAGGACTGCACACCGTAGTACTGCAGTCTCCTTCTCCTGAAGACTTCCCCTGTATAATTTAGACAAGGGGCAAGCTAGGCGCCCAGGGTCTCCAGTAACCCTCAACAGCGGGGCCAGGACAAGTAACCAAAAGGGGAATAGTGGGGTGGATCAATAAGGCAGCTTCCCAGTCCAGGAGGTCAACCCTAAGTCTAACCTTTTCCCACCCTTAGCTACAGCCTGTCCTCCAGCTGACTTCCACAGGTAGACAAAATGGCTGCCCCGCATTCCGCCTTTTATAGGCTGCCCTTAAGTGGTCCAGAATGGACCAGAAGGTTCTGGAATGCCCTATGCTGGTCTATGGGTAAGTTCTGGACTTGGCAGTTAGGGCAGTTGGTAGCCACCATTTTGTGGTTCCAACTTTCCCTGTCAGAACAGGCCTCTGGGCCTGAGGTAAAAAATTATGAGGGGAAAAAGAACACCTATCCCCTTGACCAACACCTATAAAAAGTAGTAGACACAAAAATTATTAAGGGTATGAGGGGCAAAAAGGGGACAAAATAAATAATAATGAGTAGGGACTACGCAAAAAATCCAGACAGGTCTAACACGCGTCCCCCCCAGCTGAAAGTGGGGAGAACTACCCAACCCCTTGGGAGTCCTCATCACTAAGGCGGAAATACCTGGAGAGACCGTCTGCATTGGCGTGGTCCACTCCAGGCCGATGTTCCACCCGGAAGTCCATTCCCTGTAGGGAGATGGACCACCTCAACAGCTTGGGATTTTCCCCCTTCATTTGCATCAGCCAACGAAGGGGGCAGTGGTCAGTCTGAACCAGGAAGTGCGAGCCAAAGAGGTATGGCCGCAGCTTCTTCAGAGCCCACACCACCGCAAAAGCTTCCCTCTCAATTGCACTCCACTTCTGTTCCCGGGGAAGCAGTCTCCTGGATAAGAAGACTACAGGCTGATCCAGGCCCTCTTCATTTAGTTGCGATAACACTGCCCCAATGCCATGTTCGGATGCATCTGTTTGGACAATGAACTCCTTGGAGAAATCGGGAGCCTTCAGGACCGGTGCTTCACACATTGCCTGCTTCAACTTTTCAAAGGCTTGCTGACAAGCCTTTGTCCAAACTACCCGTCGAGGTTGTTTCTTGGAGGTGAGCTCTGTGAGGGGCGCTACAATAGTGCCATACCCCTTCACAAAGCGACGGTAGTAACCTGTGAGGCCCAGGAAAGCTCGGACCTCAGTCTGTGTCTTGGGGGGTTCCCAGGCCATGATTGCATCAATCTTTGCCTGCAGGGGCTGCACTGACCCCCTACCCACCAAGTGTCCAAGGTACACAACCGACCCCTGCCCAATCTGGCATTTGCTGGCTTTGATGGTCAATCCAGCTTGTTTCAGGGCCTGGAGAACTGCTTGCAAATGTTGCAAATGGTCCTCCCAACTGCTACTGAAGACAGCAATGTCATCCAGGTAAGCAGCAGAGAAACTCTCCATTCCAGAGAGGACCTGGTTCACCAGTCGCTGAAATGTGGCAGGGGCGTTCTTGAGCCCAAAGGGCATCACACAGAACTGGAAGTGTCCCTCAGGCGTGGAGAAGGCTGACCTTTCCTTTGCTCCATCTGTCAAGGAGATCTGCCAGTACCCTGAAGTGAGGTCAAAGGTACTTAGGTATTGGGCAGCTCCTAGCCGGTCAATTAACTCATCTGCCCTAGGGATTGGATGAGCATCAGTCTTTGTAACTGAGTTCAGTCCTCGGTAATCCACATAGAACCTCAGTTCTGGTGTGGTGCCTGGTGGGGCGGCTTTTGGGACTAGCACCACCGGACTGGACCAAGGGCTGCTGGAAGGTTCTATCACTCCTAGCTCCAACATCTTGGCAACTTCGCCATGGATGCTAGCCTTCACCTTGTCCGACAGCCTGTAGGTCTTGGACTTCACTGGGGGGCTGTCTCCTGTGTCCACATCATGGGTACACAGGTGGGTTCTTCCCGGGACAAGGGAGAACAGCGAAGAGTACTGCCCCAATACCTGGCGGCAATCCTCTCGTTGCTCAGGAGTTAGGGATGGGGAGAGAATCACTCCCTCCACCGACCCATCCTTCTCTTGGCATGAAAAGAGATCTGGGAGAGGCTCGCTTTCTGCTTCCTCAGCACCATCAGTCACCAACATCAGGATGACCTCTGGCCTCTCATGGTGGGGTTTGAGGCGATTGGCATGCAGCACCCGTAGGGGCTGCCGCGGGGTCTTAAGATCCACCAAGTAAGTGGCCTTACCCTTCTTCTCCAACACCTCAAATGGGCCTGTCCAACGATCTTGAAGGGCACTTAGCTCTCCAGGTTCCATCACCCATACTTTCTGGCCAGGCTCCAACTCCACCGGGTGAGCATTTTGGTCGTACCATTCCTTCATGACTGCCTGACTGGCCTCCAAGTTGTCAGAAGCCTGCTTCCACAACTTGGCCATCTGGCTTCTGAAGGCCAGCATGTAGCTCACCACATCCTGGGGAGTTTTTCTGGGGGACTTCTCCCATCCATCCTTCACCAGGCTGAGAGGCCCACGCACAGGGTGCCCATACAACAATTCAAAAGGGCTGAAGCCCACTCCCTTCTGCGGCACCTCTCTGTAAGAGAACAGCAAGCAAGGCAGGAGGACGTCCCACTTCCTCCGTAAGCTCTCCGGCAGACTTCTTATCATGCCCTTCAGGGTCTTATTAAACCTCTCAACCAGTCCATTGGACTGGGGGTGATAAGGAGTGGTGAACCGGTAGGTCACTCCACACTCCTTCCACATCGTCCGCATGTAAGCTGACAGGAAGTTGGTCCCCCTGTCGGACACAACCTCCTTTGGGAATCCTACACGGGTAAAGATTCCCATCAGGGCCCTAGCCACCACTGGTGCAGTAACAGTTCTCAGAGGGATGGCCTCTGGGTACCGTGTGGCATGATCCACCAGAACCAGGATAAACCTGTGACCAGCTGTTGTTGGTGGATCCAATGGCCCTACAATGTCGATGCCCACCCTTTCAAAGGGGGTGCTAACGACTGGAAGTGGTTCCAGGGGGGCCTTTAGCTTCACCCCTGTTTTCCCACTAGCCTGGCAGGATACACATGTCCTACAGTATGTGTTGGACGCCACTTTCATCTGAGGCCAGTAGAAGTGGAGGACAAGCCGTGCAAAGGTCTTGTCCTGGCCTAAGTGTCCTGCCAGTGGTATCGCATGAGCCAATTCCAGCAGAAAGGCTCGGTATTGCTGCGGGACCACCAAGGCCCTTGATGAGCCAGGTAGAGGTACCTTAGGTTCACTGTAGAGGAGGCCATCCTCCCAGTAAATATGGTGGTGTCCCGTAGCATCACCTGCTGCCTGGGCTTCAGCCTGACGCCTCAGTCCCTCAAGGGTAGGGCACTCCCTCTGCCCCTTACAGAATTCCTCTCTGGTAGGACCTCCCTCCACATGCCATTCAGCAGGGATGGGTAAATCCTCCAGAGAGTCTACTCCCCCCTCCATGGACTCCTGGCCTACCACCGCAGGTGGCCGATCTGTCACATGGGGCGTGGAAGCCGAAGCAGGCTGTCCCTGTCTCCGAGTCTGTCCCTTTTTGGCAGTGGGTTGGGCCATTGTTCCAGGCTCCAACCCAGGCGAACTCCCTCTCCGGGCAGTCGCAGACCGTGTGCTTACACAGGCCCAGTCAGGTGTACCCAGCATCGCAGAATGCGTCCGGTATTCCACCTCTCTCCAAGTGTTATGCTCCATGTCATTCCCCAACAGACAATCAACTGGCACGGCAGGGCTTACGGCAACTCGAAGTGAACCTGCAACCCCTTCCCACTCAAAGGGAACCTCAGCCACTGGATAGTGGCCCATTCTGCCGTCAGCCATTGCGGCGGGGTGGAGTACATTAGGAACAACCTGCTCTGGAGACACCAGTTGACTTCTCACCATAGTCATACTGGCTCCTGTATCTCTCAGAGCCTCCCCTCTTTGGCCATTGATGGTAACCCATTGCCCATACTTAGTAGTATTTGGGGGCACCTGGATCTTTGGAACCATCTCCCGCTCTCCCAGGGACACTAAGGTGACACCCGCCCACTCACCCCCCTTATCTAAGGGCAACTCCTCCCCGAGCGCTACACTAGCTACTCCCGGTGACTTTCCTCCGGTGGGAGGGGGTGGTCTCTTTGGGCATCTGACATCTCCCTTATAATGTCCAACACCACCACATTCAAAACAGTGGAGAACCCTTGGCTGCTGGCTTTGGCCAGGATTAGGGTTTCTGGGCGGGTTTGCCCTAGGGGTGAAACCTGCTCCCTTACCTTGGAAATTATTTTGGGGACCTTTGGAGAACTCCTTCTTTTTATCTCCTCCCTCCTTCTTCTGGGGGGCGCCCTGTCCGGCTTTTTGAGAATCCCCTCCAGTCCCCTTTGAGGACACCCGGGTACTTGCCCAAGTGTCCGCCTCCTCTGCAAGCTTCCGGGGATCGGTCAGCTTGCTGTCCACCAGGTGTTGGCGCAACTCGGGAAAACATTTCTCGAGGAGGTGTTCTTTCAAAAATAGATTGTACAGCCCCTCATAATCTTTCACCTCGCTGCCCTTGACCCAACCCTCCAAAGCTTTCTTGGCGTAGTCTAAAAAGTCTACCCAATTCTGGGTACTCAGTTTGTGACTTCCCCTGAATTTCTGTCTGTACCTTTCAGGGGTAAGTCCAAACTTTTTCACCAGTGCCACCTTCATTGTAGGGTAGTGGGTTTGCTCATCCTGCTCCAGAGCCAACAAGGTGTCTCTGCCAGCAGGTGGCATGTATTTATACAGCCCACCTCCCCAGTGAGTTTCTAAGATCCCGTGAGCCCTTAAAGAAACTTAGTAGGCGGCCAACCATTTGGCAATGTCATCACCTGGGGTGTAACTAGCGATGACATCTTTGGGTAAATAGGGTCTGGATTCCCTGGTGTTCACTTTATTTTCGCTGCCACCATTATCAGGATTGGGAGACCTTCTTAATAAGGCTTGTAGGTCCATCTCTTTGATGGTTCGCTCATGAGCTAACCTCCTTTCCTCCCTTTCCATATCCATCCTTGCTAATTCCAACCTTGTTCTCCTCTCCTCCCTCCTATCTTCTAGCTCGGCGTCAGTTAAACCCCTGTCTGAGACGCTGCTGCCCGCCCTCGAAGGTATCCTGGGACCTGTCAGCAGATTCCCCATTCCAGCTTGGTTCAACAACGCAGCCTCAAGGACAGTGTCCCCGTCACCCTCTTCAGTTTCTGGTTCCTCCCTTAAATGAGCTTCCACCCATGCCCTTATGCTTGTCAGCAACTCGCCTTTCTTGGCACTTAAAAAATACCCCTTGATGCTGACACCAATCTCTGAGTTGGGCCACAGTATTGGCTTCTAGCTCTTTAAAATTCAATTCCATATTTTACTATAGAATAAAATTAATACACAGGAGAAAACCAAGAAGTGACCTGAGGTTAACCTCCACCCACCACCAGAAATAAATTTAGAAAACACAAAATTCAAATTAGGAGGGCCGCAAGGAGAAAACTCCTGGTGTAGGTCAGTGTATTGCGTTGAATTACTAATGAGTAGCTGCAACCAAGTCAGTATCCCACCGCTAGGCACCAAATGTTAGAACCTGAGATGCCAGGTCACCTAGGGTAGCCTGGCCTAGGGGTAAGACATGCAATTTCTAGAGGCACAGTGTGAAGGTTGCAGACCACCCAAGAGTAAATCCACGCAATAGCACACAAAAACAACACTACACCAACTTGTTAGGAAAATATGAGCTGTTTTATAAAAATAATGTCTTTGTACTTTTACCTTCAGAATTCACTATTAAATTTACATTTCAGTTTCTTTGGAATTTAGCAAGAATACTTTTAAGTTCTAAATCATATTAACATCTAGCATTTATAATATAGACAGTTCACTTAACCAGAACTGGCAGGTAGCTCTTACACTTTCTTTTACTCAGTTAAGCATTTACTGTACTCTGCTTACTTTATATCATCTCTAAACACAGCATTACTTTAAAATTTGGCAAGAACAGCACCTAAATCAGATCAGAGCAACACTTTCATTTACATGGAAAACATTACAGTTCTTCTACTACCTATTTGAATGCAATTGGATTAGAACCACTTAAATCAGCATTTAATTAAGCCCCAGAAGTAGTTGAATGTGGTTACTATGCAGTGTACTATACTTGTCTCCCACAGTACCAGTAATCTCCTCTTTGTAGCACACAGTCACTGAGGGTTTCCTCAAGTTCCTCCCCACTGTATGCTGCACAGCTGTGGAAATGACCAGTGACTGAGTTATTCTCTTGTTAAGCTCTAGCGTCACTCTCCCCCTGCAGAACACCTCCTTACTTGTTTTATACCAGGCAGTGGTATTCTTGCTGCGCCAGAGGGTGAGGGAAAATCAGTGAGCAGGACAAAAGGGAGCCACACGCTGGCGAGATACACCAGCCTCTGGGGCCCCCCAGCTCTCTTCTGCGTGACACCAGCGACCAAAGGGGCAGATTACACCAGATCTCCTTAGCCGCTTTGAAGCTTCCCCAGACCTCCCCTCCCGCTCACGCCAGCCTCACTATGTAGCGCTTGAGCAGGGGAGAGAAGCTCTTGTTTACCGCTGCCGCCGTGGGACTCCCGGCGCCCCTCCTCCGCTCTTCCTCACACTGGAAGGGGACGCGCTAATCCCCTGAACATGCGCGAAGCGATCCTGCTGTTACCGCCCCTCTCCTCAGCTTCCAGACCCGCCTGCCAGCTTCCGCCTCCTCAGATCCGGCTCCGCCTCACGGAGCCCGGCGGCTCAACAGGGCATGCGCGGGGAGAGAGTGTCTCCCTGTCAGAGACCGCGCTGTTCGTTCGGCGCTGCTCTCCTTCTCCGCCCACTCGGAAATTGACAAGGGATTCCCCTGGTCCGCTTCTCACCTCAGAGCCCTCAACTGCAGCTCCACATCGGCGCCGCTCGCCCAGCACCGACTCAGGAACAGAACGGCTAGTTATATGACCGCCTCTGCTCCCTCAGCACTCACACGCTGATCCAGATGTAGAACAGCTCGTGGTCCCGCTGTCTCCGCTTCCCCAGCCCTCGTTGTCACAGGTAGGAGGGGGGACACGGGGGGGTTATGGCACCAGGGGGAGCGCGATTCCAGCAGTCGGGCAGCACTTGAATAACAAGCTGAGAAAGGGGGGGGGGGGCACCAGGATGAGCCCCTTTCCGTGGGAAATTCTTACTGTAACAGTCTCTCAGAAATCTTTATGCTGGGCAGAGGACTGCACACCGTAGTACTGCAGTCTCCTTCTCCTGAAGACTTCCCCTGTATAATTTAGACAAGGGGCAAGCTAGGCGCCCAGGGTCTCCAGTAACCCTCAACAGCGGGGCCAGGACAAGTAACCAAAAGTGGAGTAGTGGGGTGGATCAATAAGGCAGCTTCCCAGTCCAGGAGGTCAACCCTAAGTCTAACCTTTTCCCACCCTTAGCTACAGCCTGTCCTCCAGCTGACTTCCACAGGTAGACAAAATGGCTGCCCCGCATTCCGCCTTTTATAGGCTGCCCTTCAGTGGTCCAGAATGGACCAGAAGGTTCTGGAATGCCCTATGCTGGTCTATGGGTAAGTTCTGGACTTGGCAGTTAGGGCAGTTGGTAGCCACCATTTTGTGGTTCCAACTTTCCCTGTCAGAACAGGCCTCTGGGCCTGAGGTAAAAAATTATGAGGGGAAAAAGAACACCTATCCCCTTGACCAACACCTATAAAAAGTAGTAGACACAAAAATTATTAAGGGTATGAGGGGCAAAAAGGGGACAAAATAAATAATAATGAGTAGGGACTACGCAAAAAAATCCAGACAGGTCTAACAGTCTGTAATTGGGTGTGTGACTCTTCAAGTGAGTCTGTAAATGGGTGCATGAGTATCTGAGTGGGTCTGTGAGTGGGTGCGTGAGTGCACATGTGGGTCTGTGAGTAGGTGTTAAAGTCTCTCAGTGGGTATGAGGTTGTATGCATGAGTCTATGAGTGGGTCTCTAAGTAGGTGCATGAGTCTCTGAGTGGGTCTGTACATGGGTGCATCACTCTCCGAGTGAGTCTGTAAGTGGGTGCATGAGTACCTGAATGGATATGAGAGTGGGTGCATGAGTATCTGAGTGGGTATGTGACTGAATGTATGTGTGTGAGTGGGTATGTGAGTGGGTGTATAAGTGCCTGAGTGAGTTTGTGAGTGTACACATGAGTGTGTGACAATGACCAACGAGTGTGTACAAATATATATATTTTTTATATTTTCACCAATATTAATGATGACGTTCCAATACTTGCAATAGCCCCACAATGGTACACAGGGGCCGTGCTGGCAAATGCGGCATTGTTGTGAATATCACGCGTGATTACAAAAATCAATTTTGGACACATCAGTTATGTCACTAATACTCCCATTTCGCAAACATGGGGTCAGAGTACCTCCACCCTGACCCCTTATGTTAGCTTTCACAGAACATTTCAGCCACAGGAATCGTTGCCACTCCATAAAACGGCAGCTGCAACTTTCTGTTCAAGTGTGTCCCACCAATCAGAGCATTCCCGTTGGCGTGCGCATTCGCGATTAATCATGAATTTGTCGCAAAATATCCATGACCAGAGATATCACAATATTTTTCAGTTTAAATTTCACAAAAAGTACTGACCATATTTGCACCACATAACAAAAAGCACAATCTGCGTAACAATATCTACCTTTCTGTCAATTTTGGTGTAATTCCATTCAGCGGTTCATACTGTATGTTCGGCAACACGTTTCTATGGGAATTAACATTACAAACGCACCCTTATTTCGCACCCTTATTACTTGGTCCCCACTGAATATATCACCCCCAAACTTTCCATGACACACAGAACCTACGTTGGCACTTTTTTTTGGAACATTTTATGCGGATTGGTTAAACAATGCCAAAGCTATAGGCAAGTTGAAAAATGCTTTTCAAATGGAAACTATGTCCTAATTATAAATACCTACTGGCGACCGCCAGTAGGTAATAATATATATATAACCTACCGATGCCTGCTACAGAGCACGGTATGTGAGGTAGATGGGACCACTTCTCAGTGAGAACCAGGAAGCAGATATATGTATGTATATAAATTACAAAAAAGGAACCAGGGGTGGACAATATTTAACGGGGTCCAAAGTATGCGTCCGATCAACTTATAAACAAATTAATACTTAGTTCCCCAAACTAGAAAAAGATGAGAAGAAACGGGGTGTATGGAACTAAGGGAGCGTGTCAGTCAGTCAGGGAACGAGGTGTTCCCTTGTTGGAACTAGGAGACCTCACACACCCAGACGGGAGCCTAGGTGTCATGCTTCATCATCGGTCTCCTGCTCCTCGTCAGACTGGCGCTGCAATGTCTGATGGGCGCCGTAGGCGCTCTTTGATGGAGATCTTTTGTTCCAGCCAGTTTTTGCGTGAGTGTGAGGGGTCTGGTGTAAGTGTAGTCGTGAGTGAAAAGGTCAGGTTAAAAGAAGGTAAGTCAGTCCACAATGAACTTTATTTGGGGTGGCTGACTCCCTAGTTTAAAAGGGTGGGAGGGGAGAAAGGGACTGTAAAGGCTACAGTGAACTTGCTCAACCCTCTAAGAAGGTCGACATGTTTCATGCCAATGTGGCAATTCTTCAGGACCTCAAGTGTTGGGTACTACACAGTGAAAAAATGAAAGTTTCTAAATACAACCTCAATGGGTCAATCAGGGAGCAAGCCAGCAGGTCTTGCTCTGGAGGGGAACCCTAGGAACAACCCTAAAGGGCCCCGCAGTCTGTTCACGTGGGGCAGTTCAAGTGGTAAAGTACCTGAAACAAAGAGCTGCCAGGGCGGAAACCTACCCACACCACGAAGCGCTCCCGCCGGTAGCGCGGAACAGCTGGTGTCTAGCCACCCCAAATAAAGTTCATTGTGGACTGACTTACCTTCTTTTAACCTCACCTTTTCACTCACGACTACACTTACACCAGACCCCTCACACTCACGCAAAAACTGGCTGGAACAAAAGATCTCCATCAAAGAGCGCCTACGGCGCCCGTCAGACATTGCAGCGCCAGTCTGACGAGGAGCAGGAGACCGATGATGAAGCATGACACCTAGGCTCCCGTCTGGGTGTGTGAGGTCTCCTAGTTCCAACAAGGGAACACCTCGTTCCCTGACTGACTGACACGCTCCCTTAGTTCCATACACCCCGTTTCTTCGCATCGTTTTCTAGTTTGGGGAACTAAGTATTAATTTGTTTATATGTATGTATATATCTGCTTCCTGGTTCTCACTGAAAGTGGTCCCATCTACCTCTCATACCGGTGCTCTGTAGCCGGCGCAAGTCCCCGCAATACATGACAGCAAACACTTTGGGACTTCCAAAGACAAGCAGGCACTCCAGAGTGATGATAATAAATCCTTTATTCAGCAGAGTAACGAACAACGAATTTCGGCTCCCTTGAGCCTCTCTCAAGGTAACAAGCCCCATCACCATTGGAAATAACTACAAATACAGATATAAACAGTGAAAAGTAGCTACCACATAAAATGGATCACCTGAATATGAGTATATTCACTTATAAGGGATATCATCTTAATCAAGCTCATGTGATCTTTTTTCAGAATACATCAATATAAATCAAAATAAAGCATAAAGGGCTAGATGTAGGTAAATCAGATTTACCGCTTCATAAATACCGAATTTTACCAATTCGGTATTCATGAATCGGTAAATCTGATGTAGGTATTTATTCGGTAAAAAATACCGAATCGGTATGATTCGGTATTTACCGATTCTGTAATTACAGAATCGGTATTTGCCATTGATTCCTATGGGCCGTGAAGCCCATAGGATTCAATAGCAAATACTGATTCGGTATTTACCGAATCAGTAAAAATACCGAATTGCAAAGGGGGACAGGGTGTCACTTTGACACCCTGTTGCACCCCTGTAACTGGCTTGTGCGCCATGTGGCACACAGACATGCCCTTAGGGCATGTCTGTGTGCCACATGGCACAGGTGTGCATGCACAGATGTGCATGTACACAAGAATTCGTTATTTACCATGCAAATTGTATTACATGGTAAATAACGAATTCTAAAGGCCCTGTAGCACTGTTAGAAGTGCTACCTACATAGGAAAATACAGATTCGGTAATTTTACCGATCAGTAATTTTACCGATTTGGTAAAATTACCGATTCGGTAAAATTACCGAATCTGTATGTTTTCAGTGCCCCTGCATACCAATGTCAAAATACCGGTCGGAAACGGCCGAAAAGCGGTATTTTCGGCCGATTCCGACCGGTATTTTGACACCTACATCTGGCCCAAAAAGGAGAAAAGTTAGTTTAACATTAAAACGATCTCAAAGATTTCAATCTGGGTCGCTCTCTCAAGGATAGGACCCATGCATCGATATGAAGCAATATATATTTTGTTTAAACAAGTAACTCACCAATTCATAAGAAATAAGGCTGGTGCACTACTTCCTCAGTGAGCACTTCATATATGACTTATTGCACATATAGGCACATGCACGCAGGGAATAGTACATCATATATATCATATATATCAAAAACATACAATATCAAATACATTTCAGGATAAAATAATAACAAAAAAATATAATTTTCAAAACTGAGCCAATCAAAAGCAATATAGCTGAAAGTTATCACATCCTTCTTTAAAAACAACCTCACAGAGGGCACATAATAGAATCTCAATGATTTAGCAGGTTGTAGCATAGGTTAGCATGTTATATCTTAGGATCTCAGGGTTCATACCCAGTTAATCCACATGAACTTCCAATTCATCATCCATATTAAGACCTTTAGCATGTTTTGTTTGTAAATCTAGAATATATTTAGATGCTAATTGTATAAGCTGTTTAGTTCTATCGACCACCACGTACATTTCTACATACCTATCAATGCCAAAAAATGATAACTTGGATACTTCTCATTGGTGCATTGTAAAACAATGTCTAACTACCGAAGAGGAGGTATCCACATTTCTAATAGCTCTTTGATGTTCCAGGATACGTTTTCTTTGAGGAAAAATAATACTCCCAGTAATGATGTGTGCACACGCACGGGGCACTAGGACCTGCCCGAGGGAGAACGAGGGCGGGCGGAAAGGGAGGAGGCAGGGACCGGGGACGGCAGTTAGCCGATGACCCTGTAAGCAGAAGGACGTGTAATAAATAAGCTCCTGTAACCTACCCAGTGTCCGAGTGTCTGTGGCTGTAAGGACACTACATCTGGCGACAAAGGTGGCCACGGAACCTGCGGCGTGAGGAGGACGGCCAACCCTGGAAGCCCAGCTGTTGAGTAGGCATCCAGTACTGTGGGCCGGTGACCGCGTGGTAGCGGAGTACCTACGCGAGCGTCCTCGCGCGCTGGGAGCCCACCCCAGCCGTCCAGAGGTGTGTCCACTTGCCCGGAGCTCACCCCGCTGCACCATGTGTGTGTGTGGCACGTCCTGGGGTTAAAGCGCCAAATTCTGCCTGCTCGCCGGGAGCCCACCCTGGCGTTGTAATAATCACATGAAGCTGCCTGCTGTGCCCCTCCCCTCACCTGGTGTTCCCGCGACGACAACTCTCTGAGATGATCGGTGCAAGGGAACTGGAGTGAAAATATCGGGCCCCGGTTGAGGATAGCCAAATCTCGACGTCCACGAGATTCTCGCGGCGGCCATCTTGGAGTCAGGCGGTTCGTCCAATCCCCTCTCAGGGATCTTCGGCAGCCATCTTGGGGTCAAGCAGAGAGCCCGAAAGTAAACAAGCACTGGCGAGTGTAAGAAAACGAGTCAACAAGCATTGGCGAGTGTAAGGGAAATAACCAACAAGCACTGGCGAGTGTAATGAAACAGTAAACAAGCATTGGCGAGTGTAAGGAAACAAATCAACAAGCATTGGCGAGTGTAATGAAAATAATCAACAAGCACTGGCGTGTGTAATGAAACAAGTAAACAAGCATTGGCGAGTGTAATGAAAAAGTAAACAAGCACGGGTGAGTGTAAGAAAAAAGTCAACAAGCATTGGCGAGTGTAAGGGAAATAACCAACAAGCACTGGCGAGTGTAATGAAAAAGTAAACAAGCATTGGCAAATCCAATCAAAGAACTGACAGAAAGGACTCTGTCAACACGTGTCTGAGTAAAAGGACCCCGCAATGTCTGGATCGCGTCAAGAAAACGCTGAGCCCAGCCCCATGGGTGTGTTGGGAGTATCGTTCCTGCGCCCTCCGGACCCCCCACACTTGAATCTGGTGGGGGTATGGGCCTTAGGTGGCAAGAGTGGCTAGAAGATTTCACGGATTTCATGAAGGGGTCCCATGTGACTGACGCTGGACAGCAACTGATCGCTCTCAGGAACCTTGTAGGCAAGGAAGTTGGACAGATCATAAAAGAGTTGCCTGCTGCGTCCACTGTTTAATACGCCAGTGTCTGTGAAGCGCTCACCCGCAAGTTCTTGCACAAGAAGAATGTCGATTATGAGCGATATACATTTAACTTGGCATCCCAAGAGAAAGGTAAGCAAATGAGTGTATTCATCACACGTCTGAGACGTTTATCAAGATATTGTGACTTTGATAATTTTTCCACGGAAGACGCCCTCCGATTGAGAATTATAGAAGGCTGCTTGTCAGAGTCCTTGAGATGCAAACTGCTTAAGAAAAGTTACTCACTAGATGAGATTGAAGAAATGACGAGAGTTGATGATCAAGTCGACGAACATGCAAAGAAGATGGAGGCCGGGAGAAGCGAGAAACGAGAGCAAGAATTCAGGATGCAATCTCGACAAGTGCATAGACGCTCCCCACCACAAGCGCGCTCCTCCAGATCCAAAAAACAACACCACCCTTCAAGTCGTCGGCGCAGAAGCTCAAGTCGCACCAAGAAAAGATCAGAACGACCACTAAAGTGCTACAGATGCGGCTACGACTTCCCACATGCAGACCCATGTCCAGCCATAGGCCAAAGGCGCCGGAAGTGTGGTAGAGACAACCACTTCGAAAGCGTGTGTGAGACTCCCTACAAGGATGATCAATGAGAACCTACCAGGCAATATCGTCCCTCAAGCAGCCGTCACCATGCCAGAGCAGTACAGGATAGATGAGAATCATCCACTGGGTCGTCACACTCCAGCTGTCGCTCCTGCTGAACACATCGATCTCGACGGTCGTCATCAAGAGGGTCAAGATCCCTATCACCCATCTCACAGGACAGCGACGAATACATATGTTTTGTAGCGGATCCTGATCGTCTAAAGGAATATCCACGACTAGACATCAGAATTGGCTCCCACCATGCCAGGTTTGTGCTGGACAGTGGGGCGTCGCTCAATTATATACCTGTAGCGGAATATCAAAGAATGAGGAAACCACCCAAATTGATCAACGCCCATGTGTGAGCTTCTTTCTTGCGCCTTTCTTTCTCTTTCTGCACATGTCCTACCTATGTACGCATAGTTAGAAATTAGCATTTAAAAAAACTGAAAAAAACAGAGGTTTCTTCGAAGTTATAGTTAGGGATTAGATTTAAAAAACCTTAGAAATTCACTTTAAAAAAACAGGTTTCAGGGATGTTATAGTTAGGGATTAGCATTTAAAAACCCTTAGAGATTCACTGAAAAATCAACAAGTTTTAGGGACCTTTTAGGTGGACATTTCACTCACGCACTCGCAATGCACTGCTGATGACATCAGATATTACATCACTCATGACATGCTCAGTGACATCACTGATGACATCTCAAATTACTAAGTTTGAGTTTATCCACATTAGAGGTTGGAACAAACCTCCAATGTGGATAAATTCAAACTTAGTTGTGAGGTCAACAAATTTATAAGGAAACTGAAACTTAGAGCGTTTTTTTCAGACAAGTAAAACAACAATGAACAAAGGGATCACACAGGACTGAGGAACAAATCAACTTTCACCCTCCCACCCAGCGACCAGCGTACCAGTGAAGGTCCTAGCTTTTGAAAAAACAGTACTGAAAGAAATAGGAGAAATAAACCCTAAGGACATCAAGGTCTTCCACAACACCTCAAAAGAGGAACTACAAGACATTAGGGAACTTTCACAGAATGACAATCTGGTAATAAAACCAGCAGATAAGGGGGGAGCGATTGTAATCCAGATGAAGGAGGCTTATCGCACAGAGTGTCTCTACTTAATACACAATCAACAGAACTACGAACTTCTGAGTAGCGACCCTACAGAAAGGATCAGAATACGAGTGGGAAGCATGGTCAAGGAGGCTTTGGCCCACGACTGGCTTTCCAAAAAAAAGGGGATTTCCGTATAAACAAAAATCCTGTATTTTTATACTATTCCGAAGATACATAAGGATTTAAGCAAACCTCAGGGATGTCCCATTATTTCAGGGATAGGGTCCATTTTGGAACCCCTCTCAAAGTTTGCTGATACTTTCTTGCAACCCATCATCCAGGGAACCGAAGCATACCTCAAACACACTAAAGATATTCTACGAATCCTGAATAATCTACCATTTGATGAACAGATGCAATGCCTCTTTGGACTCGACATAGAGAGCCTGTACACCAGCCTCCCACACCAAAGCCTTGGAGATTTTAGAGGCGGTACTTTTCAACACCGAATGGAAATACCAGACCCCACGCAATCTGGTGATGGAGTGCTGCCATCTGGCCTTGACTGAAAATGAATTTGCCTTTGAGGACCAACTGTTCCTACAAGAGCATGGCACCAGCATGGGGAGCACTTTTGCTCCCAGTGTGGCTGGACTTTATTACCACCACCATGAGCAACAGAAGATCCTCTCACCCAACAATCCGCACGTGGATAGCATAGGGCTCTGGAAGAGATACATAGATGGCGTGTTTGTTATCTGGAACAGTGACGAGGGCACGGCCAAGTCATTCATCACATGGCTTAACTAACAAAATCAGTATCTCAAATTTACCCACCCTATCTCCGAAACCGAAATGGTCTTTCTGGACCTTAATATCTTTGCCAATGGAGCTGGGTTGAAGACTACGACACACTTCAAAGCCACACCCAAAAACTGCCTCCTTAGTTTTGATAGTCACCAGCCAAGACACCTGAGGGAGAATTTGCCGTTCGGGCAATTCTTGCGACTGCTGCGGAATTGTTCTGAAGTAAGATACTTCAAATCACAAGCAATCAACCTAAGCTCCAAGTTGAAAGCACGCAACTACCCAGACAAAATAGTGGCACGAGCAATGAAAAGGGCAAGAAACATTGACAGACAAGCCCTACTGGCTCATACTACCAAAGAGCCTGATGAAACATTCCCATTCTGCATCACTACGTTCAACAGCACCTCCAATGTGATCACTAAAATAATCAACAAGCACTGGCGAATATTGATTCGAAGTACCACTACTCTACCCAAACCTATGTTCTCACATAGATGGAACCGCAACCTGAAGGACATGTTGGTCCATACAAGAACACACCTATCCCCTGGCAACCCACCGAATCAGGGTTTCATAGCACCCATCAGTGGCCATCATCCTTGTGGCAAATGTAGCATGTGCCACATGACACAGACCATTAAAAAGGTGACCTTTAATGACAAAACAACTTGGGAACTGTGAAGATTTACAAATTGAGACTCAAAGAACGTCATATATATATATGATCACCTACCCATGTGACCTTCATTACGTGGGCATGACATCGAGAAAAATAAAAACACGCAATTTGCAAGCACCGGAGCAACCTGAGATTCCAACGAGCAACGACTGACATGACAACTCATTACTTAGAATGGAAACACACACTGAAGGATCTCAGATGGACAGTGATTGAAAAAAACAGCAATGAATCCAATCCGTTTGAAAAAGAACAGAGATTGGTTTACAGACTGAAATCACATGAGACCGGGCTGAATGAAAATATACCATGGGGACAATTTATATAAACATAACCCCCTTACTGAACATGATGATCAAAAGGTCAATGTTAGGAAGAGGGCATTCACAGTGTTCCTCTTTCTGAACTTAGTCTCATATATGTCATGTTAGCCAACCAATCTTGTGAGCTACCCCAGCAGACGCTCTCCGTTGAGTGTAATGGGACATCTCTTGATGCCTGCTGTTTTTAAGAACCACTAAGTGATCTCCAATGCCAATTGGTTTATTACCCGTTTATATGTGCAGTATAACCAACCCATACCCCATAAGGGGTGGGTTTAATTTTTAATGCTTTTTTCAGTATTCAGCCACAGACCAATTTAGGAGTAAAGGGTTAGCAGATAATATTGTGATTAAATGTACAGCAAGTGTGGTCAATTATAAGGATAAAATCAACATAACTTGTCTCACAAGTTTTTTTCTTTACTAATGGGTAGCAAGGATTACCACACAAGAAATGCGCTATTGGCACCGTTACTATCAGAACCCCCACAGAATGTCTCAAGAATAATATTGCATATATGAAACATGTTTGCTCCACACACGAGGTGAGCTGTAACCTTTAACGCTATGGTATCAACAAAACGTTCTAGCTCCTTTTGAAATTGACACGCACAACAACCGACAACCCAAACCTGAAGGGAGGACAGACATCGCGGTCAGCGGTCTAGTCGCTCACTCCAATGAGGGCACTGCAACACACGCGGTTAAATAAAATACCCGCTCGTTGCTCCTGTAGCGTCGGAGCCTCGAGCGAGTACAGTCAGGTTTGCCGAGAGGGAGTAGCCTTGACGTTCGCTCACTTTTTTGGCAGTATTGTGAATAGTAGATTCTGACTCCTAAGTTTTCTCCCGCTTTGGCTATAATTTTTAGGGTGTGACTAATGGCATCCCTTCCAACTCCTCGAAAGACTTAGGGGGCCTAATGATGGTCCCAGATTATGTATGTAATTAACCTCTATATCACTGCGATAACATGATGATATGTCAACAGACTATATTATATGTGACATGGTTGTTTTGTCTGGTGAGTCTCATTATCATAGTTTTTAGCACTTTAGAGGCATGGTAGGCCTAAGGGTTGAGTGTTTTTTAACCTTTTCCTTTCTCTTCGTACACCTGCAGGATTTTTTATATGTGACACAGACCAATTAGGTGCTGTATATTTGTTTTTATATTTTTGTTTATTACTGCTATTATGTTCATAGCAACAACAGGTGTGGAAGCATCATTTCTCCTTTAAGGTCCTTACAAAAAGCCTTGGGGTAGGGCTTGAAACTAGTTGGCCTAGAGCTTTTTCCCGCTTATCCCCAAATTTTAGTACATCATTTTAGGGGTAGGAAATACAATTGGTATTTACCCACTAATTTGGTATTTTTAACTTCTTTTCACACTTTATGATAAACCCACTCCATCTTCATTTTAAGACCACATAGGTGTATAGGGACACCCTTATTTTTCAATCAAGTGCTCCAGTGTATTCCTTGGTAGCAGTACGTCCCTGTCCATATAAGACAGGGATGGACCCTATAATTAAGCATGCCACCAAGGGGAAACCCGGGTCGGTGAGGGTTATGTGATAGAAAAAGTCTTCTTTCTCTTAAGTTCCTGCTAGGGGGGCTTTTTTCCTTATCTGATACGGAAGGGACACTTTTTGGGTATTTGCGTTGTGTCATGGAGGTCGAGTCCCTACTGTTCCTACCTCTACTCTCGGTCTTGTGTTTTAATATTGGTTGGAATTACACCCCATTTGACAAAGAGGTCGATCTTGGTCCAGAAAGAGCCCTTTTTTTGATTTGGTGTAAATCCATTTAGTAGTTGTGAAGTTATTAAAGCAAAAACAAAATTGCATATCTAGGGACGCATACCCACCATGGATCCCTAGTGGTGGATCTGTGAAGTCACGAGCCACCAGCAAGGCCATGATTGGCTAACCACAACCTGACTGGAAGGTTGAGACCGCTATTTTAGGGATCGGGGAACAGTCCCGGGACCTTAAACTTTATCTGCAAAATGATTAAAGGGGTCAGTGTTTGAGGAGTGTCATAGGGATCTATGTTGGGTTAGAAAATGAGTTAAAACATGTCTTTTTTCCACTTTGGGAATCCGTGGATTCACCGCGGGGCTCAGAGCGTTGTGGTGTAAATCCATGATGGATTCGAGAATCTTGGCGCACTTTGGAAAAAAAACTTTTCAGACACCTACACATTGACATTTTCACACACACTCACAGACCCACACTGCCACTCAGAGACCTACACAGGCACTCACAAACCCACTCATCCACTCCCACATCCACTCACAGATCCAGTCACTCATGACCCTCATTCACAGAGCTAATCATGTTTTCACAGAACCACTCACAGCCCCATAGAGGTTTTCACACCCACTCACAGACCCACACAGGCACTCCTGCACCAACTCACAGACACCCACAGACACTCAAACAGCCCCATTCATATACACAACCACTCACAGATCCACATACACCCACTCACAGATCACACAGATACTCAAACACCCTCACACAGATCCACACAGACACTCAAACACAACTAACATACCCATACAACTACTCACACACCCACACAAATACTCACAGAGCCACTGACCCACTGAGACAAGCACTCCCACATACTCTCACACACCCACACAATTACTCACAGGCATACTATCACACCCATACAACCAGTTAATCCCACTCATGTACCCACAGAGCCACTCACATACTCATTCACACATGCACACAACCACTGATACTGCCAATCACACCCATACAATCAGTACACACCCACTCACAAATCCATACAACCACTAACACAGAGACTCATATCCCCAAATTAACACTTACACACCCAGTCACACTCACCCACCTATCTAGTCCGTGACACACCTACTCACACGCCCACACAGCCAAATATCTACTCACTCACCCTGTCGCACACTCACAAACTCACTCAATGATCAATACCGCCACTCACACACCCAGCTATAGACCCATGTAGCCTTTTATACACCCACTCACACAACACCAAAACCACTGACACACCTACTCACAGACCTATATAGGAACTCCCACACTCTCTTAGATACCCATGTGGCCAGTTATATGCCTACTGAATTAAATGTCTTGTTGTTTCACAAAAATGGTTTTGGTTGAGGAAAACCTGTTGCTATTATCTGTTGAATGTATGCTTTTTGTTTGGGATCCACGGTGCTCAGAACACTAAACTATGATGCACAATCTGCACTATGACCATTTTGAAGGGAAGGAGGAGTAGCACAGAGGAGAAGGCTGCAGTAGAATGAGGCAGATTGAATAGGAAAGGGAGCTAAAATGGGGGACAGCAATTAGAACATAAAAGAAAATACTTGATTGGATGGTGGAGATGTGCATGGAAATAAAATGAGGTAGTGATTTGAAGAAAAAAGTAACTACCTCTTTGATTGGTTTTGAAAAACTAAAAACAATTATGGGCCTGATTCAGATCTCGCTCGGAAGGCCTACGAATCAGATTTGGCTTTTCCGGATCCGATTCGTAGCCCTTGTTTCTGACCAAATTGTACAAAGGTCCGAATGACCAAGTATGATGCAAAGATTGTGTACGCGTCGACCGACTCGTTTCTGAATCCGAACCTGTACGTACGACTTGATCGTTGCCGAATCATGCCGTGCATTGTAGCCAGATTCTGACCAAGCGAGTAAGATGCACGATTCGGAGAGCCGCATCGACTTGGTTTCAGCAAGATGAAATGGCTGTAGGAAGTGTACGTCGGGGGGCCGTAGCAGGTCCCCCTTCACCCGGGGCCCTCCGAATCTGTCATGGGGGTTTGCCAGTGGGTCCCCCCGATACAGGCATGCACAGTGTGGTGGGCACCATGGGGTGCCCACCACAGAGTGTACGCTTTTCCCCACCCACCCCTTTTCTGCTATGGGAAAGTGTACATGTCTGTACACGGGCTCTCATAGCGGTCAATGGGAGTCCAAGCGAACCGAGACTGAGGTGCCGGGTTTTTAGGAACCCGGTGGTGCCAGGGGATAACACCCGATGACCTCTGAGTTCTCCCTTGTTCCGGACCACAGAAACAATGAGTCTTCTAGTCGCAGTCAGAGATCAAGTTTTATTGGTAGCTACCAAGTAACACGTGTCCTAGAAGCACGACAAACACGAGTCATGTATTCTCAGGAGACTGTACGTGTTCCTTTTTACAGAACCAGTCTTCTCCTTTTATACAGAAATAATGGCTTCAAGCAAGAATTCTTGAGTTTATGATATGGCTGTAAACATATTTCTGCAATAATACAAAGTGCGGCGTCACGTAAGCAAGCCCACATTTTAGATGTCCAGTTCGTGACAGATTACCCAGCAAGATCCGGGACTCCCATCAGATATCGATGAAACACCAATAAAGGCAGGTACCACCCAGTCATAAAACTGGCCATAAAGAAGAAATATGGACAGGTGCATGTTTGTAGAAAGCATGTTCTGTATGGGGTAAATGGTTTGTGGAATGTTATGTGTCGATGTTATCGTATTCGGCCACTGGGCGGGGAGCCGCCCAAACAGGTTTGGCTTAAGGCAATGAAGTCAGTTTGGACAGGTCAGGGGGAAGTCAGGGGAAGGTGGACGTGTCCTTTTGGATCAAGCTCGACCTTTAATTGACTTAACATGAGGGCAAGACGTAAGATGGATGCCGTTCACAAAATGGAGTCTAAGGGATTGGGATGGAAATTACGATTTAGGGGTGTTGGCAACCCTCGATTGTCACGCAAATACATAGGAATGATGTCCTAATCATTATCGGTTCTTGGACACTAAATTCGTCATGGTACGTTGATATTTTGTGACACGGGTATTGGACCTCGATATGGGGATAACAATAGGGTCCAGATTTTCAGAACCACAGACCCTCCTTTTGCCCTTATGTAAGGCAATAACTCGTTAATCTGAGTCTAAATCTGTATGAAGGAATTCGTGGAGATGCTGCTGTAACATCATTCTGTTGCTCAGTTCGTCCCTTGACGCAGGCTTCCGTACACATGAAGTAGCACAGAGGCCACAGAGTGCAGGAGCGCACTGGACACATAGGCAGAACATAAACAGAAGTGTTAAGATCATCCCAATGAAGATAAGCGTTTTCCATCCCCAGGCAGCGATCAGTCCCCAGAACCACCCTAGCAAGGACCAATCCCCTTTCTCAACGTGAAGGGAACCAGATATTTCATGTAGTTTAGAGATGGCCTGGTATACTGTCGGTGCATTATCAGGGATGAATATGCAACAACTGGATTGGATGACTCTACACACACCACCACGATCGGCGAGTATGATATCAAGGGCAATTCGGTTCTGAAGGGTCATAAGTCGATCCAACTGAAGCTCGGTCGTCAAATTGCCAAGTGCTCCGGCCGTTGTAGTCACGGCGGATTCAACTATCCTTGCTAACTGGCGAATATTCCTGCTGTTCACCATAGGCCCCCAAAATGGCAGAAAACCTTTTGCGAAGTCAGCGAATTCCTGACCCGCGGTGTCGTCTTTACTCACGACACCTCTAGCTGTCCTTGTCCGATGGTAATCTGCTCGGGCCGTGTAGGTAGGAGGCAGCAGAAATGAGATGAAGCACGTGCCTGAGAAGTCAGGGGGTAACCATGTATAGGCTTGGTCGTGGCAGACGAAATACGTGCCTTTGGCTGCTAAGAGTATAGGGGAAGTTCGGGAGGCGTGCACATATGTTTCCGTGTAAATGCTCTTTCCTAACTGTGCTGTAGGATCCCTACCAATCCCTTGTAGACATAGGTGACCTCGGTGGGGCACTATCCAAACTGGGCGGGATTTCTTTGCTGCCTGGCTCTTGATCAGGTAAATGCCATGTTTGGGTACGTTCCAACGAGTGTATGGGGTCAGTTCATCTTTGGGGATAGTCAGATATGTGTCGATATCCCTACTCATATTTCTTATCCCTGCTATTAGTGCCTTGTTACTGGAATCGCTCTCAGTGGAACGGGTCGGGTGTGGTTCTAGGGCGAATAGGAACATGGTCTGAAAAGCCCACAGAGAACCATAATAACTAAATGGCAGGATGAAGTACGGGATACCCTTATCAGTCGTGTGCGGCATGAGTCCGTATATCCAACAGTTTGATGTGTTCATTATAGACTGGTGTTGGTGCAGGAGTTGGATGAAAGAGTTATTTACAAATTCGAGCCTTCTGGCAGACTCGTGTTCAGGTAGAGGGTGAAAAGAGTGAGGGGAGAGAGTGGGAGGAGGCGTTGGCAGAGTGGCATTTGAGAATAGGGAAACTCGAAATACGAATAGAGCATAACCAATCAAAAGCATCACAGCGCTAAACAGCATTAGAACACATATTATTAAAAACCTTCTCTTGGACAGTATAGTACACAATTGTTTTTCAAAGTTCGTAAGTTTGACAGGTCTCTCTACCCTTGGAAACTCCATCCTCTACTTGCTGCCCGCGGTGGTAGGTCGATTCTGCCAGGGAGCGCGCTCTGTTCGGTCCGGGGTGACTCCCTCGGACCAACCAGAACCGTGGACCTAAAACTTCCTTGGTTGCACTCCCGACACTTCAACCGCGACCCTAGCAGCGGAACCGGATGGCGGTTCGAAAATCAAAAATGAGCTAGTTCCCTGGGACGAGAGAGCTGGAAGATAAAAATAGTTCTTGGGGGAAAAGGGAAATCACATTAGATCAAGGTTTTATTAGTCTCTGGGGCTGGATCTCAGGTCATATCGTCGCTTCTCAGGTACGGTGTGGTCTTTAAACAATGTCTCAGGTTCGGTAGTGTCCAATTGCATAGATGGTGACACACGTCCTTGCAAAATACGATCACTCTCCTTTTCGGTACCAGTCTCTTTTAAACGTGCATCGCTGAAAGGGATGAAACGAGGTACGGATTCAGTCTTAGAGTCAGCAAGTCCTTTATCGACCCACCGGTCGTATGGAAGGGGCAGAGGGACCCGTTTGCAATGGGTCCCATGCACCCAGTTCTTTTTGCCGTCCACCCGAACGGCTGACCTCGTAGAAAGAAGCACCAAATACGGTCCGGTCCACCTTGGCTGTCCGTTGCTGGTGCGCTGGAAGTTCCGCACCCGGACCCACGAGCCGGGTTCGATGGTATGACCTGGATCGTCAGAGGCTGGCGGAGAGGAACTGTGAACCTGTTGGTGTAAAACACGCAATTTAGCTGTCAATTCGCACAAATAATCAAGCAGTACGGGGTGTTCTATTTCACGGAGTTTCTTTGGTCTTGGCACGCCCCAGACGTTGGCTGGGCGGCCAAACACTATCTCGTGGGGGCTAAGACCTAATCTGGAATGGACAGTCATCCTAGTTGACAAGAGTGCTAGGGGCAAGGCGTCAGGCCATTTAAGACCTGTACTGGCTTGGATCTTGGCTAGCTTGAGTTTCAAAGTGCCATTGTAGCACTCTACTAATCCAGCTGATTGGGGATGATTTGCAGCGTGGAATTTCTGGTGTATGCCTAGACACTCACACACTCTCTTCATCACTCGTCCTATGAATTCGCTTCCATTATCACTCCAGACAATTCTAGGCATACCGAATCTCGGGAAGAACTCTTTGACAAGAGCTTTGGCAGTTGTCAAAGCAGTATTGTCTTTAAGGGGGTACGCTTCCACCCACCTTGAAAAGGTGCAGACAACAACGAGCACATACTTTAGATTGTTGCACCTTTCCATGTGAATGAAATCGAGCTGCAAAACCTCAAACGGATACGTAGGAGGCGCAAAATGACCAGCTGGAGTTGGAGTTCCTTTACCGGGATTGTGTTTTAGGCATATCATACAGTTTCTGACCACATTTTCTGCATATTTTGGGATATTGCTATTCTGCCATACTGGGGCCAATAGCTTACATATTCCTTTCGAACTGATGTGTGCCATGCCGTGAGCCATTGTTACTACTGCAAGTACGTATGCATTAGGTAGTAGCCATCGCTGGTGTTCCGATAATTCGACCCAACAGCTATTCGCATCCAATCTACCCTTACTTTTTCTCCACTCATTCAACTCATCCTCAGTTGCCTCAGCTTGTATACATTTCACGCTTTCAATGGTGTCCTCACACATTCCCACATCAGCAATACATCTAGCGGGACCTGCAACATACATTCGACTCATCGTGTCCCTTGCGGTCTCTTTCGCAACCTCGTCTGCAAATGCATTCCCGCGGCCAATATCGTCTTGAATTTTCTTGTGTGCACTGCATTTCATAATGGCAACTTGTAGTGGCATGGTCAGTGACTCAAGGAGCTCATTAACTAGCTGACCATGTTGTATCTTTGCACCATGTGAGGTAAGAAAACCACGTTCACGCCATAATCTCCCAAAACTGTGAGCCACGCCAAAGGCGTATTGGCTGTCCGTGTACACATTCACTCGCTTTCCTTTTGCTAACACGCATGCTCTGGTAAGTGCAATAATTTCCGCAGCTTGTGCAGAGTTGTGGGAAATACGTGCGGTCTCTATAATGGTGTGTAATGTTGTTACGGCATATGCGGCAGTCGTATCACCATTCGGTAATTTGAAACATGAACCGTCAACCCATAAAGTATCATTGCATTCAGGAAGGGGAGTGTCCTGTAAGTCTACTCTCCCTTTTGTCTCTTCTTCTGTCCTAAAACAGCATTCATGTTTATCAATCTTGTCGGTTCCTGTCGAAATGGGTAATAACGTTGCGGGATTCAGTGTATCACACCTCTTTATGTGGATGTGGCTTGCTAGCAACGTAAGTTCGTAACTGGATAGTCGAGCGCTAGTAAGGTGTTGTGTCTTCGTCCTGTTTAGTAAAATGTCTACTACATGCAGAACCATAACGATCAGAGTATTATTCATGACTAATCCAGCGGACTGTCGGATGCAGACAGCTGCTGCGGCGGTGGCTCTCAGACAACTTGGTAGTGCCTTAGCCACGGGATCCAGAGTTGCCGAAAAATACGCGCATGGGCGTTGTCTGTTCCCAAAATGTTGTGTTAAGACTGATAATGCACAGCCTTCCTTCTCATGGACATATAATGTGAAAGGCTTACTGTAGTTGGGGTTTCCCAACACAGGGGCTGAACACAATGCATCACGCAACTTGTGAAAACTCGTCTGACAATCTTCAGACCAGGGAATCGGATTGGGCGTATCTTTACGGAGTAGTGTCAGCAAGGGTTTAGCTAGTAGTGAGAAATTCGGTATCCATTGTCTACAGTACGATGTAATGCCCAAAAAAGCTCGAACTTCTCTCTGTGTCCTTGGGGCATTTAGTTCTGCAATTGCCTGTATTCTTTCTGGTGTCAGTCTCCTTCCCTCCTTCGACAAGACGTGACCTAAGTAGGTTACTTCTTGTCGGCAGAATTGTAGTTTGGAAAGGGAGACTTTGTGCTTCATGTCACATAAGTGATGCAATAATGATAACGTAGCTTTCTTGCAAATTTCTTCAGTGTCTGCAGCGATCAGCAGATCGTCTACGTACTGAATCAGAGTTGAACCACTTGGTAGAACAATCGTGTCTAATTGTGTTTTCAGGGCCTGACTGAATATTGATGGGCTTTCGCAGTAGCCTTGAGGAGCGCACTTGAAGAGGAAGCTTCGTCCTCCTAAATTAAATCCGACAATATCTCTACTTTCCTCGGCAATCGGGATACTGAAGAAAGCATTCTTCAGGTCAATCACCGAGAACCAATTTGCTGAAGCTGGAACCATTGTCAATAAAGCAGTAATGTCGGGGACGACTGGAAACTGTGGGATAACTATCTTGTTTACTTCTCTGAGGTCGATCACGAACCTATACACAGGGGGTTGTGAAGGATCAGTACGTTTTAAGACGGGCAAAACCGGACTGTTACAGACATTTCCTGTCGTTTCTTCGATGAAGTCTTTATCAATCAAGTCATGGACAATTTTCAACAACGCTTTTTCGCATTCGCTAGATATTTTGTATTGGGGAATACGTGGCAACCTAACGTCGGCTTTCAACGTTATGACATATGGTGTTATCTCCAAACGACCTACATCATTAGAACCATTAGCCCAGAGTATATCAGGAAGTGACAATAATTCAGTTGGAATATTTTCCTTTGATAAATACATCGAAGAAATGACCTTCTTGCCTAAAGTAAGTTGTACTCCCGAGGGAGAACAGTACAAAGTCGCATATAACCTTTTTAGTAAATCCAAACCTAACAAATTTTCACCACAACCTGTTGTCAAAATGAGGGGTGCTTCTAATTCGCATGGGCCAACAGAAAGGGATATAGGACTAGAGATCGGGTTTCTAACAGGGGCGCCAGAGAAACCTACTGAGACATTCATTTCGCCAGACAAAGGTGCGCCAGGAAGTTTCGAGTGCATGATAGAACTTTTTGTAGCACCAGTATCCAGCAGAAATGGCTCTGACACTGCTGAGGTAATCACCTCGACATAAGGTCCATTCTGATCTACCGGAACTGAGACAACTCCCTCTCTTTGTCCATGGCTGTCCTAGCAATCGTTACCCTCATTTTCGTGTTCAGTGTAATAGTCGTCAGCATAGTACTGAGCTGACTTAGACGATGAACTATTCTGTTGGTCAAAGCTATTCATGGACTTCTGAGGCGGAAAAGGAGTTGTATTCTGAGTGAAATTTCCACGGCCTCTACCTCCAGGGGCATGCTGAACACCTCTCCCCCTTACACCTTGACCACCGTTTAAACGTCGCGCAAGAGCCGGACAATTATCCCTAAAATGACCCTCTTCCTTGCAATACGCACATTGATTCGGGCCATATGTAGGACGCTGATGGGAAAACTCGTTACCTTGCGCGTTCCTCGAGTACTGCTGTCGTGGTTGATAGTCGGGCTGACTAGCCGTGCGAGGCGGATAGGCCTGCTGGAGGAGAACCTTAGTTTTCAAATCTTTCGTCTTTTTATCTGCCTTGTCTAGCTCGTCTTTACGCCTGTTTTCATAGTACTGGGCTGTAGCTAAAATCTGTGCTGACGTAGAGACAGCCCAAGCACTCTCGGAGTCTTTTAGTTTATTACATAGTTCAGGGAGCAAATTATGTACAAACTTGTCCACAAACAATCTTTGGCCACCCTCGGTAGCCATATCTTGACCACTGTGGTCGGTGAATGTTTCCTCGAATCTTGTGAAAAAGTCAGACACATTCTCATCTTTCTTTTGTTTACATGCTGATAGCTTGTCCCAATTTACGCGTACTTCAGGCATTATTGTCTTCATGTATGCTATAATTCTACCGGGAAGTTCAGCTATTAACGGCTCAGGTTTAAAACCACCGACTTGTCTAGCATCTGTAATCGCAATGTTCGCCCATGAGTCACCTAGTTCCTGATCGTGATCCGTATGACGTATCTTGCTCCATAAGGGATGTGGAACAACGTTCCCAAATAACATGTCTACATCTGCTAAATTCATTATACATGAGCTTGCAGTTTGCGATAACTCCTTATAATACCCAGTTGGGTTCTTACGAGGGTCAGGTAGTGACTGCTTGAGTGCTAATACTTCCGATCTTTTCCATGGGACATGTACCCATACACGCTGGAAATGGGGCAGAATTGGTGGATTAGCATTCGCATCACCTTCCCTCCAAACAGGAGGAACCTCTCTCATGGGGTACTGTCTCGCTCTTTTCCTACTAGACGTACCACATTCAGACGATGACCCAGAGTTACCACCTGTGCTTCGATATGATAATAATACCTCAACTGCTTTGTCGACATCGGGACCTACAATCATGCCTTCCCCAAATTTAAATCGTACATTACACAACTCTCGAGCGTTGCTCTCTTGACCATTATCTTCCAAATCCTCACACAGAAGAACACACATCTGTTCAAAAACATATCTTTGCGTCGGTTCATCCCATTGACGGAAAACGTTCATGACGGACTCTACATCATATCTGGCTGTATCCAGAGCCCAATTCCGTGCTAACTTATTCAGGCATTCCCTCTCTCGATAATCAGGCATTTGGCTTCGTAACTGTCTTAGTCCCGTATTAGGGGTCGTTTTAGGCAACCGAAAAAGTGGTGAAGGAATGTTAGTAGCAATGCTGGCCGTTTTATGCCAGACGGAAGGTGAAAGTGGAGGAATAACTGGTGTCAGAACAGAGTCACGCAAAGCAGAAACAGAAGCGTTCGCAGAACTAGTATCGGAAGAAATAGAAGGTGCGCTAGGCGAAGTTGTAGAAGGAACAGTAGGAGAAGTAGATGTGACTGGTGAGGCTGCACTAGAGAAATAGAAGCCAGCTGAAGAGTAGCTGGTGAGTGCTGTAGAGGAGCTGGTATAACAGCTACCAGAGGTGCAACTAAAGGTTGCGGAGGTGCTGTGGCATTTTGCGCATAGGGTGGTGGCGAATTCAGCAAATGCGTCATTAATGGATCTTTCTCACGCTCTTTTACTGTCTCTTGCTGAAGAGATGGTAAAACAGGATAGCATTTATCTATTGCCATTTTACGTTGCCTGTGCAACTGCTCACTTATTCGATCCTCTTCGTTGTCTTTAAATTTTATCGTGGCTTGTATTACTGAAATACCCCTTTCCCTCTTATTCTTCTTTTCTAATTTAATTTCCTTTTGTTTGGCCTCTTTGCGCCATAAGCGGAAAGAGTCAAACATCGCCGGTCGGGCTTTCTTTTTGAACAGTTTGACCTCTAGGTTATCTAGAATTTCTGAGTCGAAACTACCATATTGGGGCCATTTTAAAACACCATCCTTACGGGTGTATTTTATCCATACTTCATTATATGTGATAGGACCTACGCCATGTTTTACATAGAGCTCATACGTTGGAGTTCCAATTGGAGGAACCGGACAGGAATCCTCTAATCGGGAATCCTTATTATAACCAAGACAAAACAAGTTTCCAAGTCTGCTAAAACCAGGCATCTTCGCTCACTAGTCTAGCTTCAAACTTCAAAGGTTTATCTATTACGATATTTCTCGTGAAAACACGAGTCCTTCGGCTTTGGGGCTTGCAAGTGCCAAATCAAGTCGTATCTCAAGGATACCAAAAAACTAAGGACAAACTAAAGACTGGGAGACGCTCCACTTATACTTAACTGAAGTATTCGAAGATCGGTGACGTCGCTAGAAGACTCGTCTATCGTTTCGCTCTACCAAGGATCACTGGGTCCAAAACAAGGCAATAGTCAGGGCAGCAGTCCTTCGTAGCCGTCGGGACGCGGGGAACCTCGCAGCAAAGACCTTCGGAACCACGTCGACATACAGGGGTCGCTGAAGTGGCTGGCCGTCCTCCGGAATTTTCACACGAAGCTCCTCACGAACATCTGGCTTGGACCGTCGCCGCTTGATATCGCCCCGAGTTGGGCGCCAACTGAGGTGCCGGGTTTTTAGGAACCCGGTGGTGCCAGGGGATAACACCCGATGACCTCTGAGTTCTCCCTTGTTCCGGACCACAGAAACAATGAGTCTTCTAGTCGCAGTCAGAGATCAAGTTTTATTGGTAGCTACCAAGTAACACGTGTCCTAGAAGCACGACAAAGACGGGTCATGTATTCTCAGGAGACTGTACGTGTTCCTTTTTACAGAACCAGTCTTCTCCTTTTATACAGAATTAATGGCTTCAAGCAAGAATTCTTGAGTTTATGATATGGCTGTAAACATTCTGCAATAATACAAAGTGCGGCGTCACGTAAGCAAGCCCACATTTTAGATGTCCAGTTCGTGACAGATTACCCAGCAAGATCCGGGACTCCCATCAGATATCGATGAAACACCAATAAAGGCAGGTACCACCCAGTCATAAAACTGGCCATAAAGAAGAAATATGGACAGGTGCATGTTTGTAGAAAGCATGTTCTGTATGGGGTAAATGGTTTGTGGAATGTTATGTGTCGATGTTATCGTATTCGGCCACTGGGCGGGGAGCCGCCCAAACAGGTTTGGCTTAAGGCAATGAAGTCAGTTTGGACAGGTCAGGGGGAAGTCAGGGGAAGGTGGACGTGTCCTTTTGGATCAAGCTCGACCTTTAATTGACTTAACATGAGGGCAAGACGTAAGATGGATGCCGTTCACAAAATGGAGTCTAAGGGATTGGGATGGAAATTACGATTTAGGGGTGTTGGCAACCCTCGATTGTCACGCAAATACATAGGAATGATGTCCTAATCATTATCGGTTCCTGGACACTAAATTCGTCATGGTACGTTGATATTTTGTGACACGGGTATTGGACCTCGATATGGGGATAACAATAGGGTCCAGATTTTCAGAACCACAAGTCCATAAGCTCTGAGTACTCACTCGTCCAGACTCCTGGAGCTCGTTTCGCTCCAAAAGCCCTCCGGATTTGAGTCATACGGAGGGCTTTTCGAGCGAGATCGAAACCGGGCCCTATGTTGTTAGGGAGATGCTTGCAATTGAAATCAGTCAACCACAACTGCTACAATTTATTTTGAAGCTGGTATGCTGCTTACAGAAAGTAATGTGCACTTTTAACCTATTGGTAGGTAGAGTGTGATGTTAACATGGTCACCATGGACACAGAGCAAAAAGAATGTAGGGGAGAGAACAAAAACAACGACACTGTGAAACTCAAAAATAGTGGTGTGGATACATTGGTCATTAGTGTTTGATTTTTAATTGAGTAGTTTTTACAAAGTAAAACCTAAATGCATACTATTAATAATAAATTGTAAGATGCTTCTACAGGCTTCTGTGTGGATCTACGGATCCACTGCAAAGTTACACAGGGAGCCGAGCTGAGCGATGCAGTGGATCCGAAGATTTACAGAAAAAACAACCAAATTGGGCTTCCTACCAGGAAACATGGAAAGGGTTAAAACATAATAATGACCATTTAGAAATGGTATAACAAAAATAAAATATGTAAGGAAGCATGTGATTGGCTGACATCGGTATCTCAGGCCGTGCTTTGGACTGGTTGACCTCGTTTTTGAAAAACAGATCACAGCAAGTGTGGATGCCCCCTCATGCATCTAAGGCTAAGGAACTTACTACGGGAGTCCCGCAGGGGTCCACTTTAAGCCCTCTGCTTTTCAATGTTTATGTGACCCCCCTGGTCTATCTAGCTGAGCAGCTGGGTGCCAAAATAATGGCATATGCTGACAATACCCAGCTGCTCTTCACTTGGCCAAAAAACCACTTAGACCCCTTGACCGTCCAGAGTTGCTTATCGGAAGTTTTTCCGTTGGCTGGCATTGGCCCAACTTAAGTGTAATGAGGAGAAGACAGAGATCCTCCTCTATGGGTCTTTCCCGGATAACTTCAGGGAGCAAATCTGGCCCTCCGATCTACCCTGCCCAAACTCAACAGGAGGCCCTGTAAAGAACTTGGGTGTCTGGTTCGGGCAGGATCTAAAGTTCGGGGAGCATATTAAGAAATTAACCTGTACTTGCTATGCCACTCTAAAGGCCCTCAGAAGGTTCTTCCCCTTCATCCCTAGTGAGGCTAGAGAGACTGTGCTAAGAGCGCTGATTTTGTCACGTTTGGATTATGCAAATGCACTCTTTAGCGGCCTTCCGGACTATATGGTCCATCGACTCCAGGTGATTCAAAACTCTGCAGTTAGACTGATGTTTCAATTACCTAGGAGATCCAGTGTTCGTGGACATCTGCGTAGTCTTCATTGGCTACCTGTTGCCAACCGAATTCTGTTTAAAATTCTGGTCCTGGCCTATCGTGCTATCCATCAGTTGGGTCCAGTGTATCTGCGGAACAGATTCGCCCTTTATGCTCCTAATAGGGCTCTCCGCTCCGCCAACCTGTGTCAGATGGTTCAGCCCAAGTTCAAGCTTTCAAGAACGGGAGGCAAGTCTATATCTGTCAAGGCAGCCAGAGCATGGAATGCTCTTCCCCTGGCTCTTCGAACTGCCCCCTCACTCTCTCAGTTTAAAAAGGGACTTAAAACCCATCTGTTTAATATCACTCTGTAATTTCTTTGTATGTTATGTTGGCTGTCCCCTTTCTTTTTTGACTCACCGCGCCAGGATACTCTTGAGTAATAGAGCGCGTAACAAAAGGCTTTATAACATAACATAACATAACATCTAAAGGAGTATAAGTAAGAGTACATGGTGAAGGGTGTCCATTTTAGCTGCTTTTGTACTGAGAATGTAGGAGGATTGCCATGGATCTTATTTGAGATTTCCAATGAAAACAGATGTTAGCAGAAACAACGGATTTGACAGGGGCCCAAGATATGTTGGAGGAGTCCAGCTCAAGATCAGGGCTCAGAGGAATTGGATCATGTTCTGATTGTTCCTGTTGGGACCAAACATGATCCAACCTAGGGCTCTGGGACTACTGCAGTGTGAACCTCGTTGTCTTTCTATCTGGGGGTTAAAATCTACCATGACAGACAGGATTTCTTAGAGGGGAATGTGGGACAGGCTATTTGATCTTTACTCTCCATGCTGACTTTTGAAAACGTCACCATTTATCAGTGGCAGGGAGAATAGCCCTACCCAAGATGATCACCCTCCCTTAATTATTATATTTCTTTTTGGTCCTTTCTGTGTGGATACCTAGAGCTGTCTTTCGGGAGTTGGATTCCCTGATGATAAACTTTTTGTGGGGATCAAGCCATAGGAGAGTGGCTGTGACTAAGATGCAGTGGCCATCACAGGATGGGGGACTCACAATGCCGGATTATGAGGCCTATTATCTGGCTGTCCAGCTTCAGTGGTTGGTGCAATGGATGGCCAGTCGAATGTCCCCTGAGGGTAGCCTGGGGTCCTTCAGTTTAGAACTGAATCAACTGATGAGATTACTGCTGCGGGTGAGTCACCCCTTAGCTTTAGATTCACAGGAGCTGGGGGTCATAGGTCTATGCTGTTTGCATTGCCTGCAAAAGATAAGTGTGCAGATCCTTTATGCCTCTGAGATGCCTATATTAGTGCTGACAGTGCTGCCTCATGGTGGGGGTGGGCCAGTCTAAATGAATGAAAGGAAGCAACAACGATGGGAGACTTGTTCCGCAAGGGCAAGCTCTTCCTGTTTGAGGATTTTGGCCTCCCACAGGGATGTTTCTTGCTCCATCGGGCAGTGACAGAGGCAATCTGAAAGCACTGCAGAACCTACACTACACAAAGCCTTCCAGTGCATAGCCCAATCAGCTGGGACATTTAAAATGGTAACATGCCTGTATCAGGCTATACTAGGAGACACGTAACGGACTTTGGATGCACTTAAGATGAAATGGGGAAATGATTTGCAGGGCACAAGTTGGGGGTAGACGTGGGTGGACGGCGCCCCCCCCCCCACTCTTTTCATAGGGAGGACACCGTCCACCCTGCCAAGAAGTTGGGCCCCACTGTAAAATGTGCTGAAATTGTCACCGGGACACTTTCAGCAGCGCCTGCATGTTGTTATCTGCTTTCGATCTACAACGCGCAGGCGGGGACGGGGCTCTCTTATTTCAGACTCCTGCTGTGCCCATAACAAAGGCCGCGTATGAGGGGTCATCAGACCTCCTTTTGTTGGAGTCGCCTGGCTGGCAGAATTCAGGAGCCTCACACCTAGAAGCAAAGGCTCACATCTTGTTAGCACTTCATACATACTCAGGAGAGGCAGCTTTTCACTTTGTTCAGGCTCTGTTTAGGAGATATGCATGCACTGTAAGAACGTCAGATGTGTTGATGTGTCCCAGTATTTGCACAAAATAAATAGCATTTATAGAATGCTTACTACCCCTGAGGAGGCGTTGTAATAATTTAAATATCACTATTTCTTTTAAAGCACTATGGCTGGAGAAAACTTAACGCTGACAAAAAGTAACATTGTTTTATGAGTAGGTACAAAAGTGTGAATCTTTTGCCTTAATCAGGAGAGTTTGCAAGTATGCTCAAAATTTGCTCAAATGTACTCATGATACACCCGCTAAACATATATGTGAAGGCTTAAGATCTGATGTCACTTCTTGTGATTCCAGTTCCTGTGACGTCACATGCTGTGATGTCACGTGCCGTGATTTCACGCGCTGCGATGCCACGCGCTGCAATGCCATGAGCCGCAATGCCACTTGCATACTGATTAACTAGGTTAGTCCCCCCACTTCTTTTTTTAGGACTTGTGCCCTGATGATTTGGGATCACCTATCCCTGAGGCAGACTGGGCACATATACTGGGTAGAATACCGAAGGACTTAAGAAATGTTCAGTTTAAACTGATTAATTACTATATACTGCACAGGGCTTATCTTATACCATGCATATTAATAAATATTTCAACACAGAGGAAGCGGCTTGCCCAGGCTGCAGGCTTGTAGGCACTGCCCGGGCGCCTACAAACATATATTATGGGACTGCCCCTCCCCCCATCTGCTTGTATATTGGAGAGCAGTGGCAGAGGTGGAGACCATCTCTGGTGCGGTCCACTGCACTCCGAGCATTGTTTACTACGTTGGATTTACCACACCCCCAAGAATATAGACACTAGCCGCTTCCAGGACCGAGGTTCTCACTAGCGTAACATGAAAATACGAGGCCCTGGAAGGGCCCCGAGGGCCCCTACCTCGTTTCATGGTGCAGGGAACTTGGAAGATGGGTGAGATATGAGGAGGAAACACTTCTTCAAGAGGCTAGGCGAGGACTTGGATCATTGGACTTTGAACAGGCATGGGGGATTATTGTGACCAGTTTACATGATTCAGGGCTGACCTTCCCTGTACCCCGACAGGTACACATTCCCGGTGCACTCCCTACCCCATAGAGATTTCATGCACAAATTCTGCCTGATCGCATTGGGTGTCTGGTGTCCCAGGTTGGCCTGCTGCAGGGTAGTCCCCCTGCAAACGAGGTTAGGAATATTTATCCTAATAATAATGTTAGTGGAGGACTCAAATAGTATATTAAATTGATTCTTACACTGGGGTTAGGGGATAGGGAAAGTAGACCGTTAGTAATGTTAGCTTGTTCGAGTGGCAGCAATGTTGTGAGCCTGGATATTCTCACATTGCGAGACTATTGAGAATTAATATTTGAGATTCAAGATTACTTGTGATGTTTATGTGAAAAAACCTAAATGTTGATTCCAATGTCTATAAAACGTAATAATATGTGTTTAAAAAAAATGAAATCTCATTCATCTTCTTAGTTCTAAAAAATTGTTAAAAACTCAATGTATTTGCACCTTTTATAGAAATTACTTCTAATGCAAAAATCTCTTTTGAATATTGATCGAACTTTTGTCTTTAATGATGTTGCTCTTGCTCTTAATATTTAGCAGTTTTGTGTACACTGTGCACTCTTCTACAAACATAAAATGTCAGGGAACAAATATAAACTGTCTTTGCTTGGAGCAAAGGAAAACACACATTATTTACGTGAGATAATAATCCATTTATTTCTGAGACATGCTTTTCTGAGGATCACTTAATAAGAGCTTAACTCTGCTTGGTGAAGTCATTTGTGACAAACGAGTGCACTATGTAAGCTGTAAATCTTATGTACACTTAACTTTATGACTAAAGAGCACGGTCTTTAGGTTTCCAGGCTGGTATTTACTAAAACATAAATTTAATCCGACATAATTACTGTTCTCTAAGGTGCATTGTGCAATGGTATAATAACATTAAAAACCGTCAATTGGGAGCAACATATTGAGCATGGCATCAGGCTCTGTCACTTTAGAATGACACTCGGTGAATGACAAAACTGGTTAAAATGAAAACTTTCACATCATGATGCATTCAACTGGAAGAGAAATCATTTTGTAAAGAGTAGGGTGTACTGCTGGGGAGCATCATATTACCAATGTTGTGACTACTACACTCTGCTTTTTTACTAATGTATGGCATGAACTGTCCAATGCCTTCTGTTCGATGCATGAGCATTGGTTGTATGAAGAATGGGATTAACTGTTGGGGAGCATCATATTGTGTTTGAGGGTGTGGAAATATGTATCTAATGTTTTTGTTGGATCTGTAGAGTTGATTTTGTGTGAGTGTATTGTACTATTGGAGCACAACACTCTGACAGCTCGATCAATCAATCAGGGGTTTGTATAGTTCAGCTACTCACCAGTGAGGGTCTCAAGGTGCTTAGGGGGAGGAGGGCTGCTGATCCATCTGGGTTCAATAGAAGAGCCAAGTCTTTAGATCCTTCCTGAATTGAGTTAGTGACGGGGATTGCCTGTGGTGGAGCTGCAGGGTGTTCCAGGTCTTGGCAGCGAGGTAAGAGAAGGATCTTCCTCCGGTTCCAGGCCCAATTACGAGTTTCAGTATTGCGGGAGCTGGTGGTATGCCACCGCCGTGCCCCCGCACTGCCGAGACTCACGACACCTGCCCACCAGATTTCGACTTTAAAGTGGTGTGGCGGGTGGGCCGCTAGGCAGTCCCAGGGCATGCTCCATTCAAAATTGAAAAGCAGCTGTGAATTTAAAAAAGGCACCGCAATGGGAACGCCTCACAAGGTTCCTGCACTGCATGGACTTGAAAGTCCATGTTGTGCAGGAACTGCTGTGCATGCACACAAGGGGGGCACATGTTATGCCCACTGTGTGCATCCACAAGCATAGGAGGTACATAGGGCGCTGTAGGGCCGCATTTTTAATTCTATCCTCTAGGGTTTACATGGAGTAAGATCCCCCATGTAAACCCTGGCAGAGTGACATACAGAGGTAGGTATCACAAACCTTTTCAGCCGTATACAGCAGTAACGATGGTGATGCTAATTAATCCCTTCCCCGAGATGGAAACGACCATGAGTAATATGTAACACTGCAAGGATAATACCACCACAGGGGAAAGGGAAAAAAAGGGACAAAAGAAACAATAAGGTTGCAGCTGGTTGGCATAAAATAAGGGATGTTGTCAGAAGCTGTGGACCTCACTCTCCTACATTCCACCCATAAGCCCTGAAAGTGAAACACAAAACACTCATCAGATCCTCTCCCTCCCTGCATGGAACCCACAGAGAACCCTATGTGCAATGTACTCAATTCAATAACAGATGTAAGTCTTCCAACGTAAAAAACATGCAAAAAAGAGAAAAATAAATAAAAATATATAACGAACAGTCAATGCCACAAAAAGGAGGTACTTATCTGACTGAAGATAATCCTCTAGTGTTAAATGTCACACAATCCTTGGGGTTGCTTGTTGTATCCTGGTATATTCAATATATATTACTCAGGTCACTTCCAAGCATTTGCAGTTTTCAATGCTTGTTGGAGAAGCTCAGAATGCACTTCAATAGGAGAGCGCACCCTAGCGCTGATTTCCTGTTGGCTCTCAAGATATCCAAGTATGTATGGTATTCCAGATTTCGTTGCTCCTAGTGGGGAGCCGTTATGTGTATTCCTCAACAGTTTCAAGCGCTTCCTCAGTGCAAAGGAATAGTTGAATACAGAAGCGCTTCCACAGCGCAAAGGGATCAAGTGCTACCTCAGCGTGAAGGGATTGATGAATTCACCGATTTGCAGTACAGCTCAACGCTGACACACTGAACAAACAAAACAGTAGTTTACCGGGTCAGCCTAGGAGACGCTACATGGTATGGATTTCCTGTCTTTTTCCAGACTGTGGCGTTTGACGTCCTACGGCAAGCACAGCAGGACACGCTACTCCAGGAAGTAGCCTGCAGACAGGCTGGGCGAAGGGATTGAAAACAACAAGGACCCCCTGAACAATAGTGTCAACAAACTCCTAGGGCAGGGTAAACAATGTGTGCAAAAAAATTCCTAGGCAGTAGAGTAGTGGACAGACAATTAATATAAATTGACAGTGAAAAGTAACAATCAAGAAAGTTTTTCATATAAAACAACCATAGTTTTAATGGATACAGTTAAAAATAATACAAGTTACTAACTAAACAAACCGTGTGGTAATAAACACAATAATTAAAATTCATATAGTTAATAAACAAAATGCATAATCATAAAACAAAGACACCACAAGGACTCAATATCATTGGTGTCCAAGAACAGTGGCGAATGGAACGCGACGCGCGTTTCGGCGTAGAAAACGCCTTCTTCAGGAGCCCCACAATATTATCTGAAACATATATATAAAAAGATTCTTTTCATAATTTATTCAAAATCATAATATAAGGCAAGCATTACAATTTAAAAACACATGATTTAAAGCAAGACAGGCTGGGCGAAGACACAGCAGTGCGGCGAACAGAGACGCTCACGGGACAGGGACGTTCGAATTCTGATGCGGGCAAGGCAGGAAGGCAGCCGTCCTCAGGTAGGCTCTGCCAGTACTCCCGCAGACCAACGAGCCAAACAACGTTATTCCGTAATTCCAGATCTCTTCCAAACAGCTAGTTCTTACGAGTGACAAGCCTCGTGTATAGTGTGGGTGGAGCTTATATACTCAGTCAGGTGCTATGACCTGCTCTCCCTAGGGTTTATGGGAGCTGTAGTTCCATGTGTACCTATACTGTATGTCTATTTCCGCCTAGCCATGACACAGGGAGGAAGCTCGTAATATGCTTGGTGGAACCACGGTGGTCCTGCCATGCATTTTGCGGCCTCCTAACCATCACTCCACCTCCAGGGAACTGTGTTTACCTGGCCGCGGTCCCAGGGCGGTCAGACTGCCCAACTTATAATGTTGTAGTCGGACCGCCAGTATGGCTGTGGCTGAACCGCCACTGCCACGCCCCGCAAGTCTGATGCTCCTCGGACCACCAGACTCGTAACTAGGGTCTAAGTGACTTTTATGCTATGTCTTTTATTCTTGCTATGGCATGGGATGCTTACTATATGCTGCAGGAACTGTGGACTTTGCGTGTGATGTTTTGGTTGGTTACAATGTCTGTTGTTGTCACTTATGCTTTGGAGTTCTATTGGTTATGTCAGCTTGGCCTACAATATTAACCAATGCATGCACTGAGAGGGTGTATTTGAGGATGGTGCTGTTGGAAAGCCTTTTAAAGCTCTGGGAGTGATAAGTTGCCTAATATATGATATTTATTATAGTGTTCCATGTATGTGATAGCTGTATTTGTGTTGTTTTGCAGATTTTATGTGGTATGAGTGCTCTGTCCTGGGCAAAATGCTTTCCAAGTAGCTGTGTAGTGCTCTTAGAAAACCTTTTCCTGCTGTGTTTGTGGTTGGGAGGGTGGTACTGATGCATCAGGTATGATGCTTATGATGTGTGGTGTGAATCTGTCTTTCATGCGGAGAATGTTCAGGATTCTTCTTACATTTACTGGCAATATGATGCTTATGATGTGGGGTGTGAATCTGTCTTTCATGCTGAGTATGTTCCGGATTCTTCTTACATTTACTGGCAATCTATTACTAGCTATCTTTACTTGGTGGTGTGTTGGCTTTAGAGGTGAGTGAGCCAATATATTAACAGGGAAAGCCGAGCCAGAGCCGAGCCATGGACCTGGCTCTGATCTTCGAGCCCATGCACAATTCAAGCCCTGAAATTGTTTGCAATGTAAATCATACAACAAACATCATGTAAAATATGATGTAGTCTCTTCAAAATACAAAAAAGTGTATTCTTTATCATGTAGATATTTTGACATTAATACGTCACATTATACCAAGTGATGGTTTAAAACATGATTCATTAGTGAACTAAGAAGCAAGACAGTTGTCATGTAAACACTGAACGTGGCCCAGAGTATTATGGAACAGCTTTATAACGTATTACGTCAGACACAATAGACTTTTGTACACATGCAATTCTGAATGCTCATATAGGAAAAAGAGTTTTGGTGAAAGAAAATATTTGCCTAAGATCACACAATTTTAGAGAGAAAGCTTTGTTTTTTCCACTTTTTCTGGTTTCACTTTGTACCAACCAGTCAGTAAATGATTATCTGTCTTTCCTTGTGGTGAGGCTTTGTTTTTGCCTGAGGCATTTTTCTGCAGTTTCTATTTAGCGAGACCTCGACCCTCAGGTATTGGTGTTGTATAACATTTTAGGACCCTATTGTAATTTTCCCGATTCATGCCCTTATATAGGTATAAATCACCACATCCTTATATAGGCATAAGAATCATAACCATATTTAGACATAGCTTATGCAGTCCACATACGACAGAGCTACTTCCACTAGTTCCAAAAATCTACAACGATTTCTTGGAAAACTCGGCTTCAGCAGCTAGGGACTTCCCCTTGCTCGAAAACTGACTTGTCCAAGAACTCATGGGGTTTTCAAAGAACTAAGACTCTTTTGATGACATTATTATGTCCACCTTTACGTCAAACTCGGTACCTTCAAGGTATAAATATGCCCACACTTGCCATAGCAAACACACAGTGGTTTGTAACAGTTCGACTATCTACTTGCCCGACGCGCCCTGCTATTGCAAGTGCCTCAGAAAGCCGACCCTCCAGCAGACGCACTGAGAGAGACGCTGTCTTTTCTCCTGCCGAGAAATCCAGCTCCAGTGTTTCCAAGCTACCCTTGTGGGTTGTTGGGAACTCGAGTCCTGAGCCTGACCTTCTTCATTCCAAATCAAGGTACTTCTGTGGAGAAGTGTGGCTCAGGGGTTAGAGGCAGCATACCCGGAAGCTGAGATCGGTCCTGGACCAGGGTTCAATTCCCTGCCTCTGTGGGTCTTGGGCTAAAAATTCCACAGACTCGATAATTCTCGCCCCGGTGCCTCCTCGACTCACGGGTTCACACTCTGCGACTCTGGGCAATAGCTTGCTTAATCTCCACAACGGCCCCTCGTGGCGGGATGCCTGACTTTCACCTTGTGGATACCCTGCTATCTCACAGGGGAATACCAGGAAGGGTTCCCTAAGCAAGCGCCGGGACACCCACTGCGGGTAGCTGTGCGCTATATAAGCTCAACTACATTTACATTTACATTTACGGAGCTGATTAGACCCTAAGAGAAATCTTGGACAGATTCTTGGCAAAACAATACTACATTTATGCTACACCTCACTTACTACTTCCCTCGTACTAAGCTTAGGTTAGGTACATCGGGGTAGGCGTATTTTAGAAGCACCAGTTGAGTACTTTTAGCCTCTGATATTTATGTATGTATTTAGCTATGGTTTAGGAACGATACAATGCTCTTACAGTATTATTTTATTCTACTCTTTTTACTGTACGAATTATATTTTGCAACCAGTCTTACGATTGTAGCAGTTCATTTCGTATGCTTCAGAAAGAAGACTGTTCAATAAAACCTTTTTATTGAAAACGCCCGTCTATTTATTTCTCTGCACCTCTGGTGAAACGAAGCATGCACGATTGACTTAGTGAAATATCTATCTATTGTTTCCACGACTCTGAAGATCGGTTTATTCTTGAGGAAACAAAGTTTTCATGTTTATGCGGTTGTCAGAAATGAATCCCTTCTTGTTTATTTGAGAACGTTTCTAGTGACCTCTGAGCTAGCTGGCACTCACAATTAAGTCTAATATATTCGATAGAGACCTAGTTGACCTCAGTCCTACGTCAAATCCATAGGATATATTATTCCAATGCGCAGAGCCTATTGGGAATATAGGAACTACACTACATGGCGCCCAACGTTTGGTAAGGCACTAATTAAACGCTAGATACTAGAGTAACTCAGTCGTGCTTTTCACAGAGAACACCTTTTTCCAGTAAAATAGTCCAATAGACGTCTGGAGTGGGTTAAAGGATAAAATATCCACCTTAACTAAGTAGAACGAAAAATCCTATGTATTAGTTTTTAGTTTTGTTCAACGTTGAAGGATACAGTATTCCAAAATATTGTGCACCTTATCTTTGTTTCCTTGAAACTTGCTCTGCAACTTTCATTAAACAATGTCGCTTAACTGCGACAACAACGCAACCGGTGGAGCTGCAGCAGCCCAACCGGGCTTTGACACCACAGGGTTTAATGAAGAGGACGTGGATGCTATAATCTTTCCAGAAAATGTAAAGAAAGCCATAGCTATAAAGCTTATAGAAAATGGCCTATCACCAAGAGGTGGTAGGGTAATATTTGTCATAGAGACACATGAATATGGGCAGACAGAGGTATTCTATTCATGGAATATCTTTCCACAAGCAAATCCAACAACACATGTGTTCCACTTCTACAAGATGGAGGAACCTCCAGCAGAATGCGCTCCTTTCGAGGATGTTGAAATTCCATTAACATACCATGAGCATCAGCTCTGGTTTAAAGGCGCCCTACAACATCAAAATCACAATACCAGGCTCGGTCCATTCGGTAGACCAGGAGCAACATGGCCGGTACTAGCCAGCTATACACCACATCCTGCCATAGAATAAATGACAGGTCCAGAACTATTACCTCAGCTAAAACAATTAATGAAAATACATAGACAATTGGTAGAATATGCCATGCTGACTTTAACAGTCCAACCTGCTATAAGAATTCCACAGCACACCCCTCATCAGGGGAACACAAACAAAATTATACCACAGACTATACAATCAGTCATTGGTAAATTGCACACAAAAAGGGAACAAATTCCATTCTGGTTAGCTAAAAAAATTACTCAAATAGAGGCAGTATTTCCGGATAGTACACCTCATGAGAAACACAGGATTCTAACAATCTGTTTACCAATGGGGATAGCACCACACGTGGAAGACTGTGACAATTGGGGTACAGTCTTTGCTTCAATCTACACAAAAACACATGGTGTTCCGTCTATGGTGGTAATACCTGATGTCCTGAAACAGATTCAAAATTAATACGGACCAGAACCTGCCTTGAATCTTGGTATGAAATTACTGAAAGATTTCAAACAGGTCTCGGCTATATTATTAGCTAACATTAAAGGTGAAGCAGCATCCGTGGCAATCCACCAAAAACTAAAAGAACTTGATGTAACTGAGCAACCGTATGAACTTGCCAGGATAATAGAAAAATCCTATGAAGAACTAGGTAGAGACAGTTTGGGAGGGAAACCAGTAAAACCCGAACTAACACAAAATCCTGAAAAAGTTTTTCTCAAAAACAATCTCACTACAACTAAAAAGAAATGGGAAAATAGTAGACAGTCTCTTCCTAAAGAGAAGCGTTCTCAGTCCAGAGGTAGATCTCCTCAAAAGGAGCACTCTGAAAAGAGGTATAACCTTAGAAATAGGGATAATTTAAGAAAACCTGATAGATATCAAGATACTGATACACGCTCCTCTCGTACCTTTCAGACTTCCTCACAGAAATTCGAAAGAAGAGGATGATCAGAACACAAAGAAGAACGCGTGAAGTCCAAAGACGATCAACACGTTCCAAAAAATAAAAAAATAAAATTAACCAAAAAGAAGGTAGCAAGTATCAAAATCAGAAATGCCGAGGATCTTGAGGACACAACTAAAGAATGGGAAGTGGGCCCAGACAATGCTGGACAGTGCAGCAGAGGTCACCATAGCTTGCAGGATCCTGAAGGATCATCTAGAGACAGTGGATCTGAATTAATGCATTCAAGTTCAAACTGCAAATACCAGAGTTAGTATACCACACAAGTCACACTCCGAATAGAGGGGGACATAACTAGGAAAATAAAAGCACTCTTTTGGGGAAAATTATCAAAGGGTTATGACATTCTTCTGGCTGAAAAAGACTGGCAACCTGAATGTGTCAGGGAGTGCCCACATGGCGAAGAGATCATTATGCCAGCCTTCTCAAATCGTATTCCTATTCATAAAAATACACCTATGCCAGAAAATGGGCTGTGGCTCAGGCTCCAGCATTATATAAAAATCATGTGGGATGGGATGAGGACTCTCCTCACCATAAGATCCAGTTGAAAAACTCAACGGACTGCTCAGAGGCAGTATCCAGTTAAGCAGGAAGCTAAAAAACAGGTCAGGGAGATCTTAGATCAACTTGAGTACCAAGGGGTGATTGAAACATGCACCTCGTCCATGAACAATCCTTTGTTTCCTGTCTCCAAACCAGACAATACATATCGTCTAGTCTTGGATTCCTGTTGCACAACTTTTGCAGTACAAAATGCACACAGTGCAGCACTGATGAATAACATTGTGCGCAAAAAATAAAACACAACATTAAACATTTCAAACAGTTTCTTCTGTCAAAACATTGCACCGAAAAGCAGGTACTTGACTGCTTTCCCAATAATGGGGACACAAAAACACTTTTGTCATCTCCCCCAGGGGTTGAAGAACAGCCCAGGATTATTTTCAGCCAGAGTAACAGAGTTACTACAAACGTATGATGATGAGGCATTATCTTATGTCGATGACATCTATCTTACAGTTGATGATTTGGACAGGCACTTGACCAGGGTGAACACCATAGTACTTGGATTCGCCTCTGAAGGGTATAAATTCAACTTTAAAAAATCAAGAATTGCCCACCTCAACGTTCTATTCTTAGGATACGAACTTTCAAGTGAAGGCAAGAGCTTGGCAGCGAACTTTTTAGAAAAATGTGCGCTGCTCCAACCTTCAAAGACGCTGAAAAACTTACAGTCAATGCTAGGTTTCCTGAATTTCGGAAGAACTTACATTCTAAAATACGCAGAAAGTGTTAAACCTCTCTATGAATTAATCAAACCTGATTTCAAACAAACTAATTTGACTAAAAAACACACAGAAATTTTGCGTTCAGTGCAAACAGACATGTTAGCAACAAAACATTTACAAACACGCGACAATGTACGCAAACTTGTAATCCAAATCATCCCAGGGAGATGCGGATTCACATACCTAACCTTTAATGAAGGTGAAAAGGTACCAATAGCTTACAAGTCACACTTGTACACACAAGCTAAAATGAAATTCACTTCAACAGAAAAGATTCTGACAGTGGTTCAGACTGCGGTAGCAAAAGAGAGAGCCCTCGCACAGGGTAAACGCATAAAAATCGTTACTCCTGTACCTGCCTTAGAGGCAGTGACAAAGGCAAGCATTCCGAATGCAAAAGCTTTACATCCAAGATGGATACAATGGGTTAATTCTCTTGCTGTGACAGATGTTGAATACGTTTTTGATCCTTACTTGAAGACACAAAAATGTCTCCAATATGAACAAGAATGTCCTCTGCCCACTGAAATTCTGTCTCTAGAACATTACGGCTGTATAATATATACAGACGGATCAGAACAGCCCACAATTGGGGGAAAGCAAGCTTATAGTGCAGCGTGCGCGATTGTTAAAGGTCGCTGGCGCAATGGTAAATTCAGACCGATGGTCACAAAAACTCAATCTTTCGGAGAATGTACAGCTCAGTGAGCTGAACAACAGGCTTTCAAGATGGCGCTGGAAAATACCGATCGCAAATTCCCCACACTCATAGTGTGTGATTCGTATTACTGCGTCCAGTCTTACAATAAATACCTGCAGAACTGGGTTCAAAATGGTTTCAGAGACGCAAAAGGTGGCACAATCAAGCATAAATTGCTTTGGGAACAAGTAGTTCTATTACAGAAAGAACTACAAAAGACTCACGTGATCCATACACTGAGTCATCAGCGTGATAGCGTTCATGTTGAAGGGAATTCATTGGCTTATGAAGCAGCGAAGGCAGCTGTGCAAACGGCTTCCGTAGCTGCAATCATTTGTTCAAAAACAAAAATAGACAGCGAAATAATGCAAGCTGCCACTGCTTCAATAAAAGACAGTGTTAAAATGTTACCAAACGGCTTACCACTCAAGTACTGATGCGAATAATGTTCCGTTTGCTCGAATCCCTGGAGTGGGGGATAGAGTAATCCCAAACATGGAACATAGATTAGGACTAATTTTAGCAGCACATGAAGGGCTTGCCTCTGCACATGCAAGTGTTTCTGCCACAGTTTCATTATTAAAACAGCGATACTGGTGGCTGCACATGAGGAAACAGACCAGAAACTATGTTTTGGAATGTGAAATCTGCCACAAAATGAAAGTTTCAACAGTGAAACACCCGGCGCAGACGTCCCTTCTAATTTCAGATAAACCATTAGCATGTGTTTACCTGGACCACTGCGGTCCCCTTCAGAGGGACGGTAACTATAAATACATCATGGGCGAAGTGGATTCTTGCACGAGATTCATTTGGATGTGGCCTCAGCGGTCGGCTGACGCCCGAACTGTTATAGAAGATTTGCGAGTCTTTATCGGCACATACACAATCAGCACGCTACATTCTGACCAGGGTCCTGCGTTTATCTCTAGGGCTTACAAGGAGGCCATGGCCAGCTTGAGCGTTGCATTGTGGTTTTAGAGTTCATGCCATCCTGAGGGAAATTCGGTTGTGGAGAGAAAAAACAGTGACATAAAGCAATCTATAACTGCGAGGGTATTAGGTTCGGTTGATGGGTGGGTCAAACATCTGTGTCCAACATAGTCTTAATAACCTGCCAAGAAATTGTCTGGGTGGAATCACTCCATATGAAATCCTTTTTGATACTAGAATGTTGGTTGAAGACCTTGAACATCATACTTCAGTGGTGGAACAAAAACCCTTTGATATCAAAGATCGTTTGGCTGTTTTAAAGGACTTAAATGAAACAAGAAGAAGTCTAAACAACACCAGCGAAAAGCCAACTACCACTGAAGAAAAACCACCTGTCCCAGCAAGACCTGTCTGGATTCCAAAGATTGGGGATCTGGTCAGAGAAAAAATAGCGGACAAGAAGGAATTTCGGCCTTCTTACAGAAAACCAGTACCTGTACTAGCAGTCCACGGACCGAGAACAGTGTTACTGCCGCCCCTTGCTGGAAGAAAGGAGAACCGGTCTGTATCAATTGACCTGGTAAAACCACACCATGTGGCCGATAATAAGTAGTAGGCCCAGTGTACTCCCAAGATGTAGCAGACGACCAAATCTTGCTACTATCCAAGTGGTTCAAACTGAAAGACTCATCACATTTGAAGATTCTGCAGTAAGAAAAGAAGGACTATACAATAAAGCCATGGAACTTGTGGCTCTTGAAACCCAAATAGCAGTTTGTCAAGAAACTCTGGTCTACAATGATGTAGCATCTGACTATACTAACATGTCAAGGGAACAAGCAGCTCCAGCGATTTCAAATAATCCGGATGCAATACCATCTATTGACAGAACTGCCTCTGGCTATTTCATCAACTTTGATACCTTTTCCGAGGATCCCAGTGAACCTGAAACAGCGCCAAAAAACAAAACTTTCAAGGAACAATTAACGGAACTTGGTCAAGAGCTTGCAAATACATATCTGGTTTCACCATGGGTTGAATTTTGGATTGGATTAGGTGTATTTTATCTCCTACTATGGCTCATTCTCGTTTTAAGTTTGGGAAGGCTGATAGATGGAAAACACATTAAAATGGACACAGCAAGTAAGAACATCAACTTGCTCCTGAAACCACACAAATCATCTCATCGTGAACAACGAGACCTGTCATCAGTAAACATCACAGCGGTTCCTCTACCTGGTGGAATAGCATGGGATAGAACTGATTATGACATTTATGGCCTTGTCGAGCTGCTGAAGATTCAACACCAATTTAAGGTTTCCTTGAGTGATTTTGTTTCACCTAGTACATTTTCTGATGATTGGGACTTTGAAACTGTTAATAACATGATGGCAGATTTAGAAATGTCAGCGAAATTTGCAAAACATGAATACTTAGAATGTTCATCAAATTATGAAGAAAAGTATTGTTTTAATCATTTTGGTCATCATTATTTGCACAACTCTGCTAACCCTAGAAACAAATGTTTTAACTTATAATCAATGGGAACATTGTCCGACATCTCCAAAAGGTAGCTCTAAAACATTCTATAGAAAATGTCCATATTTTACAGATTTTAATGTCACAAACCCAGAAAGTTTTTACTTCAAAAATGTTAATAAGACAGGCATGAAAAGTATGTTCACAAATACTAAACAGATTTATTCTGCGGCCTTTTATGTTCAATTATCCACTTTAGGCTTTAACTTTTGAAAAGACAACATTGAGACAAAAAACAGTTTGGGGCACAAAAGACTGGCAGGTACAAGGTTTAGAAGCATTATTCAGAGCCTGCATCGTCCCAGAGCAAATAATGTTCTTAAATGAAACTGTTCAACGGACATCTTGTCTTGGCCTGGCTAAGATAAAAAATGTAAACAAACCGTCCATACCTAAGCCCACAACTGACAGTAATTTAACTTCAGATGAGGAGGTAGAGGTAAATTATATTTTTCTACAAAACAGAACAAATCCTGAATGGAAAAAATGGTTAATCTGGCCCACAGACACGAATATCTGTCAAGATAGATTCCTGAACAAGACACAAGGATTTACAGTAACTCAGCCAGATCCAAGATATGTCCAGAGACAACTTCCAGGGATAATAACAACTTACCGTGTAGGAAAACTGTGCCTTGAATGGCTACAAAAATCCACACTCCCAGATATAAAACAACACTTAACTTTACTTAAAGATGGCGTTGATTTGCGAGAATTCTTACTTGGTCCTCACAAACCACGTCAAAAACATTTCATATACGCCGGTATATACGCTGCTTACAATGAATCATGGAAAGTCACGAAAATGGAAACAGCTGAAAGAATACGAGAAATTGATCGTATTCATTTTGAGAAAGCACTCTCTGTAGTTGACAATGGGTTAAAAACTTCTTCGTCCAGAATGTATTCTTTGGACAGCATTGTATCCTCTGCCATAGACATAATGGAACAGGACTTGCTAATGTTACAACATGGCCAGTCTCAATTACGTTCTATAATGCTGTTAGGCTGGACGTTACAAAACCTTAGTTCTGGCTATGTGCCTTGGCGTCTAATCAACACTACGTCATTGTTTTCTGTATTTAACCTTACAGATAAACAAATCTCTTTGGCACAGAGGGGAGCAGACTATACGGTGCTGAGCATAGAATAACTGGAGAGATTACCATTGACCGTTTCTGAGAAGCCATCAGTTGAATGGATAATACATGGCACCATCACGATACCAGTGACGATTTTCCAGTTTCAATTTTGCTTAAAACATATACCTGCAGGCCTGTATGAAAGGTTGGGTAAAGTATACATAAAGTCGACCTGGGATTTACCATATACACACAAATGTTGGAGTGGGAAGAAGGAGGTATTTCTTAGTGGAAAAAACTGTAAAACCACATTAAGCGGTACACTTCTGTGTCAAGGCATTTATTTACATAGAGCCTGTGAGGGTTCTTCAAACAACTTATCATGCCACCTGGAGGGTTCCCCGACAGGGGTGATAGATCCAATATTTTGAAGCTTTCCAATGGAAGCCACATAATGCTCCATGATCACAGCTGTTGTGGAATGATGCCAGGAACAGCCTATCTGGTTAGTGTGTCAGCCGGGGTCACTTGCTGTATGCAAGTATTGTTTCCAAAAAGCAAAACAGACAAGGAGTCACCACTATGGCCTTTACCGAACATCTCTTCTATACAAATTGATACTTTAAGCAGAATGAAAGCCATTCTTTTACAAACAACTGTGCCACTGACCTCGTCCAGAGAGACATATGATCTACAAGTTGCAAGGTCCTCTGCAGAAATACATGCCCAATACATTTCGCAGAAATGTTAGGTCGTATCTTAAACATGTCTGATACCAGCGGTATTGTACATAGCACCCTTTGAAGCAGTCCTGGGCATTTTTCCTAACTTCGTGCACTCTGTGTTCGGCGGCCTGCCTCTCATCTTGGGACTCAAAGCAGGGATCCTATTTTTATTCCTCCCGCTCCATTATGGCAAATCTGGCCACCAGCTAAACCCAAATTACCATGGAGAATGCTCTCCTGGCCATGCAATATCGTGACAGAATAACACAGATCCTTGGCTTGGCTCATTTGAGAGATCTGAATACCACATGGTTCCTGTCATTTAGACCAATCTGGCAAGATTGCATCTTACCTGTTCTACGATGCCTGCTTTGTGGAGAGGAATGCGTGTTAGATGTCTGTCTAACACTTCAATCAGCAATGCCAATGGATGTTGACGCTTTACTGAGTCCGGTGACGGCTCATGTACTGTGTTGCCCCCAACGGCTACCGAACCTGATGACGGCATTCATTGAGATCTCACCGGTAATTACAACTGAAGGTGAGATACGCGGACCAACAGGCACACAGGTACCATCTGCTGCAAACATTGCTAATGCGACTGACGGCGATGTTTCACATCTGTGTACAATCGACCTTCTTAATGAAGTGGTTCAACTTTCATCTACTGTGGTAGACGATTTCTTTGCCAGCCTTGACGACTTAATGTTTTCTCCTGACACCGAGAATGGCTTTTGAAGTTAGCACACAGCGTTCCTTGAAATCTGAAATTCGACCTTCAGAAACTTCTAACTTTGGAACTCTATTTTTCCACGATTTGATTTGACTTTTTTCCAAAACACAATGAACCTTGGCACAAAAGCAATCTGCTTAAAGTAGAACTATTCTTAGAGAACAAGAATTCTTTGAATACTTCCTAAGAACAATATTGACCTAATACGCATACCATACGCATACTAAAACCAAAACAATTTGTATATTCTGCTATGGGATGATCTCAACTTTTTCTTCTGTAACTAAGAGCCATTTCATAAATGTAATTTTCGTGATTCATTCGGTTAGCATTGCTAATATCATATCATATGCTTACAATGAAATCATTGCTTTTAAATGCGTACTGTACAAATGCTCGTTTTATGTGTACAACTATTTTTTAATGCATTTTATGTATTTTTGGGTGGGATTGTAAACACATGCACTAGATTATATGTTTTAGTACTTGAACTTAGATGAACATGATAACGTGGAGTGAGTGTTGTATAACATTTTAGGACCCTATTGTAATGTTCCCGATTCATGCCCTTATATAGGTATAAATCACCATATCCTTATATAGGCATAAGAATCATAACTGTATTTAGAAATAGCTCATGCAGTTCAAATACGGCAGGGCTACTTCCACTAGTTCCGTTAACCTACAACGATTTCTTGGAAAACTCGGCTTCAGCAGCTAGGGACTTCCCCTTGCTCGAAAACTGACTTGTCCAAGAACTCATGGAGTTTTCAAAGAACTGAGACTCTTTTGATGACGTTATTTTGTCCACCTTTACGTCAAACTCGGTACCTTCAAGGTATAAATATGCCCACAGTTGCCATAGCAAACACACAGTGGTTTGTAGCAATTCGACTATCTACTTGCCCGACGTGCCCTTTTATTGCAAGTGCCTCAGAAAGCCGACCCTCCAGCAGACGCACTGAGAGAGACGCTGTCTTTACGCCTGCCGAGAAATCCAGCTCCAGTGTTTCCAAGCTACCCTTGCAGGTTGTTGGGAAATCGAGTCCTGAGCCTGACCTTCTTCATTCCAAATCAAGGTACAGAGCTGATTAGACCCTAAGAGAAATCTTGGACAGATTCTTGGCAAAAGAATATGACATTTATGCTACACCTCACTTACTTCTTCCCCCGTACTAAGCTTAGGTTAGGTACATCGGGGTAGGCGTATTTTAAAAGCACCAGTTGAGTACTTTTAGCCTCTGTTATTTATGTATGTATTTAGCTATGGTTTAGGAACCATACAATGCTCTTACAGTATTATTTTATTCTACTCTTTTTACTGTATGCATTATATTTTGCAACCAGTCTTACGATTGAAGCAGTTCATTTCTTATGCTTGAGAAAGAAGACTGTTCAGTAAAACCTTTTTATTGAAAAGGCCTGTCTATCTATTTCTCTGCACCTCTGGTGAAACGAAGCATGTACGATTGACTGAGTGAAATATCTATCTATTGTTTCCACAACTCTGAAGATCAGTTTATTCTTGGGGAAACAAAGTTGTCATGTTTACGTGGTTGTCAGAAACGAATCCCTTCTTGTTTATTTGAGAAAGTTTCTAGTGACCTCTGAGCTAGCTGGCACTCACAATTAAGTCTAATGTATTCGATAGAGACCTAGTTGACCTCAGTCCTACGTCAAATCTATAGGATATATTATTCTAATGTGCAGAACCTATTGGGAATGTAGGAACTACACTACATTGGAACACTTTCCATTAGCACCACTTAAATTACACAAGAACACCATTCATTGTTTATAGGGATTGTGAGGTTAAATCATTTGCCCAGATTCACAGGATGTTGAGAGGATACTGAGACTTGAACCTGGGTCCCCAGTTCCAAAGTACACACTCTGACTGTAACACAGTATCCAGGCACAGGGAGGTAAATAGACACAAGGCATAAAAAGCTCAGCTTGTCATGGGCTAGATAGAAGTTCCAACAGGTCCTTGAGCTGAGCCAGAGCCAGACCCCAAGCTCGAGCCTGGTTTGAGCTTTAAGTGGATAACCCAACTCTAGTTGGCTGTGTGGGAGAAGGATTGGTGATTGAGAGTTTTCTCTTGTGGTGCTGGTTGGATTGAGACACAGAGTAGTCATTTATGGGCATTGGATATGTTTTCTGCTAGAGAATCGAGAAGCCTAACAATGCAAACCTAACCCTGAAATACTTCTATGACATAGCACCAACAAAAATATTGCACTACTAAATATCACCAGCAAATATCTAGGTCACAAATATTAACTTTACATACTTTATATGTAAAGTACAAAAAATTGAATATAGAAATATATTAGACCAAAATATCAGTATTAAAAAGATATGTATAGTGAACACAAAATATTAATATATCCGAAAGGTTTAGGAAACACTTACACTCACAGGATGATGTCATCAGTGATGTCATTTGGCATTTTATCAATGATGTCATCAGTGATGTCACTGACCCTGTCATGAGTGATGTAATCTGTGAGGTCATAAGCAGTGCATTGAGGGGGCGTACGTCATAGTTAGCTCACATAACTATAACTGCTGAATTTCTATGGTTTTGTATGAGTGAAATCTGAGCCTAACATGCTTATACCTTTGTTTTTTTCGTGAATTTCTAAGATTTTTTAAAATTCTATTTCCTAACTATAACGTCCCTGTAACCTTTTGTTTTTTCAGTGAGTTGCTACTTTGTTTAATGTAAGTTCCTAACGTTAACCTGTAACCTTTGACATTGGGTGTGGGAGTGTCTGATTGGGCTTGGGAATGACTGCATAAGCATCTCACTGGGTGTGTGAGTGGGCACATGAATGTTGAAGTGGGTTTGTTAGTGGCTTTGTGAGTGTCTGAGTGGGTGCATGAGGGTCTGAACAAATGTCTGAGTGGGTCTGTAAGGGGATGTGAGTGTGTCTGAATGGGTTTGTGAGTGCCTCCAAGTGTGTGAGTCAGTCTGTGCGTGGGTGCATGAGTGTCTGTGTGGGTCTCTGAGTAGGTGTATGAGTCTCTGAGTGGGTCTTTGAGTAGATGTGAGATAGTATGAGTGGTTCTGTAAGTGGATGCATGAGTGTCTGAGTGGTACTGTGAGTGTGTGCATGAGTGTCTGAGTGGGTCTGTGAGTAGCTGTAAGAATGTCTGCATGGTTCTGTGAGTGGGTGCATGAGTGCCTGAGAGGGTTTGTGGGTGGGTGTAAGAGCTGCAGTGAGAGTGTCTGTGAGTGGGCACGTGTGAATTTGAGTGGGACTATGAATGTGTGTGAGTGTCTGAGTAGGTTTGCAAGTAGTTGTGTGAGTGGGTCTGTGAGTAGGTGTATGTATATGAGTAGGTCTGTGAGTGTATCAGTGTCTGAGTGGATGTGAGAGTGCCTGTGTGGGTCTTTTGGTGGGTCTGTGAGTACCTGTGTGGGTCTGTGATTGGTTGTGTGAGTGCCTGTGTGGGTCTGTGACAGGACCTGTGAGTAGCACTATTGGTCTGTAAATGGGTGTGTGAGTGGCTGTGTGGGTCTGTGAGTGGGTATGTGAGTGCCTTTGTGTGTCTGTGAGTGGGAGTGGGAGTGGTGCTTTCAATGTTGGACATTTGCCGATTTAGGGTATTAAAAAGGAGAACCATTGACTCTGCTCTCACCAGGAGAAAACAAGAAATAACCCACTTGTAACAGTCACTATAGAAGAGAATGCACTCTGATACATTAACAACACATTCACCACCATCCAGAATTTCAGATGGATTTTCATAGTGGAATTGCTTTTCCTTCGCCAACCCCAAGAAGTTAGAATAATTTGTCATTTACAGTAGTGGAGCTTCAGCGGGGGCACCTGCTATGTTGATATGTGTAAGTACCTCCCGTTGAGATTTAATTTCTGTGAAAAGTGCATTAGTGCCAAAAGGGACCACCAAAACCTAATGGGGTGGGCAGCCATGTGGCCACGCTCCCCCGGGCCAATTTGGGCCCCGGGACCCCATCCCTTGGGGCACAGCCATTATGCAAAGAGGGAGTGAGGCCTCACGTCCCCCTCCGCAGGGCAATTTCAGCCCTGTGATCCCAGCCCCCAGGGCCTGGCCCTTAATCAATGGGGGAGGGGCCACTAGGCCCCCTTCCCGGTCCAATTTTGGCCCTCAGATCATAGGGCCCAGCCGTGTTTAACAGGGTGCCCTAGAGCCTATCCAGGGCACCAAGTGGGCATCTTGAGAACCAAGGGGGAGCCCTCAAGGCCCCCATTGTCCCAGCCAGCTACCCACCTCCAGCGGTAGCTGGCATTGCTATTGCACACAGGGAGCTGCTGGAATTGCAGCTCCCTGTGTGGAAGAGCAATAAAAGAGATAAAACCTCCTTGCTGGAAGTGCAGTGTTTGCTTTTGCTAGGGAGTTGTCAGCTCCCGCACTTGGTGGTAGCTGCCAGCTCCCACCAAGCAAACGTGAACAGCTGTGTCCCAGTTATGATCACCCAGAGGTATAGCAGGATCTGGCCCTGGGAAGTGGTGGTCCCCAGGGCCATAAATGGCTCCATGAGGGAAGCTGCATGCCCCACTTCTGTTTTCACAGGCATACCCCAGGGAAGTGGTGGTCACTAAGCCGGATTTGGCCCAGGAGGAGGACCGCATGGCCCCCTCCCAAACATATTTTCATAGGCGGCCCCAGTGAGGTGGTGGTCCCCAGGGTGCAGGGCTCCTTGTGGGCCCCTGCTAATTAATACAGCAAAGCCCCAGGGAGGTGGCGGTCCCCAAGGCTCAAAAGAGCCCATTGAGGGGGGGTCCATGCAGTCCCCCTCCTTTTTGTAAATAAAGTCCTGGGTAGGTGGTGGTTCCTGGAGCTCAAAGACCCTCAGGAGGGGGGAACTGTGTGACTCCCTCTTTTTTTCAATGCCTGCATGCCCTCGGGACCTGACCCACCAGTGGGCTATAATGTAAACAGGCACAGGAGACCAGGCTTGTTGTTTTTTTTTTTGCCACAAATTCATGAATCACCCATGTTTTTATGGCAATTTTGTTTTTTCTAAAAGTGTTTTTTTGCTCTGGCAGGATCCTCTGCTACCCTAGAACTGGAGCTAAGGGGTCAGGGTATTCCTATTCTGCAACAACAACGGGGAGGATGGAGGGTCTAAGGGAATGTTTTAAGACCACTGCATGGGCATATTCCCCAAGCACAAAATAACAACAAACAAGATGTCCATGGGTCTACTCGAGCACGAAGATCAAGCTCGGTACAACTGGCACAGCAAAATAGACCAAGAACAAAGGAAAAAGAAGAAAAAGAAGCAAACCATATTGTCTATGGAAATCCTTTTAAAAGGACGTAGTCCCACCACTCACGGTGGTGACATGCCTCATCATCTGGGATTTCCTCCTGATTGCAACCTGATGCAACCAAGGGCTAAAACCCCCTCTCTAAGAGGGAGGAGCTCAGGGATGTTTTGAAGAGAGAAATCTCAAGGATTTACTACAATCCATCAGATGTGAAGGACAAGAGGTTCTGAGAATCATTGTGCAGTGCAAAAATATGAACAGTGATGTGCAACTAATATTGGTCAGCAATAGAGAACAACTTTATTCCACATCTATTGATCACCAAATTTAAAAAAGTGCAAAAGCAGTTTGAAAAAATAACTATGTAAATCCAAAACAAGGTCTACATGTTTCAGCTTTCTAGATTAAGTATAATCTTGACCTTCCTCAGGACCTAGGTATGATAATGCTACTGCGCATCAAAAGTGAGAAAACATATAAAAAAACAACAACAAAGCAGGTTGGATCAATTACAACCTAATAACGACTCAGATGTGGATCTAGGTGCCACCGGACAGAGCGAGGCCTCATTTCCTGAAATGGAACCAGGGAAGTCGAGGCCGTTTCCTTGTGCATTATAGGTGTCATCGTTGCACCATACTTCACAAGAGAACTGGCATCTGTGGTGTGTTGTAATTGGTCCAACCTGCTTCGTTGTTGTTTTTTTATGTTTTCTCACTTTCTTCTAACCTCAGTGATTTGTTGAGCAGACACGGAACAAATTGTGCAAGCCGGCATCAGTCAGCAGAACTCTTGGCGCTTCCATCTAACGGACCGCTGTATATACCACGTCACGTGTCACTTGCGCCGTCACAAAAACTTCATGAGCACTTGTGCACAGTATTTTATTGGTTACATGTCATTTAATGTAACACAGTGCTACCGCCTCATGTGCTTGTACATATGAAGTTTAATATGTCCAACATGTTCATCGATTGAAATACAATTCACCTTCACAAGGAAAAGGTCCCCCTGGTTTGCTCCTCTTTTGGATTTAATCAATATCAATTAATTGTGCTACGTGTACTTGTACGCTAACTAATACCCTTGTTTGAGACACTGTTATGTGTTACAGATTGTTGCCTCAGTCTCCCTGTGGTCTATGGGCTACCTCCTGTAGTCTGTTATAGCTCAGCTACAAACAAGGCTTTTTTAGTTCAAATCTGCAGAAATAGGGTGCAGATTATGAATTATGTGGCTAATGCTGAAAATGTATAATTGTGCGAAAGTCGGTGCAGCCAAACAGTCACATAATTCCAGTGGCCCTGCTCATATCTCTGACTGGGTCCACAAGTGCTCCTCAGTGATTCCATCTTTTTTTGTCTCACTGAGTTCATAGTTGAGCTTCTATGGAAATGAGAAAAGCTAAACCTGAGGTTACCACTGCACAGCACAGACTACCATACCACATAATTCAGCTCCATAACACATAATCTCACTCTACATACTTCCTATACATGAAATACCACATACTTTCTATCCACATATTTTCACTGCACAACATATCACATAATTCCACTACAGACAACGTACATCCACTCCACTTAAAAAAACATTAGTAAAAAATGGTTGCATTTACAATGCCAATAGCTCTAATTCTCGCAAATGCAAAACCTATTACATTGCAAACACTTCTTTAACTAGTAGTCACGTTTGCAGAGTGGTGGAGAAAGGGTGCTGAGCCTCTGACCAGCGCTCAGGAATTCCAGTGCGTAGGGCTTACAGGAGGTACCAGTAGGGCTTCTTGGTCCCCAAAGACCCTCAGGAGTAAATTGGACTTCATCCCCCATCCCGTAGCCTGTCAGGAGGTGAGTTTGCAGAATGGTGGAGAAAGGCGGGCATGGCCTCCGAAGACGTTTTAGCAATCCCACTGTGTGGGACTTACTAGGGTAACAAGAGGGGTAATTGGCCCCAAGGACATCCTTGGGGGCCAACTACCCCTCATATTACCTCCAGTAAGTCCCAAACAGCAGCATTGCTAAGTTGGAAGAGTAGGCCACGCCCCCTTTCCCCATCACTCTACAAACTCGCTCCCTGGCACGCTCTTGGATGGGGATTGAAGTCCCCTTCACTGCTGTGGGTCTTTTAGGGGCCAACTAGCCTACCTCTTACCTCCAGGAAGCCCCAGACAGTGGGATTGCTGAGAGGTAGACAAAGGACATGCCCCCTTTCTCCCCCACTCTGCAAACACACCCTCTGTTGTGTTCTAAGTTGGGGGATTAAGTCTCCTTGAATACTGAGGGTCCCTGGGGGCCAACTAGCCCACCAGGTACCTCAAGTAAGTGCCACTCAGCTGAATTGCAGAGAGGTGGTCCAAGGCCATGCCCCCCACCCCCCTCCCGGGCCGCTTCTGGCCCCTGGGGCCCCATTCCCCAAGGCTTGGCCATTGTTTATTTATTTTTTATTTTTGAGGAGAGGGCCCGGCCATTTGTTTTTTTTTATAAAAGGGAGAGGGCCGCCTGGCCCCCCTCCTGGGCCACCTTTGGCCCCGGGGAACCCATCCCCCAGAGCCTGGCCTCTCTTTTGGGGACCGAGCGGGAGCCCCAATGCCCCCACGGTCCCACCGGTCCCCCGCCTCCTGTGAGAGCCGGCATTGCTTTTGAGCAAGGGGAGATGCTGACATGTAGCTCCCCGTGCCCAAAAGCAATCCTGCTTTGGTTTTTGGAAGTGAGAACAGTTTTCCTGGTCTCGCTTTCAAAAACCAAAGCAGAGTTTGCCATGACAGGGCGGGAGCCATAGCAAACAGCAATGTCCCGGGGGTGGGCACCCCGGGACATTGCAGGAGCCAGCCCTGGGGGTGGTGTTCCCCAGGGTCATCAAGGACTCCTGGAGGTGGGCCAAGCGGCCCCCCTCCCTTCATTTTCAAAGCCCCAGGGAGCTAGTGGTCCCCAGGGCGTGTGGAGGAGCTCTTGCCACCACACTTTTTTTTTTTAAACAGAGCCCCGGGGAGGTGGCGGTTACCGGGGCTGCGGCGGGGCGGCGTACCCCCTCCATACAATTAAAAATGCCCCGGGGAGGTGGCAGTCCACAGAGCAGCTTGGGGGGTTCGGACCCCCTACACATTCATTTTGAACGAAGCCCCTGGGAGGTGGCGGACCCCAGGGCTGTGGGGGGCCGCGTGTCCCGCAGATAATTAGCATAGCCCCAGGAAGGTGGCGTCCCTGGGGCTGTGGGGCCCCCGTAGGCCCCCGCTATTTCATTTTGGCATTGCCCCTGGGACCTGGCCCACCCGAGGGGCTCATTAAAATGAAGCGTGGGAACCGGTGCTTCATTTTTTAAAAAATTTCGGCAGAATTCGCGCACCTAGTGTGAATTCTGCTGATTTTTTTTAAAGGTTTTTTTTGGCCCTGGGGGTCCCTGTGGGAGCCCTGATAAGGCCTATGGGGTTATGGTGTTTCTACCATGCCCCCTTTTCTTGTTTTTCACCTCTTTTTTACTCTTTTCTTGTGACTCGGTTACCAAGTCACAAGATGGCTGCCAACACTTACTGGTTTGGAGTGTTGACTGCCAATTACAGTGAAGCTCATGCCTGAAAGGCTTTGCGAACCCTCCTCGGAGCTCAGATAGCAATAGTTTTATTTTTTAAATTGCTCAGCAACTACTGAACGGATTTACACCATTTAAAAAAAAAAGATCTCTTTCTGAACCAAGGGCTACCTTTTGCCAAATTTGGTGTAATTCCATTCAGCAGTTCGGGCTGTAACCTGTTTCAGAATTCCTATGGAAATTAACATGGAGAAAACCTGTTTTGAGACCACCCTTTTTTTTCGGACCCCCCTTCACAAATCACCCCAAAACTTTCAAGACAGGAGATGACCGGAGCGCCCCATTCGTTTTGAATATTTTGCGACGATTCGTCAAACGAAGCCAAAGATATTGGCAAAAGAAAAAATGCTTTTTGAATAGAAACAAGGTCCTAACTATAACTCCTTACTAGCGACCGCCAGTAGGTAAATTGTATTTATGTTTATTTGCTATATACATCTCAATTCAACATAAACAACATTTGAACAAATATGTTAAAAATATGAAATACTTTTACATTAAGATTACAAGATTAAGAATTATGATTAGAAATAAAATAATATTAAGACATATTTAGCAATTACATTAATTAATAAATATGAATATTTAGAACACATATTTCCTTAATATCACCAACACTGTACAAAAACAAATAAGCTGATATTAGGGAAAAAGTACACATGAGTTTACAAAAATAATAATAACATAAAATTAAATATTATATAAAAATACTAAACCATAGTACAATTATTTTAAAAGTATTAAACCAATTAAATAATTTACATAATCATTAATCTAATTAACCAATTAACAGTTTAAACAATTAAATACCATTTTGAATTATCTAGTAAATGATTTATAGATGAAATAATTTACATAGTTATAAATCAAATTAACTAAGTAAAATATATGAAATACATACACTATAAACGACTGTAACATCTACATTAGCAAAGTTCTCACCCTGCTCCACTACAATCCCAACAATCCACCAATAAATAAATAAATTCAAGAAAAATCCAAAAAATCTTTTAATTGGGTTGGGTTATAGAAATGAGCCTGAGCCACCACTTTAAAGGAGTATTATCATATGTGTATATGTGTATTGAACATAGATAATGTGTACAGTGCTTTTGAACTTCTGCAATACATGTAGTGGGAGAGAACTAGCGCTACTCAGCAGCAAACAGATACTCTGGACAGTTGAGTATCTTTACTTCTATATATTTATTTCAAGCACTGAATGTGTATGTTGCTCTGGAGTCATTCTGTTACATACATGAATCATCAGAACGCCATAAGTTGCATATGCATATAAACACAAACTATTCTTGACATAGACTATACTCTATGAAAGGGCCATTGCTAAAGAACTGTTACTAGAAATCCTTTCCAAGAGGCGCAGCCTTTATAGTTAAAGGAATGCTTTAAAACATAAAAAATAAAATACATGTGCCTCATACAGCATGCCATTTGACAAGCATTTTGGTCATTTTCTGTGAGTTTCGTTATTACAAAAGATATACCAACAAGTCAGACCTATTGGCATTGACACTGCTTGTTACCTGTATAAGAAAACTGAGTAACAAAAATAATTTTGGTGTGAATAATTTGAACTGATATGTTTCAATTCTGAAATTAGACTGTGAATTAAAAATTACTAAACTGTGGGTGGGCTAGTGGTCTACGAAGTGTCTTAATCATTCTTGTTCTCTTTACACCACTTGGCTCTGTTAGACAAGTATACCGTTTTCTCATGGCATATTTCTAAAAGTATCCCTCTGCTTTTCTCACACGCCATCTCCTTCCTCATCATCACTGCCTTTTCACTCTGTCCTTCTACATGTACATCCTTGCATCACGTCCTCGTCACCACCTCCCCTCTCTTTGTCACACACTCACCCTTCCTCCTCACCTGTAAACAGGACGTTTCATTTCCTTTCGTGCTGTCAAAATTTCAGCTGCGGTGTATGCACCTTTTCACACAATTTCACACAAAACGATGATTACATTTGGGAAGTTTGTTACTGTCACTGTGCAGGCTGCAAAAGCCTGGATAAGCATGAAGTCTGAACACCGTGTCCCACTGTGAGAAGCTCTCACTCCCATCAGCCTCACCCCCACAGCTCTCAATCTTGCTCTGTCATGAACTCCCACCCAGACATGAAGTCACTCATACTCAGAAGCAGCTCAGTTCACATTTCCTATTGCGCATGAAAAAAGGCTACAGAAACACAACATCTGGAATAAACAAATACTCTTAGGAAATACAAAATTGAGTAAGACTTGAGATGAAAACATGGACTGCACTGTCATGGATTGCCAAAAGGGATTTTCGAGTCATTGTTGGTAAATGGATCAGTGTTTTGGCCTGCCTCATGACTTTGAAGCCCGATAGGAACCCTTTTCAAAGCATTTTAATTACTTCTGGACTAGGCTGGAATCCTGAACTTAAAACCCTGATATTTCCGTCATGTTTTCTCGCGTGTTTTTTTTCTTGAGACTCCAGTCTGCTCTTTGCCGAGACCAGTCCTTTAAATGGGCCGGTGCTGTACGGTACTGAGTACCGGCATTTTTTTTTTTGAGAGGCAGAGTACCAGCACTTAGCAAGAGAAACGTAATACTTTCAATTGGAGTACCGACACTTCTCAGAAACGAGTAGGTACTCTAGTACGGAGTACCCACCCGCGCTTCTATTTTTCCGTTTCAAGCATTGGCCGAAACTGACACGGGAGGGCAGCTGGTACCACTGATCCAGCGGGCTATAGAAAATATATCATAAACTACGCTACCCAACTTCATAACCTATATACAAAACTCTATACTAAATATGGACCCATTTATGAACCAGATATATTTTGGGCCTACTGAATCAGGTGGTCAGAATAAATCTATATACACATTATCTACACACTATATACATAATTATACATTTGCAGAAAGAATATTGTCATTAGAATAAAACCCAATCATTTAAACGACCACCATAGGTGACGTGATCTAGCTAATGGTAACCTACACTTCTGAATAACCAAGACCAGCTTGTTTGTCAAAAGTAAGATTTTATTTTCTAAATTATGGTATATAAGTTGAAAGTTTTATAAATGAAATTTATTTGCAATATAGCAAGCATGATGGTAAGAAATATGAGAAAAATACAATTTAAGCAATTGAATCAATTTTAAAGAAATTATATAAAGTTTAGCATTTCTAAAACCTATTTCCCTAACTGAGCTAAATAGACAGAAATTAAAGTAAAGATCTTTGAGGATTCTTACGTGCTCCACGCAAAGTCCAGCAGCACTTCACCCTCATCGGAAAGTCAGAAAGCAGCAGCCAGCCCAACCCTAAGGGCATGACTTTTTATACCTTTCTACGCTAACTAAACTAGCAAAGGAAAGTTTTCAGAAATCTTCGACGTCCCATTGGCTGAGAGTGACAAGTGACATGTCACCCGATTCTTAAAAAGTTCCACAAAATCATGTCTTACAAAGACCATTGTCTCTTCCACGTGAAGCCAGAAGCTTCCTGCGATTGCAACTTTGTATTTAGTCATCTTCGCAGCTTCCATAGCCTTTCAGTACAACTTCCGCGGATGCCAAGTTAAGGGCTGACAAAAAGTTCACTTTCGACCTTGGCCATGTCCGACAGAATGATGTCAGCTCATCAGTTTTTGCTTTGTGAATGCAGCCTCAATAAACGTTTTAATTCAGAATGGACGTCTCGTGACTTTCTGCAGAATTATGGATCAGCTCTTTTCTGCGGCTCAAATAACTAGGCCCAAAAACAGGCAACTTATGTTTTCTAGTATAAAACAAACACAAGAAAAGTATTAATGTAAGAAATAAAGTATATTCTGTATCCACCCCATGGTTTACTAATTAGTTCACCCACCCGATTAATCAAAATGTTACCTAGCCAATGCAAACAAATAAAGCAGCGTTTATATTTACCAGTCTCCGTTTTTCTATGAGACCCAAATGCACCTAGAATAGTAGAAATGACATCATACAGACAAGGAAAAGCAAAACAAGCACATGCTTATTTTAAGTTTGCAGCAGTTAGTAATGACGAAAACGAAAACAATAATTATTTTATTATTTTGCACGAACAAAAAGATGCAACAAATATGCACGTTTATGAACACACATGTTAATCCCCCCACGTGTAAAGTTTAATCTAAGTTGTATTAGTACGACATATCACAAATCATTAATAATTTTATTCATGTTATGGAAATGTGACTTTGCGAGTTTAAACAAAATTTTGTTTTCTATCTCGCTCCATCAACTCCCTCATCTGGTGATTAACAAATCACCACACCAGCACTCAAAATTTTGATAAACCAAATTTATAAGAAATCGATTCAAATTCATTTGTATCAGTAAACCTAAAAGTCTGTTTCAGCATAATCTTTGCAATTAACATGACGCTCTCTATGTAACTCCTGTAACTCGATCTCCCTTTCCTCTTCTTTTCTGAGTTTATAGATTCTTTTCTTTTCTCTTAATTGTTTCTTTCTTTTATGTAACAAACAACCTACTTTAGTCAAAATAAAAATGAATATTATTATAATCAAAGGTGCCAGAATCTTGCCAAGAATTGAACTTCCGATATTATGAAACCAGTTTTTAATTGCTTGAAACCTTTTTGAAAGTTTCCCTGTAAAATCTTCTTCTTCTAAAGGAATTATTTCTGAATGCATTTGTGTAATATTCTTAATATACATTTCAATATTCTTACTTTCATCCGGTATATATGTACAGCAATGTTGGACATGTAAAATGCCACAGACTCCTCCCTCTTTTGCTAGGAGTATGTCTAAAGCAAGACGATCTTGAATTACCATGGATCTAATAGCAATAACTTCAACATTAACTAATTGAAATCCATCAGCAGTGTCAGTTGATAATCTATCAACTATAGTGGACAATTTTCTGATTCTCCCTGCATTTAGGGTTATACCAACAAAAGGTATTACAGCTTGAAAAATATCTCCCAGAACTTCAGTAAAAGTTTCTCTTTTAGCTCTATTTACATAATTATGTATTTTAAACAATCCTTCTGAATCTCTGTCAACATGAAACACTTTAGGAAAAACAATTCCCACATAACAAGTTCCATACCAATGGTCTGGAAGGTTGTAGTAGGCTTTGTCACCACAAACAAAATAAATTCCAGGAAAGATAGGATCTTTTCCACCTTTAAATCCCCAACCTCCCATAATCAGATAAGTATCTTCACAGTTGCTTGCACCTACAAAATAATTATCAAAAAGTGTGTTATCTCTTCTAATGCAAAGCTTTCCACTAACAGGCTTGTCTATGTGAATTGCAATATTTTCAAGCATTTTGCCATTTAATTTCTCATCCTCTTTTTGCCAGAAGGATGACTTAGTCTGCTTGACTAATTCATTTCTCTTATAAATTGCTCTTCTCTCCTCAACCATATTCAAGAATTTCTTTCCTTCAGCACTTAATTTACATGTTAGATTATTCTTGTAAGCATACTCATAAGTGAGTTCGTTAGTAACAAGGAAATATTCTCTCAATTGTTTTGCTTTCTTATGCTTATTTAAAGCATTATCAATCTTAACATTAGCAAAAATTTCATCATAATTTGAATAGTAATATTCTAAACGTCCAGTTTGATAAAATAAACTAGTTAATACACTACATGTAACAGCATAAGTGAGAGGAAGCATATTATATGTTACTCCCTCAGAAACAGAAGCAGGTAACTTAACACAAACATAACAGTCCTTTGCATCCATTACCTTGACATATTCACTCAAAAGCTTTGTGAATGTATTGCTTGAAAAGTCACCTATTGATTTATCTTGATGAATATTAGGCTGATGATCAATAACTTTTGCAGACGCACTATGTTTAGTTTGGCTAACCAGAGCTTTGCTTGTTATGTTACCTTTGTGTAATTCTCTATTCATTTCTAAAGGTATAATCACAGCTAGTATCAACCAGAGCAGAACTAAAATGAGCAGACATACCAGAGTCATCTTACAACATCTTTTAAAAACAGAACATTTTGAAGTGTTCTCCTTAACGTAAGGCATTTTTAGGTTAGTTTTAGCCTCAAAAATAAAAATAAATTTTAAAATTTATATACACCCCCCTTTTAAAATATATTTTTCTTTTATGACCCTAAACAAGATTTCTTCGACCTTATGTCATACATAAGTTTTCTTCAACTAAACAGTTTTTCTTCGACCTTGTGTCAACTAACAGGATTTCTTCAGCCTTTTGCCAATTTAATAATTTTATACTTCAATCATTGTCACTAATTTCTTGGATTTCGTTTTCTTCTTCACTACTATCATATATGTCAATAACAGGTGGAATTACTAAATAAGTCCACTCAGGAGACTTGTATTTCTGATTTGGTCTAATTATTCTCTTTCCTTTTCTCGATATCACTTCAATTTTTCTTCCAACTCCAACTTCTTTTCCTGGACTCTTTTGACTACTGATTTCTTCAACCTGTTCTATTGGCTTTTTGATCAATCTGACTCTCAATCTTCCACCAGGCCAGTAGTCTGCTTTTCTCACGTACTTCTTCTTTGGTTCAGAATTATTTGATTCTGACTTCCAAGTCCTTTTCTTTCCGTTTTCACTTCCACCCTCCACGTCACTTTCTTCAGTTTCGTAGTCTGAAATTTCAATTGACTCAGGAACTTCCCTATTCGGCAATTTCACTCCTTCAGGAACTTCACTTTGTCTTCCATCACTGGTACTCGGTAATTCGTTCTCCTCCTTTTCCTCAATTACCTCTAGCTTCCCAGATTTCGGATTTCTGTTCCTTACTTCAGAGCTTGTTCTCTGCCTTTCGATACTCTCCTGGTCTGAAACTTCTTTTGGTTCAGCTTCTTTGTCTTCAATAGAGACAACCGAATCCTCAGTTATCTTTCCTTTTAACAGATTCTCTTCACCTTCAGAATCTATTTCAATAATTTCTAAGTCTTTTCTTGTCAGATTTCCATTCACTGGCACAGTTTCCAGATGTCGACTTTCTTGTCGATCTTCAGAATCTGGAATTACTTCACCTTCTGTTCTGTCTTCTGCTTCAGAATCAGAATCATCTGTGGTATCACTTTCAACATCAGAACTCTCAGGAGTTGGTATTGGAATAGTATGACTTGGATGAATCCAGCGCTTCAATCCTCTACACTTTACAGCATTAGTAGTGATCAAGATTATCTGCCTAGGTTTCTGCCATCTAGGAGATAGACAATTCCTTCTCCGATGTACTTTCGTTCTGACCCAGTCTCCAGGTCTCAGATCATGTGTCAAAACTTTGTCATTTGATTGAGCTTCAGTTCCCACCTGATTAGACACAGAAGTTACCATATCAGATAACCTTTTACAGTAATCCAAAATTGCACTGTCATTTATGCTCAACAATTTACCTACAGGTACAAAAGCTTGCCTCATAACTCTTCCCATTATAATTTCATGAGGACTCAGACCTGTCTTTTTATCTGGTGTACTTCTTAATGACATCAAAACAAGTGGAAGAGCATCAGTCCACTTAACTCCTGTCTCAAGACACATTTTTCCAATTCTGTTTTTGATAGTTCCATTTATTTGTTCAACTACACCTGATGCCTCTGGTCTGTATGCACAGTGTATTTTCTGCTCAATACTCAAAGCTTCACAAATTAATTTCAACAGTTTGTTATCAAAATGGCTCCCTCCATCACTCTCAATAGTGACTGGAAAACCGTACCTTGGGATGATTTCTCTGAGCATTAGTTTTGCTACTGTAATTGAATCACAATGTCGTGTAGGGAAAGCCTCTACCCATCTTGAGAATAAGCATACAATTACAAGTACATATTTCAAACAGTTGTGTAAGGGCATTTCAATGAAATCTATTTGTAATCTGGTAAAGGGACCACCCTCTCGACCAATTATTCCTGTCCCCACCACTGATTTTCTGTTTGGATTCATTTGTTGGCATGACAAACACCTTTGACAAAAAGATTCTGCAATGGTTCTAAATTTGGTATTAAACCATGTTTCTCTAAAAAGTCTGACCATAGAATCTCTTCCTAAATGTGCAGGACCATGATACAATCTGGCCATGTCAGCAATCAAGCAATTTGGTAAGACTATTCTGCCATCTTTGTAAACCCACACTCCATCTTCTTCACGTGGTCTACAATCTGATCTTAACCATAGGTCTTTTTCTTCATCATCTGCTTCGTTTTGTAAATCTCTAATCTCCTGCCATGTTTCTACAACAGTTGTTAGCATTAATGAATTTGAATCAGTTTCTGTACTCCTATTCCGATTGTAAGAATAATTTTTCCTTGCGCAGTACTTTGCTGTTTCGTCTGCGAAGGCATTTCCCTTGGAAATATAATCAGTTCCTCTAGTGTGCGCTGCACACTTGACAATGGCAATTTCTTTTGGCAATTGTATTGCTTCAATTAGTCTTCTAATGAAAACTGCATTTTTAATTGGCGATCCTGTTGATGTCATGTATCCTCTCTGTGACCAGAGTTGTCCATAATCATGCACAACTCCATATCCATACTGACTATCAGTAATGATGGTGACTCTAATATCTTTTGATATTTCACATGCACGAATTAAAGCAATCAATTCAGCCACTTGTGCTGAACGAACTCCTTCAAGACATGATGCTTCTTTAATATCTTCGACTGTACAAACTGAGTATGAAGCTCTCAAGACACCTCCTTCGGATCTTAAGCATGAGCCATCTACAAAGTAGACAAAATCCGATTCAGACAAAGGTCTGTCTTTGATGTCTTTTCTTGGTTTTGTGCAGAATTCCATGACATCTAAACATTCATGTTCAGTTTCGATATCATCAACAATTTCAGAATCAGGCAGTAATGTAGAAGGATTCAGATTCAAACATCTTGAAATCGAAACATTATCTGCTCCCAGTATGATTTTCTCATACTTTGTCAATCTGCTACTTGTTAAATGTTGAGTCTTACCCCTTGTCAGTAATATTTCAACTGAATGAGGCACAAAAACTTTCACAGGAAATCCCATAATGATTCCTTCACTTTGTTCAAGACTGATACTTGTAGCTGCAACTGCTTTTAAACAACCTGGTAATGCTTTCGCAATTGGATCAAGAACTGCAGAGAAGTATGCAATAGGTTTCTTTAGATTTCCATGTCTCTGTATTAATACAGATAATGCACATCCTTCTCTCTCACTGCAATACAGTTCAAAATCTTTCTCATAATTTGGCATACCCAAAGCAGGAGCTTGGCATAAGCTCTTTTTCAGGTTCTCAAAACATTCCATCTCAGCATCATTGAGAATAATTGGATCTTTTACATCCGATTTGGTCAGTCTTTGTAGTGGTTTTGCAATTACTGAAAATCCACTTATCCATTGTCGACAGTAACCTACCATTCCCAAGAACATTCTGACCTGTCTTTGTGTTCTTGGCGGTAACATTGCTTGAATCATTTTTATTCTCTCTATTGTTACTTGTCTTTTTCCTTTTGCAATCCTATGACCAAGATATTTTACTTCTTGTTTGCAAAACTGTAGTTTCGCTGGGGACACTTTATGTCCTTCTTCTGCAAGGCGATTTAACAGAATTATTGTATCTGTTACACAATTTTCTCTTGTCTTTGCAGCTATTAACAAATCATCAATATACTGCACCAGCGTAGATCTACCTGGTAAGTCTAAATCTTCTAATGATCTTTTTAACAATTCATTAAAGATTGAAGGACTTTCTGTATAGCCCTGAGGGATTCTTGTCCATCCAAGGGTCTTACCTTGGAATCTGAAAGCAAAGATTTCATAGCTGTCTGGGTGTAAGGGAACAGTAAAGAATGCATTGCAAAGGTCAATGACTGTATACCATTCAGCATCATGTGGAATCTGAAAAAGAATTACTGCTGGATTTGGAACCACAGGACAGCATGGAATGACAATTTGATTAACCTTTCTCAAATCTTGTACGATCCTAAATGTTCCGTTAGACTTTTTAACTCCCATAATTGGTGAATTACAAGAGCTACTCTTCATTTCCTTTAATACACCTTGCTTGATTAATTTTTCAATTACAGGTGTAACACCTTCAATTGTCTCTGTTTTCATTTTATACTGTGGAGTGTTTGGAAATTCCATTCCCTGTTTCAATGCAATTTTAACAGGATCTACGTTTTTCATCAGACCCATCTCATTCCCAGTAAAATCCCATATTTCAGATTTCACTGTTTCCCTTAGCTCTTCAGGTAAATCCTTTTCTTCAAATGCAGGAAACAATTTTGTTTCCTCTGCTTCCATCATCATCATTGTCATTCTGTACAAACCATCTTCTTCCATTGTTTGTAACTCAACTCCTTCAGGAGAACAATATATTCTGCAATTCATTTTACATAGGATGTCTCTACCTAATAGATTTACTGGACTACTATTACAAACCACAAATCTGTGTTTGTCTCTGTAATTTCCAATTTCAACTGGTACTGGATCAGTTAAGTCTGTTTTAATTTGCTGATTACTTACTCCCACAACTTGGATGGTATCCCCAGAGAGAGGTAGGTTTTCGATTTCCACTGATCTAACAGTAGAACGGGTAGCACCAGTGTCCACTAGAAAAGTGATGTCTACATCATTAACTTTCCCGTTTACATAAGGACCAGACTGGTCAACCTCAAGAGTGGCTCCAACAACACACTCTTCCTCCTCTCTCGGGCACCGTCAGCAATAATCATCAGAATCACTGTCTTGGCTTTCTGTTAATAAAAATTGTTGTGAAGCATTTTGCATTTGAACCCTTTGCTGCTTTTGCTGTTTTTGTGGTTTTATTACCTGTTCACATCCCTGAAATCCCACGTTTGGATTATATTTTTGAACTCCCCCACAATTCGGAAAAGGTGGTTGTGGTAACTGGTCTTGACGATTATTCACCTGTTGTTGTTGCTGTTGTTGTAACTGTCGCTGAATATTAAATTCATTTAACCCCTGTTGCATCTGTAGCTGTTGCTGCAGGTTAACACCATTCTGCATCTGTGGATTCAATAAGGGATTCTTTAAGTTTTTAGGAGGATGAGGACACTCGTCCCTCCAATGTCCAATTTCGCCACAATTAAAACAAGGTAATCTTTGTTTCAGTTCTTCTATCTTTGGGCTAAATTTCTTTGGGAAATTATTACCTTTAAACTTTCCTTGTATCTGGTTTGTATTTCCAGTTTGAACAAAATTAGTGTTCTTATTTCCCATGCTGGCAATCTGTTGCTCAGCCACCTTTACCTGAGCCCACATGGCTTTCTCCTTCAGCTTCTTCTGTTTTACTTCTAATTCATCGCTACAATATTTTGCTTTTCTCAGAATATCATCTATAGATAGTGCTTGCCATCCGACAATACTAGTTCTGATCATTTCTCCAATTTCAGGTTTTAGTCCATAAACAAATCTATAGATAAAATGACTCATGTCTTTTTCATCTAATTTTTCATAACCACTGTATTGTTTAAAGATTAACAATAGTCTTTCATAAAAAGAATGAACTGATTCTTTTGTTTCCTGTTCTGTTCTTTCTATTTTAACCCAGTCAACTTCTTTGGGTGGAATTTTGTTTTTCATCCAAACAATTACTTTCTCATAAAAATCCATTACAAGTGGATTTGGGGCACCTGTTTCTTTGATTCGTTCAGGTTCTGCTTTTGGCCAACTAATCGATATTTTGCATTCTGTCCAAAGATCAGATGGAACAACAATGTCAAAAAATCCATCTAAATCAATCCACAGAACTTTTGACACTTTGATAAATCTATCGACTTGCCTGTACCACTCAACTGGCTTCTCCCTCAATTTTGGAAAGTCATTTGTGAACAACAGAATGTCTTGTCTCGACCATGGGACATGAACATATCCTCCACCTGCAACTTCTCTCATTGGAAATTGTTTTGACAATTTTTCCAATCTCTCATCTTCCTTCTTTTTGGTCCATTTCACTCTCCATTTGTTCAGTTCTCCTAGCTTTTTGATATAGACAATCAAATCTTTGATGTGAACTATTCTTCCCATTGAGTTCAAACTCTCAATGTCACTTTCTGAAAAATCTAATCTGTAATGCTTTGCAAAATTCTTTTGTTTACTTACATCGATTTCAAGTTCTGCAGCTAGATCCTCTAATTGATCATATTTATTTTTCGTTTTCCACTGGATGCTTTTGCAGATGAACAGTAGTTCATCATCTCGATAGTAATTTAAACTATCTGGACCAATTGTTCCAATTATTAACTCTTCTATATTTGCTTTTAATTTGGCCACATCAAGTTTTGGTGTGGTTACCCTGACTTCAGGACTTCCTACATCTGACATAGCACCCATTGGTGTTTTTGGAGATAAATCCTCATTAAAGGTTAAATCAGGCATTCTCGATCTAGAAGTGTTTAATTCAGTCAAGTCTGAATAAAATTTTTCAGTAGCTTTTTGAGTTTCTGTATTTAAAGGAATAGTTAATCCATTTTTGTTTGTATCTCTTTGATCAAATACAGGCTGTACAGGACCTATTGTTACTGGAACAGTGACAGCTTCCATGCCTTTTGTCATTCTTTTAATTAATTCTTCTTTAGACCTTAAATATTCATTATAATCAACATCCTCAACATTTCTTGTCTCTCTTGCATAATCTTTTGGAGGTTCCCTTGCTCTTGGAGTCATTGAAAAATGTCTACCTTCGTTTCGAGCATTCTCAAATTCTGATCTTCTAGGAGTTTCAGTAATTTCACTATTATTTGGATAAAGTTTAGGAGCTTCACTAATTGGAGGTGCACTTGGTGAAGTTTCAGTAGAAACCACCGGAGTAGACCATGATCTAGGAGGTCTCAAAGGCTGATTAGGCTGTTTATTTCTAGCAGTTGTATATATTTCTTCCATAACTGCATCCTCTGATTCACTTTCCATAGATTTCCCTGTAGGAGAACCCATTACCATTTCATGAATTAAATACAATCCTTCACTCATGTTTCCCTGTCTCCACATTCGCAATCTATCTTCATGAGTTTCTCTTTTCCATGATGGATTTTTAGAAGGTCTTTTAATTCCACTAGCTTCTCTTTGTAACTGATACATCTCGTCTTCCCACTCAACTAAAGCTTCAAATTGAGTTGGTCTCGGTTTTGGAACAAGAGCATTCATTTTCTCTCGTAAATTTCTTAAAACCCTTACATTAAATGAACCATCATCAGGCCAAGCTAAAACACCATCGTTTTTAGTATAGCGTTTCCAACTGTCGAACCATAAGACAGTATGATATCCGTATTCACCTTCCATGTACGCTGCAGGTGTTTTATACTTATGAAGTAGTTTACCACCTCGCGTTTCGATTTTCTTGTCAGGTGAAAATAAATTCTTAAATTTCTGAAATAATGTTGTCTTTTTCTCAACATGTTTAAAATGATAACTCATTTTCAAAAGTAAAATTTAATTCACAAAATCGTTCGTAAAATATTTCCGGGATGTTCCGCAAAACAACCAATCCGTGCGCGAAACACACTAACAAGCCAATGGCAGTTGAGCTACGTCAGTTTCCTGCTCAACCAATAAATTTGGAGAATTTTCGAAGGACCAATCAGCTCACAGGCCGTCAGAGACTCAGGAGCCAATCGGAATACAGCTTGTGACGTAGGTCACCCAATCCCAGCGCGGCTCTGTGACGTACACAGCAGCTGCGGTTTCTCGCTTCTCACTCCTGGCGCTTACCCCTCCTTCACAAAATCTTTTCACAGCGCCATTTTAAGAACACTTTTCAGTGTAAATTAATTCTTAACAATGACTATAAAGACAACATCTGTTCGTTTCACTAATTAGGATAGTTTACATACATTCAAGTATCCACACTTCGGAATAGACGGCGCTATTCACACTAAGGATAATATTCAATTGTCAGTAGAGTAACCTTACCCCACCCTTCTAACACGTATAATTATGAACTCGCTTTGCTCTGAACCCACCGCGAAGTGAAAGTTCTAAGAGTTCCACTTGAACATAAAATACAATTCAAACTCGCACTTTTACACGGAAAATTCCCTAATTTCAGACACACATGAAATCCGTACAGGACTTTCACCTGTTTATAGAATTCATGCACCGTTAGCAAAATAACGACGTTATCCGTACAGGGCTCTCACCTGTTTATAGATATGAAACATGTACCCGTACAGGACTCTAACCTGTTTATAGATAATCATGCACCGACGTTAATTTTACCCTTCACTCAAGCTTGGATATAACTAATACTCTCATCACAGTGAGTTTTATGGAAGGCGCTTTGTCCCTATTCTCATGCTGCTTTAATTTCTTAGAAAACCCTCACTATACAAGATTCAGACCTAGCCCTAAAACTGTGCTGCTCGGCGACAACACTATGGTACACGGCGATACCTCTTGTGATACTCGGCGATATCACTACAAACTGAACAGATGGCTTGCGTGACTAATTTCTCGCCACACAATCTATACCGGTATAGCTTACAGATAGGCACAAAAAACGAACTTAACAAGTGTTAAAACATCGATCCTATTTCCATACCATGACGCAACCCTTAGCAACCAACATGTTACCTTGGTTACCCCTTAGCAACCATCCATTTCTGCTACCAGAGAATTGATCCAGCGGGCTATAGAAAATATATCATAAACTACGCTACCCAACTTCATAACCTATATACAAAACTCTATACTAAATATGGACCCATTTATGAACCAGATATATTTTGGGCCTACTGAATCAGGTGGTCAGAATAAATCTATATACACATTATCTACACACTATATACATAATTATACATTTGCAGAAAGAATATTGTCATTAGAATAAAACCCAATCATTTAAACGACCACCATAGGTGACGTGATCTAGCTAATGGTAACCTACACTTCTGAATAACCAAGACCAGCTTGTTTGTCAAAAGTAAGATTTTATTTTCTAAATTATGGTATATAAGTTGAAAGTTTTATAAATGAAATTTATTTGCAATATAGCAAGCATGATGGTAAGAAATATGAGAAAAATACAATTTAAGCAATTGAATCAATTTTAAAGAAATTATATAAAGTTTAGCATTTCTAAAACCTATTTCCCTAACTGAGCTAAATAGACAGAAATTAAAGTAAAGATCTTTGAGGATTCTTACGTGCTCCACGCAAAGTCCAGCAGCACTTCACCCTCATCGGAAAGTCAGAAAGCAGCAGCCAGCCCAACCCTAAGGGCATGACTTTTTATACCTTTCTACGCTAACTAAACTAGCAAAGGAAAGTTTTCAGAAATCTTCGACGTCCCATTGGCTGAGAGTGACAAGTGACATGTCACCCGATTCTTAAAAAGTTCCACAAAATCATGTCTTACAAAGACCATTGTCTCTTCCACGTGAAGCCAGAAGCTTCCTGCGATTGCAACTTTGTATTTAGTCATCTTCGCAGCTTCCATAGCCTTTCAGTACAACTTCCGCGGATGCCAAGTTAAGGGCTGACAAAAAGTTCACTTTCGACCTTGGCCATGTCCGACAGAATGATGTCAGCTCATCAGTTTTTGCTTTGTGAATGCAGCCTCAATAAACGTTTTAATTCAGAATGGACGTCTCGTGACTTTCTGCAGAATTATGGATCAGCTCTTTTCTGCGGCTCAAATAACTAGGCCCAAAAACAGGCAACTTATGTTTTCTAGTATAAAACAAACACAAGAAAAGTATTAATGTAAGAAATAAAGTATATTCTGTATCCACCCCATGGTTTACTAATTAGTTCACCCACCCGATTAATCAAAATGTTACCTAGCCAATGCAAACAAATAAAGCAGCGTTTATATTTACCAGTCTCCGTTTTTCTATGAGACCCAAATGCACCTAGAATAGTAGAAATGACATCATACAGACAAGGAAAAGCAAAACAAGCACATGCTTATTTTAAGTTTGCAGCAGTTAGTAATGACGAAAACGAAAACAATAATTATTTTATTATTTTGCACGAACAAAAAGATGCAACAAATATGCACGTTTATGAACACACATGTTAATCCCCCCACGTGTAAAGTTTAATCTAAGTTGTATTAGTACGACATATCACAAATCATTAATAATTTTATTCATGTTATGGAAATGTGACTTTGCGAGTTTAAACAAAATGTTGTTTTCTATCTCGCTCCATCACCACCTCCTTGGCTGGAGAATGAAGCCAGGCCATACTTCCGGCCACATTTTAGTAGAAAGAAGGGCAGTTTCCGTGAGGTGTGCTTCTTGAAAGCCGCGCGCAGGACATTCCAAAGGCGCACTGTCCTCTTCCCGCCTCTCCAGGCATCAAACGAGGGATGAGTGATCATAAGATGCCTCTAACAAGCAGCACGTTGTCGCTCTTCATGCCTGGAGTGGGTTTGAAGAGGCAGACAATGGAGATGCTTCAGGTGACAGCCGGTCTTTCACCCGCCAACCGCCCTCCCTGGGGCTGGAATGGAATTGGGAGAGGCCCACAACAAACATACAGCATCATTAAGGGCCGGAATCCCTGCTGACCACTTTGCTGGGGCGAGGGCCTAGCAGCTGAGGCCCACAGGGATTACTCTCAAGAAGTACTCGAAAATGCTTCTGTAAATACGTGCTCAGTGCAACGGCAGCCTCCCTAGGCAGGTGGAACTCTGTGCTGCTACGAAGTAACAGCTACAGAGAATGTGTAAGTGTGCACTCGCATGGCGGCACCATTATTTGGCGCGTACTACGAATTTCTTTTGCTTGAAAATGATCTTTGTTGTTATTTACTTCAGATCATGTGGAAGCAGCTTAATGTATAACCAATCAGCACATCAGTGGCATTCAGTTCCCTTTGCTCACCTCTGGAAGGGCCAGTGCTAGATGGTGAGATGACAGTTCAGAGTTTTCACCCATTAATAGTCGAAAACTAAAATGAAAGCACAAAGGCTCATGGGCGATTAACTAAAAAATAACATTATAATGCTGGGCAAACCATACCAATTCAAGCTGGTCTTGATTCCACCTCATGCCTCTTTCTAATACCACCATACACTTGCCGCCATTTCATCTCTCTTTCACACTTCTTATTTGGTAAACGTTTTCCTGTCTTTATCTTCTACCTTTGACCCATTTCTGTCTTTCTTTCTCTTGCACTATGGTCAAAGTCTAATGATGGGAAATAGGTCCTGGTCCCCAAAAATGATTACCAGTGACCACCACCTGCATAAACTAAGGATTAATGAGAAGGGACAATCAGGCAAAAATGTACACCACACCAAGTTGTGAACAATGAGACTGCAGGTTTGTCCGAATCCTTTTATGCTGATTTTCACAATAATCATTCACAATTTTAGGTGACACATTTTGGTAATGTGGAGTTTAAAATGGACAAGCCAATTAAGTCAATAGCTTTGTCCCGCTATTTAAAACAGGCAAGGCTCCAACTCGACCCGGCAACCTTGGATCAAGGTCACATGACAAAGACCCAGAACTCCTGACCAATCCCAGGAGCTAAGACAATCGGACCGTGTGAGAAAGATTCTTGGGTCTAGGGCTGAAGATGATGCCACATGTGTTTGTTGTGTTGATTTCCTGATTCTATGAGAGAGACTGAATGGGTGAGTTATAGCATTTACCGGCAAAGTCTTATAATGCTGATAGCTTCCAAATGGCTATAATAGAAAGCAAAAGCCATTTCAATGTTACAGCACGTTGAATGTCATTTTTCACAGAGAATACATTGCTGTACAATTGCCAGGTTAGATTTTTCTGACAAAAATCTGCAGCAGAGAAAATTCTTTTTTCTCACTATTTTTGGATGCCAAACCTGGAGTGTGGCTGAAAAATCCAGATTTGATGCATGAAATGTGGATAGGAGTTTCAATTGAAAGTGCATACATTTCTCTCCCAGAGAAACGAAAGAGTCCAATTTCTGACATTTGTTAGCACCTAAAGAGACTAGGCCAATCTTTTTCAAAGTAGGCTTTTTTTTTAAAGAAAAGGCAGAGACTACGAATGTAAGTATTGCCCTTCTTATCTGGTGTATTTTAAGAATGTGTACACAACATAGCTGTTTGCCAAAAGATCGTTTATATAAAATTGGTGGGTGCCTAGAGGCAATTGAAAACAACTCAGAATTTTGTCTGAACTCCCCAATAGGCTTTATATATCTCCAGCTGGCACTGTTGTGCTATTCAGGAGGCATTAAATGCAGGTAAGATCTTACACACCACAAGTGGAAATTCATTTTGAACCATTGTGAGGCCAGGAGTCTGCAGTCCCATTTCCGTGCTTCCTGCTGTGAAAACATCAATACTTAAAAAGTGCCTATGGAATATTTCCTACTGGCAAAATTAGAAGAAAGATCAATTTACCTGGCCTTATATTGTAATTAAATTCACACAATTCAGGTGGCTGGCAACGGTGAAAGGAAAATGATTGCATACAATTGAATCTTAAGTACGGGAATCTCCTTCCCCTAGTTTCACTGATGCCTTATCACTGCAAAAGGAGGTCCAAATAAATGATTGATCTCAAGTTTGGGAACCTGTTCTGAAGAAGGCGCTACTTAATTAAGGAATATGCTGGTGCCCGAAACATAACCCACAAGCAGGAGAATGTGAATGCCCCTTTTACTGTGTATTATTCAGGAATCAAATCACTGAAGTGCCACTGCTTCGCACCTTCTGGGTCCTTACACCACTGTTACGACTCTTCTACTAGACGCAGCGGTCATACCTCACTTATGTCTCATGAACATTCTGAAGTGATGCCATGGATCCATTTGAAAACCATGTATATGCTTTTAAGATTTGTCTGTCTTTTGCTGACAAAAGTCGCTTTTAAAGTGCTACGGCATCTAATTTATAAAAGGCTATTGTTTAGAACCTCCAAGGCTTCTACGTGAGCAGTGCTTGTTTGCAGTTTGCATTTCTGCAGCTTCTCCATGTGCCTTGATTTAGGGGTCTAGGGCCACATGTAAGATGGAAACATTTTGCGAGTTTCTATTTGCGACGTTTTGCAACACACAATTAGGAAGTCACAAAAAGCGAAGTATCAATGTGAATGAATGAATGAATGAATTTTATTTTGTTTGGTTACTAAAAACCATTACATACAATCAGAATACAAAAGTGACAACATTACAACAGTTAAAAACCAAGAAAATTAGTTCAGTTTATCTATTTGCTCCATAGGTGCTAAACGAGCTGGGGAAAAGGATCATTGACCGGCAGGTGACTCTGGAGACCGGCTTGTGGCAGCCATCAGCTTTGCCCGTGCTTGAGAGATAAACTTTCCAAAGGCCGCCATGTGCTTTAGTGTGGACAGTGTATAAAGATGAGTAATCCCCTCCTCTGCAGTGCGTGACCCTGATTGTCTTAGTAATGGCCTAAGGTAAAGACTACGGGCCGGGCGGAGGGCCGGGCAACAGAAGAGGAGATGGGTCAGAGACTCGCGTTTGTACCTGCAGAGCCTGCATTCCCGGACTCCTGAGCTGGCCTTACCGCAGGCATATAGTTCTATGAGGGGCAGTGGATGTAGTCTGTAGGTCAAAATCTTATTAAGGGCAACACGGCCCACAGCCTGCGTGAGGTGATGTTTGGAAGTTGCTGGGTTTGCGGGAAACACAGGGTCTTATGCAAGTCTTTTCTTCTCAGAGACTCCAGGTCCAGTTCCCGTGACCGAGCCCGCACTTGTTTTTTAATCGCGTTCTTGATGGCAAAGAAATTGACATGTTCAGGGTTCCATGTGAAGTATCAATGTGCCCAGACACATTTAGAAATTCCCAATGGGGTCGCAATTGATCTGCCTCATCAAAATTCATGAGGCAGATCGCAATTTGCGAACCATTGATAATAGCCTGTTTTCACAGGGATGATGACCTGCTGTGGTTAGAAGATCACCATATGTGTGATTGCTTTTTAATAAAGCATTTTTTTTAATGTAGGCCATTTTCCTTAAAGGAAAATAGGATGCATTTAAAAAAGAAAAATGAAAAGTTTCCTTTGCATTTTTTAAGCGTAGTCACTGTACTCTTCAAAAATTGTGATGCACACATTCAGAAAGGGGCAGGAGTCCCTAGGGGAGACCTTCTTGTTTGCAAATGGGTTACCACCTTCTTCACAGCGTAGGTAAAATCTGAATGTTTTGCAACTGCATTCCCGTCGCAAAACATTCATACATTCCCCTGTAACTCACTTTTAGGAAGGGACTCCCTCAACAAGCCCCTTCCTAATACCGACTCGCAAACCCTATTTTCATCCGCGGTCGGTAGGGGAGTACCTGCCGGGGCAGTGATGAGGGGGAGGGGCAGGGTGGGGGTTAGTAATGTATGGATAATGGATGTTTGCAGGTAAGTAAACATATAAATAAATCAAACGGATTTCGTTGCGTGCACTGCATCCCCAAATGCAATGCAGTGCACACAACGAAATTCGTTTTATTTATTTATATGTTTACGTACCTGCAAACATCCATTATCCATACATTACTAACCCCCACCCTGCCCCTCCCCCTCCCCACATCACCGCCCCGGCAGGTACTCCCTTACCGACCGCGGCTGCCTATTTTGCAAAATAGGGTTAGTACATGTGAAAAGGCTCTTTAGCTGTCGCAAACACACTTATTCTCCATTTGCGACTGCTAAAACGGGTTGTACATGTGGCCAAAGTCTCTTGCATGGGTAGGTCTGGTCTTAAAGAGAGCACCCACAAAAATGCAGTGATTCCATGGCTGTCTTTTAAAAATATTGCATTTTGAATGCACGAGGCCCTTTATTCTTAATCCCAAAGAGAATTTGCACTTTGTCAAAAAACAATGTTCGGCAATAGATGTTCTACAATTAAAAATTGCAAATACAAGTAGGAAGCGCAAAAAAAAACCTAGGAGGCCATTGCACACACGAATATTTGATGTCTGGCTCTGAAGGGAATTACTACGGGTGTCGAACAGTTACATAAAGAGTAGTTTGGGGATCCGAGGAATGCTAATGACAGATGATCCCACCCCATTAGCGCTTTGAAAAGCGGTTTCCATGACAGCCGCTGGCCCCGCGCCTGCTGGACAAGAGGAGCGCGCGTTTGTAGCTTTTGGAGGGCTCAAGTGAGGCGTCCAGCGCTACTCGATGGAGCTCAGAGCAGACGAGTAATTGCATGTCCACTTGCCGAGGCAGAGACACCTGCTGTACCTGAACCCATCTCAGAAGCGTTCGGTAAATCCTGAAGTTTTACTGTAATTATAGCTCTGGTCTTCGTTTTAAAGAGCGCTAAGTATGCTATCAGTCACCCCTCCGAGCGCCCTACTGAGAGGAAAAGTGGAAGAAATCGGAAACGTGAATCTGACAGTGACTAATTAACAAGAAAGGGGCGACGATAGTAATGATACTGTATTTCTACCGATGAAAGATGAAAAGCCGAGTGGAACTCAAAGTATCGGGACTTTGGAACTTCAGTCTGAATCTAGAACGTGCATTTTAACCTAAATCTATAGCAATAACCCACCGAGCTATGTTAACAGTTAACATAGTGGAGATGGGTGGTAACGGTATGCAACGATGATACTAACATCCCTTCTTTCTAATCCAATTCTTTCACAGAGCAAACATGCACCAAGAGGCGCTGCGAAGATCACTAATTAACATACTAAAGCCAGGAATTACTAGGAGTTAAAATGGAGTTAATATACAACAAAACTGAATGAGAAACTAGGCACATATCATACAGGCTGCGTAAAAGAACACTAATGCGAGAGAGAGAGGGAAAAATGTACATAAATAATCGATAAGATGTAAAATGGCTTAGATCTCCAAGGATAGAAACAAAAGACAAACGTCTGTCCAAAAACTATGTTAATAAATGTATATTTTTACAATATAAATTAAATAGAAGCAATGTGAACATATAATTCTTTTGAAGTGCTCATATATCTATATACGTATATATGTATGTGTGTATGTTATGTATATATAAATATATATATATATATATATATATATATATATATATATATATATATATATATATATATATATATATATATATGTGTATCTCCACGCTCCATATCGCACCATGACAACAGTGCACTCAATGGCGGGTGCCGCGTTGACGGTGGTGAACCGTACACAATATTTTCACTTCAGAACCCCCCTCTCCCGGCCGGGAAGGAAGGAAACGGCACTCGCGGGGTGGTTTATCCAAAGATTCAATTTATTTCAAAACTTCGCACAGGCGTTTTGGGAAACCCCTTTGTTAATGTGTTCACCGCAGTGAAACACGGAAGCTTACTTTAAAGGGACCCAGCACGCGACTCGATAAGGGGAATGGAGGTAGGACTGCTCACCAGCATTACCCCAGTGAGCCCCATCTTACAGAGTGCAAAAACGTCATACATTAGCAATTTTTAATACATACAAATTGAAATATCATTACTTTAAAAACCATGGATGACATTAAATTGATAAACATAATTGTTGCAGCAAGGGTCCACAATTCATATGGACCTTCACTAAGCTGATATTGCACAACCTGTGTAAAGATAATAAATCTTGCCGTGGCTTGATTCCAGTGGCATGGAGAGCACGGGACTCACGTCTGAGCATACCCGCCCCACTCGGGGTGACAAATGCAAAAACAACAGTTGATGGACAGAATGCAGAACAACGCCACACATTCACCCCAGTACAGAGATCTGGGCCTAAATCCATCGTTTTTTTTGCTCACCATGCCATTCCAGTTTGAACCCAGCCATATGCAAATCAGTCTTGACCCTGGGCCCCATGGGAACAGTCCAGCCTGAACTGCCAAGCCAGGTTCTCCCTGGACTGGAAACAAGCATCCTAGGACCGGTTTCGGGCTTTCAGCCCTCATCAGCCAGGATAGCTTGATTCCAGTGGCATGGAGAGCACGGGACTCACGTCTGAGCATACCCGTCCCACTCGGGGTGACAAATGCAAAAACAACAGTTGATGGACAGAATGCAGAACAATGCCATACATTCACCCCAGTACAGAGATCTGGGCCTAAATCCATCGTTTTTTTGCTCACCATGTCATTCCAGTTTGAATTCAGCCATATGCAAATCAGTCTTGACCCTGTGCCCCATGGGAACAGTCCAGCCTGAACCTCCAAGCCAGGTTCTCCCTGGACTGGAAACAAGCATCCTAGGACCAGTTTCGGGCTTTCCGGTCCAGGGAAGACATGGCTTGGCAGTTCGGTCTGGACTGTTCCCATTAGGCACAGGGTCAAGACTGATTTGCGTATGGCCATGTCTGAACTGGGGTGGCTTGGTGAGCAAAATAACAATGGATTAAACCCAGATCTGTGACTGGGGGTGAATGTTTTGCAATTGTGCAAAATTCCGTCCATCATCTTGTGTGTTTTGCTGTTCACCCTATGTGGGAAGGGTATGCCCAGACGTGGGTCCCGTGCTCACTAAGCCACTGGAGTCAAGCTATCCTGGCTGAAGACGGCTGATAGCCAGAAACCAGTCCTAGGATGCTTGATTCCGGTCCAGGGAAGACATGGCTTGGCAGTTCGGTCTGGACTGTTCCCATGAGGCACAGGGTCAAGACTGATTTGCACATGGCCATGTCTGAACTGGGGTGGCTTGGTGAGCAAAATAACAATGGATTAAACCCAGATTTGTGACTGGGGGTGAATGTTTTGCCATTGTGCAACATTCCGTCCATCATCTTGTGTGTTTTGCTGTTAACCCTATGTGGGAAGGGTATGCCCAGACGTGGGTCCCGCGCTCACTAAGCCACTGGAGTCAAGCTATCATGGCTGAAGACAGCTGATAGCCAGAAACCGGTCCTAGGATACTTGATTCCGGTCCAGGGAAGACATGGCTTGGCAGTTCGGGCTGGACTGTTCCCATGAGGCACAGGGTCAAGACTGATTTGCATATGGCCATGTCTGAACTGGGGTGGCTTGGTGAGCAAAATAACGATGGATTAAACCCAGATCTGTGACTGGGGGTGAATGTTTTGCCATTGTGCAACATTCCGTCCATCATCTTGTGTGTTTTGTTTTTATGTTACTTACCCCTAACATTAGTCTGGAAGTGTATGGAAGGTTGAAGATAGACATCATAGGCTACACTGTGAAGGTAATAAACTTCAAAGGAAGAGAGACAGCAGGGAAAATATATGTGTCCAAGAGGGTATACAATTTGTTAGGTTGGAGGCATCAAAGCGATTTAGGAATTGTGTTGGACCCTAAGTCTCCTAATCAGGTCATGATGGTAGCCACCATCAGGGAAAACATTGACTTGATGAGAGAATTTCCTATGGTATTCAAGGATCAATTAGGTCTTCTCAAAGGTTTTGAGCACTAAATCATCTTAAAGAAAATGCAAAGCGAGTGATGCACAAGGCAAGGAAGATGCCAAATGTTATGATTAAGCCCTGCAGGAGGAATTGAAAACGTTTTTGCAAATTGAAGCCACTGAGGAAATAAAGTCCTTGGAGTGGTTAACTCCAGTAGTACTTGCGCCAAAAGACAATGGGGCCAAGATTCGGGTGTGAGTGGATCTCAGAGACAGGGGTGTGGAATTTATTAAAATATCTACTTGTCCATGGGGCAGGTTGCTTCATAAATCTACTTGTCCTGTAACAAAATCCACTTGTCCCTTTGGTGCCATGTTGTTCGGTGACAAATTATGGCCGCAATCTCATTATATAAGAGCTCTTATATAGCCTCTTGGATTATGCCAGGGCTCATACCATAGTAGTGTTTGAATACTAGCAATCCCTTTATATTGCCACGTTTCGGCAGATCTACATACTGGGACTGAAGGTAGTGGTAAGCAATAGTTCCAGGGTTGGAATGCCCTGTTGAGTCTGTGCAAACCTACTAACTTGCATGTTTTAAGGGTGTTCAGCAACTCTTCTCTAATATTTCCCCATACTGAGAAATGTTGGAAATTTAATCCTGATAACGGCAAGCGTAAACCTTCTTCCAGAGTTGGGGAAACAGTGGTTGGAGGAAAAATGAACTTGCAAACAATCAGGTTTTCGCATGAGCAAATCTACACATGCATATTTGCTCATGCTAAAATTCAGTTCACAAATATTTTCTAGGAGTACAATTACTTGCCCTACTACTGTAAATTCTTGTGAATTTACAAAAGCCATATAGCTGCACTTATTTCAAGGACATATAACAAGGGTGCACTTTTGAGACTTTCTTTAATAATTGGGCAACTAATTTGGTCTGGCGTTAACCATAACCTTTTGTGTTTATTAAAATTGTCTCTCTCTGTATCGGCTGGCTTCACTGTGAGTGACCGTATTCTGCACCTTTCACAAGGAGCATATCGGCACACAAAGTAGTTTTGTTCAGAGCCAATAACTAATGTGGCAATGCGTGCTTTTTTGAGTCCAAAAACTATTTTGGTTTTGCCAATGTTTGTTATAATGGTGAGGGCCCGGCAGATCTCAAATCAGTAAGGTTTTATAAAAACCATGCCAAAACAAGTCACGCATTGACAAAACTAAAAAGCTGACCACCAATTTCAGACCTACTGGCTTTGCCAATGCTTGTTTATTTTTATGTTTCCCATAACCTTATTGAAACTGGTTAAACTGATTTTCCAAAAGGAATATTTTTGGTAAATACTAGCATGCATCAAAACATTTTACTAAATGATGCTGCAAATAGATGGTACCTGAAAATGTACAGTAGTTTAGCAAAATGTTTTTTTTCCGTACTTTCATTTTTTAGGAACATTGTATATTGAAAGCAAATGATCATTAATCTTGCTTTCAAGCTTCTGCAAATATTGGCATCTAATCAGAGAACATTTTGGCAGCATTATGCATAGCCTCATATTGCTAAACTTTGAAACCATGTGTACACACTTCTATACTGGAGCCACTGTCAGTATTGCAGTCAGAATTTACATTTACTTACACCACTGCCTAATAATAAAGGCTTTAAATTAATGAACCATAAATACAAGTTTGGACAGCATTAACAAATACACACAAAAATTAACTTAACTGCACGCATTGCCCTTCCCTGACCCTTAATGTGGTACTACAAACTGGCAGCCAAAGGGTTTGTGCTTCAGGGGGTTGGGCCTACTTGTCCCAAGGACAAAATACAAAGTAAAACTTGTTGCCCTTGACCCCAAACAGTATGTCCTGGGCGTCGGGCTATAGGAATTCCACATCCCTGCAGAGATCTTAATCAATGCATCTGGGTGGATCGCAAACCACTACCAAACATCACGGAGGCTCTCACCACTCTTAAAAGGACTACGGTGTTTAGCGTGTTGGATTACTGTGCCTCTTACCACCAGGTTATATTGCATGAGCACTAGAGGCCCTCACTTCTCTTGTCGCACCTTTGGGTGCATATAGATTTAGGAGGCTACCATATGGATTAGCCTCAAGGACAGCATGCTTCCAAAGGCTGATGAAATTGGTGCAGAGGGCATTGGATCTCTAATGTATTTTCTAGATGATATCCTTTTTGTACCGAATGGATAGGTAGCAATATGAAGAAGGACAGAGGTCTTACCTTGAAAAAGATCAGTTGCTTACCTTGGACACATTATTTCTGGAGAAAAGATTAGTCCTAAAATGTAACTGTTGGATTCCATCATAGAGGCACCATCTTCTTGCAACAAAGACCAAATCAGATCATTTTCTGGGCATGGAAGAGTATTACTCTAAGTTTGTCGGGAACTTTGCCAGTGTTTTGCAGCCTTATCAGGGTGCAACTCACAAATGATGTACTGTTTGAGTGGACTGGTGAAGCTGAGAAGGTTTTTAAGACCATAAAGAGAAAATTGCCTTGGTCATTTCAATGTTACTAAGAAAACATTCCTATCAACGGACACAAGTTTGAAGACATTGGGTGCAGTATTGTCCCAGGTGAAGGATGGTGAAGAGAAGGTTGTGGCTTACGCCCTGCACTCTCTCAAGGTTGCTGAGGAAAGATACTCAGTGACTGCGCATGAGGTGCTGGCTTGGACCTAGGCAATACATCACTTCAATTTTTTTGTGGGTTTTACTATTAATACTTAGGATGGGTCACAGACCCCGTGTGCAGTTGTTGGGGTGCAGGGGTGTGGACAACACCTCCCCACGGATGAAAAAGATGAGGAGGAGGTTTGGTTGAATGTAACTTCCAGGTTAAGTATTTTCCAGGAGTTAAAAACATTCCTGCGTATTCTCTGCCTCAGTTGTCTTCTAGTTTGCCTGTCAGGGAGGATACATTGTCAGACCATGTAAAGTGGGTTAAGGAATCGCCAATCAGTAAGGTTTAGTGAAAATCTGAAGCTGCCAAAGATGAAGTAAGAGGACTCATCAAAAATCTGATGGTGTCAGGATGGTCAAATTTTTATTATTTTGAGGCAGAAGTAAGGGAAATTTGGAATGTTTGCGAAAAGTTATGTATTGAGGATGGTAATCTTTTCCTTGGAAATGATGATTCCTCCAGTTGGATTGTGGATCAAAATTGTGTATCTTACACACAAGGTGCATTTGGGAAGGAATTTGACCAAGGCAAGGGTCAAGGAGTGGTAATGGTGTCCGAGATTGGATAGGCAGGTTGATGGTGTAGTGAGGGATTGCATCCTGTGTGCTGCAAATGACAAATCTAAGGTAACCAGGATGGCTCATTGTCACCAGTTGTTGTTCCAGCGGATCCTTGGGTTACATTGGTATTGGACATTATTGATCCTTTTGACTTGATGTCTCAAGGAGAAAGGTTTGTTATGGTGTTGGTGGACTGCACTTCGAGCTGGGTTCCAGCTTGTTGTGTAAGTACCATGATGATCAGAAGTGTTTTGGAAATGTTAAGGGATGTGTTTGCTTTAGAAGGCATCCCTAAATCTATTGTCACCAACAAGTGAAAGGTTGAGTCAAAATTTAAACACAGCTGGTGATGGGGACAATGCTGGTGCTGAACAGAACTATTGCATTCTCCGTTGTAGGAAAGCCCCACCCTACCTGATAGATTAGGGTTTGGGTGGTAAGTGGTAGAGATTATAAACTTGAACTACTTTATGTGCTCCAATTTCAAATCAATGCTACATCTATTGCAATCTGGTAAATCAATGGTGTATCTGTTGCAATTTGGTATTTCATAGTAGCATAGGATGATTTCATAGCATTTTCCATTGTTAGTTTATTGTTTAGAATAAGTTGTAACATGCATATATTTGTTTTAAGACTCATTTTTTATTGTTGTTACTCTAGTTGTTCTTTTCTTCCCATATTGTTATTTGTTTTTGTTTTACCTGCTTTGTATTGTAGGGCTTATACTTATTTTCTAGGAGCGGGGGAAGTGTTGTGGTTTGTTCTCAGAATATCACTAACCTAGTGTTTTATCAGTGATGGTCCAATACCGTTGTAACCTTGGAATGTTGCTGGAAGTGGGTAAGCAGGAGTTGGAAGGAGAAGCAAGAAGTTTGTGCCTGCTGATGGTGGAATAAAGATCCTGAACTTTAATTGCCTAGTATATTACCTTAACACAATTTCACAAATAGGATCTCACTGGACAACGCATCAAACTTATCCAACACCAACGACATCCCACCATCACAAGACCTGTGCCACTCCCTGGCCACCTTCTTTCATCGCAAGATCACCGACATCCACGACAGCTTAAACTCTGACAGCCCCGCACCCACGACCGAGACCACCACCCCCATGACCTCCATCCGCACCAGTCGCCTGACCGCCTGGTCCAACGTCAACGACGAAGACACCATCAAAACCATGAACTCCATCCACACCGGATCCCCATCTGACCCCTGCCCTCACCACATCTTCAACAAAGCCAGCACAACCATCGCGCCCCACCTCCGAAAAACAATCAACAGCTCCTTCGAGACAGCAACCTTCCCGGAAAGCTGGAAGCACGCTGAGATCAATGCCCTTCTGAAGAAGCCCAAGGCGGACCCCAAGGACCTCAAGAACGTCCGGCCCATCTCCCTGCTCCCGGTCCCGGCAAAGGTGACAGGGAATATTGTCAACAAACAGCTAACCCGCTACCTCGAAGTCAACAACATCCTGGACCCTTCCCAATCCGGTTTCCGCAGCAAGCACAGCACCGAGACCGCCCTCATCGCCGCCACTGACGACATCAGGATCATGATGGACAAAGGAGAAACAGCCGCCCTCATCCTCCTAGACCAATCGGGCAGCCTTTGACACAGTCTGCCACCGCACCCTATCAGCACGCCTCCATGACGCTGGAATTCAAGAGAAGGCTCTGACCTGGACCACATCCTTTCTCTCCGGCAAAACCCAGAGCGTCCGCCTCCCACCCTTCCGCTCGAAATCCACAGAGATCATCTGTGGCGTCCCACAGGGATCCTCCCTCAGCCCGACGCTGTTCAATATCTACATGGCACCGTTCGCCCACGTCGCACGACAACATAACCTCAACATCATCTCCTACGCCGACGACACCCAGCTGATCATATCCCTCACCGAAGACCCCCACACCGCCAAAGCCAACCTCCACAGAGGAAAGAAGGCCGTAGCCGACTGGATGAAGGACAGCAGACTGAAGCTGAACTCTGACAAGACAGAGGTCCTCATTCTCTGACTCACCCCATCAGCCTGGGACGATTCCTGGTGGCCCACATCGCTAGGAACAGCCCCGGAACCCACACACCACGCACGCAACCCGGGGTCATCCTCGACTCCACCCTCTCCATGACCAGGCAAGTCAACGCCGTCTCCGCGTCCTGCTTCAACACCCTCCGCATGCTCCGCAGGATCTTCAAATGGAGCCCTCCCGACACGAGGAAAACCGTCACCCAAGTCCTTATCACCAGCAGACTCGACTCTGGGAACGCCCTCTACTCAGGAACAACAACCAAGCTCCTGAGATGACTGCAGCGAATCCAGAACGCCTCGGCATGACTGATCCTCGATGTCTCCTGACGCAGCCACATCACACCCCACCTGAGAGGCCTGCACTGGCTCCCCGTCAACAAGAGGATCCCCTCCAAGCTCCTCATCCACGCACACAAAGCCCTTCACAACAACGGACCTGCATACCTCAACAACTGACTCAGCTTCCACACCCCCACCCGAAGCCTCCGCTCAGCCAACCTCACCCTCGCCACAGTTCCCCGTATCTGAAGGGCCACCGCCGGCGGAAGATCCTTCTCCTACCTCGCCGCCAAGACCTGGAACGCTCTCCCCACCAGCCTACGACAGACTCAGGACCTGCTGGCCTTCAGAAGACTCCTCAAGACCTGCCTCTTCGATCAGTAGCGCCCCCCTCCCCCACCCCAGTGCCTTGAGACCCTCACGGGTATGTAGCGCGCTTTATAGATGCAGTGATTGATTGATTGATTGATTGATATTGTATTTTATAGTTTATATAGCACATTCATCCAGGGGAAAGACATAAAAAAAAACTCAACAGTGTTAAAAAAAGGCAATTACCATATTACTGCAAATTAAATAATGATTTAGGCCATGGAACACCAAGGATAAAGAACAGTTGGTGCTTGGGTGAGTAAAATGAGGGGATTTGGCGCTCTAAAGACATGTACACATTTGTTTATATGTCCCATAGTATCCTGCGGTGCTATGAGGTAGGGAGATCACCCCACACCCCAAGATGTGACTAAGTCAATAGTACAAATGATTCTTATCCTCCAGCACACACTAACATCATCATACATTAACTCCACTGGTGTAAAAAATGTCCACAAAATTCTTTGTTCTTGCATTCTTTAATTGTTTCTTAGATCTTTAGCCAACACGTGTTTCGACGCTTCTGAGAATCAATCCCACATCTTCATCAGGGCTGCTGACTTGTTAAATACTGTGTATCCTTCTGCGAGTTATACTTCCGTCCTGGCTTGCATATCTATGACATCGTGTAAAATCCACTGCACTTCAGACATAAGCGTATTCCTTCTTGAGCTGCTTTATCCTTTTCTGTGTGTACCCTGGTCGGTACGATTAACATGATCGAAGACTATCCATTTGATCCCACATTCAGCACCATGTGCACGCTGGATGTAGAATCACTATATACTAACATCCCCCAATATGAATCCCTTCATGTGATTGAAGGGGTGTTAGAGACACGGACACGCCCACATAATGTCCCATCTAACTTTATTCTCCAGTTACTGGAAATTTGCCTGACGAAGAACTTTTTCCTTTTCGAAGGACAGTTTTATGGCCAGGTTAGGGGTACCTCCATGGGAGTAATTTTTGCCCCATACCTGGCTATTCTGTACATGGACTACTTGGAGACCAACAACATTCTGAATGCGTCCAATCCTTTCCACAATGGCATCACAATGTGGAAACGCTACATTGACGACATTTTTTTACTATGGACTGAATCACTTGATAACCTCACATCTTTCCAACACTGGCTTAACAACAATAGTGGAGCCCTCAAATATACCTTATCAACTAGTAAGGATTCTATCCCATTCTTAGACCTAGAAATAAGACACACTGAAGGTCGGCTCACCACCACCCTACACCGAAAACCCACTGAACGCAACACTCTCTTAGAGTACACTAGCCATCACCCGAGAGCCTTGCGCGATTCCTTGCCTTTCTCCCAGTTTCTACGCATTAGGCGCAACTGCTATTTCAAAGAGGATTATTTCACTGAAGCAAACTCAGCAATAGAGGCTACCCTCGCAAGTTAGTGCGCCGCTCTCTGAAAAGGGCCTGGTATTGCCCAAGGAAAACGCTTTTGGAACCAAAGGAGAAAAAAGATCAAAATAAACTCATATGTGTCACCACATTTTCCCCAGCTTCCAATGCAATCAGAAAGAGTGTGCTCAAACATTGGCCAGTTCTTAACGCAGGGCAATCGACAATAGAATGTCCAATGTTTGCTTTTAAACGGGCCAAGAACATTAAAGACCACTTAGTAAGAGCATCTCTGCCTATACAACCCCTAAAAACTACTATAAATGATGCATGGGATCTCCCACCGTTAACAGGCCATTCAAAATGTGGGAATTGCATTTATTGTGACTCTACCATTGAAGGAAGGTCTTTTGAATATGGCACTATTAAATTTGACCGCAGATACTTTTCCAACTGTAACTCTGCGAATTTGGTATATGCAATTCTCTGTCCCTGCATGCTTATCTATATAGGGCAGACAAGTCAAAAAGTAAAACTAAGAATCGGCCAACATCGAAGCAGGATCCGGTGTAACACAGCCAATGCACCACTTGTGGAACATTTCTATGAAAAAGGCCACAGCGAGGAAGAATTACTTTGGACAGTTGTTTCTATCATCAAACCACCTCCCAGAGGAGCGGACCTTTTGCTCAATAAAGAGGAACTGCATTGGATTTTAAAAACTGACAGTATCAGAAAAGGCCTCAACCGCCTTGAAGACTGGACCTCCTTATTGTAATCTTTGTTATATGTCATTATGTTAATGAAAACCGTTTTTAGAAAGTCACCTGTTGCCCTTAGTGCATGCTGCACTATTAGTCTCACACAATCACAATGATCTTTTCACCTCTCCAAAATGGCCGCCTCACTGCTGCACATTCTCCACCAGATACCAAGTCACAGTAAGTCCCTCATCGGTTTCCACGGACCATGTGGCTTTAAATGCCTGTTCCTCTGGCTGACCGGAAGATCGATCCCATCGGACTGCCGTGTTCGCCATAGCGCTCCGGCTATCACAAGTAAGTGACTCTCGCCCTTTGGTAATTAAGCATGGAGCAATCTGATACACTGCAATGCAGGTATCTAACTCTCCTACCCCGCTCCGTTTGTTTAGATTGAGCCATCACGCTCCTTTCCTGGCAAATCCATACAAACCTGATGGAAGCCCTGGACTTGATGTGAAAGGTAAATATGTCCTACCCCCTCACTCCGGCACTCCGCCTAAGACAGACGACCGGAATCACTAACCCCACCACTTTTTTTCCTCAGAAAGCACATCTATCAGCGTTTACTCATCAGTATTCCTGAACCTACGAGGAAACCAACATGTAGGTTACTCGGTTCTTTCTCCTGCCACCGCCCGCGATTATTGTCACATCCAGAGACCTAGTCACATTATTTCTTCACGTCATTCACGACCCAGCCATGCAATTGCCTTAGACTTATTTCCATTCGATCACCAGAACGACCGCTTAGCCAGCAAGCCAATATTGATTAAATTATTTCTACCTCACATCCCATTGATCTCAATAGAGACCTTGAACTCGTGTTTATATCACTATCCCCTTCACTCGCCGATTACCCGCTCCGTCCAACCACACGCATGCTTGAACACCTCCTAGGTCACAATCTTCACCTCTTCACTCGCCGCAATTCTCAAGTCACTCGTTTTTAAAAAAAAACTGTCTCCAACATGCCTAAACTGATATATATTTCCTGTTTTTCCTTCCCCCTTGCCTCCCATTTCTTCATGTAAAGTAATGCGATAATAGGCATTGTGTTAATAACTGTTGTACAAAACAATAATGTTGATAATTCTTGTCCTGATGATGATGTCACAAATGTAAAAAGGCATCGAAACGTCGTCGACTAAAAAACCCCATATGCAATATGATAATGCTATATTATTTGATGCAATGGTATGGTTATGTTTAAGAGATTGAGTCTGTAGCACTGACCACAAGTATACAGACAGAATTTCACTTTGCCCTTTTGGCCATTTCTTTGTTGTTTTGTCTTGATTGTTGTGGGTCACGGCTGTGCCCACTTGTTATCTTTTTTGGTTCTTAAAATTCACTTTATCAACCAGAACATTTAAAATAAATGTTCTTGTCCGGCTGGACAAAAGACATACTACTTATCAGGTGTATGATTAATGATTTTTGTATGTTATCTTGTCCACATGTAGGGACCACAGTTTTTTGTAAATTGATACTGCCCAAGGTCCCTATGGCATACCTTTCGGGTTCCCTTGTCTTTGTGAAAACCTGGTCGGTACGGCGTCAACATTCTTCACATAGGACAAGCGAGTGCATTGCAGCACTAGCATGTGACACAGGAAGACTTATTTTTTTTCTTCAGCCAGTGAATAACAATATAATAGAAATAGAGGCATAGCTTTACAAGAGGTTTGTGGGGTGTTCCATTCCCCCCTATTAAATGCTGAAAGTCAGTTTCTGGGAGGCCCTCTTGTGTGTACATGTAGTAGTTATGCTAACAGTGGTGGATTCTTAGAATGTCGACCAAACCTCCTCAGGACACACACAAAAGAAAACATTACCCTTGGCTTGGATTTAACACGCTGCTGAGTGTTGTTTTGTTTTGTGCATGCTCACACCTGCCAAGTTGCTCAGAGATAGATCTGCAGGGGTGGAAGTGCTGAAGATTAGACCACAGAGGTAGGTCCTGCAAACAGTGGAGAATAACACGCTGCCTGTTAAATAAAATAAACAAATAAAGAAATACAGAGTATAACGATAACATTTTGCCTCTTGAAAAGGGAATCCTGCTGGTAATTATTGTACAATGACTAGTTTCTGAAATCAACATGTTCGTCCAGGCTTCACAACATTATCCCACACAAATGAGTTTAATAAAAGACATGTCGAAGTGTTCTGTAAAGCAGGTACCTGGCTGGTGCTTTGCGCAGAGATCACAAGAAGTTGCAGGAGCAAGAGCGAGAACGGCCCCTACTGAACATAAAAGTGACAACATGTAAAACTCTCATAATGTGAGCTTTGACCTTTTCTACATTAACGCAATCTGGAATGCTGCAGAGAAGACAATGAAATCATTCAACCTATGGACATCTTGATCAACACCCAGGCACACGTTATCGAGGCACTAAACTGGACATTGGAGCAGATGTAGAAAAATGTATGATGGAACACGTATTTTGGGCCTGTCACTTTGTCAGAAGTAATTTTGCCTTCTATGATCAAGAACGATTTTGTGTTAATACAATGTCTCTGCTTTTCATAGTTCATACTCATTCCGAAGATGACATTACGAGCGTGCAGCACGTCTCTTCTTTATATATGTTCTTGAGCTCTGCTGTGTCCGTAATGCTTTTTCAGGGCTGGGTCAGATGTAATAATGACATAGGAGGAGCATGTCACATCTTTTTTGTGGGGTACTTGTTGATAAATATCAGACTCGCACCCCGTGAATCCCACTGGTTCAGCTACTCCTCTGACCCTGGCCAACTTGGAGCACTAAACAAGCCTTAATCCTGTGCTCTGCTCGGGAAAGATTAAAGCTAGGGCAACTGGCAGTCACAGTCTGGGACAGGCCCCCAAATTAATGAAAACTGCAATTACTGGTACTTGTCAAACCCCCTCACGCTTTTGGGATAAAGAGGGGGAGCATCGCCACACTTCTGTGAATCTTTGGCTGAATACAGCACCGCCGAAAGCAAAGGAACCTATAAATAGTCGGAGTCACTTGAAACTCAGGTTCTTGTAACTTCTGCACCTAAAGGGAGAAACAGCTATAATGTGCTATATGGCATCTACCAAACTATAATGTGCTGTATGGCTTATACCCAGCTACAATGTGGTATATGGCTTATACCTAGCTATAATGTGCTATATGGCATAGAACAAACTATAATGTGCTGTATGGCTTATACCCAGCTAAAATGTGCTATATGGCATATACCTAGCTATAATGTGCTATATGGCATATACCAAACTATATGTGCTATATGGATTAAACCAAGCTACAATGTGCTATATGGCATATACCTAACTATAATGTGCTATATGGCATATACCAAACTCTAAAGTGCTATATGGCTTATACCTGGCTACAATGTGCTATATGGCATATACCCCGCTATAATGTGCTATACGGCATATACCAATCTCTAATGTGCTATATGTCATATGCCCAGCTACAATGTGTTATATGGCATATAACTAGCTATGCTATATGGAGTCTAGCCAGGAACACCAGAGGCTTAACACAGCCGGAGAAATAGCTAACAACAACCATGATATAGTGGCTACCTAGAAGAGACAGAGGAGTGCTCCTCAGGAAGGCACAGGCTCGACCTCATGGAAGTGTAAGACCTATGTAATCTTCCGGGAGTTGACAGCATGCAACCCACACAACAAATTTCTTGAGCACTAGCAGTTTAGGTTTTGAAATGAGGGAAAGCTATATAGGGAATTTAGTTTGCATGTTTGTGGTTACATGAGATGGAGAGTAAATAGTATGGGGAGGAGAGTGATTCGAGTGGAATAGGTGAACAGAATATCTGGCTCAAGGTCCCAGCAGTCCCTAACATGACCACAAAGAGGATAGGTCTTTGGAAGTTGACACTCTCCCTAAAAGTAAAATCACGCTGAAACGCTCCCATAAAACCGCCCCCTGGTACTCAGTGGCTCTCAGAGAAAAGAAACGCCAATGCAGAAAAACGGAAAGGCAATGGCGTCTAGATTATTCTCCGGAGGAAAAAATTAGATACCGAGACTTAATCAATGACTACAAAGCAGAAGTCAAAGCCGCCCAAGCTGCATACTTCTCTAATAGAATTATTCTGGCCAAATCAAAACCCAAAGAAATTTTCCAAATCGTGAAAAAACTTACCAATCCTCCATCTAGCCTGCACGAGACAAAATCAACAGTCCATTGTAATGACGTAGCAGAGTTCTTCCACCAAAAAGTCAATAAAATATACTCATCCTTCCCCCCCCTAGCTACCCCTCCCTTAGCTCGGGCCAATACAACTATGGCACACCCCCCACTACAGCCACCACCCACACTGGATCACTTCCCCCGTCTAGATTTTGCATCCCTAGAATCCGTGGCTCGGAAAGTAAAATCTGGATCCCCTGACGATCCAGCCCCGCCAGATATCATAATGTCAGCATCCCAGATCACATTGCCAACCATAATGGACCTCCTGAACGTATCCATCACTTCCGGCACTGTCCCTCCTGTCTGGAAACAGGCCATGGTCCGAGTCCTGTTAAAGAAACCCAATCTGGATCCCTCAGATTTTAGCAATTACCGGCCTATCTCCCTGCTCCCCTGGGTGAGTAAAATCCTGGAGAGATACATTAACCTCCATCTGGTGAATTTCTTAGAAAACTACCAACTGTTAGACCCCACCCAGACGGGTTTCAGACCCAAACACGGAACTGAGTCCGCCCTCCTTGTGGTCACTGAGGAATCCAGAAAAATCCTAGATCGAGGAGGATCAGTAGCAGTGATCCTCCTCGACCTTAGCGCAGCATTCGATACGGTCAGCCACGACATCTTGCTGAACCGTCTGTCTAGTGTCTGAATCAAGGATAAAGCCTGGCTTTGGTTCAAGTCCTTCTTGAAGGACAGATCCTTTCGAGTATTCGATGGTGAGTCAGTGTCCACTAGCAGACCATTGAGGTGCGGGGTCCCACAAGGCTCCTCTTTAAGCCCTGCGCTTTTCAACATCTATATGAGGCCACTGGCTGAGGTTGTCCGTCCTTTTGGGGTTAAGATCATTTCTTACGCGGACGACACACAGCTGGTGGTCTCATTGGCGCAGGAGGCCGACATGCCAATGTTAGGCGGGCTTAGAAAGTGTTTAGAGGAGGTAAAGAGCTGGATGTCCTCATCATCCCTAAAACTAAATGGGGACAAAACGGAGCTGATGCTCCTGGGCCCCTCTGACCCCAGTTTCTTCAACTCTTTGTGGCCCCCCTGTCTAGGCACCCCTCCACTACCCAAGGATAACATCAAGAGCCTCGGGTGTGGCTGGATAGATCCCTTTCATTTAACATCCAGGCTACAAAACTCTCGGCTACCTGCTTTGGCCTTCTCAGGATGTTAAAGAAAATTCTCCCCCTCCTACCCATGGAGGCTAAGCAGGTAGCCATCCAGGGTTTGATACAGTTCCGCCTAGACTTTAACAACGTCCTTTACCTTGGTGCTCCAGAATACACCTTGCGTAGACTTCAGACAGTGCAGAACTGTGCGGCTCGCACACTGCTTCAGCTTCCACGCAGACAATCAGCTAAAGCTGGTTTGATCAGCCTACATTGGCTGCCAGTGCGTCAGAGAATCCTCTTCAAGGCCATGTGCATTGCCCACCAGGCCTTTTGGGACACAGGTCCTATGATCACCCGTGACCTTGTCGTCCACTATCAACCCAGCAGAAGTCTCCGCTCGAGCCAGGCCTACATGGCTACCGCCCCAAGAATAAAAAAGACTAGGTCTGGCAGCAGGACGTTCACCTACAATGCCTCCAAGACCTGGAATACACTCCCCCTACATCTTAGAGCCAACCCCAACCTTTCTTCATTCCGCAAACAGTTAAAGACATTCCTATTCAACCTCCCTCATTAATTCCCTGCTAGCAATTCTGCCTGGCCACCTCTGTTGGCTCCTAGCGCTTGGACGCCCCGGGCAGCAATTCGCGCTTTATAAATCTACCTTTCATTTCATTTCATTTCATTTCACTTTAAATCATTCAAATTTTATCAGGACACTGGGGCTGGTGCTATAAGCAGAAGAGGTGCAGTTGAGGGAACAGGTAGGTGGAAATGTCACCCAGGGTTAGACACAATCAATGGTGGGCAACGAGTAGCACACACAAAGAACAGACTTGGTTGCCACGCAAGATCTAAATCATGCCAACGTTGACTTGTAGTTGCCAAAGACTGATACCTTACATTGTGCTATGGAAAATACAGTGTCTTCACAATGCAGGGATATGATCACCAAGACACTCACTAGGAGATCATCTCATGCCAGGGCTTGCATCCATACAGTGACTAGAAGCCTCCAAGAATGCAATATAGGCACTGTATATGGCTCGGAGATCTTTCTACCAGACTGCACCAGCATTTCTCAATTGCAAACTATTGCCATAATCACCTGTCCAGTCACTTCGCTCCTCCAAAGCCTGGTGTATGCCCCCACCACTATTACTGGAACCAGAAGTGCTTTGAAGATCTATTTCCTTAGAATTTTGCCCTTCCCAATTACCTGGAGTTTAGAAAAAGCCCAAACCGTATCACAGGATCAGCAAAACTCTGCATTCTGTTACAAACATACAGGGCGTTGTATAAGCTCTGTACAGTTACTTCATTTTTGTCACCGAGTCAAGACATCAAAAGTTGTTTAGAGAAATGGAAAAGTTGCAACGGAAGATAGGTTTTCTAAGCAGATGGAAATTCTAAACCAGGAGAAGTGGCTCAACCAGTTGCAATTACCTTCCTAGGTGGAAAGTAGACTATGGAAATGTGTTTTACCCAGCATCTGTATATATAAATGGCCCATTCCAAGATCTCTTACCTGTCTAGTTTACTCCGAGACAAACATCCTGGTGCTCAGTAAATCGAGAAGGTCTGATTTTTAGTAACAGTTCTAACGAAAGGTAGTTACTAATATGAGACCACATAGAACAGTCTTTCAACAGATGTAGCCCTTGCACCTGCATCCTATTTTTAAAATGCTTTTTCATCCTCTTTGCATAAGCGCAGTGATAGGGTTTTCTCTGGTGTCAATAGCAGCAGAATATTATACTGGTCTCAAAAACTAAAATGTCCTGTTGGTCAACACTAGAATGTTTGTGCATGTTCTGGAAAACAGATAAAGCCCAGCTCTAGAATTGATAGGCTCTGATTAGCAATCAAGCACAGCAGCATACCTTGCTATTGTTGTATTCCCGGACCAGGATTTCTCAGAAGAAGTATCACTGGACCCACTTTTACTGTTTGGAATATTCAGTCAGGAACATTGCATGAGGATCAGGCAAAGGTTGGTGGCACAAGTGTAGCCCAGCCCCTGCCCAAAGTCACATTACAACATGGGTAGCATGAATGGTTTTCCCCTACCTTACACCAAGTAGCCCTCTCCACTCACACTCTCTCCAAGCTCTGACCATACCCTTACCCCACAGACCGCTCCACTCCCATATAACACCCAATAAATGGAACATGTAATTCCAAGTCCACATCTTATTTCACATAACAGGCACAGTTAATTGGATTTAGGTACAGGCATATTAGCAGGAAACTTTGTCCCACTTCTAAAGTCACCCAACAAAAAATTGGGCCCTCAATGTGTAGATATTGTTTGTTCCAACCCATCCATTTAATTTTGCTTAAATGAGAGTCATCAAGAATATATTTTTTTATTAAGTGTTAAAATGAGAATAAGCATTGTGAGATGGTTGGTCAGGTAGAGATGCAGGAATGCGTGTAGGCACTCCCCCCTGTGCTTTTCAGGGAGCAAAGTTGAGGATACATTGGGAAGAAGTTAGGCTCAGTATCTGGGGGAAGCAAGATGGCACCTGTGTAAGTGACCGCAGAGGTCTCTCTCCCGTTGCTTGGCGTTCTCCAAGGAACAGTAGCAGCTAGGATTGGAAAATACGGCTGCATCCCAGATGATATGTTGATTTATTTCCTGGAGCCCAAGACAAGCTTTCTTAACTTCGTGGCCAGGGCGGTCTTGATTGTCTGCATGGCTCTGACGGCACTGAGATCCTCCCCGGCTGCTTGTGTGGTGGTCTCATTCATCGCTGCTGCTGGATTGCTCGCTGAGCGTGCTGGTTGGCCCGGGTAGCTTGCGGCCAGACTTTGCACCAAATTTGGAATGCCGCCCAAGTAGGCTAGCTCTTCGTGTGATCGAAGCGAGGAGGTGATGCAGATGGGACTGGGGCTGCTACCACTGCTCCCATTGCAGGTCCTATCCCACCCCAGAGTAGTAGGGGATTAAAGCTGGCATCACTACAGGAAGCAAGGCTGCTATGAACGGGAGAAAGCTCCAGAGGTTGTGCCTGGTAAAAATACTGCGAGCGGAGAGGAGGAGGTAATGGGGCCAAAATGGATTTACCTTTACAGCAGGCAATCACACATTTCTTCCCCCCCCACGGTTGCTGGGGCTGGATGATTGCAGTCGACCTTTGCAGCGGGAGGGGAAGGAGAAGCTGGTCAAAAGCACACTACCTCTCCAAAAAAAGGTAGTGGTTTTGTGGCCCATTAGTCCATCTCATTTGGAGGAGGCAGACTCCTGGGGCAAAGCTCTTGAGCCATGTTGAACCTGTGGCGACACCCCTGGAAGATCTGAAACATGTGGCCCGCAGACTGAGCAGGAACAGAATGATCCCTCAATAGAGGAAGGGGGGCTGATCATTGAACAAAGATAGGACTAGCTGGTGGTGTGTGGAGGAGGATAAATGAAAATAAAGGACCTAATAGAAGGGGCTGTGGGGTGCAGGTCCCCAGAGGATTCTTTGGAGTTAGGGGATACATTATTTTCACTGACCAATGGCTCAAATGTGAGTCCTGCTGAATCTGAGAGGGAAAGGGTCTCACTGTCTTCTAGTTCCGGCCCTAGCAGCCAATTTGATGGGTTTGACACAGTGGTTCGGAGGAGGAAAAATATCAGGTGTAGCAAATAGGGGGCCTCACAGGGGCAGGCAAGGAAGCCACAAAGACACATTCAAATCTCGCCCTAAAACTACTCAGCCACGCAAAAATCACATGTAGAGTCCGACAAGATGCCCAAAGGAAGTAAAGGGCCACGCATGACCATGAGGAACTAACTCTGAAGCTGATATACGAGTCAATTAAACAACACCCAAGAGGAGATGAGACCGGATGGCAAACAAAAATGCTTGGCGATGAAGAAACTCCAAGGGGTTGTTAGAAAAGTGGCCAAAGCCTGTACCGAAATTAATGAGAGATTAACTGTAGCAGAAGAACAAACTGCAGGATTGGAAAATGATGTCGCAAGAAGCCTGAATCAGATAGAGTCTCAAGGATCACAAATCATGGCTAGTCAGTGGAAACTCAAGGACTGTGAAAATTGGCTTTGACGCAACAATTTGAGAATCTTAGGTATTGAAGAAGTGGTACAAGGGGACGATATCAGAGCCTACGCACTGAAGTTGATGAAGACAGCCTTTCCGGAGCTTCAGCAGTTGAACTGGGACACTGAAATCCTCTCGGGTCCATCGCCACCCATTCACGCTTAAAAACCCTCGACAAGCCCACTTAGGTGGTATGCAGCAGCCGAGAGCCATCATAGTTTATTTAGGTAATTTCCTACTTCGGGAGGCAGTGTTTAGCAAGGCTGATTCTAAGCCTTCTTATGAGGGGCAATCTTTTTTAAACGCCCCGAATTTTGCCATGTAACGGTTGAAAGACGTTGCTGTCTAAGGTGACTGATTCAGCCATGCCAAGCACAAGGTGCTGAAGCTTATTTATTATTTATTAATCCCAGCTCGCCTCAAGATAATACACAATAACAAAGAGTTTTCACATCACATCAGAGATCAAGGCAAAGAAATACATGGAAATGTATTTGAAAGTACAGTCTGATTAAGAACTTTGAATTGAGCTTATAGCTCGTGACTTATGGGCCTATGGGGTGCAATGCCTAAAATAATCACTAATGATGCTGCTTCTTTATATAAGAGATTGATTTAATTATGTAGGGGCACCGAGTGGTGGGGGAGCATTGGCACTGGCTCCATCACCCAGACCTCTTTAGGTCTGTCTACTTCACTATATTGGTGGAAGGGTGAAAAGGGGGGGGGGTGAGGAGGGTTTCTGGAGGTAGTGGGGTAGGGGTAGGGGTGGAATTAGGGGGAGAAAATGGGGCATGAAGAGAAATTGGAGAGTCAGTAGATTCTATGATAGCGTAGCAAGGACTCCACGAGAACATGTGGCAAGGGTATCTAATGAAGGGGGAAGGCATGATTGGAAGATAGCATTAGAGAACTATGACTAATTTACGAATCACGACAAGAAAAGTTTGTGGCTTAAATGACCCCGCTATATGGCGGACGGTGGCAGAGGACCTACAAATATTGGGAAGAAGTTAGGAAAGAAATGCTATCACTCCCAGTAGGTTAGGCGCACAGCTCTAATGGAGTACCACAGGACCTGTCTAAATCATTGGTGGCTCTATGGGCCTCCATTCTTACCCTACGTATTAATGCTACTATTTCTAGATATATCCTAGAGGCCTGGAGTCACTTAGTGATAGTTCCTGTTTTTAAGAAGGGAGACAAAAAAGACCCCACTTTTTATAGACCCATTTCATTAGTGGATGTTGAGGTAAAAACATGTGTCCGGATCCTATTGGAGAGACTACCTGACTGGGCTAACAAGCATTGTATTTTGTCGGATCTGTAGTACGGGTTTAGACCTGGTAGAAGTACAGTAGGGCTGCACCTCAACCTATACCTGCTGCTTACCAAGTATACTAAGTCCAAAGGGGGATCAGGACATTTGGCTTTCATGGACCTCAGTTCTGCCTTTGATAAGATGAGCAGCGATAAGCTCTGCCCTTGTTGCCTTTTTGAAACAACTTCATCTGACAGGCTTATTTGGATTTGTGAGTAAAGGAGAATGCACAGAGCACTTTAACCTCAAGTATGGAGTGGATCAGGGTAGCATCCTGGCACCCCTTCTTATTATTATGTACATTAATCGGCTGGAGGGGGAGTTAACGGAACATGGTCTTGACATTCTGAAAGCGGGTGGGCGTTTGTTTCCTGCTCTTCTCTATGCAGATGATCCAGTACTGATGGCACGTTCAGCCAGAAGCCTCCAGAGACTTTTAGATCTTTTTAACATAGATATGGATAGTTTGGATTTGGTAACTAATTTAAAAAAATCTTATTTTAAGATGATGGTCCCAAAGAACACAAAAACCTCCCGTTTCTCAGTGCAAGGGCAGGCTTTATGCAGGGTGGATAATTTATTTATGTATTTCATTAGTTTCTGTCCTTTGTTGGCAACCCTTGATTAGGAAGAACACAGGATGTTTTAAGCGGGCCGTTGCCAGCCTAAATGACTTTTCGATTCCCCTGGGTCACAAACCAATTCAGACTATGTTAAATATTTTTAAAGCTAAGTGCATCTTCATGGTCATGTTTGGCTGCGAGATATGGGGCTACGCAAATATTGCCACAATCCAGGGGGGGGACAAATTTATGAGGGGCATCCTTGGTGTGCAGCTAGGCACTCCCTCAGGGATTATTCATGAGCAACTGAGCATTGGCTATTTCGCTGATTTTATTTGCCGTCGACCTCTTTTATTGTGGTGTTCATTTTCGGTTTAGAAGGGGTTAAGTTTATATAGACTAATTATGCGAGATTGCCTAACCTTGGACAATATGTCCTATTTACCCTGGTTACACTACATACAGTCTCATTTTAAAGCTCTAGGGAGGCCAGAGTTATTTACAATCAATCAATCAATCAATCAATCAATCAGAGCATTTGTATGGCGCACTACTCACCCGGAGGGTCTCAAGGCGCTGGGGGGGGGGGGGGGTCCGCTACTGCTCGAACAGCCAGGTCTTGAGCTGCTTCCTGAAGGCGAGGTGGTCCTGGGTCAGGCGGAGGTGGGTCGGAAGGGAGTTCCAAGTCTTGGCGGCCAGGTAGGAGAAGGACCTTCCTCCTGTGGTGGCTCTTCGGATGCGGGGGACGGCGGCGAGGGCGTGGCTGGTCGATCGAAGCTGGCGCGTGGGAGCGTAGAAGTTGAGGCGGCTGTTGAGGTATCCTGGTCCTTGGTTGTGTAGGGCTTTGTGTGCGTCTTTGTGTGCGTTTACCAATCCTGAGGGCATTATTAAAGCTGATATCGTTTGGTTGAAGCAGGCTTTCACCCGTTTGGTGGCAGCCCAAGGAAGGCCTCCGCCTTAGCCAAACAGTTGATGCGCAAATACTATATGTTAAATCATTTGAGGGTATAGAACCTTACCTCTTGTTAGAGATGCCCAATGATCACTGGCATCTCCTGATATACTTTAGACTGGGTATATTTCATCAGCTTTTATTTGCAAAAGGTTCTTCTTTTAATCTTCTATCTACACCCAGAATTTGCTTTTATGTGTCTCGGTTTCTGGCTGGGGTTTTTAGTTCTAGGTATTAATTCATTTTTACATTTATCCTTTGCATGACGCTGCTATCCTCATCCCATGTGTCTTTAAGGATCCTCCCGTAGTGTCATCATATTTAGCTACACTTGCTTACAGATGACTTGAAGTTAGTGCTGCTTTTTTTCTTCTGTTTACCGATGAAAACCTTTTTTTAGCACTATGTATACTTGTATGATTTCATAAAGAAAATCGGATAAAGTTACATGATGATGATGATGACTGCTATAATCTACATGCAGGATTCTTTATAAACTCTGCATACATTTTGAGTGAAGTTTCATTATTTAGTGATTGCATAACATGCAGCAGTCCAGAAAAGATCACCATCTAAGATATCACCCAATTTGACATGGTCACAACCCTACCCAAAGCAATAATTGTGAGCAGACACCCCTTCCATTCCACAGCGGGGTGAACCCATGTCTAATGAGAGTGCTGCAAGCACTGATTGCCCAGCCACTGCATAGCAGCATGTTACCTTTATAGGTCTCGGCCTGACGTAAGCAGCATGTGCTGCTTTTGTCATACGAGGCTTCTTGGAATCGATACGATTCCAGAAGCCGTGTCCCAGCTCCGCCTTCAGTTATCATTCGTGTGCATTGTTTGGCGTCACAAATTATGCCAAAGGCAGTGCAATGATTGCACCAAAGGCATGTCAATTGCTGCTTGTTGCCACCCTGTCTCCTTTTAGCCAAGCACAGCGGGATTGGATCTCTTACCCGCGGCGTGACACAGTAGGTTTATTATTAGCTTGCCGCACTTTTTTTGTATGATTGTTTATTGTCTGCCGCCATGACGTTCAGTGTATGCCTATCATAATTATTTCTTTTGTTCATTGCACTGTGCGATGCACTTCTGTGTCGTCGTCCCCACTGTCATCTCCCATACCGCCACCCAGCCTCGTTGTACACCACCAGCGCCGCAGCTGCTGAGCGTACCGTGCAGACTCGGCCTGCCGTACACCCAGCTCTGGCTCTCACATCCTTGGATCCACAAACAGTTCGCCAGCCATTAACGTGCATATGGCCAACTCTGAAACTTGTTTGGAGGGCGAGGAAGGTTTTCAAGGTGGTTGATCTCATTGAGGTATATGTGGGTGGTATTTTGCTTATATTTAAGGGAAGATGAGACCACCAATGATTCCTCTCAACTGAACCTTGTGTGTGGAGATTAATGGTAAGCATGTCACACACACACCGCCCTACGTACGTGTACTGGGGTGCCTCTTTGCCCTGCATTAGGGGTTCTCAGTGTCTCTGCGTCCGGTATTAGACGCGCACTGTGACTCTTGTCTCGGCCCAGTTTTCCAAGTTTTCATCCACTCTTCTGATTCTCTGGGGCTGCCGTGTCCTCTCCTCCATATCCTATACCAGGGAATCTCTTAACTCGCTGCCTTGTGTACTGGTTAATGGACTCGCCCAGTCCTGGGACTCTTTTGCGCACTCTGCCTCTATACCACTATTTCTGGTATAGAGGGTCTACACCTTTGCCTCCAAATTAATCCCCAACTGTCCCTAGCCGGTCTGATTATCTACAGACCCCCGGATTGCTCCTCAGGAAATACTTGCGAACTTATGGACTTTATAGTCCAAAGTTCTTTAGCTCACTCTTATTATATTGTAGTTGGCAATTTTAATATTCATGTAGATAGGACGGGCTGCCCCCTGGCCACTCAACTCATTGTAATGCTGAAAGGTGCCAACTTAACTCAAATTACTTCGGGACCGACGCATAAGGCAGGCCATATGTTGGATTTAATTTTTTCCAACATTTTGGACACGACAACCAAACCCCCGCAACCATTGCTCTGGACGGATCACTTTTTAATTCCCTTCTCTTTTACTTTCCCTTCCCATTGTCAGACAAATGGGAGACGCTCATATGTTCGTAGAAAATGGGATAATATATCAGCAGACACTCTATGCCCCATTCTCGCAGCTGATCCCCCAGTTCTGACCACAGACGTGAACATTGATGTGGTGGCGCTGAATCTCTGGATAGGAAACACGGTGGATACTATCGCTCCTGCAAAAGTCTCCATGTCACGCAGAGAATCCCCCTCCGCCCCATGGTTCTCTACTGAGCTGATGGCTGAAAAAAGAAACTGCAAAAGGTTAGAGCGACTATGGCGGGCAAACTATTGTGACTCTGCAAAAATTTGCTACAGAGAAGCCCTTCGTGGTCTCCACCACTCTATAAGAAAAGCAAAAAAAATATTTATTGTGACTTCCATTCAGTAAGCGGTGCAATCAAGTAAAGAAGTTTTTAAGATCGTTCAATCTTTTTTTAAACCTAAGGCTATTGAGACTGAAGTCACTCCGTCGGAGAAACTTTGTGAGGACATATCGGACTTTTTTGATAAAAAAATCTGGAAGGTCTATGATGCCTTCACGAGTTATGACGGACACGGCTGATCATGCATTGACTTCCCTTTCTTTAGCTCATTTCCATTCTATTTCCCTTCCTGAGGCTCTGAAGGAAATACAAAAATGCAAATCAGGATCTCCTGACGACCCCTGCCCGCCAAAGCTTTGGAAAATGATGTCGGTTTCCATTGCTCCTCCACTCTTACACATCTGGAATACGTCTATTGCAACAGGTATATTCCCCGAGTGCTGTAAAGATGCCACACTCCTCCCGTTGAAAAAGAAGCCCAATGGCGCCCCGGACGACCTAAGTAATCTCCGCCAAATCTCTCTACTAGCAGCTCCAGGTAAAATGCTTGAAAAACTGTTACAACGACAGTTGATCAGATTTATTGAGAAAAAAGAGATTCTGCATGAAACTCAGTCAGGCTTTCGATCAGGCTTTAGTACTGATACCGCCCTTATTGAGGTGGCTGAGTCGATTAGGTGGTCCTTAGATTCAGGAGCATCAGCAATCTATCAGCATCAGGATCTATCAGCCGCGTTTGACACGGTGGATCATGGCAGATTGCTGCTACGCTTGGAGGACGTGGGCTTGGAGGACAAGGCACTGAGCTGGCTCCATTCCTACCTTACAGATCGCTCCCAGAAAGTAGCGTTGGGTGCCTTTTCCTCTAAGCCTAAACGCCTCTGGTGCGGCATCCCTCAGGGGTCGGCACTCAGCCCTGCAAAATGGGGGGTAAAAGCGATTTCGTATGCAGACGATACGCAACTAGTTTTCCCTTTCTCTGACGTATCTGAGGCAGCTTTTAGTAAAATGAGGGGGCTGCCTTCGAGATGTAGCCAGTTGGATGAATGCCAACAAATTAAAACTGAACGCAGGCAAAACTGAGGTCGTCTTCTTTGGCAAACACACCTACCCTCCCCCGGATCTGTGGTGGCCTCCTGAAATGGGCTCACCTCCCTCACCCAGTACTTATGCGAAGAATTTGGGAGTAAGATGGGACGAGAGTCTTTCTTTCTCTCTTTCTCTTCACACATACAGCAAGTCACAACTGGGTGCTTATACAAACTCAGGAACCTCCGCAAGTTCCTATCTCTATTGCCAGAAGACTGTCGCAAAATGGTAGTCCATGCAACAGTTACATCCAGATTGGACTATGCGAACGGCCTCTATCTTGGCCTACCTAAATACATGGTTCAACGTCTGCAGATTGTGCAGAATGCGGCTGCGAGACTGTTAAAACACATCCCCTTCAGACAACATGTCTCTCCGCATCTGCGCGAAATGCATTGGCTCCCAGTGGCCAGCAGAATAAATTTCAAAGCTTTAACTCTGGCGTTTAGAGCACTAAAGGGAACCTGTCCTAACTACTTAAAACTGAGACTCCCCCGATACCATCAGGAGAGATGCCTGCGATCTAATTCCCGGCTTCAGCTACTCATTCCGCGAGCCAGGAAAGCTAGATTCGGCGGCAGGTCTTTTTCTGCTGGCACGGCGAAACTTTGGAACGCCCTGCCTTCCACTATTCAATCTGCCACGACAGAATCCAGCTTTAAGAAGCAACTAAAGACTTGGCTCTTTATGCACAACACCTAAGCACTTTCTCCGTCTTTCGCGAGGCCTAAAAAAAACTGCTCTTTAGCGCCGGGACACCTCCTTGTGAGGTAGCTGTTCGCGCTCTACAAGTATCAGTATTATTATTATTATTATTTACAGTGTTACTGTGGCCCCACTGCCACCCCCTGCACCCCCTCGCGATGTTACCCATTCACCGTCCCAAATCTGTGCTCCTAAATGCATCGCACCCCTAAAATAGCAGCAGCTCTGAGACAGGAAACGGAGAGGGGGCGGGAGTCGGAGAGCAGACCGGAAATGTGCCGTTCTGTGCCTCCAGAGGAAAACAAAGCTCTGCCCAGTGTTTCTGCAGAGATTGAGTCATGTGTGGGATCGCATCAACCGTGACCAGCTTCCAGAAACCCCCCGTCTGCAATCACACCCACGACTAGCCTGACAGAAGCCCCCAACTTCCAAATCACTTCAGGTGAGCTCAACTCACAGAAACCCCAAATACAATCACACCAGTTACGAGCTCAGATAAGCACGAGTCTTAAATAATCATTTACCCGTTTACAGAAACCCACAGCCCAAAATCCAAGTGAGACCAGTTTACAGACCCCCATCCCCCCAGCATAAAATCACCCACATAAGCGACACGTTTGCTAAACCTTCAGCCCTAAATCGCTTCATGTGAGTCCATATTTACACATCTCTTCCCTGAGTCTGAAATCACATCATGTGTGACCAGTAAGTAACCTCACACGGAGACCACCGCGGTCACTGCTTAGTTGACGGTTTGACCCCTGACTTATTTTTGATCATCAGACTTTGATTCGGAGCAGGAGAGAACAAGCATTGAAAATGCAAAAGGTCTCGCCTTGTATTAAGTTAAAGCCATTTATTTTGCTATACAATACCATTTGCAAAGCAAATGGCTTTGACTTAATCAAAGGCGAGACCTATTGCATTTTCAACGCTTGTTCTATTATATATCTATAGTGTCCCACTGAGGTCAAGTAATCGATTAATTTTGCTGGCTGCACAAAATTAACGAAATCACATCCCAAAGCCAAGTATATTCCCTTTGCACCAGTGAGTTGGATGGTCTTAGTGTCTGTCCGATGACGTTGGCACATATACAACACAACATATTCAGTTCACAGTCCCAGCACCAGACACGAGATGGCATATGAGCCTTCACCATCAGCTAGGGGACTATAACTTAATGAACCTGGGTGATTTGTCTGTTATTGCCAAAGTCCGCCAACCACAATAAATACTCCGACCCCCAAACTAGCTGTGCTCTTCAATTAGTAAAACTGGCACTTATATTCTGACTTACAGTCAATACTCTCAACACTCACACACAACCTTTGTTGGGGGCTTTGCTTCTGCTCATTTGTCAGAGGAAAACAACCAACTGCAATTTACCTGTTAGGGAACTTGGAAAAGGATGGGGAATTGTTACTCAGAATCTAAAATGATCCATTAAGGTACATTCCTAAAGTACTCTAAAGGGGAGACAACACAGTACGATCAGAGAAACCACTTTTTAATAAAAAGGCATTTTAGAATTAATATAACCATTGCCCAATGTTTATATTGACTTATTTACATTGGTATGGAACGTTATCTCAAATGAGATGCCCGTCTGTACAAATCAATGCAATGCATAACATAAAAAAATCCTAAAATTAGTAGTATAAGCAAAGCAATGTGTCAAATGTGTTATGTAAAATTGAATACCTTTTTGAGGTGTGGTACATCAAACCCCATCGGTGCACAGACATAATATCGACTCCAAAATATCGTTTGGACAGAATATCGAGTTTTAAATATCGTTTGGAGAAAATATCGACAGGACAGAATATCGACAGCTAAAATATCGTTTTTAAGGTAAGTGAAGTAATATCGACTGTAAATAATATAGAAACTGAAAATATCCAAGTATATAATCTAGATAGTAAAAATTTTCGTTTTTTAAATAATATGTAATTATTTATAGTGTTTTTATGTTATAATATGTGTGAAAAGTGTCATTTTATGTTATAATTATTTTTAATTAATGATTTTTTTTAAATTATTGTGTAATTTTATTCTGTAGCGGGTTGTGGGTTTATAGGGGAATAGGGTGGGAAGTAATTTAATTATAATTAATTAAATATGTAAATGTATTAATTGGTAGTAATAATTAATTAATTGGTAATTAAATAATATATGTTAATTATTTAAAATTTAATTGGTAATTAATTTAATGTAATTTATTAATTGCTAATTATGTAAATTAAAATAATGTATTTCCTGTAGCGGGTTGTGGGTTTATAGGGGAATAGGGTGGGAAGTAATTTAATTATTATTTATTAAATATGTAAATGTATTAATTGGTAGTAATATTTAATTAATTGGTAATTAAATAATATTTGTTAATTAATTAAAATGTAATTGGTAATTAATTTAATTTAATTGATTAATTGCTAATTATGTTAAATTAAAGGGGTATTTTTAGGGTTCAGGGTCAGTTTTTAGTTTTTGGGTAAAGGGGTATTTTTAGGGTTCAGGGTCAGTTTTTAGTTTTTGGGTAAAGGGGTATTTTTAGGGTTCAGGGTCAGTTTTTAGTTTTTGGGTAAAGGGGTATTTTTAGGGTTCAGGTTCAGTTTTTAGTTTTTGGGTAAAGGGGTATTTTTAGGGTTCAGGGTCAGTTTTTAGTTTTTGGGTAAAGGGGTATTTTTAGGGTTCAGGGTCAGTTTTTAGTTTTTGGGTAAAGGGGTATTTTTAGGGTTCAGGGTCAGTTTTGGGTTTTTGGGTAAAGGGGTATTTTTAGGGTTCAGGGTCAGTTTTTAGTTTTTGGGTAAAGGGGTATTTTTAGGGTTCAGGGTCAGTTTTTAGTTTTTGGGTAAAGGGGTATTTTTAGGGTTCAGGGTCAGTTTTGGGTTTTTGGGTAAAGGGTTTTTTTAGGGTTCAGGGTCAGTTTTGGGTTTTTGGGGTACAGGGGTACAGTGTAAAATTAAATTTACATTAATTTAATTTAATGAAATGAAATTAAATTAAATTATATTTAAATAATTTTAAATAATTTAAATTAAAAAAATTATTATATACTTACCAATACTTACGTTGTAATGGTAGTGCGTTGTAAAAGTTGCGTTGTAACGTCATATATCCACTGTTGCACTCTTTGCAGTGGGAATAGTAATTTTTACTCTTTTGTATTTGTACGTTAATAATATTGGCTATTATTTAATTAAATTTTGTTACTATATATATATATGTTTTAAGAAATATGATTAAAAAAATATTATTTTTTTACTTTCATTAATTATTTAATTATTAAAAGTTATTTTAAGTATTGTTAATTATATTTTAGTAATTAATTTTTTATATTAATGTAATTAAACATTGTTTTTATTAAAGTCGATATTTTTTACAACTATATTTTTGTAAACGATATTTTGTACTCGATATTTTTGTACTTACCTGTTTGTACATACAAACTCGATATTTTGGTTGTAGATATTTTTTCCTCGATATTTTGGGTAGTCGATATTTTGGTAGTCGATATTATTTCAGTGATCCAACCCCATCATCTGTGATGGATACCTGAATAGCATCCTTAGTTCAGGCTTTACTCAAAACCTGAGATGCCACATAATGGTGAGAGACATACTTAGCAAAATACAATAATCCAAAGGTTTCTTTGAAAGTTCACATCCCTTCATTCCAGAAACCTGGTCCGAGCCAGGTGTTGTATTGCTTTTCTATAAAATGATCAGGTCAGAAAGAAATGTAAATTTGCAGAACTGTGTGGAATTCTCACTTTTAGTTCATGTATCTAATGGAATAATAAATGGCAGACCATCGTGACTAATTGCTGGGATAAGTTCATTTCTTTCACAGGGACTATTTCATGTAAGACTCACTACCCTAATGTGTTTTGGACTCTGAATACTGCTTACCTGTGGACTGGCATAACAGTACTGGAATACCACTCCTTTTACTTAATGCACTCATTAAAGCAATTCAAAGCAATTGCATCTCCAGTGGCCACAGGGTAAAGCACTGCCATCCCAGAGGCCCTTCCTGCTGAATTGACCCGGAGTTATTAGCAATCTCTATGTTCGGGTGGGAGATGTGGAATAGCCGCTAAAGCTATTGCCTTTGGATCATGGGGGACTAGGCTCAAATCCCATCCTCGGCACAATGGTTCTGGGCAACTCACTTAGTCTCCATAGGCTTGAAAATGTGAACTGTTATGTGTCCAACATGTATCTGTATACTCCTCACTTGATGTACATGATCATGCTGATCGTCTCTCAACTCCTAATATAATTACAGCTCTGTATTGCTTTATAGCTAGGGTTGTGCTATAATAATACCGTTGCATACAATAGTAACTGGCATATGACGGTTTTTAAAATATAGCCACAACTTTTATGCCACTCACATATAGTTCGAGATTATGCACCATCCTGGGTGTGCCCTGACCACCAAGGTGCAGCAAGCGCCCTTGAAATGTATTCTTCGTCACCTGTGAGAACATCACAATTAGCATAAACCTACTATTAATCATCAAATGTGCAGTAGCACAGACTGTCTCAATGAGCTTCCCTGGGGGCTAATAATGTCTGATTTTTTAGCACCTTCTCAATATCAGTGTTCCCTGGGCACACTCTGCCAAATATGTCTTACCTTTTGATAATTAAACTGATCAACTAGCATTGCATAAAACAACAAAGTGATGGAAGGAACTGAAGGAATCCTTGAATCCATTATGTCCCCTAACGATCGTTCAGTTTTGCATTCCAGCTCACTGCTATTGCCAACCGAGAGCATCCTTTGTCCTGCTGGAAGAGGAACAATGCTGTAAAAAGAATGGACTGGGATTACTTTTTATTTCTGGTGATCGACATTAATTGTATTAAAAGTAATTTCCAATTAGGCAAAAGAAGACAACCCCTCTAGGATATTAGACTCAATGTATAATTTGCTGTGGAGTTTATATTTCCAACTACCACTGATATCTGGGCATAAAGGATTCATTTATTCTTGTCACAGGACACAATGAATGTCTTTCACTGCCCCCAAACCAGCTTCAGAATATTACCCACACTCTTTTGGAAAGTAAAAGCAACATCAATAAGAGTTTATTTTCTAGGCTGCTAACGTAGATAACAAGAATGAAGAACAGACATGGCATGGCGATCTTTCCCTGGCAGAGTTTGTATTGTGGTGTCAGACAGTGTGCTTTTGTGTATTTCATGGTAATGGCGTACTACTGACCTGATGATTCCACAACACATAGCACTTCCATGTAGAATGTAGGGCTTCTATTAATGCACACAGCACCCACGTAAAATGAACTTACCATTATCACACCATGCTCTTATACAGATTCCTTCAAATATCCACCCACCAATCCCTAAATGGAGCGAGCAATCTTAGCCTTGCTGTTGAAGATGTGGGCAACCATGCACTGATCCCTAACAATGTGCATAATTTCCTTAATGGGAAGCAATGTACAGATCACTTCAGCCAAAGTGCAAAGAAGAGCACATCCCCACCTCATTGGTACCATTGATGCATATTCTGTGAATGCATAAGTCACCCATGTGATGGGGGTGTAGGCCCAGGTGAGTGATGAACAGAGGACTATAGAAAGCAAGGTTTTCTATACTGGTCCTGACTACTGAACATTCCTTAAGGAATCAGGATTTCGATTTTCCCCCCAAGTGTGCTTCGGCGGTAGGAGAGGTACGTTGTGACCAGTGTAATTATGCATTACACTTAATATGGACATTTGCAACAGACCATTTATGGAGCATATTATTCTAAATTGGAATTTCCCAGTCAGTAAATATTATTTCTCTGAATTCAGGGCCAATTAGCTACATCATACATTTGGAATGGTTGATTGGTTCACCAATGTATAGCAACACATTACCAACTGATCTTGACGTGTCCCCGATGTGTAAGATAATGTACTGTCCCAAGCTCTCTTTAGTAGCTGGTGTCAGAAACAATGCCCAAACCACATTTTGGCAATAAAAATTGGTTGAATCAATCATCATTAAACAGATGTCAGGGAATTTTCATTACTGAGTTAGCTGGAAGTTTACCTTACAAATTACATATCAATTAGATGACCATGCACATGACAATATATTATGTTAAAAGCTTTATTTCCAGTCAATTATGTTCCTAGGAAAGCCAGTATGCCACTGATAATATCTGATTGAAGTTTGAAGTGCCACAAAGCGTTCCCCTCTAAAAAACGAGTAATGTGAGGGAAGACAACAAGTCACTAAATTTGTCTCCTCCATGAGGCATCTAAAAAAATGATTGTGGGCTTCAGAAAAATATGACAAAACAAGAAGCAATTTCTATACTGTTCACTGAGCTTTCTGTGAACGTTGCTGCGTTTAAGTAGAAATGCGGCCTGTGACATCCAGAATTTGCTCCAGCTCGCCTAAGTGCTGCCATATGCGTGTACAGTGTGACTGCAGACTAATGGCATTCCTTGGGGTCATTATGCATCTTCTTTAGAAGTACAGCAATATCAATCACCCCTCATCACTATGTCAACAGTTTGGTCTGTATCTGATGCCCTCTACCACAAAATCCATTGCTCAGACCTTTAGATCACTCACGTATCCGCTTTCAGAGCTGCGCTTCCATAGCGTTCATTGTTGTGTCGCTGCTCTTCCAGTTGGATGGGGCTTGAACGCATTAGTATCCCTCCCCAACATCATTATGGGCTTGATCCGACTGTACTCATCTAATCATTTATATTAGATTGGCTTGTCTTTTGATTTTTGTTTTTCTAAAAATACAGGTGATCATCGTTTTATAGGGCCGATTCCGATGGCAGGCGTATCATTGGTGCAAAATGGACCGCCCACCATAGGTGCGGCGGTCCTGCAAAACAAATTAGGATGTGCCTGCCACACTGGCGGGCGCATCCTGTATGTTTACATTGCGGTGGGTGTCAGCACCCGCCAAAATGTAAAAATACAAGTTTTACATGTGGATGTACAACGTGGTAGGCACCGTGCGGTGCCTGCCATCTTATACATGCACATGCAGGAGGGTACCATAGGTACCCCCACGTGCAGCACCCCAAATCCACCCCCCCGGAGGCCCGCAACAGCCCCCTAAGGGATTCTCTGTCTGTCTTTTTGCGGCGGGAACTCCGCCGCAAAAGACAGGCATCATAATGCCCAAGGCGGTGCCTGCACGGCACCGCCTCCATTACCCCATGGTACCTGGTCCCGCAAGGTGGGCAGAAACGGCCCGCCTTGCGGGACCAGTGCGGACGGTCTTTCCGTCTGCCGTGGTACCTTTCCCATTCCCACCGCCATCCTAATTTGGCGGTGGGAATATTCAGGGTTATGGTGGGAATTCCACCGCCGCCGGCCCAGCAGTGGCGGACTTCCCGCCATCGTGATGACCCCCTAAGCCCTGATTATAAGTGGGCGGAGTCTTCTGACCCCTGCCCACACTCCTTTTTGTGCAAAGTCAGAATTCCAAGTTGTGCAGCGTATACTGCACCCAGCAATTACAGTTTGCGACAAAGTCTGTACTCATTAATACATTTTGGCAGGTCAAACAAGACAGAATTTAACAGGGAAAAAGTGTATTGTACTTACTATGACATGCGCCAAAATCCACGATATTCCAAGAACTTTGAATAGGTGCAGTTTATTGCATCCAATAAATTGTAAACCGCAGGGGGACACATTTTCTCTGGTGCTATAAATAGCGTCTACCCATCTGGCGTACTTGTAATCAGGATATAACGATCTGTATTATTATTCCAGACACATTAATCCATTTATTCACAGCGTACAGAGTACTATGGGCTTCACTGTTCATGCGCTCTATGAAAAGGGGAGCTCTTCTCATATGTTTTCTGTACCAAAAGGAAATTACATTCATTGCTAACATCAGTTAATATCTTTTCTGATCTTCATTCTACTCTCAGTATTTATTTGTTAACTTCATTTTTTCTGTTTCGCACCGCTACTTACATTGTCATTCTCCAGGTCATTTGCTGCTGAAAGCAAATAACCTAGGGTTGCACAATGTATATAAGTCACCCCCTTCTTAAACTGCACCTGTCGCCCAAGGATAAATTCCAGGTTTCCCTATTGTTCCAGTGGCGGCTCCTCCAGGGAGTGCTGTGATGCAGTGAGGCGGGGCAGGGGAGGGGCAGGGTTGGGGGTAGTAAACTCCAGAATGCCGCCAAACGGAGTTGAGTAAAGAAATAAATAAATAAAAGGAATTACATTGCGCGCTGCATCGCCTATTTTGCGTTGCAGCACACGCAATGTAATTCGTTTTATTCATTTAATTTCTTACATTGCTTTGGATGACTTGTTCCCTATGTCATCAAAAGCAATGTAATTATAGCAGTGGAAATAAACCACTAGCCTGACTCTGCTCTACGGAGCCCGTGGAAGAAAATGCCTGCAGGGGTGGAGTAGCAGGAGTGAGCGACACAGATGTCATCCATCTTGTCTAAAACGGCGTTTTGCAGGAAAATGTGGCATAACTGTAACACATGAATAAACGTACCTCTATGTGTTAAAAATGAATTTCAACTGTAAGCATGGCAATTCAACCCATGTATAGAAAAACTATCATAAAAAGGCATGTTAAGCATTATTATTATTGCACAAAGTATAAACCCGGGAAAAAAACTATTCAAAGCAGGCCAGGCTTTAGCAATAGCAAGCTTGCCGTTCTTCTGTGTAAGTCACACTTCAGGGGCTTCAACATTTGTCATCCATTTATATTATATTCTCGCTTTACTCACCATTTTTCGTCCCACTTCAATAAAAATGTTCTAAATACTAAAATGGGATACCTTGGATTGTATTAATTATGTCTTAAAGAGATACTCCCCACCTTAGGTTTCCTGTGACTCGCTTACAAATTAGAAACTAAAGCTGAGGCTTCAAGTCTTCTCGCCTTTATACAGTTTTAACCCCGGGCATGCCGAGTAATTCCCAGTGAATGGCAGCATGGAAGGTCATGGTTCAGTCTCTTTTCGCCTCTCAGGCCTTGACCCCCAGAAAGTAGCGGGGCAGCGTGCCGTGAGGTGACCCATTATCTGTCTCCACTCATCAGGATCACAGCGGCCAGGTGGCTGGGGAGCAGATGACAATTGGACAATCCCACCTTTCATGTCCTCCTGTCTCTTCTCAGTGCCCCTCCAGCTCTCACCAGCGATGCCACAAAAAGCAGAAATGCAAATGTCCGAAAGTCTCTGCAGGTGACATCCAGAGAAAACGTGCATTGTTCCCATGCCTTCGGGAGAGGCACAGTGTTACACGCGACCCCTCGCCCCCTGTCCAAGCCCACACCCAGGTGAACTAATGAGCCAGCCACTGCACCGGAAACAGTGGCGTCTGTGAGCTGGCACCCATAGGAAGAACGATAGAGCAGTCTGTAACATCTGTCCAAGAGAAACAAACAAGAGAAGAGAGATAAAACTCCTTAGCAAAGACAAGAAGCTGTTGAAGACCACCGAGTTCTACAAAACTGGCACATCAACTAGTGCGCAATGAATTTGTGCAGGGTGTCCCTCAGTCAAGTTTCCGCCCAAAAGGCCCCTCTGCATTATCAAAAGCACCTGCACCATAATATGGAGTGTACGTGTGTTTGTTATTATGTGGAATGCACCAGAAGCCTTCTGCCTGCACTGGGTGCACGCGCGCACACAAAGGGATTGTACCAGCTCCGTTGCACGCAGTACAGATTGTGAAATACCACAAAGCGACCACTTGTGCACAGGGTAAAACTGTGTAAAATCGAGCTCCATGATGATTTCTTAATCGTACTTTTATTCTCTAGCACTACGAATGCTTCACTTGTGAGTGGCCCCTTCTTTCCGATACTTGCACGACCGCCTACTTTGCACAGGGACCCGAATGACAAGTTTCATGGTAATTACCTCATGTCCCAAAAATGTGTCCCAGTGAAACCTGCAGAATTTTACCCAAGGGGAAATATCCTATATATACCAGTACATTCAGATTTTGGTGCATAAAGCACCACACTCTGCATGTTATGCTCCATTTAAAGGGCAAAACGTGTAATTGAAGTTGATTATCGCACATGTAAAAATGGAATCCCCGAGGAATCCGCTTTTCAACGTTGATACATGTATCACTTCCTCCTCAGGACACTCATGATGTGGGCCTTAGTCTTTACTTGCCCAAAGACTGTCTCACTTTCTTTGTATTCTGTGTATAATTATTACTTACCACCAGTGCTGGTTGGATATAGTCATGGCAAATGGAATTATGTGGCAAAGGAGAACTGAATGAAGTAGCAGGGGCGACTAAATAACAGTGAGGAAAGGGAAAGTATTTGGTATAATAATACATCAAATCCTACAGTAGTATTAATTGGCTACTTTGGCAATTTAACAAAACTGTTAGTATCACATAATTGGTGCCCCTTTAATACCTGCAAACAGTTAAAGAGTGATCCTTTCTATCCCTACGGAGTCATTTTTGTTTTATTGTAATTTGTGTTCTGTATGAACTACAAATGCACTTTTTATAGCTGAAATATGTAAAGCATGCATCATAAAGTTTATTGTGTGGAAAGTGAGTTAAACCTAATGTTATACGGAAAATGTTGTGGCCACAAAATGATATACTTCCAGTGGCCCTGGATATAGTTCACAGCATTCTGTACATTTTCTGCAAGGAAGTCTTTTTGTAGGCCATATTTTAGTTTGTCCCTTACAGTGACATGCAGTGTTGTGAAATCCTGGTCACTATTGTAATAAAACAAATGGCAGACTATTAGCTGGAGAAAGTCAGCATGGAAGAAAATACCATCCTCATCTTGATTCAGTTCGGTCTGCATACCGTGCTATAAATCTGTATTCACTCACTCACTCACCTTAAACTGATGGGGGAGGGGTTTTAGGGTGCATGGCAGAAAGAGCAATAACATATTTTGAGAAGGTTCCAGCACCACTATTATGCAGGCATGGCCCGTGCAGGTAAGAGCGGTGAGGTGGGGGCTCGGATGGGAGAGTTGAAAGGCGACAATCTGTGTGGAAGAGGGTGTAGACCACATGCAGCATAGTGCTTGAAGGTGAGATGAGCATTGTGGTAGGGTGTGGGGAATTTTGTCCTATCTCTCTCCCGCATTGAGACAGGAGACAGATGCAGAGGATGCCTTAGGGCTACTGCTCCTTTGGGCTGAATGCAGTCCTGCGGTCTAGTGTTCAGCCACTGATGCATACAGTAGTATATATAGAGCTGCTCTTAGATTGGATTGAACCTACTAACCTACTGAACGGTTGAATTATTCATGCCAGCCTAACCCAGACATTTTGGACCAGGGGTTATTAAGGATCATACGAGGATAAGAATAGGTGGAATTCATGGAAAGTACAATTTCCAGGATCCACAAGATCCTGAAGTGCACAATAGTATATACTCTGTCGGGCTAGAGAGAGAGGTAGGTGACTAACTTGGGTACATTTGATCATGAGGATTAGGATGTTGTCAGATCCACCTGAGGGAGGCGGTGATACAGTCTGATCGGAAGTTGATGCAACTCAGAATATTGCATACACTTGATTAAAGTAGATGCTTGCTATGGGAATGGTGTGCATCTGTGGAGACCTTCGCCCACACATTGTGGAGTCTGCTAAGACTCTTTTGGGATAGTGTACATAATGACCTGAACACAACTCCTCAGTTGGAGTTAGAGCTACCACCACCAACTCCCCATAATGAGTTCAGCTTTGGATATTGGAGCATGTAACTTGCAACTCACCACTGACAATGTAAGGGTAACATGGAGATCAAGTGACCATGTAAAGCTGTTCAATGAGGTGATACCTGCAAATATAGAATTGGTAACTATATGCTTGAGTGAGGTGGATTGAGGCGACCAGGTAGTGGAGGCATTTGCTGACCTTTGTGCCGGGATCAGAAATGCACTTTTAAAACGCTTTCAGCCTCACCCTTATACCCCAAGGTGGTTTAATGCTGAATGCTCACCAGCTAATAGGGCACTTCGACAAGTCCTGGTACCTAGACCAAGGGATTCACCTTTAGTGGCCCTTCCACGCAAGCAGTATAAGGCCATTAGTGCAAAACAACACCAGGATGTAGTAACAGGCCACTGAGAAATGTTAGTACAGGCTTCACTGGTGGGTCATGGTAAAAAATTGTAGACCACTGTATCTGACTTGAAGCATTGTAACTCGAGGTTCTCTAGTCCCATTACATCCCATATTGCTTGCAATACTTGGGAGGAGCACTTTGTCAAAATATATGCTGCACCTACTTTTAATATAGACCTTGTGTTACCTGCAGGTTTTCAGACCACTCTATTGGAAGTTGAGGATGCTATTAATCAAAGTATAGGAAGCAAGGCACCTTTTCTAGATGGGGTACCCATTGACTTACTAAAGATTAATATTGTTTTCTGGGCACCCCTTCTTACAAAAGTCTTCATAAATATTGCCCATTCTCCCCTACCAAGTACCTGGGGCCATCTACCATAGTGACAATTTTCAAGAAAGGAGATCGATCTCATCTAGGCTGTGGTAGCGTGTTACATTGCGGAAGGAGCGCTCCACTCTTAGATAAAATCCAAATAAGAGTGTATAAACGCATATTTAGAGTACCATGTGATGCCACTCCCGCGCAGGTACGGCTCGAATTTGGCTTGCAGTTACAAACATTGCACAAAAATTATGAGACAGTCAAATTTTGGTACGGCATCTGGTTGAACCGCGAAACCAATATCAACTCTGCAATATGGGAAGCCATACAAAACAACCCCAAATCTAAGTATGCCAAGTACCTAAAATCTTCCCTTGATATCACAGAGCTGGCATCATTGTGGGATAGGAAGATACCTTTATCCTCATTCAAGAAGATAATAAAAAAGGCAGCCAACATGCATTCCTTGAACGTTGATAAGACAACTTTGAGACATCGATCACATGCTTGGATGTTATTACGTTCTTACAAAAAGCTGGCCCCCTCACCTTATTTCGAGCTTGCCTTTCCATCGGACTACAAACACAAATACCTAAACCTACGTATGGGAAAATTACCCACAAACGTGGACCAACCAGGCTGGAGAACACTAGGCCCAAAGGGGTACAACTTATGCGGTGCCGCTGTGCAAGATATAATCCACCTGATTTGCATTTGTCCAGCAATGGACAGTGAACGCCGTTGTTTATTAAAGGGAAAATTTAACGAAAAAGGAATACGCACATGCCGGTCAGCGATCCTACAAATACTGGACTCAGTGGATCCTCAATTTATTTGCAGAGTAATCAAGTATGTTAACAATTTTGAAAACAAAAGAACAGAATACACAAATTAGAACCCTTGGAATTTTTTAACCAGTATTTTTTATCAGCTTTTGAGTAAGCAAAAAAATCATATGGACTTACTGAATCGCCAATGTTGTTTCTCTTTATCAATAGTGTCTTAACTTGAATATTTGAAGCAGTTTTTCTTTTTATTTTATCTTTTAATATATTTCTTTTCTTTTTAACTGATATAGTATGCAACATTGTAATGGTTTTTATTAACTATACAATAAAGAATCTCTCTCTCATCTAGGCTGTTACTGGCCGATCTCATTAATTGACACTACTGTAATAATTCTGAGTAGGATTATTTACAATAGGCTAATGGACTGGGTCCATGGTGCGTCAGTGTTACTTTGCTGCCAGTACAGGTTCAGGCGTAAAATAAGACCAATTGAGCAATGCCTAAACTTAAATATGGTCCTGGGTAAATACAAAATGGCTAAGCAATCTCCCTTGTACCTAGCAGTCATGGACCTATTATTGACACTTGATTGCATTAACAGGGCCTCACTGTGGCACCTGCTCATTGCATGGGGGATGGATACAACACTGGTCAACTTCCTTGCCTACCATCACAAGGAAATGAGGACAAGAGCCCGTATTAGTGCTCAGGGGGAGATGGCTGGCAAAATAGGTAATGATCGCAGGGTAAGACAAGGCTGTGTGCTGGTCCGCTCATTTTTATTCATTATATTTATGATCTCATCTTGCTCTAGACATACCTATGATTTAGGGCAATCCGCTCCCCGCACTCCTCTATGTGGACGACACAGTGATGATGGCACGCACCCCAAGGGCACTGTGTATGCTAGTACACGCCTGTTGATTTTATGGGTTCACTTGACCTGTAGACCAACTTTGCCAAATCACATATCATGTCCTGCAGTCCTAAGCATGGACCCCTCTCAAATATATGAGTTGGTACTCACTGCCCAACCAGCACCAACACTTTGGCATACCTAGGTATTATTTTTTCCACTCAGGGGGCCATGGTCTCCTAACATAGAACACCGTTGGATCGAATTTGCCATGACTTTTTTTTTTATAATTCTTTTTATTGATGACATTATGTGTTAAATATAAACAAATTCACACAGTATTGTACAGAGCTTTGCATTAATTCGTATCTTGGCTTTCCTCACCTGACTCCATCTACTTCTAATCCACAAGTATGTCTATACTAAAGCATTCTGTTCATTCTGCAACTAAGGTTTGATGAGGATTCGCCTGCGGAGGTTCACAAATATTTCCCCTATATTCATTCCAAAGTCCCCATATTTGTGACCATTTTTTAGGACAGCCCCTTGATTTGTATATTGTTCGCTCCATCAACATACACCTATCGAGATTCCTTTCCATGTAGTGAGTGTGGCCGCCTCCTGTGCCCCCCATAGCTTAGCGATGTTGCGTTTCGCTATCATCAATCCCAACGTCACCCAGGTCCTTAAATTTGCTGTGACTAATAGGTCACAATGCAGTCTCCCATAAACCACGAGGTGCGGCTCTCCCTTACCACAACTACAAGTTTATAAATCACAATGCCTACCAATTGTCATGTACAGGACGTAGGTGTGGGGGACATCCAACTGTTTGGCTATCGAACAAGAAGAAAATAGATTTAGCAGAAAGTTGTTATCTAATTCTATTTGTGCCATTCATTTATCCTGCACAATCAATTAGGGGTCTCCTATATTACAGAGCTAATTAGGGCACGCCCAGTCCTCCTTTGGCTCTCGATCTGGTGCAACGATGGGGATGCCTTGACCAGAGACATTATATCAGATTGTCACCCTCTGGACTACAAATTCCACGGAATGCTTATGTAAGGACTGAGTATTTTAATATTGGAATTCAATCCATTTTTACTGACCCATCATCCTGTATCAGTACAAGCAAAAAGACGGTGGCTCATGCCTTCCACCTATTCTCGGAATTTAAGAGGCTTAGGGCTCTGGAGGGGATGCCAAATGTGACCAGATATCTTAGTCTGTATGAATTTGATCACCCTACTGATTACTTCTTGTGGGCACGCAGCCACTGGGAACGTTCCCTGCTTTTCCGTTTTAGGTTAGACACTATGAAATATCTCCTCTTCTTTTCTATGGGTTTTGTGCATAGCCTCGAAACAAAACCATTTCCCTGTTACAGTCGTGGCCAGCATGACTCGCAGGTGGGGGGGCAAGTGGGGGCGGGGCACCCGTAGGTTCGCGTGATGGGGATCAAAAAATTAAAATAAAATCTTACTTTACCGGGTTCCGCACCACCTCTGCTCCTGGCCAGGTCCCTCGTTTTCCTGCTGCTTTCCTGATCTCCTGCCTCTGGTTGTTGGAACGAGCTCCAGTGCAATGGATTTACACGCGCCCGTCCACCCCTCAATATTAATTACAGGGACGGCCAACGTATCTGTTTTCATCGAGTCGCACCCATGGAATACAGTGCTGCTCAGATAGTATAAAGAATCAGAGCGATCATGGGGCCACATTTACATAACAGACAGAGTGTCCGCTCCAATTAGAACTCGCAAACCCTTGCCATTTGAGGAATAGGAACACAGTCCTCCAGAATCAGTGGATCTATTGAACGCTGCAGTCAGAGTCCATGAAAAGTTCAGGGTCCTGAGGAGAACCCTGAAACCATTTGGAGTTTGAAATGCTTTGACTCCTGAGTTCAGGGTATTTCTGATGTGGTGTGCCACAAGGGAATTAGTCGAATTGTATTTCCCCCTTTTAGGCAACACCCTGGTAGCGTGTGTAATCCCTTGTCTCACTCACAAGCAGTACAATAGGCATTAGCCTGGTAACGAGACTGTGTCCGCCTAGTGTCTAATTTCAAATTAAGGTCTGGTTAAATGTCTTATGTTTATATATGTATTGTTCAATCAATCAATCATCAATCATAGCATTTATATAGCGCACTACTCACCCAGAGGGTCTCAAGGCGCTAGGGGAGGGGGGTCCGCTACTGTTCGAACAGCCAGGTCTTGAGTTGCTTCCTGAAGGCGAGGTGGTCCTGGGTCAGGCGGAGGTGGGTCGGGAGGGAGTTCCAAGTCTTGGCGGCGAGGTAGGAGAAGGACCGTCCCCCTGTGGTGGCTCTTCGGATGCGGGGGACGGCGGCGAGGTCGTGGCTGGTCGATCGAAGCTGGCGTTTGGGAGCGTAGAAGTTGAGGCGGCTGTTGAGGTATCCTGGGCCTTGGTTGTGTAGGGCTTTGTGTGCGTGGGTGAGGAGACGGAAGGTGATTCTCTTGTTGACCGGGAGCCAGTGCAGGTCTCTCAGGTGTCCGGAGATGTGGCTGCGACGGGGGATGTCCAGGATGAGTCATGCTGAGGCGTTCTGGATCCGCTGGAGTCTTTTCTGGAGTTTGGTGGTGGTTCCGGCGTAGAGGGAGTTGCCGTAGTCCAGACGGCTGGTGACGAGGGCCTGGGTGACCGTCTTCCTGGTCTCGGTGGGGATCCACCGGAAGATCTTACGTAGCATGCGCAGGATGTTGAAGCACGACGAGGAGACGGCGTTGACTTGTCTGGTCATGGAGAGGGAGGAGTCCAGGATGAAGCCCAGTTTGCGTGCGTGGTCTGTTGGTTTGGGTGCACTGCCTAGGGCGGGGGGCCACCAGGAGTCATCCCAGGCGGAGGGTGAGGATCCCAGGATGAGGACTTCCGTCTTGTCCGAGTTCAGCTTCAGGCGGCTGTTCTTCATCCATTCGGCTACCTCTTTCATCCCTTCGTGAAGGTTGGCTCTGGCGGTGGTGGGGTCGTTGGTGAGGGAGAGGATCAGCTGGGTGTCGTCGGCGTAGGAGATGATGTTGAGGTTGTGCTGGCGTGCGATGTTAGCGAGGGGGCTCATGTAGACGTTGAAGAGGGTTGGACTGAGCGAGGAGCCTTGAGGGACGCCGCAGATGACTTTGGTGGCTTCTGATCTGAACGGGGGGAGGCGGACTCTCTGTGTCCTTCCGGCGAGGAAGGAGGTGATCCACTCTAGTGCCTTCTCCTGGATTCCGACGTTGCTGAGGCGCTGCACTAGTGTACGGTGGCAGACAGTGTCGAAGGCCGCGGAGAGGTCCAGGAGGATGAGGGCCGCCGTTTCTCCGTTGTCGAGCAGGGCTCGGATGTCATCGGTGGCTGCGATCAGGGCGGTCTCGGTACTGTGGTTGGCCCGGAAGCCAGACTGCGAGAGGTCGAGGGATCCGTTCGTCTCGAGGAAGGCGGCCAGCTGCTTGTTGACGGTCTTCTCGATGACTTTTGCAGGGAACGGGAGCAGCGAGATGGGGCGGTAGTTCTTGAGGTCGGTGGGGTCGGCTGAAGGCTTCTTTAGTAGAGCGCTGAGTTCGGCGTGCTTCCAGCTCTCCGGGAAGGTGGCGGTGGCGAAGGAGGTGTTGATGATGTCCCGCAGGTGGGGTGCGATGACAGCGTCGGCCTTGTTGAAGACGTGGTGAGGGCAGGGGTCGGTCGGAGATCCGGAGTGGATGGAGTTCATCGTGCGGACGGTGTCTTCGGTGCTGTTGTTGTTGTATTACTTTTGTACGCACATGTCTCTTGTCATTTTGTCCCAAATTTCCTTTGTTGTATGTTTTAAATTTAAGTAGTGTGTTAAAATGAGCATTGTATGACATTGTGTACTTCAATCAAGTGTTGTCCACGCTAAGACATATACAATTGATTTTGATTGCCCTTTGTATGAAAATACTACAAACTAAGCTGAATAAAGCCCGTGCACTTTAGAATTTTTGGTCTAAGGTGCCTATCAAACTCATAGGAATAGTCTTCCTGGACACTTCGTTGTGTTTTCAAAAAGGAACAGGAAGAAGGCAGCCACCCTCCCCTCCCCATAGCCAATCACAATGCTGCAATGGCAGCATTGTGATTGGTGATGTCAGTGCCCAGCCGGGTGCCTATGGGAGGACCATTTTCTCTATCTAGGCTGCATGTAGCCTACAAAGAGAAAATCCAGAGTGCGCATGACTGGTTTGGTCAGCCCCAGATGGCCAACCAAATTTTCAGGGACCACAGCATTGGGCAAGCCACTCCTCCCCGAGCCAATACCAACCAGGCATACCATTCTGCTTTCTCTCAGAGCGAGAAGCAGAAACATAAAATGGTATTTACAATACCATTTTATGTTTCTCCTTCTCGCACTGCGAGAAAGCAGTGGGCCGACGGTCTTCCTCCCTAACGGAGGAGATGCCCCTGCCCTGTTATGACAATGCTTCATTTCATGTTTTTTTGTACATTTTACATAAGATATGCCAGACTCTTTTTAATCTCCTTTTAAAAAAAAAATATTGTTATGATCTTAATCAGTGCAGACCTGCTTTTAGATTTTTATGGCTATGTGATAATGAAGAAACTATTGCACATGTCGGGTCGTTTTTAAAATCTGCTGTTCGAGCTCATAGCTCTATGTTAAATTAAGCTTTTATTGCTGACTCATCAATATAATGACCACATTTCAAAGTATTTTATAGATAACTATCTGAGCACAACAAGATTTGCACTTTGCATTTGTTTCATATTACGTGATGTTCAGATGAACATTACAAGCTGTTATTTGCTCTTTTTATATTCTTTTGCTAACTCAATGTACTGTGTATTTTATGCTGATTGCCTTGTATGATGCTTTTATGGTTGCTGTGATGCTCCCGAATATAGTCTATTGAATTGAATTGAGTGCAGCTTTCTTGAGTATATGGGAGCGTCTTGTGCCTAGGCATAGCCTATGAAAGTGGTAGTTCTAGAGTCCCAGATATCAAAACCTGATTATGGCACTTTAATGGGGCAGCCATGCGCTCTACAAATATTTTAACATAACATATGTACAGCCTTCATAGAAGAGTTGCGGTTGTCCAAAGAATGGGAAAAGATCTGAGCTTCTAGGAGGGACTGTAGACTACATAATGACCTTCATTAGAACATACAGGACCATATGTCTACAACCGCTCTGGGTTTGTGAAGTGAGGATGATGTTGAAAGCTGGGAAAAGCGTACAAAGAATAGAGGGTGTAGTTAGACGTGAATGTTAGCTTAAGCAATGCAGGATGTTTAAACTAGAGGCAAAGAGAGGGTATTGTTGGGGAAGTACGTGGTTGATTCTTATACATACAAAAGGCTTGTGAGTTTAATATACCTGCACGTCACTATCACTAGAACTGTTTTTGGAGTGGTTCACGAGTTGAAATACACACGAAGTAGATATAAATATATGGAGATTGGGTCAATTTAGTCCTGGACTGTTGAAATATAACAAGTAGGTAGCATAACAACAATAATGGACTTTAATAATCAACAACAAGATAATGGTGAATGTTTTATTGTCATTTACAGTTACCCCTGAAGAAAGGCTCTGGTAGCCTGAAATGCATTGAGTTTTTAATAAACACTGCCTTGAACGAATCATGCATTATTACGTGTTTTTGTAAGAGGTCCGGATGGGCACAACGTAAACATGAGAAGCTTTTGAAAATGGCATAATATTCCTACGTGTGGATTGAACTAAAACGAAGTTACAAAAGAATGGTTAAAATGGAGTACATGGAATACACGGAGTTAAGCAGTTGAAGAAATAAGCAGGCGCTTCATTTGCACATTCTGCAGTGCACATGGAATTGGGGCGTCATACTGCCCCATATTATGTATAAGTTTTAAGACGTGTCATTGGGGTAAGGCATTTATCCAGTGTGCACGCACTCTTGGAGGATGAAAGGATAAATATGGATAATCTTTGGATGAAAAACGGTGTGCATCCCACAACTCAAATGGATTTCACAAGGGGACATTTGCCAGTATACAAAAGACGCCCCTTCCTCAACAACCTCTGAATGAGGCCCTCTGCATAATGACTCTACCATTACCCAGAATATTCGTCTGACTCCAAGGCTCTAGCATCTTCTTATTCTATCTGTGATTGAAAGGCCCCCAGAAAGGGGCAGCTATAAAATACTTCCAGAGTTCAGCCTTCCTAAGGACCAGCCTTCAGGAAAGCAAGTTGATCCTTCTACCCCTAAGATGTATTTGGTGTTTCCCCCTTCTGCCCTTCCCTTTCATTCCCCATCATATAGACCATCACATGTGAGTTTGTTTAGAATGTTCATGACAGGACCTTATCTGGGTTCTGTGAGAGCAGCTGCAGGAAACCAATAAAGGGCCTTATATTCCCACTTGCTCTATGTTACCCTTATTTACAACACAGTCCTTTCTTCTCCCTAAAGAAAGATGGAAAGGTGAAATTGTCTGCTATACAATCACTGACTAGAGATTACAATTTATGCTTGGGTCCTCAAGACAAATATTGACCTTTTAGAGATACCTGAGCAATTCATAAGAGAGTGCGTTCACAGACAAATAGTTTTCTGAGATGGCGAGGAAAGGGCTAATGTCTGTTTGAACTAGGAAGTGTGATTTATAAATTCTATCTTCCTTGTTCTGAGGAAGTTGAAGGGATAGTGGCCTGTAGTAATACTGCAAGTACTCAGGGACATAAAGATATTCAATTATGTACGGTTCCAGCGGGACAACCATTTCCTTGAGGCGCTAGAAGGCGATGTGGGACTTGAAGGACAATTTTTTTTCTTTATTCCTATCTGTTGCCCTTATCGATTCCTTTGCATGTTCTTTTAGCTAATCTCTGGAACAAGCCCAAGAAACCAAGAGATTTTCTCCATCCTTTGTCTTTGGTCATCAAATTGGTAAATTGCATTTCACTCCACCTCAGAAGATAGATATCTTCGGATTTGATATTTGCACCTGCTCCTGTTCTTTAAAGTTGCATCAGAAGCCATTGCAGTGGGTCAGCAGTAAGTTATGACTTTCACGGTCCCGACATCGGATGAAACCATATCCCTGTACCTTACCCTAGTGGTTTAATTTCACCAAAGTCACTGACAGAGCGGAAGTGACTTTGCATACCCTCTCCCAAATGACATTACTGTGACTTCACAGACCCTATCCTCAATACCGTTACTGAAAGTGACATCACCGGGCTTTTGCTCTAATGAAGGGTGATCCTTACTTTATTAACTTTCCTTAGACAGTGCAGCTAATTCACACAAAGTCATCGATACCAGACATTAAGAACCAGCCGCTTCCAAAACAATCAAAAGCTAGGTGCATGCATGCTTTTAAAGACTCAGTAGTGTGTCAGAAAGGTTGCAAGTCAGAACACAGGATTAGGACCGAGCAACATAGGGGTAGTAATTGCTACCTCTACCACTAAGCACCCGTACAAGGTCCACCTGCCTTTCTGCACTGTAAGTCTGAAAACAATGCATGGTATAAACACCTTTCTGCAACTTCTTATGTGGGTTAACCTGTTTCGCTGGTTCTACCTTCGATTTGCTCTTAATTTGCATACCGTTTGGTCTGTTTTTTTCTGTCTATTTCCTCCCCTTCAGAGAGTCCTTTTAAGACACTCAATGTGTCAAGGTGAAAATATTGAATAATCGTGAAAGATTCAAAGGACAAAATGACTTCCGTGTTATGCTCTCTGAAATAGACGGATTCATTGAAAACAGGTGAGACAGACAGAGAAGAGGTATTCAATTGCTTCCGGATGATAATAATAATTGTCATTTATTGTAAACACATCAAAGTAAAACACAGCAGATGGATCTCAGTTCTGCAGCTCACTACAGAGATTCAATGGCTCCAGAGATGTCAAGATGTCCCATGCAAATTATAAACTGCTTTTCTAGTCCTAGACTTTTTACCAGAAAGCACCAGCTCTCTGTTTGCAAAAGACCTACTTTTAATTTACGAAACATTTACAGGGGCTTGCAGCCCATCAGTTACTTATCATTGGTTGGCTTTATTATAGGCCCGGGTGTTTTAATCACGCCAGAGCATTCTGAGTAATTTCAGTAATTCATCGTTACCTTTTGAAGCGAAATTACCGAAAATAGCGCAGTTATGCCTGCTCACGTAAGTAAGAGTAATTTAGGAGTAAAATAATCATACCACAAGAACACATTTAGCTACAGTGACCAGCCGCTTGATATGGTTCATGCTCGCTTTTGGTGTTCTGCTGCATTTAGCACTATTTTGTAACTCTAAGTGCATCCCCAAGTTCATTTTGGATGGCAGGGTGCATTTTGTGCTAAGAAAATAGCGCTAGATGCCGGAAGTAAGTTGGGGACAAAATTCTATCCCAGCAGTAAATTTAGCCCTATTTCCTAGCTCAAAATGCCTTCTTTTTTTCATTTTGGATGTGAGGGAACATTTTATGTTAAGAAATAGCACTAAACTCAGTATTACTCTTCTTGCATAGTTATGAAGAATCTTGTGGAATTTTTAGGTAATGTTGCATTATTATGCTAGACTGAATTACTCAAGTTACACCCACCCGTACCTTATTGTTACTTTCATTTGCTTGCCTCTTCTTCTCTCATTCTAGGAATTGAAGTTAACAGCAGGGCGTATTTTGACGTTCCTACATTTAGATTTTATCTCACTGGATGGATTTTAACTCCTATTTGACTATTTAAGGACTTTTCAACAGCCATGGGTCTGGCATGTTTGTGCTCCAAGATTTTTTATTTATTAAGTTAAACACATCTATATAATGGAAAAAAGCATAAGTACAAGTACCAGAACACAAAGGAAAAATACAGTACTTGGTGTACTACTGACAGCTCACATAGGAGATACCTGTGGGAGTGAGGCACGGGGTACAGTAACAAGGTGTTGGTCCTGTTGGATACAAAGAAGGCAACTGGTAGACAAGATACTGAATCCCAGTTCAACATAAGAAACACAGTAAATTATTTGGAGTAAAAAAAAGGGTCAATTTTTTCCCAAAGGTCTACTTGGTCAACTGGCCAGCCTTGGTAGCCGTCTTGTTGCCTCTCATTACAATGACTATGGAAAGTTAGAGACGGGCCTGTCTCCCTTCCATCTCCGAGCTAATTTCTTTCCCACACACTTGGGTGTTTAGTGGTAGTAAGGTATTTTCTAGGAGATGGGAGAAGGTAAATTTCAGATCAATCATATCTTGTTGAAGGCCACTCAGACAAGAGAAAACTAGTAAGTAGGCTTCCAAGGCTGTCCTATACATGCTGCTAAACTGACACAGCCAAACATTTGAAAAGTTTTGATTACATTTGAGCTGAATCATTCTGGAAAATTACATCTATGTTTGGTTTCTGGGATAAATGTGACTTTTCTGCTCCAACTGTATCCTGTGGAATAGTCTTTCTTCTTGCAGAATGCCGTTAAAGCTGGGAAGACTGAATTACGCATTTCCACCTAGATTCAAAACATTTCGCACAAGAAAGGGAATTCAGGTGGCACTTTTTGACCTGGATGTAATTTTGACTGTAAAATAATTTCAGAGTAGGCTTACTGACTAACAGATACAAACGGGACAACAAAAAAGTGAGGGTTGGAATGCTTGAATTATTATAAGCCACTGGTAAATATTTAGGGCCACATTTCAGTACATCATCCTGTTGCTCACCATGCCACTGGATTCAAGCAAGCCGGGCTGAAGACGGCTGTAATGCCAGAAACTGGTCCTCGGAAGCTTGTTTCCGGTCCAGGGAAGGCATGGCTTGGCAGTTCGGGCTGGACTGTTCCCATGAGGCACAGGGTCAGACTGATTTGCATATGGCCATGTCTGAACTGGGGTGGCAGAGTGGGCTAAAGAACGGTGATGGATTAAACCCAGATCTATTGACTGGGTGTGAGTGTTTGATTGATTCAGATGCTCCGTCCATCACCACCCCCTTGTGTACCGCTTTAGGCCGCCATAAGTGTGGCAGGGTATGCTCAGACGTGAGTCCCTTGCTCACTTTGCCACTGGATTCAAGCAAGCCAGGCTGAAGACGGCTGTAATGCCAGAAACCGGTCCTCAGAAGCTTGTTTCCGGTCCAGGGAAGGCATGGCTTGGCAGTTCGGGCTGGACTGTTCCCATGAGGCACAGGGTCAGACTGATTTGCATATGGCCATGTCTGAACTGGGGTGGCAGAGTGGGCTAAAGAACGGTGATGGATTAAACCCAGATCTTTTGACTGGGTGTGAGTGTTTGATTGGTTCAGATGCTCCGTCCATCACCAGCCCCTTTTGTACCGCTTTTGGCCGCCATAAGTGTGGCAGGGTATGCTCAGACGTGAGTCCCTTGCTCACTTTGCCACTGGATTCAAGCAAGCCGGGCTGAAGACGGCTGTAATGCCAGAAACCGGTCCTCGGAAGCTTGTTTCCGGTCCAGGGAAGGCATGGCTTGGCAGTTCGGGCTGGACTGTTCCCATGAGGCACAGGGTCAGACTGATTTGCAAATGGCCATGTCTGAACTGGGGTGGCAGAGTGGGCTAAAGAACGGTGATGGATTAAACCCAGATCTTTTGACTGGGTGTGAGTGTTTGATTGGTTCAGATGCTCCGTCCATCACCACCCCCTTTTGTACCACCATGCCACATCAAACAGGAGCCAAGTGTAGCCATCTAATTGGGACAAGTATGCCTGAATATGGGCTCAAGCTCACTGCACTATGGGATTCAAGTTATATCTTAATGACCAGGCCTGGGTAGGACTTGTTTGTGTTTCTGTTCAGATGGGAAATACCTCACCAATTCAGACTCCATTGTTCTTTTTAGAGCAGGCCCAAGGATGATTTGAATGTAACTGGTTCCTGTCTGACGTTGAGTGGTGGCCAAAAAACAATAGACTGAGATGTTACCCCATACTACCAGTGGCTGAGGTTAATTTAAACATTCCTTCTTGTTCCGTATTTTTTTCCTAAAAAATACAAAAAACATGAGCTTGCCGCTCAAAAACTCATCTCGTCATAGTTTTTGAGCCCAAAAGGTGAAGTTTTCTGCATAGAAATGACCTATTTTCAATGGTAATTTGCAAAAGACAGACCCGTTTTGGTGGAGTCTGCACACACACAGTTTAAAGTACAGAAGGGAACTGAATAAAATGTCCGGTGCCTAAAGGAGTTAGGCATGGAGTGAAATCTTAAACGAATCTGGGCGTCCATTTTTCTTAAATTCAGGTTGTCAGTCGAGTTTTAAGAGCAGGTCCAGGCCACAGGGAATAAATCTTCTCTGCAGGAGGCGCAAGAACCCCTTTAAACTGACAATAGTTGGAGCTGTGAAAGTTTTGTATGTTTGTTTAATTTCTTTTGGTCTTCTTAAAATAAACAGTCTGTGCAAACCCATCACCCTTTTTAATTACTCCCCACGAGTTCATTGTAAGATCTAATTATATGTAATGTCAAGTGCCCTAAAAGCAGAGAGAAGTAATGTAACTGGGGCGCCATTTCTTTACAGAGATAAACCTGCTTTCCGTAATTAAGAGAAGAATCTGGAAAAAAAGATATATACCAGAGTCAAGAAAACAATTATATTTGAGCGAGAGAGAGGGGGCTTTGTTGTGCAGTACACAATCCTGTCCCTGGGATTGGATTACGTTGAAACGTGGCATTGATTTACGTGGCTGTCCATCTGTTCTGGCAGTAAGCTAAACCAGGTCGGTGTGGGACCACACGGGAAGTTAACTTTTCATTGAACTTTCCTTGGAACCACTGGCTCTCAAAAGCTCTCTAAAGAAGTCTTTTAAATTGGGGGGAAATGAAACATTGCTTATCATGATTCAAGTTGTAGAATCAACCCACGCTTAAAGTCAGACCCTCGTTTTACATTTTTACATTTTTGAGAAAAATTTACCTATGTTATACTGCTGAATGTTTTACATAGTCCAGCTTGTGTATGTATGAAATAGAAAGCATGGACTTGAAGAAGACTTTTCTACAGAAGAATGCATTTCAAACAGCATGTTTACATACACCTTTCCAGCAGTGGCAAAATGTCTTCAAGAGGCTGACAGGGGTATTAACAATGAGCCCCAAATAAAAAAAATATCACGGTGTTTTCTTCCTTCATTCGATATTGAATTGAATGACCATGTTCATATGGTTCCAAAAGTGAGCCCAGTGATGATTCTAGGCACTTGAGCGTGAAGTAGGTTGAAGTTAAAATTGTCCTCAGCCACAAGCTATAGTCACATGCAACTTTTCTGGAGGGTTGGAGGGGCTGCCTCTCTACTTTCAATTTAACAAAGAAGCGGCGGTCTGCAGTTCTTGGGACTGATCATGCCTCTGTTAATATTGAGAAATATGATGTAAATTTACACCATGATACATGTACGAACTTGCATCTCTGTTGTTGAATCCACCCGATATGACAACCCCATCAACCCTGAGTCAAAAATACGTGGTCAGGCAGGCCCTGCGACATAGGCCTGAAACAACAGATTGACAAATCACAGGAGGGGTAGACAAATGTGCAAACATGAAAAGCCAGATTGATAGACAGCGACACCACTATGGTCCTAGGAGATTGGCCCCAATATACCACGTTTGGCCAGAGGGGCCCACGTTCCCAAATCACCATAAAGTCAGATGGCATACTAAGTTAGAACCACTCAGCCACTCAGAACCCCAAATGCACATTACACGCAATGATAACTCGTTCCCATGTTGGACATCTAGACACATACCCACTTGCCCCACATTTATTTATTTATTGATATTGTGTCCACACAAGGTTGAGACCCACCGCACTTCTTATCAAATGACCAGATTTATGACCCCATGAGTAGGCCCAGATTCCTGTTCTAAAAGAATGTACAAATTACTTTATGGCACCCTGTGAAATATATAAAATGACAGCCAAAACCAATGTACTTTGAGACAGTCTTCAGAACCCGACTCTGTTGCCTGTTCTCCCGGCCACTGGGTTTAATTAAACCAGTGGTTCTTGTTTTTGCCAAAAGCTTCTTGCCTTTTATTTTTTCAAGGTAAATTCACATTTGAGCAACATCTTGACGAGCCATCCAGGAGAGATTGGTTCTTCGAGCCCAAGTGCAGCTGAAGGAACAAACCCCCCCCATATGGATTCACATCTGCGCAGCAAGAACGGTGAGCAGACGCCGCAATTGACTGGAAGTTCTGATGAAGACGCGGGGTGGAGGTCCGCCCTGAAGTCGATGTCAGTGGGTAAAAGACTACATCTGATCCCTAGTCCCAGCATTTGGCGTATGGCAAACTAGTAAGAAATGTAAGCTTTAACCTGAGTGCCCTGCCATTACCAGAAATCTGACATATTGCCTATTTTATGTGTGCGAGCTGAGTAGTCGCAAGGCGGCCTTGGAGGCGATCCCGCAGAGGTCACCTTTCTTCGATAGTCAGAACACTAGGAAAGGTGAGAGTTGTTTAGTTGCTTGGACCACTCGGCATGACACAAAGGGTACGCTTGTCTCTGGGTGTGATACAGAGACCGTTTGGATCACTGTGTGAGACACAGAGGGTGTGCTTGAACCCTGGATGTGATACAGGGGTGGGGCCTCACCACTTGGACCACTGGGCGTCACACAGAGGGTATGCATAGCTTTGGGTGTGTTATAGAGCCAGCATGTCCATCTTAATTTTTTTAGTCTAAAGGAGTTTTCTTAGTGCTATCCATTTCTTACCACTGGAAGTATCTGAAAGAAGTGAGAGGTGTTATTTGCTTGGACCACTGGGCCTGACATAGCCAGTACGCATGCCCCCTAGGAGTGACATACGGTGTAATTCGGATGTTAGGGAAAATTTGGACTTTGGAGTGTAAGATGCAGCTTGTGCTTGGCCGAGGAGGACCTGTAGTTGTCGAGGCACTCCTCTGCCATGTAAATTGTTGCTATCTTTGTCCAAGAGCCAATACTGACAGACGTTTGAGCTCACTTACTCCTATGTACTGCACAGAGCCTCCCCTCATCATTGAGTGGCATGCACTAGGAGCGGACAAACATTTTTTGGATAGAGTCATAGATTTTTTTCTCTCTGTTGTTTTTTTCTTTTGCTTTTACTTCTATTATGGTTTTCAATGGATGTATTTTTCTTGATGTTGTGGTGCTGATGAATTATTGCAACTGTGTTTTATGTTGAATGTTATGTCCATTTAACGATTCTATGTGCCTAGGAAAAAGTTGTGATTTGTTCACATATTGCTGTTCTGCTGCTAAAAAACAATTCATAATGTTTTAAATTAACCATAGCACTTTCTTACAGATTGTTGTTTATCACATGTTTGTTTTATCTAATAAGTTTGTTTGATGCATCTTTTGTCTAAGCTGAGCTCATAGTAAAGTAGTTATTGGCGGCATAATCCCTTGGACATATTTTTACCATGATCAGAGTAGAATTTAGGATTATCTATAAAGTCTTTTAGAAGTTAAGAAGTGTACTAGTCCCTCAAAAAGTTCCCAACCCATCTTAAATTTGCCGTTAAACCACATGCAAACTAGGTCCCCACGCAGGCTAAAAAGCTAGATAAATGTTGCAGTGAATGGCAGGGTTGAAAACGACTAGAAGAGAGGCACTGTTAGAACTTCTAGGTGGCCCTGATCTATAATCCTGTTCCAGAACTCATACGCAAGGTGTTCGCACATCCCCCCCATGCACAGAGGTGCTCTTTTTAATGCTTGCCAACCCTACCGTTCATGTTCATGCATAGGGTTACACCAATCCGCTGGTCAAGGGGGCCGAAAGACAACCCTGGCAGCAAACCACTAGATCTAGGGCAGGGAGGTTGCCAGATTGGCAAACCCAGACAATTCTGGCCTCATCCCAGCTCGGTGCCAGGATTACCATAAGTTCTACCCCCCCCCCCCATCAAGTCCCAGTGACTCAGGGAGCATACACTCCAACCTGTCCAGTAAGACAACCTCAGGTCAATGGGGAATTCATATTAGTCCCAGACAACGGCACCCCTAGTGGGTGTAGGGAAAGGGATCCCAGCCCTTTGAGAGCTAATGGCAAGGATCAATCAATCAATCAATCAATCAATCAATCAATCAATCAATCACTGCATTTATAAAGCGTGCTACATACCCGTGAGGGTCTCAAGGTGCTGAGGGGAGAGAGGGGGCCGCTACTGATCGAAGAGCCAGGTCTTGAGGAGTTTCCTGAAGGCCAGCAGGTCCTGAGTCTGTCGTAGGCTGGAGGGGAGAGCGTTCCAGGTCTTGGCGGCGAGGTAGGAGAAGGATCTGCCGCGGGCGGTGGCTTTCCGGATACGAGGAACTGTGGCGAGGGTGAGGTTGGCTGAGCGGAGGTTTCGGGTGGGGGTGTGGAAGCTGAGACGGTTGTTGAGGTATGTGGGTCCGGTGTTGTGTAGGGCTTTGTGTGCGTGGATGAGGAGTTTGAAGGTGATCCTCTTGTTGACAGGGAGCCAGTGCAGGCCTCTCAGGTGGGGTGTGATGTGGCTGTGTCTGGGGACGTCGAGGATCAGTCGTGCCGAGGTGTTCTGGATTCGTTGAAGTCGTCTCAGGAGCTTGATTGTTGTTCCTGAGTAGAGGGCGTTCCTGTAGTCGAGTCTGCTGGTGATGAGGGCCTGGGTGACGGTTTTTCTTGTGTCGGGAGGGACCCATTTGAAGATCCTGCGGAGCATGCGGAGGGTGTTGAAGCCGGAGACGGCGTTGATTTGCCTGGTCATGGAGAGGGCGGAGTTGAGGATGACCCCCAGGTTGCGTGCGTGGTCTGTGGGTTCCGGGGCTGTGCCTAGCGATGTGGGCCACCAAGAGTCGTCCCAGGCTGATGGGGTGGGTCCGAGAATGAGGACCTCCATCTTGTCTGAATTCAAGATAGCCACTGCTTATCCCAAGCACATGACAATTACCAGAGAGAGAATAGGGAAGACTTTGCCTGCTCATTCTGTGACCTGTTAGCAGATTGGACCAAGGAGGGGAAAGAATTTTGCCGGTCCTAGCCTAAGGGGGTTCACTTTAGCAAGAGGCTATGGAAGAGGATTGCATCAGGTATGGGAGAGAAAATCCTGATTGGGATCTCCCCTACATGCATCAATGACTCGTAAGTTGAGAGATAACAAGTCCAGAAAGGAAGGAAACAAGGGTAAGGAGAAAGTTGGATCGGGACCCAGACGCTGCTGCAGTATCCCTGAACAGGGAGCAGGTGAACCTGGTCAGAACAGCTGTAGCTGTGATGGCATAGAAGGCGACGGCACCAGTGAAGGTACCACCGCAGAGGTTCAGGAAGGATATAGCAAGTAGCAACAGGGTTGTGCAGAGGATCACCAAGGTTAGGTCCAAGTTACATCTTTCCCTACCATCACAGACCCCAATAAGCAGCAGGGACAGCACGGTCAGCCGGTGCTTGTCGGGCAAATTAGACATCAGGGCTCTCACGTGACCTGTGCTATTGGTGACCCGACAATCTGATGAGGAGCCCGTCATGATGATATTGATAAATAGATCACCCTACAGCTTATTGATCAATACAGGGGCAACATAGTCATGTCTAAAAGGAATTGTGCCCTTATCCAAAGACTCCATGGATACGCAGGGGTTCTCAGGCATGGTCATTATGGTTCCCTTCACGAAACCCCTAGAGTTAGATGGTGGAGGCAGCCGTGTGAAGGGGCAACTATTATATCACCCACATCCCAGACTAATCTTCCAGGAAGAGACCTAATGACCAAACTGAAAATATCAATCCAGTTTGCTGATAAATGTGCTATAGCCTGCTCCTCCACTGTAGTTTCTCACAAAGGGCACCAACCAGCAATACACTCTCATGCCACATGGATGCCAGTCAGGGTGGCCCCAGCCAGGTGGACCCCTTTCACAGCAGGGTTCCTGGAGTAAACAGGAAATAACCTCAAGCTACGTGAAATAGCCAGGCAGTGGGCATGCCGTGCAGACCACCTCTAAGTGGAACCCACAAAAAGGATGAAAATATTGTTAGCCAGTAAGGTACACAAGGAGCAAGAGCTCTAGGACCCTGACTTTTATATGCCTACTGAGTCCCCTAAGGCTAGGTGGGGAGCCAGCCCAAGGCACATTGGGGCAATGGTGGTGACAAGCAGACCGCGCGTACCCCCAAGATTACCACTCTCAGCTTCAGTCGTTACTCTGGCACCTGACCTAGTGAGGAAATGACACAGACAAGATTGCCCAGCACTTTGAGGTGCATTCCCCACACCTGAAACCTCCCACCTGCTCCCGAATACGGTGCCCAAGCGAGTGACCATTGGGGGGAACTCGGCACACCAAACAAATGGTACACAACCCAGAAGAAGCGCCCCCACTGGCCACATGGGGAAAGTCCCAAAGCTACCTCCACACCCCTGTATGCATTGGCACACTAGGAAGGGCCAAAACCAGGAGCAGGCTTTGAAAAACGTCACTAAGCCGGGCCTCCACAAATTGAGCAAAACCGCCCCCCAAGTGGGCCGCATTGGCCGCAAGCATGCAGAGGGCACCAGTCTTGATAGGGACTCCAACGCAGAACCCCATTGGGTTCCAGCCCAGTTATAGTGGCAGAGGTCAAGAAGGCTTGTGGCAGCCAGACCCTAGAGAATGTTTTTACTACCTCAGGATGGGCCACCTAGCTGACCATTGTCACCTGAATGCATACCATGAGCAAGGATCGATAAGCCTGAGCAAGTCCCTGTAAAATCTCCATCTGCAAAACCAAGGCCAGCTAAACTCAAACACGCCATGTTTTCAGCCACAAGGGAATCAGTCAGCAAACACACCACTGCAACAAGGATTGGGTGATTGCCAATCACATGGTAACAGCAGCAGGCATGAAAGCCACTCCAGCAAGCAATGGAGCCACAGCCATGGCAGGGAGGGGTGACAGCTTGGGGAGGCAATGCCCTCACACAAACTCCCAATCCAAATACACAGTGAACCCTAACCTCAATATGATACATTAATTTCAAACCCATTTCAGAAAATACACCACAACGAAAAAAACTAATGACACAGCATTAGGAGGAAACTCGAGACTTTACTTGCATTCAGGAAGAACTCAGGGCTGCCGTATGTTCTGTTGCCCAGGATTCAGCACCAAATTCTGCCATTTGGGTGCCTGCAGGGGGCCAAGGCCCCACTCTGCTGCTGGTCTCCCAGGGCAGGGTTGGCTTGCCACAACCCTGGGGGAAGGCAGTGTGAAAAGGGGCCGAGGTGACCCCTGATGAATGCATACAAATAGGCTCCCAGGTCCCTTCATCCAGGTTACTAGAGTGAGCCCCAGATCGAAAGGACCCCCCCTTCTCCAACAATTTGGGCCTCCAGCTAGTAGAGGCCCCCTTTAAGTTCTAAAACGAGGCGACACTCCAGTGTCAGAAGCCAGGTTTCCTGTGCACTTGGAATAAGGTTGTCCCCCATAGAACTCCGTACTCCATTCACGAATAAGCAACAATTTGGCACCAGGTAAGCAGAGAAATACTTTTGAAAAACAATGAGAGAGAGTAGGGTATTTAACAGAAATGTAGGGTGGGAACTCCCGGTCCCCTATTCAATATGACAAAACAAAGAGAGGAGTACCCCCTGTAGGCGTAACAGAGAAAGTCTCAGTGCCTAAAGCTTAAGGCTTAAAAAATCGCTTGTGCCCAACACGTAAGTGGGACAAAGCATGTCCTTTATGAAGACCCCTCACTCACCAACCTGGTTGGTGACATGCTTCATCATCGGGGTCCCACCCCGTAGGCCGAGTGCCAACGGGGTGTGCTGCGACACCTGATTACAGTGGAGCGGGTAATGGTTTCTTTTATATGTGCAGTGAAGAACGGTGGTAAGTGATTTAAAAAGGGGCCAGTACTACTCACTCCAAGCCTTTATTCTTGAGTGACTGGACACCTTGTAAAAGTAGTGTAACACCTATGCCTAATTAGGTAGGCTTCGGTGTTAAAGACGTATCGTGTATTAAAATAGCGACGTGTGCTATGTGAATTAAAAGGTCGGTCTACATGTTTCAACCATCAAGCAATTGCAGGTATTCGTCAGGACCAGTGATAGACCAGGGTGGTCCGCACACGCTAAGGTGCGTCCTGCCCTTGGTCAGTGAAAGTTGGAAACACAAAAAGTGTGTTTCTTGTACAAAATTTTTCTATCCCGGTCTGGAAGAAAAACTTGAATAGCGGAGAGATACCGCTTCACAGGCGTCCGGTTACCAAGGGCGATGCTCACTTATGGCTTCTGCTCCTCAGTCGGTAAACCTACTTGGTTTCCACAGCGGTACGCCCATGGGAATCCCTGATCCGTAATGGATTACGGATCAGGGATTCCCATGGGCGTACCACTGTGTCCAGTCACTCAAGAATAAAGGCTTGGAGTGAGTAGTACTGGCCCCTTTTTAAATCACTTACCACCGTTCTTCACTGCACATATAAAAGAAACCATTACCCGCTCCACTGTAATCAGGTGTCGCAGCACAGCCCGTTGGCACTCGGCCTACGGGGTGGGACCCCGATGATGAAGCATGTCACCAACCAGGTTGGTGAGTGAGGGGTCTTCATAAAGGACATGCTTTGTCCCACTTACGTGTTGGGCACAAGCGATTTTTGAAGCCTTAAGCTTTAGGCACTGAGACTTTCTCTGTTACGCCTACAGGGGGTACTCCTCTCTTTGTTTTGTCAAGCAGAGAAATACACCAGGACAATCAGCCATCCCTGTTCCTTACCCGTAGCATGACAGGTCCCAGCCGTGCACCTGACTCCTGTCGTAAGCAAGATATCTTGCCTCCTCCTATCTCCTAATGCTTCCAAACAACCAAAGTCTACTCATCGGATCATGTCTCTCCAAAACAGCGGGAGTATTGTGCCACCGGATACTAAGTCCCTTATTGCTGCTGAGGGTGGCAGATCCAAAGCCTCCAGGATCCAAGGAAGAGGGGGGATGCAGATGAACATCGCAGTCCCCTCACAAGATGCACTGATAGGCTCACCATCGCACCCAGCTTTTCGAATCAAATAACAAAGGGCATCACAGGGATCGCCAAAGGAAGCAATAGGCCTGATTCCAATCGGCCGAACCGAATCGCACAGAGGCCACATAGCAGCTTCTCAACCCCCACCGGTAGGCCACAGTAAAACCAACACTACATGAGAGCTTAGAAAGGTGCCCAATGACCTGCAGGAGCCAGCCCAATAATAGCCCCATAATTAAGCTTCCAGAAAAAGGGCGGAGTCAAAACATCCAACTCCATAAGAGAAAAACTTGGAACACACCACAGGCAGGGGCCTGAGGGGCATTTTGACAAAGGAAGGAACTTCGGGAGGACAATTTTTAATGGGGTCCAGTGTGCATGTCCAGGACACTAGTAGCAAGATAAGGCACAAAGTTCCCCAGAAGGGCTGAAAAGAAAGAGTGTGTGTGTGTATAGAGAAAGCCAAGAGGGAAAGGAAAAAGGGAAATTTCCCTCTTGGGAACTAGAACCCTCACACACCCAGCAAGCTAGATGTCATGCTTCATCATATGGGTCCTGCTCCTCGTCAGACTGGCGCTGCAATGTCTGACGGGCACCCGCGAAGTGTGGAAAAGTCAGCCCATATCGCACCTGATGCCCAGGCTGCTGGCGCAGGGCGCCTCTTAGTTCCCATCTTGAACAATTACCAAATAAAGAGACGGGCGCTGGAAGCAGGAAAACAAGAACAGAGTTTATTTCTCATGAGGAGAGCCTGTCATTTCGGACACTCGCATAGTGTCTTCAGGAGGTGCTCTAACAAGTTTCTCTGAGGCTTCGTCTTTTATACACATGTTTATGATGCACAAACATTCCTTATTGCAATAAAGACGCTTTGAAGTAGGCAGAAGCATGCTTGGAATCCCAGCTTCAGGCCTATTCCCATACCAGTCGATCAGATGTCATTCTCCCCTCCTGAATGTAACAAGAGATTGTGATCTCTCAGCCGGACACTCCTACAGGACACGAGGGCAGGAGGGGATGATCAGATCAAAGGTTGGGCAGGCGATAAGGTCGGGGACTTTGGCTGGTGTATCATGGTTTTGTTATGCTGCGCAGGAAAAGGGGGGGGTGTACATCCACGAGGCTTGGTCTTAGGACTTGGGACCGGGTCGAAAGGCCAAGTGCAGTTGGGGGAGGCTCGTCAGCTGAGGGGAAGGGTGCTCTTGGGAGGAAATGGGGGGTGTGGGTCAAGCAGGAGGGTTACTTCTAGGGCAGGGTCACGCAGAGGGAGAGGGTCTTATGGCCGATGCATGAGCAGTGCGCGCGGGGAGGGGTGCCGGGAACGACCGGGCAGAGAGGCCATGGTGCTTAAAATGGCTGTCGTGTACGTGTGTGCATGGGTCTATGCTGGCGGGATAACACAGTCAGTGTTTAGCGATATCCGTTATGCTTACAACAAGGGGTACAGTGAACACAAATGAACGCCGCTTATGTGCATATACGTTGCCATTTTCAACAGTCGCCGCTTTTTTTACATAAGCTAGTTCATTTCTATACAGTCGATACGATTGGCGGAATGCGGTACATGTGATTTTACATTTGTTGGGTTATTCATACAAGTCTAGAGATCGGCATAATACTTAGTCGGGGTCAATCAAGAAAATGTTCCGACACATTATAGAATCCGGTTCTGACTTTCTCTCCGGTGACATCAACATACAGTAAAAAGTGCTCTGATACCTTCGGGTCTTGTCAGTGCTATAAGAGACTTTTGGAAAACTAAATACATGAGTGACCGATAAAACATTTTTGAAAGAAATACAAAATGGTTGAGGGAGGAATTCAGTTCGATACAAGCAATTAGTCAAGGGGTGGGTAGAAAGTTCAGGAAGGGGGGGTCTTTGTCACAGTGTCTTTTTAACAAAGTCCGTCTTCTTTCGTTGGCGCTGTTGAGCACCGGCGGTGGAGCTATAGGTCCAGCTCGGATTCATCCTTACGCGTTGCAGGGTGCGATCAGTCCGCTGCTGTTAGATCACAGTCCTGTTTCCTAACTGATCTTCTTAGGGGTGCTTCATGCTGGGCACCTGCATGTCTTTCTTTTTCCGTGGCAAAACCTTATTCTATCTAAATGCTGCTCTTTTTTTTTCTGAGTCAAAAGTTATGCGAAAAGGGTGATGTTGTTGAATAATCAAGGGAAGAGAGGGCGGAGTGGGATCAGATCTTTGAACACACCAAGGGACCAAAGGAGCAAAGGACGACGAGCAGGCAGGCCCATCAGTCGGGCTCAAAAGGGACGGGGACTTCAGGCACGAGTGGGTCAGCAAATCGAGGACTTCAAGGCAGCCCTTCATTCCTTCGTCTGCCGAGTTTGAGAGTGGTGCCTCATCCCGCGTCTCGTTGCTCTGCGACTCCACCTTTGGTTGAGGTCACACATGCGTCATGATCTGTGGCCAGGCTGTGCGTCACGTCCAGCTCCTCTCCTCCGGTAATTGTATCTTTGAATGGGTACAAAAACAAGTTTTAGAAAAACTGGCAGGAGAAGATATTTATACATCTCAATTCCGTCCCCAATCCTAAGTAGGTGGGGGATATGTTCATCAGTCACAGTCAGAAGTCATCCCTTATGGAGTATGTAGGAGGGCATTTCCACTGAATTCGTAAGCCTATTTGACGTTCATTCGTGACGTACGTGGAGAGAAATCGGACTCCTATCGACAGTGTATTATATCAAACTCGAAATCGAGTCCTTAGGTAGAGGCTCGACCCTTTTTAACCCAAGTACTGACAATCTTACATTTCCCTTCGGGGTCGGCTAACTCTTGCAAGCAGGGGGTTATCATCATGAGAGGGGGCAGAGGTTAAACATGCTTTTCTTGGGGAGCGACGGTTAATCAAGGTCATCAATTACGCTTTGGGGATAGCTGATATGGAGCTGGGGTAAATCGGGAGAAGCGAGAATGCTTTGGACAGGGAGCTGGGGTCAATCGAGGGAAGCAAGGACGCTTTGGGCAGGGAGCTGGGGTCAATCGAGGGAAGCAAGGACGCTTTAGACAGGGAGCTTAAGTGCAGAGGGGTGAGGCAATCTGGGCATTGGGGATTGCATTTCTAACGAACTGAAAAACAGAAGGCCATTGGCGTTATAGTCCCCCTATAAAAGGCCAGATTAGGGGACATCAGTCGTCTTACCTGTCCTTTCTTTCATTACCAACTCGGGTTCTATCGTTTTGCAGAAAGGAGAGGTAGTAATATGGCAAGTTACAATCGTTTTAGTTTCTGTCAATTTCGCCGAACACCTTTGTGTTCGAAGAGACCCAATTAGGTTTGTGCCGGTGGGGCACAACGTTACCATACGAGGGAGGAGGGAACAGGGGGATCCTCAGAGAGAGAGAGAGAGAGAGAGAGAGAGAGAGAGAGAGAGAGAGAGAGAGGGAGAGAGGGAGAGAGAGAGAGAGAGAGAGAGAGAGAGAGAGAGACAGAGAGAGAGAGAGTGAGAGAGAGAGAGAGAGAGAGAGAGAGAGAGAGTCCGCACTCTAAACGAACCATTCGGTACACGTATGACATGGAGGGAGAGGGAGAGAGAGAGAGAGAGAGAAACGTGTACAATAATGGGCCATTCAGTGCGCACACAACACAGAACAGCAGGGGTCAAGTAATACGGAAACACAGGCAGAGGGACGACGTAGACCCATACATTATGTGCACACAAACTCAGGCGGGGGAGACAGTACATGTATTATGTACAAAAATCCAAGACAAAACATAGAACAGTGACTGGTATTATATACAATAATTCAAGACAAAACATAGAACAGTTATTGGCCAAAATGATCTCTGCCTGTATGCTGCGCATCCTTAGCATCCTAAGCTCTTTTGACCTTTTTCTTCTCTTTTATCGTCGGCTGCCTTCACCGGTGGCTTTAGTTATATACACTTATATGCCTTTAGCGATTGGTCAAGAACTAACCTGGTCGGGCTAGGATGTTTCCAGGCTTGAGGCAACAGTGGGTGTCAGTTGTGAGAACAATGGGGCAGCTTCGAGTTTCATGTCTATGAGGGTGCGAAAGGAGGTAGTAGAGTTTAAACACTGGCAACATTCCTAGTCCTCCGAACGGAGGGTACTTGGGTAAACCTCACCTCGGAATATTCCTTGAACTTTCCCTATTTAGTTAAACGTAGGAATTCATTCATTAGTGCACGTCATTCCTGGTTGTATTATTCGGGGTGCCAAGCGAAGTCATATTTCGTAGTTTCCGCTTCAGGCTGTCCTCCCAAGCGCTAAGTTCTGGGAGAGAAATAGCCATTGTTCGCTCGTCGTGTGTAAGCACCATAATCGAACCCCTTTTTCCCATCTCTTCGTCCGTTCCGATGTGACCTGCAGAAAGAGGGAAAAAGAAGGGGGGCGGGGGCAGCATTTTAAAAACACATTAGCGCGCATAAACTCGAAAAGGCTTTTACTTACTACATACTCGGGTTATCTCCACTGGACGCAGTCCCTGCCAACTTGGAGTTTAAGCCCAGGTGGACCATTTAGTGTGGGAGAGATGATTATCGGAAGCCTGTGGATAGCATAGGTCGCCCAAGTGTGGTATTACGGATCGTGCGCAGGGGGGGGTCAGAACAGAGGGCAGTCGGTGCAACGTGGGGGGGGGCGAGCTCGTACTCTCCTTTGAGAAAAAGTGATAACCTACAGTGGTACGGGGTCGTTTGTCGTTCGTACCAGGGGGGGGGGTCAGGTGGCATTCCTTCAGGGCGACTTAGGGGCATTTTTAAAACAACTTTCCTGATACAGGTAGCTTATAAAATATAGGCTAAATACCAGGATCTTTAGCGGTTGCTTTAGGCTGTACAAAAATGCAAAACACATACAACAAAAACCTGGACCATTCATATTTGCAATATTTCTGCGTACTATACTTTTTAACCCTTAACTAGTCGAGCTGAGCCATTTCACCTGTAATTTAGTTATATCGGAAATTGTTGTCATTTATTCGAAACTTACCAATTTACGCGTGACAACTACGTTTGCTTTTTCCAAAAATCTTTAATAAAAATGTCGGTGCATAAATACGGGCCTACAACCCCGTGGGCCGGCCAGAACTGTACATGTGGGGATACTTATTAGTGGAAAACCTAATGGAGTCGGTGGTCGTTGATTTCATAATAAAAAGTGCGACAAGTACAATAAAATCATATCGAAACTTCAGTGTGAGCGAGTATCATAAGTGTTGAAATTCGAACTTTTAATAATCATGATGCGCCAAAACTTAACAACAATTCATTGTCCGAATGTTCAATCAGTACCCATCTCACTTCAATTCATTGTCCGAACACATAATCAGTACCCATCCTATATCAATTCATTGTGTTTAAAAACTGCATACATATTTCATGACACCAAGGCTGAGCAATCGGGGTACAACAAGGAGTTGAAAGTTTCATTTGTACCAGCGCCATTTTGGGAGCAGCCAGGCAGATCCAGGCATAGTCAAAATCTCCACTAACTCGTGGTTGGCCTAGAGCCTCTTTCGGCAGTCCAAAAGTTCCGTTAAAGGGCAACAGAAAGGATCGGCGGTATGAACCATCAGTCAAAGGGGGGAGGGAGGCAACAATTTTTTCTACCGGGTCATACTGAGTTTTCACTTTATGTCAAAATAGATTTCCCTTTGGGCACATTAGGTATGAGGACATCAACTTCACTGTCACACAATCGGACAACAAATATACACATAAGAGAAAAAATATTTTTTCCCCCCAAACCACATAAACTAAGAGCAATGCATAAGCTACAAAATTATGAAATAACGGTAATTTCCAGATAGCACAGTTTATTTATACATAAAATTAATAAAAACAAATTAAGATCACAATAAAATTGGGAACACAGAAAATATACCAGAAATGAATCAGACCATCAATACATCTTAATCAGATTCAAACACAAAATCAGGGAGGTATGCACAATTCCTAGATCAAATATTAATAGTACTATCCCTCTATTTTATTTCAACGCGTTTCGACGGACAGTTGAAATATCGCCGTCTTCATCAGGAAGTATATACTGTATTCCCAAGATATCTGAAATTACATAAAATATGTCTTAGAAACTACCTAGGACATAATTCAGAACTACACTGTACATCAAGCATACCGAAATGACAATTTTTGTGCAAACCCGCTATTGCTCTTAACATCATGACCATTTAACCACAATGAGACAAATAACATCAATAAAACATAATGTTGATAACATCATAGACACACACATTTTGATCATCATCTTCATTTCATTATTACATCAGTATATCGTATTACGTTAATGCCTTTTAATTTTTAAATATAAACTTCATTATGGCATTATTCCTTCGTTCAACCTGGTTCATCTTGGATGCTACCTGGTAGTTTATTGTTACCAGTGTACTATATTTTTTCTCTTATTGAACAGGGGTATATATCTCTCCATCACCTCCATATTCCACAATGTACCCACTAAATATACAGGGTCACTAACCTCGAATGCCGAGATATTCACTGAAATAAGGAGGTTGGTTGACTCCTATCTGGAACAAGGCTTCCACTTAGTGATAAAATACCAGGGAAGCTGCTCAAACACTGCAGGAGAATATAGATAGAAGCCTTCTTATTCCAATGCTCACAGTTCTAACATAGGACCATACATTTTATCCTAAGCTCGCGAGGTCACTATTATGCAATCGATGTAGTAGGAAAGTACTTACATCAAGAGTAAAAAGAATATGAATACCTTTCCAAAATAAGACGAATTGTTTATTCAGTAGGTAAACTACCTGTAAGATAAGATAAACATATCACTTCAATTATTTTGATATCTTATTTACTTGGACAATGCATCCACTAGCAGAGTTCACTACCGAATACTCACACAGAGTGTATTTGGGATCCAAGGTACTCGCGGTAAAAATCGCAATTCAGCAGCACATAGCCATATATCTGCGACGCAGTTGCAAGAAACACTGAAAAACGAGAATTAAATTAGCTTAAACCGTGTTTTAGTCTTTAAAGTTTCAGCGTGTCTCACGGACTGTTTTTAATCTAGCCACCATTACTTACATCAGTGATTTCTTTTCCTTAGTTAGTCTACTAGCTGCATACGTTTTCCAGGCCTTTTTTGGGATTTCAATAGATCCTCAAGCCGCCTCTATGCAACGAAATAAAAAATATACAGCCGCACTTATTTTCACACATTTTATATAGAGGGAGGAGGTGGAAATCCCTTTCCCAACAGGTGCATAAACATACCGTGAATGTATTACTGCTCGCATACCACGGGTAATCTACTCGTCTCCGTGTGATTAAATAATACACACGTATTCCGGGCCTTTTGTATGGATATTCAATGAATCCTTAAGCCGCCTCTATAGAGCAAAGATAAAAACGCAACCGAACTTGTTTTAATATATGCCCGGTATAACGCAGCAGTGAGAGTCGCCGTTGTTATCCATGCATACACATACCGTGAAATATGCTGCTGTGCGCGTCCCGCGAGTAACCTGTCGTCTCCGAATGGAAGCTCCGACACACGCCACTGGCCGGCTTATATTCCAGTTAGCGCGCCATTTCCAATGCTAGGGCCCACTCCCAAAACATAGAGGAAGGACACCCAGTAGTCCAGAGCACCATCCGGACTACAGCCTGCATAGACCTAAACATAGGTTCACACTAAGCCGTGCATATCGCCGAGCATCAAAAAAAATGTGATACTACGGCTCCATGCATTTGTTTTAAATATGTACGTAGCCATTGACAGACCACAATACTCGCGCACGTGTGTCTAAGAGTATAGATTTCTATTTATATCTATAATTATACACACTCCCGCGCTCCTCTTGTAGGGATCTTATGTAGACACGTAATGTAGACACACAAGAGGATAGAGACCCCCATTGTGCCACAAATATATCGATTCTCCTTGAGGCCATCGGCACTTAATAAAACTAGTGCCTTCAAAATTACTATTTACAGTCAGAGTCCATGATATTACTACAGGACAATGCACACAATTATTATCTCAGATTTACACATACGGATAAGGAAGGGGCGGATTGCAGAGGCAACCAACTACTTGCCACCAATTATCCTATCCCATTCTTCCCGAGAATTAAGTCCATGTCTAACTGTGTTAAGGAAGGATATATACCACTGTTCTCTGTTTTTACGGGCATTTGTCAGATTTCCACCTCTTTTTCCTATTTTTACCCTCTCCAATATGAACCACTTGAACTCATTTTCACCATGCTGTTTTTCCAAAAAATGGGAAACAATAGGGGCAGTAATCTTTTTTGTTTTAACCGCAGATCTATGTTCCTGGAGACGCGTCCTCACTTCCCTGCCTGTTTCACCCACATAGCAGAGCCCGCAAGGGCACTCCAGTAGATAAATTACACTCTTGCTTCTGCAGTTATTGTGAGTCTTACATTTGACAGTTTTTTCATTGCAGGTAATTTCAGCTGCCACAATGCATTGTTCACAGATATTACACATCCCACATTTCGTGGTACCTACTACCTTTGTATTGTCTAGTGTTCTCTGAGTGTCCACTGATTCCTCTTTGTAAGTATGCACTAGTAAGTCACGCAGGTTTTTATTCTTTTTGAATCGATTGCATAATAGTGACCTCGCGAGCTTAGGATAAAATGTATGGTCCTATGTTAGAACTGTGAGCATTGGAATAAGAAGGCTTCTATCTATATTCTCCTGCAGTGTTTGAGCAGCTTCCCTGGTATTTTATCACTAAGTGGAAGCCTTGTTCCAGATAGGAGTCAACCAACCTCCTTATTTCAGTGAATATCTCGGCATTCGAGGTTAGTGACCCTGTATATTTAGTGGGTACATTGTGGAATATGGAGGTGATGGAGAGATATATACCCCTGTTCAATAAGAGAAAAAATATAGTACACTGGTAACAATAAACTACCAGGTAGCATCCAAGATGAACCAGGTTGAACGAAGGAATAATGCCATAATGAAGTTTATATTTAAAAATTAAAAGGCATTAACGTAATACGATATACTGATGTAATAATGAAATGAAGATGATGATCAAAATGTGTGTGTCTATGATGTTATCAACATTATGTTTTATTGATGTTATTTGTCTCATTGTGGTTAAATGGTCATGATGTTAAGAGCAATAGCGGGTTTGCACAAAAATTGTCATTTCGGTATGCTTGATGTACAGTGTAGTTCTGAATTATGTCCTAGGTAGTTTCTAAGACATATTTTATGTAATTTCAGATATCTTGGGAATACAGTATATACTTCCTGATGAAGACGGCGATATTTCAACTGTCCGTCGAAACGCGTTGAAATAAAATAGAGGGATAGTACTATTAATATTTGATCTAGGAATTGTGCATACCTCCCTGATTTTGTGTTTGAATCTGATTAAGATGTATTGATGGTCTGATTCATTTCTGGTATATTTTCTGTGTTCCCAATTTTATTGTGATCTTAATTTGTTTTTATTAATTTTATGTATAAATAAACTGTGCTATCTGGAAATTACCGTTATTTCATAATTTTGTAGCTTATGCATTGCTCTTAGTTTATGTGGTTTGGGGGGAAAAAATATTTTTTCTCTTATGTGTATATTTGTTGTCCGATTGTGTGACAGTGAAGTTGATGTCCTCATACCTAATGTGCCCAAAGGGAAATCTATTTTGACATAAAGTCGATTCTTGGCACCCTATCCCTTTGGTTTTGGGTCCCTCTCTCTTTTATTAGACATACTGAGTTTTCACCGGAACTGATCCGAACTGTAGTCTGCAGGATTTTAGTCATTCAAACTGAGGCTGGCGTCAGCATGGGAGCGCCGACGTCTCGCGGCTACATTTTCATCGTTCCGCGGGCAATCATGGCAGTCATTCCCCATCGGGGTGTCTGCGGGGGTCGGGGGCCCCCGTGGCTCCTATAGAATCTTCAAAGTCGAGGAGAACACTTCTGATTGTGGGACTCATTTCTTAATCAACAAGCAACCGGGCCATCTCTCCACGCCGGGCCCGCTCCAGCAGGGTCGACCGCCATTTTACGAGTGGGCGAACCCTCGTCGGGTGAGTGGAGCGTTGGGGGTGCCACCGGGGGCCTCCACCTGGGGAGGTGGGAGAGGCTCGTTCGCGCCGCCTCTCCCTCCCAGCGCACCCCACGCCGTTTTTCTCGGCGCTAATATTCATGATGGCCGGACCAGGCGATGAGAGGTGGGGGGGGTCGGAGGCATAGGCAAGACATCCCCCCCGGTGGCCTGCAAGGCGCCGCTTCAGGGCCGAACGGGGAGCTCATACCAAGCCGTGGCTGGACCAGGAGATGCGAGGGGGGGGTCGGTGGCATGGGCAAGACATCCCCCCCGCGTTGTCGCAGCCATTATTGAAGAAAGAAGAGGGGACGCCCGGATCCCGTTGGCCTCGGCTCCTCTTCTGGCCCACCTTACGCGACGACCTCCGGCCGACGGCTGGCAGCAGGACCCGCCCTACACGTGCCGAAGATCTCGTCTTCCGGATGGGCGTAGCCGCGGACCTGTTGCACTTCGGGAGTTTCCAGAATGGGGGTAGGTATCTGCTGACTTGTATCTTTCTCATGTTACCGTTATTGGGGCGTGGCAGGCGGGGGGGGGACAGACATGTTTAGAGCAGTGAGGGGTGGCGAAGCCTAGTTGCCTCGTGGCTGTCGTGATGTCAGGCTTGGCTTCTCTCACCATTTTCATGTTTCTTATTACAGGCTTATTTCTAACGTTTCTTATTCTCTAGCGAAATCATGTGTTTTATCGTGAGCTATTTCTAACGTTTTTCCTATTTGTAGTGAAATCAAAAAACTCATCAGTGGCCTACTGATTTTGCCTTTTTATTTCTTTCTTCCCTTTTTTTCCTAGCGTGTTTCATGCTAAATTTTGTGTTAACAGGATACGGTGATTACTTCGTTATTGTTGCATATGTCCTTTTTTATTAGGGGTGCCCTCTGGTCGTGCCAGATGACCTACCTCTAATAAATGGTCCGGGTGGAACTAGTTTTCCAATCAGCGGGGAGTAGATAGGCCCGAGAGACTACAACGGGGGACAAAGGTCCGCATTACCTACCCTTCACTACTTGCAAAGATTAGACAGAATATTTCTTTTCTACGTTATTTGCAAACAGAGAATACCTCAAAAGAACTATTCCTTGAACAATAAATGTCCAGACAATCAATCAATCAGTGGGGAGAAAAACAGGCATGACGGATTACAACGGGGACAAAAATCTGCATTACCTATCCTTCACTATCTGCAAAGGGGGCAGAATATTTCTATTCTTCCCTGTTTGTAGACAGGGAATATCTCAAAGAGCAATAATCGATAAAAATCGATAACAAACAATCAGTGGGGAGAAAAATAGGCATGACGGATTACAATAGGGGACAAACGTCTGCATTACCTATCCTTAACTATTTGCAAAGAGAGGGGAACGTTCCTATTCATCGCTGTTTGCAAATAGAAAATGTCTCAAAGAGAACCAATACTTCAAGTACAATCAATCAATCAATCAGATGGATAAAGCCATCCTACCAATCGGACGTAAAGACGTCCTACTTAACCTTACCCGGACCGGACCGTGTGGGCAATTCTTCGCCTTCCCTTTTCCAGCGCCCAATCGTTCTCTTTCTCCATGTTTTTACCGCAGCCTTCCTGTGGGATTCCAGTCAGGACAGTAGGTCACTTGAGAGAGGTCCATTCGGAATCGGTGAAGTTCATTCAATCGGCAGCCGGACGAGAGCCCTCTCAAGGCAGGTATACTCCAATCGTTTAGATGTTCACCCCATCGTCTGGACCTCTCTTACCGGACCTTATGTCGCTGATGGACCCCGCGTTGGGACGCCAATTGTGGAAAAGTCAGCCCATATCGCACCTGATGCCCAGGCTGCTGGCGCAGGGCGCCTCTTAGTTCCCATCTTGAACAATTACCAAATAAAGAGACGGGCGCTGGAAGCAGGAAAACAAGAACAGAGTTTATTTCTCATGAGGAGAGCCTGTCATTTCGGACACTTGCATAGTGTCTTCAGGAGGTGCTCTAACAAGTTTCTCTGAGGCTTCGTCTTTTATACACATGTTTATGATGCACAAACATTCCTTATTGCAATAAAGACGCTTTGAAGTAGGCAGAAGCATGCTTGGAATCCCAGCTTCAGGCCTATTCCCATACCAGTCGATCAGATGTCATTCTCCCCTCCTGAATGTAACAAGAGATTGTGATCTCTCAGCCGGACACTCCTACAGGACACGAGGGCAGGAGGGGATGATCAGATCAAAGGTTGGGCAGGCGATAAGGTCGGGGACTTTGGCTGGTGTATCATGGTTTTGTTATGCTGCGCAGGAAAAGGGGGGGGGTGTACATCCACGAGGCTTGATCTTAGGACTTGGGACCGGGTCAAAAGGCCAAGTGCAGTTGGGGGAGGCTCGTCAGCTGAGGGGAAGGGTGCTCTTGGGAGGAAATGGGGGGTGTGGGTCAAGCAGGAGGGTTACTTCTAGGGCAGGGTCACGCAGAGGGAGAGGGTCTTATGGCCGATGCATGAGCAGTGCGCGCGGGGAGGGGTGCCGGGAACGAACGGGCAGAGAGGCCATGGTGCTTAAAATGGCTGTCGTGTACGTGTGTGCATGGGTCTATGCTGGCGGGATAACACAGTCAGTGTTTAGCGATATCCGTTCTGCTTACAACAAGGGGTACAGTGAACACAAATGAACGCCGCTTATGTGCATATACATTGCCATTTTCAACAGAAGGGGCTCTTTAGCGGAGATCTTTTGTTCCAGCCATATGGTGCATGCGTGTGAGAGGGCAGAGAAAGTGTGTAGTCGTGAGAAGGTGGTGGTGATTAAGAAAGGTAAGTCAGTCCACAAGGATTTTTAATAGCGTGGCTGACTCCCTTGGTTAAAAAGGTGGGAGGGGAGATAGACGCTACGGAGGTAAGTGGCGAAACTATCTACAACCCTCTGTTTAGGTCGACATGTTTCTTGCTACTCTAGCAATTCCTCAGGACCTTGGTGTCTGGTACTACACAGTGAATTAAAAAACTATTGTATACAACCTTAGCTTGATTGGTCTGTGATAGGCAGGCCAAATAGTCCTGCTTCAAGTGATGCAACCCTAAGAGTATCCCTAAGGTGCCCCGCAATCTGCTCCTGTGGGACCTGCACAGAGGAGTCAGGGACCCGAACGGTGTGCGGTCTCTGCCTGCAACACCTACCCCCACGTGGAATCCGTGGCGGATCCGGAGCGACTGCCCTGAGGGGCATTCACATGTTTTCTTTCACAGCACATCATGCATGTGTAGGTCAAAATGTACCATCCGCATCGATAAAACTACACACACACACACATGTTAGAGAAAGTAGGGTATTAGAGGTCCGACAACTGCCATAAATTGATAGTTAGCTAAAAGGAGTCATCCACACACCTACGAAGAACACCCCGCTAAAACACTCACCTCCATCAAGTTGAGGGGGGAGGATAAAATGACCCACAAAATAACACTCAGGCAACCCATGACTAAAAACTAACCGATTCCTAAAATTCCACCCAAGTGGACCCCCTAACCAGTACCTTACCAAAGATTGTGCCGAATGGATGCACAGACATGCCCCAAGAGGACAGGCACAGAGATTTTCTGTGACAGAGTAATGATGTATGTTGTTCTAAAAGCTAACCTACAACCTACAGCTCTTATCAAACAGGCCTGCAATTGAGCCTTAAGTGCACCGCCTTTAATGGGGCCTGCCACCTCAGTAGCAATCGCCTAAGTGCCAACGAGGCTCGAGGGTCCAAGCCAACAAAGATCACAAACTATTTTTTATGGACATTTTTTGAAAACAGACACTGTGCCAAGCAAAGACACCCTCAGACGCCAGAAAGCTGCAGATGACCCCTCCAGACACCATCTCAGGATCTGCAATGCTCCAAAAGTAAAGTATTTTTACATCTTTCTACGCCATCTGCTTTGCATGGGTGTGGCCACATCCATTTGTAGTGAGAAATCTTCCTAGTGAAGCCTACCTCGACCTTTCTACAACGCTTGCTTAGGGGCCTCTCCCACCTCACTTAAACTTACACTGAACAAAACACTAGTATTCCATGTGATCTACGCAGCGCACTCTTGCATAACATATGGTACCAGCACATGACCGCTGTGGGGGCCCAGACGTCAGCTAGGTTGTGCTATGTCTGTTCGTGATGCCCCATGTCATGGGCGCAGACAGACTTTATTTATCCCAAGAAATAACCCCCAAAAAAGCAAAATGTCTCATCAACCTGTACCTATGTGGGATTAGGGCCACGATGCAACCTAGTAGAGTAGAACCCCATAGAGGAGTAGTAAACCTCACCCGAATAAGATTAACCCCACCGCACTGTACCTTCTCACTGAGCTTAGAGATATTAAAACTGAGTTAGAAAGGATGCACCGGCAGGGCATCTAAGGGAGGACACTTTTTGGCCCCCATTTTTTCCAGAAAAGAGGTTCTTGGAGGTAGCAAAACACACAGCACAAGTGCACAGACATGTCCGCTCCCGTCTGTGGTCCCAGGGTCTCCCGTAGCATTTCTTGGGCAGTCTTCCTTAATAACAAACGGACCCCAGGCATGGAGTTCCATTGCAAGCCCATCCACCTTGATTATACAAGGAGAAAGGAGTCTAGAAGGGAAGGGCTGAATGCCAGCATAGATACCCAATTACAGGAAATTTGGGACACTGAGATAGATAGGTACACATGGCTAGAAGTGAAGGGTCAACCCCTAACTGTTCGGAAACTTACACTGTATTCCTTGTGTCTCAAAGGCAAAGGAACAATCCAGCTTGGCACAAATTAACATTTTGGAGCAATCCTGCATGTACCAGACATGCAATAAGGGCACCACTGCACTAATGGATATCTACTGGCAATGTGGGGAGTTTGCCTATGCTCAGCTTGTCCCTGGATTGTGGGGCCTCTGCCCCCTCATAACCATACACACCCCGACCCTGGGTATCCCTGGAGAAGGCCTGTCCAAGTTGATCAAACATCTACTTCAGAAGAAAACAACTCTATGGCATCAGGCTTGATAAAAAGAACTGCTGATTATTTTGGCTGGGCTCAGTACAAGGACATTCTGACAGAATATAGACTGTTTTCAGACACTCAAGTAAATATGCGAGGGTTCATACCTTTCTTTACCCTACAAACAAAGGTGAACCAGGTAGAAATTGCTGAAGATGATCAACAATGCTGAGCTCGGCTTAAATGCAATCAAGGAAGAACTTCATCCATCTGCCTCATGATGATGCAACATTGGTATGTGTTGGACTTGATGACCAAAATGGAGGGTGGGGTGTGTGCCAAGATTGGTGCACCCTGCTACACTTTTACCCATGGAAATGACATGGACAATGGGACGCTAATTCTTGGCATCCAAGCACTGCATCATCTACAAGCTGACATGAAGAAGGAGGAAGGTGCCCCTGAGCAGGACTGGTTTATTGATTTGTTTTCTTGGCTCCCCAGGTGGGTGATCCGACTGTGGCCAAAGGGGTGCACGTTCACAAAACACAATGAAGTCAGATGCCACACTAAGAAGTCGATTCCGATTTTGGTTGGAAATCGGACTGACTGACTCGGACCCGGAACGGAGTCCGACCGACACCCACAGGCACTGTACGACCCGCTCAGTATGATGAGAAGCCCGTGAACTACAACTGACCTGTCCGGAAAGCAAGCCGTATGACCAAGCCGTACATAAATCAGCTATTTGGCCACAAAATTGACACGAGCCGCACCGACCGACGCGAACCCGGAATGAACCCGACTGAGACGAACCCGCGACATCCGACACGGACAGTACGATGCAATGCGTCTGAAATCAGACCAACCAACACGGAGCACAAGCCGCATGACTGACACGCACAGAAATCAGGTACCTGAAGGAAGAGAGAGTCCTGCGACCTACTCGCATGCAACACTGAACCAAACCAGCGTGAAAGACACGGAGCTGCCCGCAGGAGCCAACATGAGCGTCCAACTCCGTCCGAAGAACGTCTCCTACATGCCCACAAAGCCACAAGGAAAAAACACGAAAAAAGGTCCAATCAAGCATTGACAAAGTCAGTAAATAGTAAAAAAAAAGAAGCAACAAAGACACACCCATAAAAATTCAAAAATCCACTACCATGATCTTTTGAACATATAACAGACCAGCCAGCACAGAACTACTTCAGGCAGCAAACACAAACACCCACACAACTCACCCATCAAACAACCTTAACACCATCAACACCCCCCAAAAGCACCCTCTCATAGACCTAGCAAAATAGACACCCACCCACCCTCACTTGCGCACACACACACATCACTCACCACCACCACCCATCACCATTCCCCCTAAGAAGAATCCACAGTTCACAGACAGTGAAGTGTCTGTGAACCTCTTGAGGTGGGAGTCCCACAGGGATCAATCTTGAGTCCTACTCTTTTTAATATATATATGTCCCCCTTGGCAGCACTGGTTGAGTCCTTTGGAGCCCAGATTGTGTCCTATGCTGACGATACGCAGCTTCTTTTTACCTGTAATAAGAATACTGCTTTTAACGGCGACAACATCAAGAGCTGCCTCAAGGCCGTTTTCGCATGGTTTCAATTGAATCAACTAAAGTGTAACTCTGACAAATCAGAGGTTCTCTTTTTTAGCTGCCCCCCGGATGCCAACTGGAAATCCTGATGGCCTGCTGATATGTTTCCTCCATCAGCTGCTACCCCCATGGCGAAAAATCTGGGTGTGAAAGTGGACAATGGGCTCACTCTCAAACCCCAGATTTTGGGTTTAGTGGGACAATGTTTTGGCCTTCTAAAAATTCTCAGGAAATTTCTTCCCTTCCTGTCACATGCCCATAGGAGGATCACGGTACAGCCCTTGATTGGATCACGGCTAGATTATGCCAATATACTATATCTAGGCATCCCTGAGTATCTCCTCACCCGTCTACAAACTGTTCAAAATTCGGCCGCGCGAGCAATCTTTAGCCTCAGTCGTAGGTCCAACACTTCTGCTCTTCTAAACTCGCTTCATTGGTTGCCAGTGCGTACACGCATTCTTTTTAAGACTCTTACGATGGCATTTAAATCTCTTCATGGCACTGGCGCCTTCCATTTAAAGGAAAGAGTTTGCTTTTACCATCCTTCAAGATCCCTACGTTCCGCCTCCCTAGCGCTGGCCAATGTCCCGGCAATTAAACAAGCTCGCATTGGGGGAAGCTCCTATAGACTTTTGGCACCCCAATTGTGGAACAAATTGCCTTTGTTTCTCAGGAAGTTAGATAACCTGCTCTCTTTTAGGAAGGAGCTCAAAACATGGTTGTTTGGACAGTAGCCTTCTGCGTTTTACGGTCTTTTTGGCCCGACAGGTCTGATAGCGCCAGGACACTCTGCCCGAGTAGCGGAGCGCTCTACAAGACTCTCCCTAACATAACATAACATAACATAACATAACATAACATAACATAACATAACATAACAGTGAGTTAGAAATATTGGTAGATGAAATCCTCAGAGTAGAAACACATTTGTTTGGTGCTTTGGTACAAAGGACCCCCATGTCACAGAAAACCAAGATGTGGGAGAGGGTTGTGGACAAGGTGAACACACAGGCACCAATATTGCGCACAAAGACGACATCTAGAACAGGTGGCATGATGTGCGCAGGAGGGTCAAGAACCTCATCCACAAGGACTACGAGTTGGCCCATCGCACCGGCAATGGCCCTCCTGCCAAACCAGTCTACTTCAGGTCCTGGGAGGAGAAGGTGCGGGACATGCTACCACCAGAGAGCGTCCATGGCCTACCAGACATACCAGAGCCTGGTGAGTACATTTATTTATTTTATTTATTTATTCAAAGTTTTATATAGCGCGAACAAGATCCTTACAGATATCAGAGCGCTTCACATAGACAGGGTAGGGGCAGTAGGAGTGAACAGAGATAATGGGAGTAGTATGGTAGTCAATAACATGGTGGGATAATAGTAACATACATAAAACATATCAATATACAATCAGGTAAACAAGTAATATAAGACGGTACAAGTCATTGATCCCACTATAGAGGTGCACCTTGGGTGTGTGGATGGCTTATACCAAAGTCTTAGTGAAGCGAGAACACTGAGTGGGGGCATCTGGAGAGTGAATCAACGTGTGTCATATATTGGTAGTGACAACATCAAGTTAGAGGTAAAGTGCCAGAGGACAAGGTGAACAGTGATACAAAGCAATGCAGAGTCTCTGATACAGTACCACTCATGTTCAGGAGATCTTGGCCAGAAGGATGGTTTTCACCTCTTTCTTGAAGAGTGCAGTGGAGGAGATCAGCCTAGTTTCAGGCGGGAGGGCGTTCCAGATCCTGGGTGCCATTCCAGAGAAGGAGCGCTTGTATGTTTTCTCTTTCCGGAATCTACGCGGTTTCAGGAGTAGGTTTTTTGTACTTCTATTGGACCTCGAACCTCCTGAGATAGACAACTTTTGAGCGAGGTAGTTGGGTGCATTGTGGTGCACGGCCGCGTGTGTCATAACTGCAATTTTTAGCTGTATTCTGGCTTCAAAAGGCAGCCATTTTAGAGACTTTAAGTCTGGGGATATATGCGAATGTTTTCTTGAACCAGTAATGAGTCTTGCTCTTAAGGGTGCAGTTGTGGATAGCGGGAGTCCGCTGAGGGCCACAATTCCGTAGTCTATTCGAGGGATGACTAGAGATTGTACAGCAGTTTGGAAGTCTTCGGCAGGGAGGAAAGGTTTAATTTTCCTCAATGTGTTGATTTGGAAATTAGCTGCTTTTGTGGCTTTGCTAACGTGCTGCTGCATGTTGAGCTTGGCGTCGAGTGTGATGCCTAGGGATTTCGCCGAGTCCACGATGGTAGGTTGGACATTGAGTGCTGTTAGGTTATTGAGCCATGTTTGGGTGATGGAAATTTTCGCCGGGGGTGAGATGAGTAGGAACTCGGTTTTCAGAGCATTTAGTTTGAGGTGATTATCTGCCAGCCAAGATTGAGTGTTAATAAGCGTGGAGTTCAGATGTTTGATATCTTCCGGGGATTGTAGCTTTAGGTAGAGTTGTGTGTCGTCGGCGTACATATGGAATTGGACATTGGAAGCTTGGAGCAAGGTGGCGAGCGGTTCCATGACGAGGTTGAACAGTGTGGGGGAGAGGGAGGATCCTTGTGGAACACCTAGATCTGCAGGCACAGGTGTGGATAGCACATTGTCGATCTTGAACTTCTGTGAACGGTTGTGAAGGAAGGACGAAAACCATTTGAGAACAGTTCCCGATAGTCCCATTCTAGTGCTTAGCAGCTCCAGCAATTTCTCATGTTTGACCGTGTCAAATGCTGACGAGAGGTCAAGAAGGATGAGGAGGCAGGACTCATTACGATCAAGAATTTGGAGGGCGTCATCAATTATGTGTGTCATAGCTGTTTCCGTGCTATGTTTCGCTCGGAAGCCTGATTGATGAGGGTTGAGGAGGTCAAATTGGTCAATGTGTTTAGTTAGTTGTAGTTGGACACATTTTTCCAGCAGTTTGGCCAGGGTGGGGATATTGGTGATGGGCCGGTAATTGTTTAGGTCAGACGGATCAGCTGTAGGTTTCTTCATAACCAATATACTCAAAATTGTGTCTCAATGCATACACATCACTGTTAAGGGGGCAGTGAAAACATGCACTGATAGCAAAGAAATAGTAAACAAAAGTGAAACAGCCCAAGGAGTGCATGCTAGTCAGACAAACACAATACCGCCCACCTCATGGTGATACCTAACTGTGTCATGGCATGTACAAACCTAACAACAAATACAGCAAGCCAGTGGAACCAATCTAAATAAACTGTGTCAGACATTTCTGCCAGAACAACCATTACCTCACAGTGAAGGTGACTGACAGGAATGAATAGTGGGTATGATGATATAGTAAGTGTATCAAAAGAATGATAGTGTTGTTGCCACAGATAATCCTCCCCCTCCCAATTGGACCATCAACACCTCCCTGAACGATTCTCACCTCACAAGGGGGGAAATGTACTTGCAGGAACTCTGGGACTGGGCACTGTTGTGGGGAGCACAAGGCCCTGCTGGGAATTGACCCCCACCAAACACCAGAACTCCACTGTGAGCCATCTTTTCAGCACAGGCACACCCCCTCACAGGGAAGCAGAGTCCAAAGGAAGGAAGTGAGGGCATGCTGGGAAGGGGGGGTATAGGCCAGAGAATGCTGGGAGTTGCAGTCACTCAAAAATCCTCAGCCACCTACATGGCCCAGCAAGCTCACACTGCACCATGCTTGCCTCACAGGAAGTGGAAATGGATTGGCAAGAACTCTGGGACTGGGCCCTGTAGTGGGGAGCACAAGGCCCTGCTGGGAACTGTGCACTAACAGACAACAGGACAACACTTTCAGCCATCTTGCCATTGCTGCCACACCCCCTCACAGGGAAGCAGCATCCAAAGGAAGGAGGTGGGAAGAGGGGTGTAAGCCAGAGCATGCTGGGAGTTGCAGTCACTCACAATCCTCAGCCCCCTACATGCCCCATAAGCTCACACTGCACCACGCTCACTTAACAGGGAGTGGAAATGGATTGGCAAGAACTCAGGGACTGGGCCCGGTAGTGGAGAGCACAAGGCCCTGCTGGGAACTGTGCACCAACAGACAACAGGACAACACTGTCAGCCATATTGCCATTGCTGCCATACCCCCTCACAGGGAAGTAGAATCTAAAGGAAGGAAGTGAGGGCATGCTGGGAAGGGGGTGTAGGTCAGAGCATGCTGGGAGTTGCAGTCACTCACAATCCTCAGCCACCTACATGGCCCAGCAAGCTCACACTGCACCATGCTCAACTCACAGGGAGTGGAAATGGATTGACAAGCAAACTGGGACTGGGCCCTGTAGTGGGGGGCACATGGCCCTGCTGGGAACTGTGCACCAACAGACAACAGGACAACACTGTCAGCTATCTTGCGATTGCTGCCACACCCCCTCACAGGGAAGCAGAGTCAAATATAAACAGGGATGACACTCCTGTGTCAGCCACCTGATGGCCCTTAAGTACCAATGAGCATGTACATCTAAGTACATACATGAGCTGCCCATGTATACACTCCAACATGCACATTGAAAGGCATCATGATGGCTAGACAATGTGCAACAACATTATCACTCTCTGTCTGTGACAACTGATCCTACAGCCTTTTTCTTCTCTAGACACGCTTGTGGAAGCAGCCAGTCCACCTCCAGGTGGAGGCACAGCATATTTGCACAAATGGTGACCCAATGGAAATGCAGCTACAGTACACTGAGGCGGTGAACCAAGATGTACCGCCCCATTCCTGTGTACGTATATCATGGCATTTAGTAAGGAATGGAAATACGTAAATAACCTGGTTGCACAGGACGAGTGATCCATTCCCCCCTTCATTGTCATTACTACCCATTGCAAGCTGAATCGATCTGTACCTCTTTCTCCCTCCCAGTTGTGATGCCTGTGAAACATCAGTCCTCACATGTCACTGTGTTGTGTGTTTTGAATGTGACAGCAGTACATAGGTACTGTGCCACAGCCCAATGAATTGGCATTGCACTCCATGGAAATCATGTACACATGTCTCATTGATATGTGAGATCATGGGCATGTAGGTGACATATGTGTCCATGACCAACAGCGACACCTCACTTCATTGTGTATTGCTATGATGTATCATGTGATTTTTTTCAAGGTGAGTGCCACATGGGTAGATGAATGTATAATGTTACTTTACCCATCTCTGTACTGCAGGGCACCAGCTATCCATAGACCTTTCCCGGACCTTGAGACCATGGTGGAACGCGACAGCATCTGACGGTACCGCTTCACCAGGAGACTGATCGATGAGTTGGCGGAGCAGTTGGCCCCACATCTGCTACCTGGCCGGACATACCCGACAGCACTGACACCAAAGGTCAAGGTGATGGCAGCCCTGCACTTCTTTGCCACCGGTACCTTTAAACACACTGATGCTAGTGCTCGTGGTATGTCACAAACTATGTTCAGCCATGTGCTATGTGATGTCTTGGAGGGGATGTTGAATTTCCTTGACACATACATCGGGTTTCCTAGCACTGGTGAACTCACTGACGTAAAGGATGCTTTTTATAGACTGGGGAGGATGCCAAACGTCATTGCTTCTTTTGATGGTACACATGTGGCACTGATTCCACCACAGGCACATGAGCAGGCCTACCGCAACAGGAAACATTTCCACTCCATCAATGCTCTGGTGGTATGTCTGGCGGACATGGTGATCACACGTGAGTGTACGTTTTCCCGGATCTGCGCACGATGTCTACGTCATGAGGAGGAGTAGCATTGCGTTTATGATGTAACAGATGCCAAACCAGCGTGCCTGGCTTGTTGGTGTGTACTGTTTCCATTGTGTGCGTTTGGCAATGTTGTATCCCACCCTCTTACAAAACTCAAGTAATGTGCTATTCTTTGTTTGTAGGTGACTCTGGATACCCCAACATGACGTGGTTGCTGACACCCCTCAGGAACCCTGTGACAGCAGCCGAGATGCGCTACAATGAGGCACATGGTTGAACCAGGATAGTGATTGAGCGGACCTTTGGTCTCCTGAAAAGCCGCATCCGATGCCTGGACAAGACTGGAGGTGCCCTCCCATATGAGCCAGCTAAGGTGTGCAAGATCATCATAGTATGCTGCATGCTACACAACATGGCAGTGTGGAAGGAGGTGCCTCTCATACAGGATGACGATGACCAACATCCCCCACCTCTGGAGGATCCATGCCTGGGCCAGGAAGCCAGTGATGATGATGATGAGGGTGATGTCCGCACACAGCTCATCAAAAACTTCTACAGCTGATTGGGAGTTCCCAGTGTTGTTATGTCAATATCTTGACTTTGCCTGAGATGTGTGGGTGCTGCTCAGTTGCTGTTTAGGTTTGTCCGTGTGGTAGTTGACTGGATGCGTGCAGTGATGTGTCCTGTCTGATGGTCTGTGATCCACAATGTTGTCCTAGTGCAAATTTGTTACTGTGTAGGTTTCTTGTGACATTTTTTGTGTATGTTCATTGCATTTCCATCCTGTTCTGGTGTGCTTCTGACTGTGTCTTATGTCTATCCTTCCAAAGGAACTTTGGCTGGTGCTTGGTCAACTCTGACACCCAACAACCAGAATCCAATGCCAGGGTGGAACTTCTAGTATCCCATCATGTGATGTGACACACACCCCTAAAGCTCCAATCAACAAGACTTGGTGACCGTGTGCCCACTGTTAGGTGGACTTACGTTGCTACTGTTGTATAATAACATTGTTTCTGATGTGTGATGGACCTGTGCTTCCCTTGTTATGTGTGTTGTCTATCTTCACACATCTGACTGACCTTTGGTTACCTCACCTGTGGGCTGTTAGCACTGACCGTGGGTAGGTGTGGTGTCTGTACATTCCATTGTATTTCTAGTATACATCTTTGTAGACAACGTGTTACATGTCAATGGTGAGTATGTGTAGTGGGGCCCTATTGGTGTATCTCCCTCATATGTGTCACATCAACATGAGTCACATAACGGTAATGACATTCCTGTAGTAGTGGGCATGCACTATGTACTTCGACATTTCATCTGCTCCATGACACATACCAAGTTTTAAACACAACATAGGCAGGTATAGTGTAAGAGTGAGTTTATTTACATACATGTGTGGAGATAGTGCTGTACATGAGGTTTAGAATCCAAAGTTCACAGATGAGTTAGAAGTCCTGGTAGATGAAATGTACAGAGTGAAGTCCACATTCATCTCCTACATTGGAACAACATGGACCCTCCATGTCATGTTGGGGAGTTGTGTCATGTGAAACAAGGGAAACGCTTTGCACACAAAGGCCAAGGATTCCTGGGGATGTGCTTGGACAACAGTGGCTTACTTGTCCCTCTTTGGGCGACCCCTCTTCTTCTTTGGGGGGATCCTCAAGTGCAGGCCTCTGCAGTGCATCAGACTCTCCACCAGATTCATCCTCCCTCCCTGTGTCATTTGCAGATGGTGCAGCAATGGATGGTGTGGGCACACAGGGAGGTGTGGGCATATTTGTGCTGATCTGGCAGAGACAAGTCAAGATGTCGCTATGCACCGCAGTAAATTTGTCCCACTTGGTCTCCATGCGTGCACGGTGGCCAGCCTGCTCCTGTTGCATGTCCTTGAGGATCCCCACTACCTGGCTGAATCCTCCGGTGCTATCTTGGTACGCATCTATGATGCGTAGCAGTTGTGGGTCATCATGCAGGCCATGCCCCTCTGCAGGCCGTGACCTCTGCCTGACACCCCTCCCACCACCCGTAGCCACATGGGCAGGACCTGCAGTGGCACTCACAGGTGACCCTGGGATTCCTTGGTTGTTGCTACTGGTGTTATTGTCCGTTGCTTCCTGGGTGGCCGATGTCCCTGTACAGTTTGGATTTGGTGTCCTAGGTAAGTCTCCTACACGTCTTCCGCATCGTTCATGTACGTATGTGAGGTTTTGAATGGAGGCAACACAATAGGTTATGACCCGGGTTGCACAGAACAAGTGAACCATTCACCCCTCCTCGATTTTTGGATCAAAGGTTCATGTACATGACATTTGCAACAGGGCGTCAGGATGCGTGCCTGTACTCTGCATTGTCTCCAGTTGTCACAGACAGAGAGTGATAATGTTGTTGCACATTGTCTAGCCATCATGATGCCTTTCAATGTGCATGTTGGAGTGTATACATGGGCAGCTCATGTATGTACTTAGATGTACATGCTCATTGGTACTTAAGGGCCATCAGGTGGCTGACACAGGAGTGCCATCCCTGTTTATATTTGACTCTGCTACCCTGTGAGGGGGTGTGGCAGCAATCGCAAGATAGCTGACAGTGTTGTCCTGTTGTCTGTTGGTGCACAGTTCCCAGCAGGGCCATGTGCTCCCCACTACAGGGCCCAGTCCCAGTTTGCTTGCCAATCCATTTCCACTCCCTGTGAGTTGAGCATGGTGCAGTGTGAGCTTCCTGGGCCATGTAGGTGGCTGAGGATTGTGAGTGACTGCAACTCCCAGCATGCTCTGACCTACACCCCCTTCACAGCATGCCCTCACTTCCTTCCTTTGGACTCTACTTGTCAGGGAGATAGCCATGGTCCCTGTATTGCCACTTGTGCACTGGAATTACACGGCGTATCATGGACGTCCCACAACCAATCGTGACTCCCACAGGTAGTTGCCCCTGTGGTCCCTATAGGCCATACATTGACATCCATGAGCCACACACACACAGCATAAAATGTTGATGCACATAGCACATGGTGGACACTGGCTCACATTGGGCACATGGAACCACACACATCACAGACACAAAATGCACACAGACTGTGTGTGTACATCATGAATGTGTCCATGGTTCTTGCTGTGACGTACATAACATGCAAACCTATACTCATGGTGTATGTGACAGGTCATACACATCTCCAAACTGATACTGTGTCCATGACTCATGCCCATGTCAATTATAATTACACTGATTATCTGAAAATGTCACACACAGCAATATGCAACCTTGGTAGCTATGGGGACATGCTGCGGTGTTGAAGATGTGGCCATGGCAATGAAATCTGTGTGGAATCCGTATGCAAGTCACACCAATGTGAACCAACGCGGCTGACTAGTATGCAGGCGCACCGTACATGCATGGACAGAGTAGTGCACACACCTTGTCCATTGGCTGCACAATGCATATGCATTACAGTCACCCGCGTCGGGTCACATTGACGACACTGGGCTATGCGTGCGCACGGCTCGGTTCAAGCATATACGACTCGTATGCAATGTGACCCGACGCGGGTAACTTCTACAGAGACGCGTCATGCAGTTCTGGACCGAGCCGTGCACACGGGTTAGCCATATATTGTAATCTGAACCGACGCGGGTGACTTCTAAGCAGACGCGTCATACAGGCATGAACCGAGCCGTGCACACGCATAGCCCATAGAATCGTATAGTGACGGATGCGTGTGATTTAAAAAATACGCATCGTAAGTCAGTGAACCGAGCCGTGCGCACTCATTGACAATGGGCTGTCATGGAGACGTACGCGAATTCAAAAATCGTCCCATTCGTGCGGTGTAAATTCAGTTGGAAGCCTACAACAATGTTGCAATCCTAGGGTGTCCTGAAGGTTAAAGTTTTGAACGATGCGGAAGACATGTAGGAGACTTACATTTCTATGGATTGGACAGATTCATAGAATGCAACCGTGTCAGGCCTATCAGGAAGTGGCAATGTCACAGAATCTGCCTCTGCAGCACTGATTTAAGGCTGGCAGGCCCCCAGGGAGCTCACTTGCCTGCACTACATGCTACAGAACCACATCTCTTATTCTACTGCTGGTGTCTATACTTCCTCTGGATCCTGCAATGGCCTGTACTCTAGAGAGGGCCCCAGCATTCACAGAGGAGGAGAACCAGGCCCTGCTGTACGGGTTCCTCCCAGAGTACAGCAAGCTGTATGGGAAACCAGGGGAGCAGGTGAGTGTTCAGTCCACTGCCTACCATTTCCTGTAAGTTGTCTGACTAGCAGTAATAGAAGTGTGCACAGCAGTGGGAGGCATTTGCAGTGAGTACTTGCAGCAACCAATTTATGTGGGTACATGTGATGAACAGGTGTCCTGCTGCAGTAGTGCAGCAGTGCTAGCCTTTAATTCCTAGCGGTACAAAAGGGGGTGGTGATGGATGGAGCATCTGAGCCAATCAAACACTCACACCCAGTCAAAAGATCTGGGTTTGATCCATCACCGTTCTTTAGCCCACTCTGCCACCCCAGTTCAGACATGGCCATATGCAAATCTGTCTGACCCTGTGCCTCATGGGAACAGTCCAGCCCGAACCGCCAAGCCATGCCTTCCCTGAACCGGAAAAAAGCTTCAGAGGACCGGTTTCTGGCATTACAGCCGTCTAAACCCAGATCAGTTGACTGGGGGTGAGTGTTTGATTTGCTCAAACGCTCCGTCCATCATTCCCTTTTGTATCGCTTTGTTCGCCCTAAGTGTGCAGGGTATGCTCAGACGTGAGTCCCTTGCTCACTTGGCCACTGGATTCAAGATAGCCTGGCTGATGAGGATTATGAATCCGAAACCGGTCCCAGGATGCTTGTTTCCGGTCCAGGGAAGACATGGCTTGGCAGTTCGGGCTGGACTGTTCCCATCAGGCACAGGGCCAGACTGATTTGCATATAGCCATGTCTGAACTGGGGTGGCCGAGTGAGCTAAAGAATGGTGATGGATTAAACCCAGATCAGTTGACTGGGGGTGAGTGTTTGATTTGCTCAAACGCTCCGTCCATCATTCCCTTTTGTATCGCTTTGTTCGCCCTAAGTGTGGCAGGGTATGCTCAGACGTGAGTCCCTTGCTCACTTGGCCACTGGATTCAAGATAGCCTGGCTGATGAGGATTATGAATCCGAAACCGGTCCCAGGATGCTTGTTTCCGGTCCAGGGAAGACATGGCTTGGCAGTTCGGGCTGGACTGTTCCCATCAGGCACAGGGTCAGACTGATTTGCATATAGCCATGTCTGAACTGGGGTGGCCGAGTGAGCTAAAGAATGGTGATGGATTAAACCCAGATCAGTTGACTGGGGGTGAGTGTTTGATTTGCTCAAACGCTCCGTCCATCATTCCCTTTTGTATCGCTTTGTTCGCCCTAAGTGTGGCAGGGTATGCTCAGACGTGAGTCCCTTGCTCACTTGGCCACTGGATTCAAGATAGCCTGGCTGATGAGGATTATGAATCCGAAACCGGTCCCAGGATGCTTGTTTCCGGTCCAGGGAAGACATGGCTTGGCAGTTCGGGCTGGACTGTTCCCATCAGGCACAGGGTCAGACTGATTTGCATATAGCCATGTCTGAACTGGGGTGGCCGAGTGAGCTAAAGAATGGTGATGGATTAAACCCAGATCAGTTGACTGGGGGTGAGTGTTTGATTTGCTCAAACGCTCCGTCCATCATTCCCTTTTGTATCGCTTTGTTCGCCCTAAGTGTGGCAGGGTATGCTCAGACGTGAGTCCCTTGCTCACTTGGCCACTGGATTCAAGATAGCCTGGCTGATGAGGATTATGAATCCGAAACCGGTCCCAGGATGCTTGTTTTCGGTCCAGGGAAGACATGGCTTGGCAGTTCGGGCTGGACTGTTCCCATCAGGCACAGGGTCAGACTGATTTGCATATAGCCATGTCTGAACTGGGGTGGCCGAGTGAGCTAAAGAATGGTGATGGATTAAACCCAGATCAGTTGACTGGGGGTGAGTGTTTGATTTGCTCAAACGCTCCGTCCATCATTCCCTTTTGTATCGCTTTGTTCGCACTAAGTGTGGCAGGGTATGCTCAGACGTGAGTCCCTTGCTCACTTGACCACTGGATTCAAGATAGCCTGGCTGATGAGGATTATGAATCCGAAACTGGTCCCAGGATGCTTGTTTCCGGTCCAGGGAAGACATGGCTTGGCAGTTCGGGCTGGACTGTTCCCATCAGGCACAGGGTCAGACTGATTTGCATATAGCCATGTCTAAACTGGGGTCGCCGAGTGAGCTAAAGAATGGTGATGGATTAAACCCAGATCAGTTGACTGGGGGTGAGTGTTTGATTTGCTCAAACGCTCCGTCCATCATTCCCTTTTGTATTGCTTTGTTCGCCCTAAGTGTGGCAGGGTATGCTCAGACGTGAGTCCCTTGCTCACTTGGCCACTGGATTCAAGATAGCCTGGCTGATGAGGATTATGAATCCGAAACCGGTCCCAGGATGCTTGTTTCCGGTCCAGGGAAGACATGGCTTGGCAGTTCGGGCTGGACTGTTCCCATCAGGCACAGGGTCAGACTGATTTGCATATAGCCATGTCTGAACTGGGGTGGCCGAGTGAGCTAAAGAATGGCGATGGATTAAACCCAGATCAGTTGACTGGGGGTGAGTGTTTGATTTGCTCAAACGCTCCGTCCATCATTCCCTTTTGTATAGCCTTTAATTCCTAGGCAATGTTACCATGTCAGACCTGCAGCACAAATGCACATTTCTATGTGTGCACTACCTGTGTGCCTCATGTAGCTTTGCGATGACTACATGTACTTTGAACTGTATGCAGCACAATTATGTGGCATGTGAGCTAATGTCCTCTTCACTTTGTCATCCTCACAGGTTGATGCCCACTAGAATCAAGAGATCTGGCTGACCATCGCCCGGGCAGTAAGATCTGTGGGGGTCTACAAGCGCCGGATCCGGAACTGCCAGAAGAGGTGGCAGGACTTACGTGGCTGGACCCGGAGGATCGTAAGGGTCCAGCTGAAGCTGTCGCCTCCTTGCCGTAGGGGCGGACACTGGACCCTGACCCCCCACATGCTCCAGATTCTGGCGGTGGTCTTCCCGGCCCTGGATGGGCAACTGAAGGCCAGACAGCAGCAAGGAGGGGGTAAGTCCATACCTGATCTGTGACCATGTGTGACACGCTATTTGCAGTATTTTGGCCTTGTCATACTTCCTCATAACGTTGGTCTTGGAACCATGGACTCATGTCCCTCAATTGTGTAAGTCACACTCCTCATCTGATCCACAGTTGTGGACCCTACAGTCTGTGACTTATTTTTACTCGGGCACAGTGTCCCTTCAATCAGCTATGCTGAGGGTCCTGCACAGCCTATGTTACTGGGACTCTGATGTGTGCTTCATGGATGGGTCTATTTTTTGCACTATGCCTGGTCTCTGACATGTGTTCTGTGTGTGCCTTTCATATGTGTTCAAATTGCTGGTCTGGCTCACAACATGTGTGTGGGGTTTTTAAAACATACCCATGCAGCAGGTGAGTTCATGTAGTGTCCTCAGGAGTATGTATAGGAATTATGTCACACTAGCCCAGACACCTGCCTACTGTCCAGGCCAATACACATTTACAAGTTTACCTGGTCAGTCATGCCCACTGCACGTCATTGTGAGACTCTGTTCTCACACTCACGTGTATGTACCTACTGATTGTGCTTCCTGAAATGTGCCATCAGGTGTCTGACATAATATCATTGTGGTGTGGCTTCCTTTTTGTGACAACTGGTGTGTTGAGGATTTTAGTGTCAGCAGGACATCTGGGTTGTGACAATGGGGATGATACATGTGCAACATATGGGGGTGTGGTCAGTTGAATGTGCACAATGCTGTATGCATCAGTGACTTTCACGCAGCTGTGTGTCATTAGCAGCAGACTGTGAGGTGCTCATGTTCAGGTAGTTGTATTTGCAGTCACTCATATGTCAGATTTTAGTGATGTTGGTTCATCATAGTCCAAGAACAGTGTGTGGCAGTGGACAGACTGGTGCACTTGTCAGTTGCAGAGTTTGGTATGGGCATGACCTATGAATGTGATGCAGTGCAGACTGATGTTGTCCGGATGCATTGCCCCATGACATGTGACAGTGAAGACTGACTTATCATGCATGTCTGTGCCAGGGCATTGACTTGAGAAGGGGATCTTGCATTGGAGTCAGAGGTGCTCCATGCACCCCATTGTGTCATTAACTTTCAGGATGTAAGGACATCATTGTGTGTTGTGTTTCTAGGCATCACAAGATTGTGAAATGTGAGTCTAGGCATACATTCATCTTGACACCTGTACTGCGTGATTGGCATGTGATGTGATGTATGTTAATAGTAATGTACCTCTACATGGTCATTTGCATGTATAACAACTGTGTATGTGGTGCATGTGTGCACTTTGGGGTATTATCAGCCAGCATGCAACAGACATATGGGTACAGGTCCAGGAGAGATATGGGTGCCATGGTTGATGTTCCGACTGGCTATTGCCCTATGTACACCTTTGTGGGCATTTTGAGCAAATATCTGCTAAGGATGCCAGTGCATGCCCTGTAATGTGCTGTATTGACAGTGTTGTGTGCAGTCAGTGCAGGCGACTAATGTGGGCCTTGTTTTCCTACTTATATGCAGATACATCCACGGGCACAGGAGACAGCGCCATGGAACTAGAGGAGCTGCAGAGCCAGCCTGGGTCAGTGACTGAGGAGTCGGAGGGACCCAGTGGCATGAAGGGTGAGGGGAGCCACACTGAGGAGTCCACAGCACCATCCACCTCAGCTGAGGACCACAGCAGCTCGGAGGATAACTAGGTGTCACCAGCCAGCAAACCACAAATAGCGAGGCTGTTCCCGCCACCACCACCACCCTCCCCTCGGCTCCCATCCCAGAGGTCCGTGGCAGCTCGTGTTTGGAAGCATGTCTCCTTCCTGCCAGGCACCGCACCCCCTGCTCCTGTGTCCCCTGCTGCCCTGAGTGTGGAGTCTGTGGACCTGCTTAAACAGATCCATGTAGGGCAGACATCAATGCTGAGTGTCCTCCATGCACACACCAGTCTGTTGACACAACTGGTGTCGTTCATGGAGGGCATCTCATCGGGCATGTCTGCCCTACAGAGGACCAATCAGTCTATGGCCTCCTCCCTGACGGCAGCAGTATCCCTCCTCCAACAGTCCCTCACCCCTTCAGCCTAACCCAATCAACAACTCCTAGCACCCTACCTGTCCCCAGCACACATACCCCAGCACAGTCACCCAAACACACAGACACAGACAGCACACAATCACACAAACAAAAGTCAAACTGTGCACGCAAGCAAAGTCAGGGGACTGATACCACACACACAGGGGATGGGTCGCAAACTCACACAGGGGCATCCACAACCACTCCGCAGTCCACAGATCTCTCTCCCTCCAAGAGGCCTTCCCTTGCCTCACCTGCAACCCCATCTCCTAAGAAGCTCTTCCTGTGTGACCTAGGCCTCTTCCCCTCAGATCCAGCAGATCCAGACTACAGGGAGAAGAGTGCCCCTCACACCCGGACACCCTCCCCCAGGCGCAGGCAGACTGAGGCCCTCACAACCCCATCTCCTATGACGCTCTTCCTGTGTGACCTAGACCTCTTCCCCTCAGATCCAGCAGATCCAGACAACAGGGAGAAGAGTGCCCCTCACACCCGGACACCCTCCCCCAGGCACAGGCAGACTGAGGCCCTCACCAGCAAGTCAACCTGTATCCGGAAGAGCAAGACCCCACCCCCACCACCCAGCTCCACTGCACTGTCTCCTTACTCCAACCCCTAGGTCTGCATACCACAGGTTCTCCCACCACTCCCTGTCCCAGGTTCCGCCACCCACATATACATCATCCCCAAAATGCTCAGGCCCTCCCCAACTCCCACTTGCTCTTCCACTGACACCACCACCAGTCTGTCTGTTACTGCAACTACTGTGGGAACCGTGGCCCCCCCAGCTGTCCTGCCAACCTCACCTGGACCCCTTTCCACTCCCATGGGGTTAGGCACTGCAGTGGAGTCCACGACCACCCAGTCTGACATGGGCACTGCAGTGGGGACCATGTCCACTACACCAGACCTGCCAACTGCAGTGGTTCCAGCACCCACCCCATCAGAGTTGTGCCCCACAGTTGTGATGGCACAAACCATGTCAGACTCCTGCACTGCAGTTGCCACTGACTCTCCTGCACGCACACCCATTCACAGCCTCCTTCTGATGAGCCTTGATCCTGTCCCTGTGGTGCCTGGCCTTCCTAAGGTATGCCCCTCAGAGTGGATTTCCCCAGTTCTTAGCAGTGCAGGCAAGCAACGGGTGACAGGTGTCACTCACACCCTCATTGGCCTTTGTTTTTTGAGAGGACATTGGACTAAATTTTATTTTGGATTTTCCCTTTCAGATTTCAATTTGCTGAATAAAGCATTTTTTGTTATCCTTGTGCATTTGATTTAGCTGGACATATTGTTGATGCTGTTTACCCTGACCTTGCTGTGATGATTACAAATGTCTGTTACTGAGGTGTTGAAGTGGTGTACTCCATGTGGACCATGAGATATGTTTCCTGCTCAGGTTTATCATCCTTTGCAGCTGACTGGGTGTGTCATGATTAACTAATTTTGGACAGGGATGTTAACATTTCATTTGCATGGCCACATCTGTGGCTTTTACCCATGCACATATGTTGTGCTTCACATTGTACAATTTGACACTTTCCCTGACTGTTGTCCCATCTCCACTGTACATGCAGGTGTGGGCATCATTGGTGTAAAGTCAACTGTGTCCTCTGTGCAACTTGCTAGACATATGTATTGTCTATGTGGAGGTGCCTTAGGGGGCACTGCCATACCCAGGTGTATGTAACCAGTGCCTACATTGGGTGGTCAAAGATGGTTGACTGAACAAGTGTTGTGCTGACATGTCCAGGAAGCATACATACTGTTTGGCATGTGCTGCTATTTCCATGATGACGCTTACCTTGAGGTCACTGTGATGATGGGGGATTTAGGCCCTTTGCCACAATGCTCAACTTTAGCTGCAGTTTGTGTCCACACATTTTACATTGGATGTACACACTGATGGGGGGGGGGGGGTTTGAACACATTGGCCCAGTGCTATTGCAAAGTTTGACTTGTTTAGCCCACACTCTGGTGTTGGTCATACATGTGATGGTAGTTACATTGTGTGTCGTAAAATCAAATTCACTGTTGAGGGTATTTGTCAGGCACTGCACACTGTTGGCATGATGTGAGGACATTTATTTGGCTGACATACCTGTGGTTGATGTTTGATGGATGCGTGGCGCATCATCCACCCTATGGGTGGGGGTGTCAATATTGTCAGACACACTGACCCCTATGGGTGGGTGAGGGTGTAGTGATAGGCAACATGCCCCTATGGGTGGGGTGGCATCAGTGATAGGCAACATGACACATATGGGTGGGGTGGCATTAGTTATAGGCAACATGCCCCTATGGGTGGGGTGGCATCAGTGTTAGGCAACATGACACATATGGTTGGGGTGGCAGTATGGATGGGCAACATGCCTCTATGGGTGGGGTGGCATTAGTGATAGGCAACATTACTGTGAGAAGTTGGCCTAATGTGTGATGTCTCCAATTCTGGGGGCACCTTATATCAGTACAAACAATCCCTTATGGTGGTGGTTGTAAGTCAACCTTATAGACAAGCTATCCTAGAGGTAGCATGGACTAAGCAGCCTAAAGGCTTAACTTCAGAGGACGTGTGAAGCCAGCTGTTTTACCATATGCAATCCTGTAATATCAAATGAAAGGACACCACACAAGTTATATATTATAAAAATATATGTATTTATTCTCAGAATAACCCCACTACTCTTTATGAGCAATGAAGCACACGCGTTTAAACAAAAGCACCGTATAACATATACAAGTTGCACAGTTATGGATGAGGCCGGTGGCCACTCAAACCATATATCAAAAAAGTGGTATAACAATCACTAATCAATCAGGGGTAAGGCCTGTTGTGAATCTTGTCTCTGCTGCCATGTGGTCTCTGGGGCACCGAGGATGTCCAGGAGTGAATCACGAGCTTCCCCACAAAGGCTCTCGCTGTCGGCGGTGTCGGCTTCAAGATCGGAGTCAACAGGCCTTGGCAAATGCAACCCACGCAGGATTCGAAGATCGCTTCTTACTTGGACCAGCAAGGTCTGAGCGGGTGCTCCTTTTCAGGGGAGCGAGGGCCAGTCTGGAACAACCAGACCAGCAGAGAAAATTCAAAGGTTCGTCAGTACTGGGGCCACTAGCCAATGGGCAAGCGACCAGACCAACGCGTCAAGCAGGAAAATGCAAAAGGGCCCCACGCAGTACTCGAGGAGTGTGGAGGGGTGAGCTTCAGTGCAAAAGCTGCTCGGGGCTGGATCTTCTCAAACTCCAATGCACAGCTTCGAGGGAGCCTCAGATGCTGCACGGTCAGTGCTTCGTAGTTTTTCCAAGATGGCCGGCCCCACACTTCAGGTCACTTCCACGGGTCTCAGCTCTGCAGGGACTGTGGATCGGGCTGTTAAAAGGCAGGCACACTGGGTCTTGTTGATCTCTGTTGCTCGAGTTCCGGCGGGAACTGCAACAAAGCAAATGTCGAGGTGCTGGATGGTGCCTGTTTGCACAGGGTGGTCACTCCTTGACCACAAGGGAGATTCTTCAGTCTTCCATGTTGAGTGGGATGTCGAAGGGTCCAGAGTTTTGTTTCATAAGTTTCAGTCAGGATAATCTGATGTGCATCTGCACAGCTCCTACTTTTAAGTCAAATCGAGGGGCTGGATTACCTGCTAGGTCCCTCCTATGGGTGGGACCTGGGAAAGGGTGGTTACACCCCTTTCCCTTTGTCCAGTTTTGCACCAGGACTGGGGCTGGATGGCCCCAGAGCCAGTTTGACTGGAATCTGCCCAGGGACACCTTGTGCGCCCCAGGCAGTGTCTAGTTTCTTTCAACCCTCCCTGCTACAATCCACTATCTCCTGTCTGGGGTGGTGTGACACCTCCCTGTGACAGGAAACCCTTTGTTCAGGCCTCCCCTGCCAAGTTTTGGTCAGCAGCAGGAGGCCAGACATGTGTCTGTGGCAGCAGCATCTATTTTGTGATGCTGGGGCTCTGGTTAGGATTAAACGCGTTTTCAGTAAAGTAACATGTCTTCTCCATCTAGAAGGGGGGGATGCTATTCCCATCACGAGGACTGGCGAGGGGATAGTATTCCAAAGTGTATGACACTAAACACGACATGTTTTGATAAAGCAAAACCAAAGTTAGCATTAACCGCAAGGATTATAATTCACTTAAAAGTATATGGTATGGCAGTATCACTGGAACAGCATTAAGGAATTGGTTCCAACTCTGCAGACAGGCTCAGCTCATGCTAGAGCACCATCTCACATAAAACCAAGCACTCTGCCTCCAGGATTGTAAAGGCCTGCCATAGGAGTGACTTATAGGTATAGATGTGTCCAGATATAGGTTTAGACATAGGTATACTATATCTAAGCAAGGGGTGAGTACACCACCTTGCCCCAGCTGTGTGAACAGCCAGTTGTGTCGATTTAAGTGCCAGCCAGGGGTGGCAAAAGATATGCTGCAGCCCCTGGTAGGCCTTGGATGCACCTACGCCCTTGGCACCTATTGTACACTGGATAGGGGCTGACAAGGTGTCCAGTACCAAGTTGGTGATGTACCTATAGTACATGGAGTCCATTTAAAGAGAGAGCAGATAGCCTGGGGCCCTGATTAGCAGGATCCCAGGCCAACTAAGTCGAAAACCAGCTAAACACAAGGCAAAAAATCTGGCGTAACCATAGTCAGGTATCCACCTTCCTACAATTACACATATGGGTGGGGTGGCATTAGTGAAAGGCAACATGACACATATGGGTGGGGTGGCATCAGTGATAGGCAACATGACACATATGATTGGGGTGGCATCAGTGATAGGCAACATGACCCTATGGGTGGGGTAGCATCAGTGATAGGCAACATGACACATATGGATGGGGTGGCATCAGTGATAGGCAACATGACACATATGGGTTGGGGGCATCAGTGATAGGCAACATGACACATATGGGTGGGGTGGCATTAGCGATAGGCAACATTACACATATGGGTGGGGTGGCATCAGTGATAGGCAACATGATACATATGGGTGGGGTGACATTAGTGATAGGCAACATGCCCCTATGGGTGGGGTGGCATCTGTGATAGCCAACATGCCCCTATGGGTAGGGTGCCATTAGTGATAGGCAACATGACACACATGGTTAGGGTGGCAGTATGGGTGGGCAACATGCCCCTATGGGTGGGGTGGCATTAGTGATAGGCAACATGACACATATAGGTGGGGTGGCATCAGTGATAGGCAACATGACACATACGGGTGAGGTGGCATCAGTGATAGGCAATATGACACATATGGGTGGGGTAGTATCAGTGATAGGCAACATGACACATATAGGTGGGGTGGCATCAGTGATAGGCAACACGACACATATGGGTGGGGTGGCATCAGTGATAGGCAGCTTGACACATATGGGTGGGTGGCATCAGTGGCATCAGTGATAGGCAACGTGACACATATGGGTGGGGTGGCATTAGTAATAGGCAACATGCCCCTATGGGTGGAGTGGCATCAGTGATAGCCAACATGCCCCTATGGGTGGGGTGGCAGTGGTGGTGGCCATGGGTTCACTGAGGAGGCCTGTTGCTGGTGGACAGGGTCTGGACCCCCTGAGTGTTTGTGTCATTTGGTGTGTAAGTGTTGTTTGTTTGTATGGTGGGTGTCCTAATTACCGTCTGCATGGTCCGCGTCTGTTCCTGATCCGGTCATATATGTATAGGACTGGCGCGATTGGATTCATGTTGCTCCCTCTCGAACCATTGCTAGCTGCTCCATTTCGAATCTGTGGATTGTGTTAGTGGCGCGATTCATAGCTGATATGCAGCTCTTCCGTGTGCTGTGACGTGCTGCACGTAGCGACCCGTCTGGAACGTAGGAAGTATGCATCTTACCATCCGGAAGTAGCTGTGTTTAATGGAGCCGTGCAACGCAAATTGGGTGTTTCCTGGTTAGGTAAATGTGGATGGAGTCGGTGTATATGTGTCGGTCGGGAATTTGGGACTTTTACGCATCGTACTTCATCGCCCGGACGGTCCCGCTCCTGGTACAGTTTGGCCGTAAGGTAAGGCTACTGACACGTTTCAGAGGGCTGACCGACCGAGATCGGAATCGCCCCCAAAGTTAGGAACACTTAGCCAATCATAACCCTGCATGCACACTACACACAGTGATCACACACTCCCCATGTCGAACATCTGGACATGTACCCACTGGCCCCACATTGTGTCCATGCAAGGTCGAGACCCAACTGCGCCTCAAATGGTCAGATTTATGGCCCGTGACTAGGCCCAGATTCCTGTTCTAAAATAATGTACAAATTGCTTTATGACACTTTGTGAAATGTATAACATGACGGCAAACAACAATGTACTTTGAGAAATAATTCAGACCCCTACTCTGTTGAATGTTCTCATGGCCGCTTCATTTTATTAAACCAACTCTTCCTGTTTTGCCAAACGCCTCTTGTCTTTTATTTTTTCAAGGTACATTCACATTCAAGCAACATCTCCTACTTGTTTCTCTTTTAACTTAGAATTTAGAAAGGGCAGACCTCCTTTGGGCACTCAGTGGTACACTGTACCAATAGAAATGTTGACAATCCTTTCCATTTGAGAGCTTGAGCATGGGTGATTCAAGCATAGGGATTGTGAAACTGCCATAAGGTGGAGTGGGTAAAAGAACTCTAGGTGCATTATGTTCCATCCTTATATTGGCTGCAGTTGGGAGTTCAGTTAACCAGGTCAGTGCTTGTGGATGTTGTATGAAGAGATTAGTTATTTTATATATCTTTTTAGAGAGGGTTCAAGCCTGAGCCTTAGGGGGGTGCACTTGCAAGGCCTGTTTACCTTTATAAAGAAGTCTCTCCTCTGCATGTTCTCTGTTTTTTACGTTGCTGGGGTCAAGAATAATTAGAGTTTTGTCAGTGGGTGACGTGGCTGCTCCCAAAGTCGGATGTTTTTTCATCAATATGTGTCATTAGACAATGGGGAATAATTCCACTGTAGTTTTGCAGTAGCTTGGGAATAGCAAATTATTAGATGATTTACATAAACAAATTAATTGCCTGAAAGCAAAATTTATTACCTAGTGATAGGACTTAAATGAATGAAGAGGGAGCAGCTATAAAGAAGTAAAATGTGGCAGAACAAATTTTGTCCTTATGTGCCAAGTGTACCCTTAATGTGTTTCTGGCTTCTACAGCTTTCATAGATAGAGCATGAGCCTTGTCGATCCTCAAGGATCCTTAGAGATTCACAGGTACTCATGGTCTGGTGGTCTGGACTAAGCACAACCTACATAGTCTTGGCAAAGCTGATGCACAGGAGTCAGAAGAAGACACATTGAGAAGCTTATATCCTTCTACTCTACTCTCATTAAACATTGTTTTTAAAAAAAACTGTAAAAGTCAACAGACCTGAGGCACTCTCAGACAACTCGCCTGAGCAAGCAGATGAATTAGTGACAGTTCCAATAAAATGCACAAAGGATAACTGTAGATGGACAAAGATTCCTATGAATCACTGTGTAACTTACATATCTCTAATGTTAGTCAGGAGTAATTTTCCCTCAGTCTTAGGATATAGTCACATACAACCATTTAATGATCTGCTTTGTTGTGTAGTTATTATGTGCTGGGTAAGCAATGAGAACACCAAAGCGGCACACACTGGAAAAATACTGAACATACTAGATGCTTTGGTAATATTTACCACTAGGAAAGGAAAGAAATTACCATGAATGGATAATTGAACATTTGATTAAGGGTGTACTGTGTTTTATCTGTATTCATTTTACTCATACAGTACACACTCCAAACCCTAATTGCTTTTAGACTCAGAGATAAAGAAATGGAAACATGCTGACACTTGCAGCGACTTTCTAGGGCTTCTGAAGTGCATAGCTATTAGATTTCAGGTACATAGTTCCAAAGTTAACATAGATCAGGTTGTGCAGTTGTTTGGTTGGTGGCCCAAGGTTAAAGCAGCAGCGGCTTCTCCGCTATGGCAGGAAAGAAAAAAGAAAATGATAATACACGCACTTCATTATCGTTTTATTTTTCCTTTCCCGGCCGAGTCTTTGGGGGCAGGGCCAGGGGGTGACAGTCACTAGAGGGGGAGCGGTATGCACTGGTATCAGTGTGCATGTGGGTTTGGACGGCCAAACTGACATGTGCACTGAAGCTATCTCAAACCCAAGCTGCATTGCAGAGTTAAAGACAGCAGGCACAGGCGAATTCAGGGCTCTTAGATTAATCCTGATGCTGCTCTCATGCATGAGAGCAGCGTCAGGATTGACCACAGCGGAGTCTGGGAGCCTATGCCTGCATTAGACTGGAGTAGAAGAACGCGATGTGGCTGGCTGCAGGTATGTTTTTTTATTTGTTTCCCCCCTACCCCAGCACTCTTCAACACCACCAGCCACTATTGGGTTAAAGAACAGCATACATCAGTCATAGGTGAGATTTAATATTCAAATTCAAAAAAAGGTTTAGCCAACCAGGTATTAAGACTTCGAGAAAAATGCTCAGTACCGCCAATTCTAGTAATTTTGGACAGGAGCCTTGACCCATGCATTGTGGCATGCTTCATCATACAGCCCTGTACACATTTGTGAACGTTCCTTCATCTGATGGACTCAACCACCAAATTCACTGGTCAACAGATTTATTTTGGAAAGGAAGCAGTTTCGACATATCGTTTGAGAACTCATCAGTTTGGGCTGAATGATGAAATTGCATTTACCCGCCAACCTAATCATTCATTATTTATAATCTGAAACAAACATATTTCCTTATTTGTTACAAATGTCTTCAGCAAAGCCTCTTGTAAAATAACTTTCTAAAGGAAATTTTAACAGCTTAGAGGTACCTGGCAATCGACAAATTTTACTTCAATCCAATTAATACAGTAATTTGTCAGTTCCATCTAACTAATGCAATAATCTATCAGTGCCACCACATACTACATATCTGAGCCAGATCAAAGGAATCAACCCCCAACTTCACCTAAGGAACTTCTGGGAGCTCCACAAGTACCACTGGAGAATTTCTACCCTTCGCACCTTTTCCACCTACCTGCACACTCCACAGTTTATGACTATGACCTCAACCTCCTATCTATTCCCAACCATCTGTCCGCCTCCCCACCCTCTTTTTCTTAGACTTCATTTCTAAGTTACATTAACTTCTCATGCTTTCCTTAAACATATGTCTCTATCCTCACCAGCAATTGTCCCTCAATTGACAGCTATGGGGAAACATGGAAAAGAACAGCAATTCCTCTACTGAAAACCTGGCCCCATTGCATCCTTCCTAATATTCTCTATTTCGTGTTGCAACATCTCATCAACTTCCACATCTTCTTTCCACTCCCTCTTTGAAATATCATTCAATTGCTCTACTTTTACAGCAGCTAAAAACAGCCCTTCCATATCAAGTCATGTTTCTTGTTGTCCCTCAACCACGAGTAACAATAATGAAATCTTCAGCTTTACTTTTGGTATATGTTCCATCCTAAAGCTCTATTCAGCCAACTTTCTCCTTAACCTTGCTAACCTAGCTGTTGCCCTGGTTGTATGAAGATTCATGCCACCTGTGAGATTGATAAGAGATCGGAGATCTGTCATCAACCTGCATTTTATGGCAAATGTATGTTTTAAACTTCTCCAGGTCCCACCTACAATCATATCTTTCTAATGAAATAATATTGCAATTCCTGTTGTCTTAGGAAATGGGACACATATTTATCTATGACATCTCCTGCCTACGGTGGAAGGTGAGTAGGACAAAGTCCACTGAGCTTCAACAGTGAGGCCAACTGATCTTCCTAGTATATATGCTTGTATTTCAAGTGATTTTGTTAAGGCCTTCTTGACCAGAACAAACAATTCTGTTTGTTCTTTCACCCCATTAAAACGCTGCCCCTTTTTCCAGTAATTTCCCTCAGTGTTTGGTCTCTGAGACACAGATTAAATAAAATTCACTTAAGCTGTAGAAAGACAACACTTGCTCTTTGCTGTTAAGTACAAATGTTTTTTCAATAGTATTTGGGAGATGGGGTCTAGTGCTGTGTAGTTCTAAACATACATAGGATTTGCATGTTTGCAGGACAACATAAACTAAGGGAATGGTGTCTAGACTGATTCTGGACACCCCCACAGGGTATGTTAGCCTATAAACCAGCTATCTCACAGTGCCACTATAAGCCCCCAAACCCTACCAAGGAGCAAATAGTTTCTGGCAACTATTTGAACATGACAACCCTTTACCCTTCAGGGATCGTGGAAACAGTACAGTACTTTTTGCTCAGTCAATCGTGCTCACTTAGTCTCAGAAAGATACACAGAATAAACGTCGGGGACATTTTCAATAAGCATTTATTGAACCAACTTCATTCTAGTATAAAACATGTTTGCTGCAACAATCAATAGACAGAACTAAATGTAAGAGATTGCCAGCACCAACAGAGTAAACAGTAGATACATTTCTACCATGGTGCTAAGCAATGAATATATGCAGGCATATATAAAAACTAAGCATGGGCGTAAAATCCGTTCCGCTCGCGGATTTTGCGGATTTTCGGTAAATTCGCAATCCGCGAACTCTCGCGAACTTGCCGAAAATTCGTAAAATCCGTGCGAAGCGGATTTTTTGCTTGGTCGCACTTGCCAACTAGAATACTATACAATTTCGCGGGAGTAAACACTTGCGAACACGTAGATGCGGCGGGCAGCGACAATCTCGCAATTGCGAGATTGCAAAATTTGCAATTTCGCACAAGAAATCCACCAGCAGGCAGCATAAACCTTGACAATTATGATTTTTATCAGAATAACTCCTCAGGTTGACATTTGCCTGCACTTTTTCTTTGCAAGGAGTCCATTTTGGGGGGTGGGGGTGGGAGGAAGGAAGTGCCCCACAGTCTCCAACTTCCTGTTCCTGTCCACCAGGCTCCTCCCAGTGCTTTCTTCATGTGCTGGTCACTTTGATTTGGATCTTGACCTGGAAGGATTACTTTTTGTGGATGCTGCTGGATATTTGGATTTTTGCAAAACTGAAAGCACTCAGCAGGTGCAAAAGTTCAATCTTATCATTAGTAACCATTCCCTGTAGTGCTTCCTGAGGGGCCCCTTCAGAGTTCATTTGCCTACTTGTAACTATTCTATGACCCTGCTCTGACCCTCACAGCAGGCTCAGAGAATAGCTACAAGTATACAACAAAGGTCCTGTTAAAACAGAAAGCAATTACAGACAAAACTGAAAGCACTCAGCAGGTGAAAAAGTTCAATCTTATCATTAGTAACCATTCCCTGTAGTGCTTCCTGAGGGGCCCCTTCAGAGTTCAGTTGCCTACTTGCAACTATAGGCCACAAAGGTCCTGTGAAAAAAAATTGCACTGCAACAGAAAGCAAATTACAGATAAGGAAGCAGGTGCCAGCCAGACTGGAAGTTTTAAAATTCAGTGACACATTAATCAACCCCAAATTAATTCATGTCAGTTGAAGCAGGGCAGGTGTGCTTGCTTTTTGTCACCCCCATAATCTACAGTGATAAACCAACCAGAGGGTGGCAGTGATGTACCAGAGGGTGGCATGGGTGTACCAGAGGGTGGCAGTGGTGAAACAGAGGGTGCTGTGAACCTGTGATGATGAACCAGATGTAGAAACAACATAGCCGTTGCGAGCCGACAAGTAAGTTCGCAATTGCGAACTGGTACAGAACCCTCGCGAACTGGCAGAAATCCGCAAATTCGCGAGAGTTCGCGGATTTTGCGGATTGCGAATCCGTAAATACGCAAGTTCGCGGATTGCCAATTCGCAAAATCCGCCCATGCTTAATAAAAACAGTAATCTTAGCGTACTCCTACTGTGCGAACCCTACCTAAGTGTACTTCAATGTACCTAGCATGTATGTGGGTGTGAAGCCAAGAATCCTCTAGGAAAGAGCCAACCCCATTACCTGACGGGAGAGAATGAATGACCCCATCTTGGTTACGAGTTGGACACCACGCAAGGGATATCAGACCATTGCATATTGAAGCCTCAGCATGCAGGGACCTCCATGTCAGTGTCAGCTTAGAAGGGTCTCCTCTGGTTAGCTAGTGAAGGTGCAGTTCTTTTATACCAGAAAGGTAGCCTCGGGGTTCTACCATAATTGATATGTTGTGAGTATGATTATGTAGATGAGCCTAAATCAATAATTGTAATCATTCAAAGTAACCCAGTTGCCCGAGGATGAAGAGAGCAATGACTTTTGTACAGACTATGTTAATCCTATTATGTAGGTCATGTGCAGGAGATTAAGATATGATGCTAAGAATCCTTATGCATAATAAATTAGGGTAATTTCAAGGAAAACAACTGATATTTATTCAGCACATAACTGGGTAAAAGCTCATTGCTAGAACTGTTATGCAGAGCACTGTAGGACAAATGTAGTTAAAAGGTTGCTTTGCTACTCAGGCCGAGGTTAGGAAACATAACAGCCACTCCTCATCTGAAGGTCGACAAGGTCAACTAATGCTGAAATAAGCCTCCTAAAAAGCATAAAAACATTGTCATAAAACCAGTGCCTAAAAAACATCTATAAACCTATTCTATGTAAAAAACGGAAAAAGATGTTTTTAAAATTCAAAAGCTCTACAAGTCCACTAAAGAATCAATATATGATTAGACTGACTGAACACATCGAAAGCCATGGTGCTCTGTGAGAGCAGAAGAAAAAATAAAACAAAACAATGTTTCTCATTCCAATTTGGCTTGTTATGGAAAAAAGGTCGAATTGTTCCCATCACATGAAGAGCCAAATGCTTATGTGTCCCGTGTGGGAGGTGCAGCATCACTGTCACTCACATTCACAGATGGCGGTCCCTGTAACACTGCTTGTATCAGGTCAATGGAGCAAAGGTGATCTTCTCCGGTTCCCACAGCTGCTACTGAGGAAGCACTCGACACCCGTGAGCCTGTGGTAGAGCTGTTGTCCGTTCCGCTAGGAGCTGAAGCATTGCAAGAAGGCTCTAAGAAGGCCATCATCATCATGGGAATATACTAAGGACACGATACACATGAACCTTAAAGGGGTCCAGTAGTACATCTATGTACGGTGGAGCAACGGATGGAAGGGTCAGACATGTCTAACACACATTCGTATCCACAGAATAGACAGTGGAACACAGGCAAGATGCAGTCAAACCAGACTGGTCCGAGCGATAGGAACCAATGCTCACTTAGCTCTCAAAGCCGAGGTGTGCCCAGATGAAGCACCATGTGTTCATGACAACGTCGCACCAGTAGTGCATTTTCAATCTCTCAATGAACTATGCCGTCCATTGCGAAGCAGGAGAACTATAACCAGGATGCCCACTACAACATGTAGGACCAGCGGAGGCCCTCCAAAAATGCTTTCCAATATGGAGTATATAAATGCTGAAATGACTCTGAAGATTGTCTGCAAAGTGCTCAACAGTCCAGAACAGCCACGGCCCGTGTAGGGCGTGCCACCGGGCGGTGACGTGGGGCAGGGGAGGGGCAGGATGGGATGTTGTAAAATGCCGGAAACGGACGATTTCAGGTAAGTACCAGAAAAAAAACAAATTTTGTTGCACGCGCTGCATCGGCAAAGTGATGCAGCGCGCGCAACAATTTTCTTTTTTTCGGTACTTACCTGAAATCGTCTGTTTCCCGCATTTTACAACCCCCCACCTGCCCCTCCCGTGCCCCACATCACCGCCCGGTGGCAAGCCCCACACGGGCTGTGGCTGGTCCAGAACCTATTCGTTTAAATAGGTGCACGATCCCCCTTGTATCAGACATGTTAAAGACACAATGAACTATTTCCCCGAAATGGAGCGGGAATGCCTGTATCTCAGATGAAGACCTTGCAACTGGAGATAAAATGTCTCCCGGGCTTATGTTAAGGCCAAATCTTTTCTGAAAAAGCATAGTCTGCTCAGAGAATCAAACCGTATTAGGGAAACATTCAATGTTATGTTATAATGATCTTGTAAAGCGCACGTACACCAATTGGTGTCATGGCTCTGATTCTAAGAGTTGCCAAACCCAGTTGGAGTTATTCATATGCTTGAGTATACAACCAAGTCTTAAGAGATTTCCTAAAACTCAGAAGGTTAGTGCATGATCTAATTTCCAGAGGAAAGGAGTTCCACATTCTGGAAGCCAAAGTTACAAACCTGCAGTCCCTTGTCGCTTCAACTTAAATGCAGGTGTTGCCAAAAGATGGAGGTGGGCCGAGCGTAGACTAAGTGGGGGAATAAACCTTTGAAAGCACAACGCTGGGGGATGGGAAGCCAATGCAGCTTCCACAAAAGTGGGGTGACGTTGCCATCTTGGTTGCTGGCGAATCAGTCTGGCCGCTTGATTCTGCACCATCTGTAACCGTTTAGTTAAGAAGAGTGGCAGACCAAGGTAGACTGAGTTGGCATAGTCTAGGTGTGACATAATCGTAGCAATTACGACCTGTATCAGTGGTGTGTGTGTGAGTAGTCTGCTGATTTTTGTGATCTTCTGTAATTGGAAGAAACCAGTAGAGACCACAGAGCCAACTTGGGTTTTTAATGACAGGTCCTTATTTATCGTGACACCAAGGCTTTCTGCAGAAGAGGAGGTAATAAGGGAGTGTCCCAGTTCCATTGACCAGTAGTGTGGACCACAAAAGTTGTGGCTGCCCCCGTCAAGACTAGTTCGGTCTTGCCAAGCTTAAGCTTTAAATGCTAAATAATGAATAACGATGGGTGTTACACCTTTGTATGCACTGGTGAGTATTCAAAAAAAGTTCAATACAGTAGCTATTTGTGAATTAAGACGTTCAACTTCCTGTGGCCCACCGTCAAGGCCACTCTCATACCCAAGAATATAATAAAGTCAAGAAGGAGCATGTTTATCTAATCAATCAACAATGAAATGTAGTTCAACTAATCAGATTCCGATCCCTGCTTCATGTTCAGCTCTTTATTTGCAAGAATAATTTTTCTCCAAAAGTGTTGAAATATTTTGTAGTCCAACATCAAACAAAACAATTATAGATTTGCACAGCCTCTGCGTTTCGTCCCACCTAGGGACATCATCAGGGCTGTAAAGTAGAAAAAACATAAAATCACAATCCATTACATGATCGATTTCACAAAGATTTCATACATCAACATAAAGTATACATTTCGACCATTACTGATTATTTTACAAATACTACATATAAAACCTGCCTATTTAACAATCTGCAATATCGGAAAGAGATACCTATAGAAAGAATATTATTCAAACATCGATTGTAAAATCGATCATGTAATGGATTGTGATATTATGTGTTTCTACTTAACAGTCCTGATGATGTCCCTAGGTGGGACGAAACGCGTAGGCTGTACAAATCTATAATTGTTTGATGTTGGACAACAAAATATATCATCACTTTTGGAGAAAAATAATTCTTGCAAATAAAGAACTGAACACAAAGCAGGCATCAGAATCTGATTATTCGAACTACAATATTTGATTGTTGATTGATTAGATAAACGTGCACCTTCTGGACATCATTATATTCTTAAGCTTTAAATGGTTACAGTCCATCCTGTGGCGGATGTGCAACATAGTAGTTTGGAAGTCAGAGACTGATTCCGGTGAGTTGTTGATTTAACGAAGGCCATAGATATTCGATGCCTGGTACCTTCCCACAACAGCCTTGATCATTCAGCAACAAATATCTCCCATTCGAGAGCAGCTCGAACACCGGATGAACCCTTCAGTAACAGGACACGTTTGCAACTGAAGCATTACTGGCCCTGTGAAGTTAAATGTCCTTGCAAACTAAGGAGCCACTTAATGCACTTTCACAGTTTGAACCGCTGAGAAAAACTTCAGTGTCCCCATTCCTACATCTCAATCTGTACGGTAATTCCCAGTACTCATGTATGTACCCTTCTCCTAGCGTTTCATATCAGCCTACCTGATGGTATTTGCATTGAAATTGGAATGCCGTGACTGGAAGTGTAATATAGCAATGGATTAACTATTCTATGGAAGGTGACTCAGCCACAGTGAATTGTAATTGGTCCTATTTTTCAATGTGCAACATGATATATTTTTCATCTCTGCGTGCCATAGCCATCTGTCTTTCCTTCAGATTATATACAGATAACAGATTTGTGCTGTTGAGGTAACGCCAGGGCACGTGGCCAGAACGCAATTATTGTAGAGTCCAGCCTAATATTATAATGGACCACAATTGCGATTGTCCATGTTGTGGAATAGACAACTCCTGATCCAATATATCTATTGCAGAAGACACAATGTTGCTCAGTGAATAAATCCTGGAAGATAGTGTGGTTATACCATTTTCGACCACTGCAAAGCCTTTTCAAGGTTAACCATGTTTATAATGTGTAGTCTCTCAGCAGTCTCCTGTTGAGATTTTCCATAGCTCGTTGTAAATAGCATACAAGAAGCGCTTTTGATGTGGTTCTGGAGACCTCACAAAAAAAGCCTAAGATCTATGTCATCTGAGAGAAGGGTTAAGTGATATTTCACTTGGGACAGTGTTGATGTTTTTAGCCATTCAAGGCATAACTTCCCAACACTGTAAGATGTCACCACCCCGTGTGTTATGATTGTACATAGCACTGATCAGGTCTATGGATTCTAAACTCTGCGGTGGTACCCCTGAATCTTGACTGACACCTATTTTTGTCTGTAGGCCAATCCAACCATCCCTTCCAATCGGGGTCTGATGAATTGTAAGAACCACTGTGTATTATTGGGGGTGACTTTAATGCAGTTATGGACCCTGGCCTTGACACTGCCTCGCCTCCTTCCACTATTAGGATTGCCCAATAGGGCTCCCTATCGACCCAGGCTACCAACTTGGGTCTTGAGGATGCCTGGAGACTCTGGCACCCAGTGACCCGACATTATACCCATACCTCAGCTTCCAATCACACTCATGCACGAATAGATTATGTCTTTTTGCTGGCCCAAGACTGTGGGGCGATCCAGACCATCACCATTCTCCCAAGGGGCCTACCGGATCACTCCCCGGTGGTGCTACAATTAGGCGCTCTCTCTCCATCCTCACGTCCGATTTGGTGACTCAACGCCTGGTTCCTCCAGGACAACGGATTCAGGGAGCAGGTGGGAGCTGAGCTTCATCTCTATTTCACCAACAATCAAGGATCGGTGTCCTCCTTTCGTACCCTATGGGAGGCCGGGAAGGCCACCATTCAAGGCTTTGCCAAAGGCTAACATAAACTGTGCGGCGCACGACTCTGACTCACACTTCTGGGGACCCAGGCCACCCAGCTCGAAAACCTGCCCCCAGAGGGTAGAACCGAGTCTCAGGACAGGAGACTCGCGTTTCTGAGGGATGAGATCAGACAGACCTCCCTGGAGGCTGCCAAGCTGCTCTGGAGATCTTACGTGCCCTGAGTATACAGATGGGGAGATAAAAATTGGAAGCTCCTCCATTGCCTGGCCACCTACCCTATGGCCAACCTTATCATCCCGCAGGTGATTGATTCGAGTGGGGAAGCCCATCATGCCTGGGGAACAGTGGCCCAATGCTTTGCCACCTACTACACCAATCTCTACTCGGCTCGGGCACCTAGTCTCACACTCCCGGAGCTCCTCCGGCGCGCACAGTTCCCCCTCCCACGCCTCAGTGAGTCAGAGGCCGAGGCGCTTGACCTTCCGATCTCCCCTGAGGAGGTTCATGACGCCATATCCCGCATGGTGGCAGGTAAGACACCCGGACCGGATGGGCTCCCTCAAGAGAACTCTATGCATCCTACGGGAGTCCCTGGTCCCACCTCTCCTGGAGGAAATGTACAGAGAGGCGGAGGTTCCTAAGTCTCAGCCCCCCTCAAACCGTTGCTCCGACTACCGCCCTATTTCTCTAATTAACTCAAAGCTTAAAATTTTCACCTCCATCTTGACCAACCATATAAGACCATGCCTGGCCAGGCTGGTCCACCCAGACCAGTGCAGTTTTATACCCTCCAGAGGGACCAGGCACTACCTCAGACACCTCCACACCATGCCTTAGAGAATCAAAACCACCGGACCACCTACTTATCTCTCCTTCTTGTGGACTTTGAGAAGGCATTTGATTCGGTGGACTGGAGTTACTTGGAGGCAGTGTTGGAAGAAATGGGTTTGGGATCCCCTTCAGCACTCTGGTTAAGACGTTGTACTGCCACCCTCAGGCTGAGGTTCTTGTAAATAGGGCTCTATCCTGTCCCTTTCCTATCAGAAGGGGCACGAGACAAGGGTGCCCCCTGTCACCGCTTCTTTTTGCATTGGTCATGACACCCTTTGCCTGTCTTGTCCGCTCCGACTGGTCTCTCACGGGGTTTAGTTGGCCCGGTTCTGTGGAGGACAAGATTGCGCTCTACGCGGAACATGTGTTGTTATTTTTAGCAGACCCTGCTCTGTCGGGCCCCTATACCTCCGGGCCTTGACTCTCTTCGAGTACACCTCTGGCCTCCAGTAGAACCCGGCCAAGTCCATCCTGGTCCCCCTCCATCTCTCACGAGAGTGCTTCGACTGGCAGTCGAAAACACCTCTTCGGCCGCAGTCCTTCAAGTACTTGGGATCTGGGTGGCCCTTCTCCCCAACCTCGCTTAGTCACTTTACGTTACCCCATTGGTTAAGTGGGTCCGTGCTGATCTCCTCAAATATCAAAAGCTACAGCTAAACCCTCTTGGTAGGATAGCCTTGTTTAAAATTATCATTTTACCCAGATTCCTCTACCGGCTCCAGAATATGCCCCTCTCCTTCCCCAGATCCTGGTTTCGAGAGATGGACAACTTGGCCATTCATTTTTTATGGGGAGGCTGGCCCTGTTTCAATGCCGGATCCGACCTTTTGACGGTGGTCTTGGGATGGCGAGTCTGTATCTTATTATCTAGCGGCTCGACTCCTTACCGTGCACGATTGGTTTAATGGCGGCCGGTCTGACCCGGCATATCGTCTGGAGTTACACACCCTGGGTCTGTCTAATATTCAGGGGATGCTACACGGGGACACGTCTCCCAAGCTCTTGCGGAGGTCACACATGGAGTGGCGCGGGACCAGACTTCGAAAGGTTGCTAATCTTTCCTGATTCCGACTGTGGGATCTCAATATAATCTCCCTGCTGGGCGACATTGTCAACTGCTGCCCTTGCTGCCTACTCATTCCAGCATGAGGCTAGTTGTACAAATAATGATAGCTGTAAACACTATGTGCAATAGCACAGCCTTGCGCAAAGGTTCTCCACTTAAGTACTTTTACAAGTTAGATGCGCAAAACATTCCATATGTCCCAAACTATTTCTTCAGGACATGGAAGTTCTGTAATGTTCACTAAGGACAGGTCCCTCTGTTCACGGTGTGACGATGCATTCAGTTTCAGGACCAAGTTCACAGTATTCTGGGAGGTAATGTCTATTCAGGAGCAAGAAAATGACAGTCACTATAGTACAGTAGACCAATTGTATTCCAGAGCTGTAGCCAGAGAAAAACAAAATAAGTCTTTCTCAGCCAAAGGTAGAAATCACAAATTTGTTGTTTATGGGGAACATGTGGTGGCGGTAACTCAGGTTCATTTGGATCCAATGAGAAATCATCAAAATTGGTGAAGTAGCCAGACGCAGTCCGATATATCTTAAGTAGCTCAGCAGCTTTTGTGGAACTGGCAGATGTCTCCTTTCGAGAAATATTCACATAGATGTCAGTATTAGGGTGAATTGAGATCTGTGTCTCATTTGCAGTCTGATGTTACTCAGTTTCAACAGGTACAAGTTGCATTCCATTGTTGGTAACTCCTTCACTTCGTGGAGTAGAGTCTTCAAAAGTTATTAATCTTTCCATCTGACAGGTATAGGCGCTCTGTAAGATAGCCCAAATTCTTTTTTGTCCACAATCTTTTCTCTGACCAGGTCCCCAACTTTCGGGGCCCAGGCAGGAACAGCTTTCACTTCTCCAGTGGCGGTGCATTTTACTTGGACGTTGCTTTGTAATCCCCAGAATTCATTGAGCTCCTGTAAAACAGCCAAATGATCATTGATGTCAAATAGTTTTTTATCCACCACTGTGCTGCCACAATCAACGTTTGGCACCCACATTCTTATCCTGAACAGGACTTCATATGGAGTAGGCCCAAGGGATTTTCTTGGCATGTTAAGTGCCCTCTGGCCCACATATAGGTGATTGACCCAACTTCCACCGAGCCTAATACCCTAGCTGTGAAGGATTGCTTTAAGCCCTGGTTCTTTGTCTCCACAATCAAATTTCACTCGGCATGATACAAGGAGGAGTACTGCAATGCTACACCCAAAATTCCCATGGCTTCTTTGTAAGCCTGTGAGGTAAACGCAGGGCCACGGTTGGAAAGTAATGTGCCAATTGCATATGTCCCTAGGAAGACTCACAAATCCTTTATAACTGCTCAGGCATCGGCCGAGCAATGAGGCCAAACCCACAGGAATCTAGAGCATAAATCCACTGCCACCAAGATATACTTGCAAGCCCCGTCAGATTGTAAGGGGCCGCAGTCGTCCAATTAGACACATGCCAGGGGACTGTCTGATATCACCAGTGGTGCTTGAGGTGGAAGTGCTACAGTGGAACTTTTCATCTGCTGACAAATGTCAGACTTGAGGACAAAGCCCTTGTTCTGTTTAGCAAGACCTGGCCACCAATAATGTTGCTTTGGTAGTGAAACAGTCACAGCAATACCTGCGTGTGCTAAACCCAGACCTTTGTGTGCAGCTAGAAATAATGCTAATCTGCAATTCATGTTTGGTATTACTCTATCCTCCACTCCTGGAATTTGAGCATATGGAATGTTTTGCACATCTAACTTGTAAAAGTACGTAAGTGGAGAACCTTTGCGCAAGGCTGTGCTATTGCACATAGTGTTTACAGCTATCATTATTTGTACAACTAGCCTCATGCTGGAATGAGTAGGCAGCAAGGGCAGCAGTTGACACTGTCGCCTTGGCGACTTCATCAGCAAATGAATTCCTTTACACGCTGACTCATTGCGTTAATTACATGAGCCCGTGGTAAGCATTCTTTCAGCTTTGCAACTTGTTCCCAAAGCAGCTTGTGCTTTATTGCACAAACTTTGGAATCACTAAACCTATTCTGGCCCCAATAGTGAACATATTCATTGTATGACTGGACACAATAAAATGAACCACACACAATGCTTGTAGGGAATTCCCGATCCATATTTTGTAGTGCCAGTATCAGGACTTTTAGTTCTGCCACCTGCATGGTGCAGTCCCCTAGGGATTTTGTGTGCATTTTATCAGGTTGGAACCTTCCGTCATACATGCACCCTTTTAGCGATTGCACAAGCAGCAGAGTATTGCATTTTGGTTCCTATGGCAGGCTGAGTAGAACCGTCAGAATAAATGATTGATTCATATTGATCGAGCAGCAGAATTTCATTCGAGAGAGGATATTCTTGTTTGTACTGCAGAAATGCTTATGTTTTCAATGTAGGATCATATCTGTAATCTACATATGTTACAGTTAGAGAACGACCCCATTGTATCCATTGTGGATGCAGTGCTTTCCCATTTGGAATGCTTGCTTTGGTAACAGTCTCTAAGGTTGGTACTGGAGTCATGACAATTATGCGTTTCCCTTGCGCTAGTGCTCTTTCTCTCACTAGAGCAGTTTGCACTGCTGTCAGTATCTTTTCCATGGATGCAAAACGCATTTCAGTGTTTGTGTACAAATATGATTTGTATGCTATGGGTACCATTTTGCCTTCATTGAAGGTGATGTAAGTGTACCCTGATTCACCCGCGACTACATGGATCAACAAATTAGTGGTATTTACGTGTGTGTTAGTGTTTAGAAGCTATCATGTCAGCTTGTACGGAACTGAGATTTTCTGTGTGTTCCTGTGTCCAAAGTTGGACTGAAAAATCAGGTTGATTATGTTGTAGGAAGGTTTAACCCTTTCAGCGTAATCCAAAATGTTTGTTCTGCCAAAATATAGGAATCCTAAAATGGATTGTAAACCTTTCAGAGTTTTTCGAGGTTGGAGTAGCGCACATTTTCTTAAAAATTAGCTGCCAGGCTTTTCCCTTCACTTGATAGCTCATACCCCAAAAATAGGACATTGAGCTGGCAAATTTTTTTTTTTTTTAAGTTACATTTGTAGCCCATATTTGTGAATCCCATAATTATGCTGTTCACCTTGTTCAAGTGTTCCAATAACTTATCGTCCGTCAGATAAATATCATCTATGTACGAAAATGCCTCCTCATCAATTTTGAAATAACTCTGTTACTCTTGCTGAAAACAACCCGTGGCTAATCTTGCACCCTTGGGGCGGTCTACAGAATTGATGTTGAATGCCTAGAGCCAAGAATGCTGTAAAATACCTTATTCCAGGCGCTTTATTTTGGCAGAAGAAACCATTCCAGATATCTAGTGTTGTTTTGTATTTTTTTGGCACAATGTTATTCATTAATGCGGCAATGTGTGTATTTTGTACTTCATATGTTCATGTGTTCAAATGCTTTTAGTCTAAAACTAGACCATGTGAATTGTCAGGTTTCATTACAGGAAACAAAGGATTATCCATAAAAGAGGTACAGTTTTCAATCACACCTTGGTACTCAAGTTGATCTAAGATCACCCTGGCTTGCCTCTTTGGGTCATGTTTTATTGGGTATTGCATTTCTGGAGTAGGAGTAGACTTTAATGGGATTTCAATGTGAGGTGACTCAGGATCCCACCCCACATGATTGCAATAACGTGCAGGGGCTAACGCTAACGCCCACTCCTGCGTGTAGGAATATTTAAGTGACTCTAGAACGAGGTTGGAGAAAGACAGTAAAATTACATCTTCCACCTTAGGGCACTCCATAAAAAGTTATTTTCAGTTCTCTAACCAGTTACCTCATGGCACTTCTAATATTTTTATATGAATTGTATTGTATGAATTATGAAGTGGCATCGCAGTATACAATTGAAAACTCAATTAGAGAGGGGTATTTGCACCTTCAAGCGTTTTGGTAACATCGCTTTAAAATGGCCGAACTGTTATGAGTAGAAAACTAGCTCAAGAATTGTACTTTGTTTATGTTTATAACTTGTGTTGCACATAATGTTTTGTTTGTTTAATTATGGACACAAAACGTTATTGCCTCACCCGTGATCAAGGCGTGTAAGACGCCAAAACGCAGAGGGTTTTTGTCGGCTTGGAAACATGATATGTAATAAATCACACCAAGCACCTATTCGACTGGTGTATTATTGTGGCAGGAGTGTGCGCATTATGCAGCATTTGCTGAGTGGTGAGCCATCAATTATATATGTATATATATGATACAATTCCCAAAATACTGCAGAAGGAGACGGCACTCCTGTGGAACGGAAAAAACCTTACTCAAAGGTGGCGTGTGGACAGACAACTGTATACGGCTGTAACAGCCTTGTTCACAATGTTTTTTGGTCCAAACAGTATGCATTAAATAAAGTTTTCAAAACCATAAACATAGAAAGCGGCCTATATATATTCGCTGACAAAACTTAAGGTTACAGAGGCATTTTAGTTAGGTTCACATTTTACACGCAAAACTATATAAATTCATCAGTTATAGTTATAATGATCTCAAGAAACTATAACTTGTGCTCTAAGGTAACTATGACTCACGCCCTCGCCATGCACTGCTGATTACCTCACATATAACATCATTCACGACATCTTCTATGACATCATTGAAAATATTGCAACATTTACAATAAAATTATTGATGAGAAAACTGTGCATGGGAGTCGCAAGTTATAGTACCTTGAAGCACGAGCTATAGTGTCTTGAGGTAAGTATGTACAATCTGAACCTTACTATAGCATAACTTTTGTATGTTTTAGTGAATTTCTAAGGTTATTTTAATTCTATTTCCTAACTATAACGTTCCCGTAGCCTTTGTGTTTTTCCAGTGAATTTATATATATTTATGTATATATATATTTCAGTTTCACAGCGCGCAGCCAAAACTACGCAGATGATAAAAAATACCCGTGACCAAGGCGATTGTTTCGCCGAAACGCGTTGGGGTTTTTTGTTCCATTGCCCGTTTTCACATGCTGCAATGAATAAATAAATCTTCCTTGGACTGTGCATCGAGATTGGAGTGGTCTTTAAACTTTCGGAGTAGAGTGCATCTGCGTAGTTTTGGCTGCGCGCTGTGAAACTGAATTGAGTAACAGGGTTACCTCTGCCCCTGTGATGCACCGCTGTCTATATATATATATAGAGAAAGAGAGAGATAGATAGATAGATAGATAGACAAATAGATAGATATATATATCTAAATAGATACATATATCTACCTATAGTACCTGATATATACTTATATTTTCATTGTAAAGGCATGTGTGGTAAAGGCATATGTGTGGTAAAGTCTTGCGTGGTAAAAGCCTTGTGTGGTAAAGGGTGCGTGGTAAAGGTAATCTGTAGTTAATGATGTGTTGTAAAGGCTGTTTCCCATTCTTTTCTCTCTTTTCAGAAGCCAACTTTCAGTAAAGTTCTCATCAAACTGTATTGTTATTGTTAGTTTGTGTGTGAAGGCCACTAAAATGATCTTTTTAATGAACTGGTCGATAAATCTTAGTACCTGTGTGTGAGAGAGACTGTCGGTGAGAAATCTTTCATTGTGCAATATCTATGAAAGTTGTGGCGCTGGAAAACTTTCCACTGTATTATTCATTGGAAGAGGGCTGGCACCCAGAGGTTTGTGAATGCGGAGTTTACATTTGGTTCTATCTATGTCAGTATACATTTTGTTGAGCTTCATGTTTTAATAGTGTATCATAGGTTTTAGCTAGTTAGACTTGCCCTTGTACACCTTTAAAGACAGCCTCCTTCTCCCGCACTTGCGACCCCACGCTTACTTGATTTTTGCTCACAGAGTTAATCTCTTGAGCAAACACTTTTCTTCTTTTCCTGATTTGCTGACACCTGCTGCTTAAATCCCCCCCTGACTTTACAGGAAACTTAAGTTTAGCATTATGGAGTTTTTCTTCAGAGGAACTGAATCTTTTATGATTTGCTTGCTAGATCTTTAGATAACGTGTCTTTGCATTTGCTGTTTGCTGTTTGCTGTTAGGCCAGTCTGAATTATATTGACGTATGTGGTGACCACATGATTATTGATTCATGACTAAGCTGATTTATTTAAGTTGTAACTTTACTAATTTGTTGATAGAAACCTTTATGGTCCTCTCTGTCATTCTTGTGGGCAAAATGTATTTAGTGATATTAATGCATCATTGAACTGTTGATGTTAAGCCTCAATTCGAATCAAAGAACCATCCCCTTAGGTACAGCTGAGATATGCATCAGCCTTTGCTCAGCGCATACACCATCCTTTGTCCACTATCAACATCACTATGTGAACGAGAAGAAAGTAAGATGAAAAAACATAAAACTTGTAGTGATGGTAAAATATGGGTAAGGATAATGGCAAGGATTTGAGATCAGATAAGGGAAGGAGCTAGGATAGAAGTTATGGTTAAATTTCGATTTATGACTAGCGGTAGGGGTACAGTCACATTATATGGTTAATGTTATGGTTAATGTTCGAGCATGTTTTATGGATTAGCGGTGTTGTTATACCTTTTTAGTGTTCGATATTTTCCATCTTCTTTCTTCCTCTTTGTCACTGCAAAATGTAAATGGTTTTTAGGCATAGATGAATTGCTGTGTGTTCTTCGTTATTAGTAATGTTTTTTTTTGCATTGTTCTTCCTCATGTGGAGCCCTGTCTGGCATCTCATAGGACAACCAGGACAGACTTATGCTGTTCTTTGATGTGAAGATTCTTTGCCTATAAGTCAAGGCTGGTAAGCACTGAAATCGTATTTGTGAGTAATAACACTTCAGCGTTGAATAGCAAGTGTCCATAAGCTAATTAGGCATAATGTCATGATTCAATTTTAGGGATAGTTTGTGCCAGCCAGGAACAGGTTTCCAACTATATTCAAAATAGAATCTGTCAATTGGATAACTTGCAGCAGCAGGAACCATTTGAATGGTTCTTGCATCAGTGTACTCTACCCCAGGCAATGGGAGTTCATCTCAAAGCCTAGGTGGAAAGAGAAAAATATCAGCTATGAGCTCTCAGGCTAGAATGGGGTGATGCAAGTTGAAGCATCAAGGGTGGATTGGGGTAGGTCAGGATGATGCAGGCTCACCACAGTCAAAATGCTGAGATTTCTCATGTGCAATGGTTCTGGCCTGCTGAGTATCAGTGGTGCTGTTTTGTCTCCTGGCTCTTTGGCAGCCTGCCACTTAAAGACAACTTGCTTGTAGGCTTCAGTGTGCGGGTCTTCCGCTTGTTCTTTTGGTTAGGGACCAGTTCCTCTCTACAGAAAGAAGACAATTGAAAACAATCACTGGCAAAGCTAACAGATGTGACTTTGGCAGTACTGCATTTTTGTTTTGCAAATATTTGCTATAGGCATCAAACGTGTAAAGGCAATAACAAGTAAAAATGCTCCTGCCAATAAGTGTTTGCGTATGTTTGCATTAAAAAAAGCATAAGCATAAAATGATCCATTGCAAAAGCAAATTAAAAAAAAAACATTGAATGAGAGCAGAAATAAATGGTTGGCCAGCCAGCCTTGGCTGTAAGGTCGACTACTTTATATGCAGATGGCACATCAGCACAAGCATCAGCAAAATGACATTTCTCACAGAGAAAAAACACAAGTGCTCAACCACTGCCCCATGCTGTATGCTGCGGTGGGAAGCACTATGATGGGAATAGGACTTAAACAGACCAATGGATGAAGAGGGCTGGCAGGCTAGAAGCCCCTATAAGTGTACAATATAAATAATTTTAGTACAATCAAAAGATATCAGTCATCGAACCTCTCTAATTATGGTTAGTTAGGAGTTTCCATTGAAAAAGTATTTTTTGTTTTCTTAATATTTTTGGTTTTATTCACCAACGTTCACCAAGCTTTCCAAAAAAAACATAACCAAGCAGGTTTTTTCATAGCAAGTTTTGTGCAGATCCAGCAAGTGAGGGTTTAAATATGGGGAGGGTCTCAGAAATGGTATACCCCATTTAACCTTTTATAGGATTCTTTGCTCCTCATTACAGAAAAACAGATGAATGCAATTACATTAAACTTGGCATATGAAATGAAATGAAATGAAAATGAGTTTTAGAAAGCGCAAATAGCTGCCCGTGGGTGTCCAAGCGCTGCATAGCAGTAGAACGTTACTCAAGGAAGCGGCTTTGCTTCATTTGCTGTAAATCTGTTCAGCAGTTTTAGATAAATTAGAATTTAAAATATGCTACTGTGTGGGCATGAAGTGGTTATATTTTAGAGGTATCTTGACAGTGAGAAAGGTGTATTTTTGATTTATCTTTAACTTTAGTACTGTTTGACGAATTTGCACTCAATTTGGCAGTTGCATGTGTATTACCAAAGAGTGAATTCCATATCATAAGGTGAAAAGTGGTGGCCTCATAAATGTATATGGCTCTATTGCCGTCTCACCTTGGGCTCTGATAGGGAGTGGTCACTTTGGACAGCATTTCCTAGAGTATCTTGTTTCATCAAGGAGCTCCGATAATAGGTTAACACTAAGGACTATCTTTCCCAGAATACCCAGCCTCAACAAGGAAGCTGTCTTCTATATTGCTCAGCTGCTCTCATGGGATAAGTAGCATCTGAATTACAATCCCCAGAAAGAAGGGAATAAATTGTATAACTCATCCGCACTCACAATTGTTGGAGTAGCTCATTTGACATGGCATCACTGGTCATGTTCTTCAATGAGTCGGGCAGGCCATGCTCAACTGTGGCAGCCGACTACCACAAATACAGGAGGAATGCCAACAAGGTTCTTTATAGAGTTGGCTGAAAGAATGGGCAATGTAGGTAAATGGCAGGAGCATCTCCTTGACAAAGTGAATAAATGGGGCCTTGAAATTTATTGTGTAACAAAGGGATACTTATCCCTTGTAAGGGACAACAGGCGTAACAGGTCTTTGATGTGGGGCAGTATCATAGCTTATCAATAGATACTAGAGGACATTACAAATTAGTAAAAAGCTGTAACATGAGCCTTCTTTTCTTCAAATATGCTTTTGAGACACAATAGGAGCAAAGATACGTAAGAAGGCTATGGTTAGGATTTTAATGATGTAAAACTACATGAAATTCTACGTAAGTGTGTGACTACAGGATTCAACACCCCTCGTCAGACCATGGAGTAAAATTAATATCTCCATTAAGATAAGACATCATAGCACCAGTAAGAAAATGCATGTAATTACCATGTTATCTGTCACTATGATTGCATGTTGTGTGTTTGCAGTACCAACCCTGTATGTGCCTATATATAAATGCTTTTCTTGAGCCAGATTACTAGCAATAGAGCACAATGGCTTGCATAAAATCAATCATGGTGTTTCTATAAACTAGGCTGACGTTTAGCAACAGGGAAGATAGGACATTCCTTTTCTGACTGAATGGTATTTATCCACATACAGCAAGGAATAGGGATCCTTCTTTAGTCCCGAAGAATGCCCAATACCAGTATATGATGGTAATAGGGCAGAAACATGTTGGCATACTATAAGGATGCAATGGACTTTGTATCCGGAAGCATCCACTGACTATATATCATAGTGTTTGTAATCATACCTAATGCACCAACCAATAAGCGACACCCTTGTGATATACCTCAAGGTATTTTTAGAGTAACTGGATCCCTGTCTTATCCAGAATTTCACTATTCCCAGGGGGACAAGCAGCCCCCCCAGCCCCAGTGCCTTGAGACCCTTACGGGTGAGTAGCCGCGCTTTATAAGCCCCTGATTGATTAATTGAGAACTCATCAACAAATTTTAGGTTGAGTCCACCCTGGTAGTACTATTTTGCCAGGGTGGGATCAATCAATCAATCAAACATTTGTAGAGCGCACTACTCACCCGTGAGGGTCTCAAGGCGCTAAGGTGGGGGGGGGAGGCAGCTACTGATCGAACAGCCAGGTCTTGAGATTTCTCCTGAAGGTCAGCAGGTCTTGAGTCTGACGTAGGTGGGCGGGGAGGGTGATCCATGTCTTTGCGGTGAGGTGGGAGAAAGATCTGCCGCCGGTGGTTGTTCAGCAAATGCGCGGGACGGCGGCGAGGTGGGCGGAGCAAAGCTGGCAGGTCGGGGTGTAGAAGGACATACGTTTGTTGAGGTATGCTGGTCCTCCGTTGTGGAGAGCTTTGTGAGCATGGGTGAGGAGTTTGAAGGTGATCCTCTTGTTGACCGGAAGACAGTGAAGATCTCTTAGGTGGGCGGTGATGTGGCTGTGGCGAAGGAGTCTGAAGATGAGGCGTGCGGAGGCGTTCTGTATGCATTAAAGTCTCTTCTGGAGGGTAGACGTGGTTCCTGCGTAGAGGGCGTTGCCGTAGTCCAGCCTGCTGCTGACCAGTGCTTGGGTGACCGTTCTCCTGGTTTCGGTGGGGATCCATCTGTAGATTTGGCGGAGCATTCAGAGGGTGCTGAAGCAGGAGGAGGAGACCGTGTTGACTGGCTGGGTCATATAGAGTGTTGCGTCCAGAATGAACTCCAGATTGCATGCGTGGTTTGTTGGTGTTGGGGCAGCTCCCAGCGAGGTCGGCCACCAGGAGTCGTCCCATGTGGAGGGAGTGGTGCCGAGGATGAGGACCTCTGTTTTGTCTGTGTCAAGTTTCAGTCGGCTGGTCTTCATCCAATCTGCGATGGCCTACATTCCCATGTGGAGGATGGATTTGGCGATGGCCGGCTCTTTGGTGAGGGAGAGGATCAGCTGTGTGTTGTCGGTGTAAGAGATGATGTTGAGGTGGTATGCTCGGACGATGTTGGCGAGCGGTGTCATGTAGATGTTGAAAAGGGTCGGGCTGAGGAATGATCCTTGGGGTGCGCCGCAGGTGATTGTGGTGGCTTCGGATCGGAACGGGGGAGGCAGACTCTCTGGGTTCTACCGGTGAGGAAGGAGGTGATCCAGTCTAGGGTTTTGCCTTGGATTCCTGCGTCACAGAGACGTGTGCTTAGGGTGTGGTGGCAGACGGTGTTGAAGGCGGCTGAGAGGTCCAGGAGGATGAGGGCAGAGGTTTCGCCTTTGTCCAGTATGATCCTGATGTTGTCAGTGACGGCGATGAGGGTGGTCTCGGTGCTGATGTTGCTGCGGAATCCGGATAGGGAGAAGTCCAGGATGTTGTTCTCCTCAAGGAATTGGGTCAGTTGTCTGTTGGCGGTCTTCTCAATGACTTTAGCCGGGAACGGGAGCACGAAGATGGGTCAGATGTTTTTCAGGTCCTTAGGGTCTGCTTAGGGTTTTTTGAGGAGGGCATCGACCTCGGTGTGTTTCCAGCTCTCTGGGAAGGTAGCTGTCTCGAAGGAGCTGTTGATTATCTTTCAGACTTGGGGTGCGATGATGGAGCTTGACTTGTTGAAGATGTCATGGGGGCAGGGGTCGGAGGGTGCACAGGAGTGGATGGTGTTCATGATTTTGATGGTGTCTTCGTTGTTGACGTTGTTCCAGGAGAGCAGTAGGTTGGTGTATTTGGTGGGTGCTGGTTCAGGGGTGCCGGTGTTTGTTGTCACGCCTGGGTGTCGAAGCTGTTGTGGATGTCTGTGATCTTGAGGTGGAAGAAGGTAGCCAGGGAGTCGCAGAGTTCTTGAGATGGTGGAACATCATTTGAGCTGGAGCTGGGGGTGGCGGCTAATGGTTAAGCATGCAACATTACGTGAGTGAGACTACTTTGTCCAATATTTATATTGGCTGGTCACCTAGGATTATAGATTTAGTATAGGGAGATAGTAGCCCTCATATGTCAATATTGTGTTAACCAGCATTTATAAAGCACACGTTCACCAAAGGTTTCTCTCTTGGCACTATAATACTGCTGTATCCAGAAAGGCCTCCATACTATTCCATTACAAATCATAAGCCTGTTTGAACAACTATATCTTCAGGCGTTTTCTGGTGGCATTGTAATCAATGGCCTCAATGGCGGATTTTTAAGGGCAGCGAGTCCCACATGGTGGAGGCTACCACCGAGAATATTCTGCCTCTAGACCCACTCCTCCTATATTTCGGAACAACCAATTTATTTGTTAGGGCAGATACGGAAAATCTTTTGATAACTGACAAATTTGAGCTGAAGCCCATTTTTACTTTTGAACACTATGCTACAGATTTTGAAAATAATCTGCTGTTTCACTGGAAACCAAATCAGCTTCTTTCACAAAGGTGTGACATGGGTGTGTCTTTGTGGAGAAAGACCACCCTTGCTGCCTCATTTTGAATCAGTTGAAGTTTATGTAAAATGGCATTGGCAGGCCAGCATAAACTGCATTTGCATAATCCATCCATCCATCCGAGATTATTTTTTTAAAACCACACGCTATTACTATTAATTTGTGTTCTTGTAATGTAAAAAAATATATATTTTCTTCTTCAATTTTAGAAAAAAGATGCACTAAAGAGCTCACTTGAGTCCATCGCTGTTCTCTGATTTAATGAGTTTGAAAGGAGGCAGTATGGTGAGTGATCCTCCATTTCTCTCCTTGTCCTAGCAATATACAGTTATGCACAGTATTATTACAAGAGTATGTTGTATGTGTACAACAAGGAATATATGCATGAACGCCTTACAAGTTGTAAAGCACATACATGCAGAACATTCTTATGCATTGCATAGCAAACTTGAGCAAATCTAAATCATGTGTTCTACTTATGCCTGTATGATTAGCTATTTGAGTTCCATAAAATGATCTCTATAGTTTACTTACTAAACCAATGTGATGACTCTATTTATAGTAGATAAAATGAGGCACAAACATTTTTAAGCCCAACTAGACCAAAAGCTCTATAATGAAAAAAAGCAAGTGGCGCCTGCATCTTCTCCTCTCCATATTCAGTAATGCTTATGGAGTCACAAGCAAGAGCAAGCATTGCACATGGCAGGATTAGTGTTAAAATAGAGCCACATACTGCTGCATCAGAGGTCTTAGAGGCAATGGAAGTCTACAGATGAGCATTTATAATAAAATTATTAAAACTTAGACAGTCGCAGAAAGAGGAGTGGGCCCTGGTGTCTATAAGGCACTCTACACCTACCTAAAAGAGGTGTGTTGGCCAAGAGCTGAGACTGGCACCTATTTTTCTGAAAAATCCTGAATGCAGCAAACTGAGTTCTGCAATCTGCACCCTTCATTCTATCTCTGTCAAACATATCCAACACTGGTCAGGCCTAGAAAACGGCTGACTCACTGGAGAGACCACATCAGCAGCCTAAGACGAGGGCCACCAGAGCATCAAGATGGTGTCCGCAGACTAAAAATGATCTTGACCCTTCCGTCTTCCACTCCCATCCATCACCTTCATGACGCCTCTTCTTTGCCCACCAGTGCCATTATTGCCCTTGGACTTGCCTGCAGTGATGCCCACCTGCAGACAGGAGAAGATGCCCCATGTGCCTGCCATCTCAATAGGGTCCGCATTTTACTCCAACATGGCGGCCTGACCGGGCTGGAGGTTGTCTAATTGCTGGACTTGGCAGGCATTGTAAACCAAATTCTCCTTGCCGCCCTTCGAGCGGAGCTGCTGCCTGGAGGTCCCGGCTGCTGCCTGCTCAGGAGATAGCTTCCTGCTTCTGCACCGTCCCGCAACCCTGCATCGTGGTAGCAGACTTGCTGCTCATCTAGCCCCTTGCAGGACTCTACTGGCATGGCACAGGTGGTGATCAAGCCTCCTTCTACACTTGTTTGGGCCGGGGCACTTGTTCTCTGCCTGATCCCGAGACTGCTTGATCCGAAGGCTGGTTCCCATCTCAGAAAAGTGGGATCATGTTGGAGCCTCTGCGAGGACATACCAGCCAGGCCCTGAAGCCTCCGCAGTTCCTGATCAGCCTTTGTGGTCCTGGATTATGACCTTGCCAGCTCCGGAGTCTTTGCCTCTGAAGATGGCGAGATGACACCCCGACCACCAGGCGCTGCCCTGAAAGACTTTGGCTTGGCCCCCAGTCTACAGGTATGTTCCTGGCTCTTGGGTCACCTGGATGTCAGGCCTGGAGAGACCCCTCCGTGAGGGCAACTACACATTGACCTTGGCCCACACCATTGACCCTCTTCCAACTCCTGCTGCAGCAAAGGTGGGACCTAGTCAATCTGGGGCCCCGGGACTGATGATTCCTCCTCCAAATTTTGGAGCTGCACAAGTGGGGGTGTTATGTTATGCTATGTTACATGGGGATTTGTGTAGCGCACGTACACCAACAGGTTTCTTGGCGCTGTGGAATGTCAGGTAAATGCAGCTTAAACCGGGAGCAGCTAGTTATAGGCCAAGGTGAATAGCCAGGTCTTCAATTGTTTTCTGAACCACAGATAGTCTCCCTCAAGCCTGAGGAAAGCAGGGAACGCATTCCAGATCTTCGGACCTAGGAAAGAAAACCGAGTCCCACTGATGTGTTTAAGCCGGATTCTGGGCACCGTCAAAAAGTTCTGGTGCATGGATCTCAGAGTCCGCTTGGGTAGGTGCTTATTGATGAGCGAGACAAAGAACCTAGGGCCGGTGTCTTGGATTGCTTTGAAAAGTATGCAACCAACTTTGAACAAGGCCCATTGCTCCACTGGAAGCCAGTGGAGGTATTTAAGCAGGGGGGTGATATGGCAGCGTTTATCCTTGAGATAGAAGATTCTTGCTGCTTGATTTTGGATCATCTGCAGACAATGTCCCTGGAATTGTGGGAGTCTAATGTAGAGGACATTCCCATAATCGATTTTGGAGAGAATTAGGGCTATGGCAATTTGGGTGATGCCCTCCTTGCTGAAAAAGCGTCTGATCTTGCGCAGTTTGCACAATTGGACAAAGCATGCCGATGTCACTCAGCCAATTTGGGTGTTCATGGAGAGATCCGCATCAATGTGAAGGCCCAGACTCTTAATAGCTAGTTTTGGGGTCAGTGCCACACCTAGGTCAGGGGACCAACAGGAGGGAGTCCAATAGTCAAGTTTACTGTGGCGAATAATGATCTCGGTCTTTTCAGACTTGAACTTTAATTGGTTTTCATTCATCCACATTTTGACGTGCAGCATAGACCTCCTAACGAAGTCCTTAGATTCCGTGGAGTTATCAAGGGTGAAGATATGCTGCATGTCGTCAGCATAGTTAAAGATCTTTACTCCCATCTGCCGTAAACCCGAGATCAGGGGACGTAGATAGATGTTGAACAGAATTGACGAAAGGGAGGAGCCCTGAGAAACGCCACAGCTCAGAGCTACCGTCCTGGACTTAAAGGGCGATGACCACACTGACTGTTTACGGTCCTCCAAAAAGGAGCTGAACCAGTCAAGTGCTGAGCTTCCGAGACCCTCTGTGGCAATGCGTTCCAACAAAATGTTGTGGTTCACGGTGTCAAATGCCGCAGACAGGTCAAGGAGGATCAGGACCTGAGTGTGATTCACCTGTCCCTTGAGGTCATCCAGTACTGAGAGAATCACAGCTTCGGTGGAGTGCGCAGGACAGAAGCCTGCCTGATGGTTGTCCAGGAACTCAGTAGTCTCCAAAAAAGAGCTGAGACAAGTGGCCACATAGGTCTCCAGCACGTTCGCCGGGAATAGGAGAAGAGAAATAGGTTTATATTGCCCCAGTTTATTGGGATCTATGCCTTGCTTTTACTGAAGTGGGATGACCACTGCTTCTTTGAAAGCAAGTGGTACAATACCAAGGGACAATGAGAGGTTCAGGAATTTAAGAAAAATGTCTAGAAAGGACCGATAAATTGCTTTAGAAATGTTTATGGGACGGTCCTCCTTATGGGAGCTTGATGTGACCTTTACTACGAGGTCTAAGAAGCATTTCTTATCCATCAAGGGTAGAAAGTTGAGAGAGCATAAATTGGGGTGGTCCCTGTTGTCTCTGTCACATCTAAGCGCCCCTCCCATGGGACTGCCACGTGTCAAAGGCCTACCTTCCCATACCCCACTACATGTACAAAACGCGCTGTACTCTGGACAGCGAGGATCAGGCCTAGTTTCTGCTGATCGGCCCAGCAAGTGTTAGCCCTCTGGTCGTGCCTTATCTCAATGGAGGCCCTGCAAGACTCCTTCATCACGCCTCCCCCAGAAGTTGCTGGTGCAATGGCTAATCCACCCTATTATTCTCCCTGGCCTAGGGGAGGCGTGAGACTACCTAGGGCTTGGCTGCTTATGCTGCAGTTGTGTTGTGGCAAGCGGGATGGGTCCCCTGCTAAGGGAGTGTTGTGCGGCCACAGCCCCATGGCCAAAGATAAACCAGCTCGCTCGGCGACCACCCAGACCGGCATGGACCAGTACACCACCGAACCCGGGGCTGGTCAGACTGGGGGTGCTAGTGTTGAAAAGGCATCCTAATCAGAAGGAGATCTCACCACGATCCTCCAAGCCATTCAGTCTTCCCAGGCCGCTGTGGAAGCAATGATCGGTGAGTTGCGAGTGGACATCTCCCTGCATCAACACTCTGAAGATGCCCTGAATTGATCTAGGTGCAAGAATGTGCGTGCGGTTGGCATTCCGGGGGGCAGTGAACCACAACAACTCACTGAAGTCCTTGAAACTTGGATTAAGTCTTGGATGCCCCCCATTGCCCACCTGGATCGCAATAGAGAGGGCCCAGAGGGTATTGACTTCCAAACCACCCCCGGGTGTGCCTCCGAGGTCGTTGATCGCCTAAATTCTTAACTTCAGGGATAGAGAGGCAATTTTGAGGTAGGCCCGTTCCTGTTCCAAACTCCACTGCAATGGCAGCAAAGTTCTCCGCTTTCCCGACTACACTAGGGATGCTCAGCAGCAATTCTGGTCTTACCTGCTGGTCAAGCAGAAGCTCCAGGTGCATGGGCTTCAGTACTCCCTCCTATTCCCCACCAAACTCTATATTGTCTACGCCAACAAGTCCCACTTCTTCAATACCACGGAGTCCACCTGGATGTGGCTCAGAGAGGAGAGCCCACTTCATGGGCTTGGCGAGGCCTCCCTGTGGTGGGGCCAGACACACAAATCCAGCTTAGACAGCGATGGTGTCTAAAAGGTGGGGCTACCGCACTTGCTCATGAAGGAGACACAACACCAAAAGATCCAAATCCCCCTCACAATCTCCCCAAGCACAAGACCAGTCTTCATCCTTGACACACTCTCTCCGAGCCTCCGATGCGGCGGGTCACCAGATGAATCAAGATGGCCCCCAGGCTACAACTTCTACTTCTCCTGCTAAGCTACCAGCAGACTCTGAATTATCACAGAACCCTGCATGGTGACTCTCCAGTTACTGTTTGTTTGGAGGAACCGAGGCATCCATTCTTGAAACTTAATAACTGTGGTCCGATGGCCGTTATTTATCCTGTACCAAGGAGGGGTCCACCACTCCATTCCTGTTTTCAAGCTGTAGTGTTTCAGTTTTCCTTTTCAGGATGACAGATGCTTCTGCGCGGTGGAAGTATGGGGTGGGGAGTCGTTGGTGGGTGGGGACTCAGTAATGTGACATTTTTATTGAAAGTTCTGATCAGTTTATACATTTGTTTGTTTTTCAATGCACTTTAGCACACACTTATTACATATTCTGTGGAGCATGACCCAGAAACTTGGACCCTTGCCACGCACTATGAGTGCACACTTTGGCTGCCTTATGTGGTGGAGTGTGATACTCTTACACACCATGCCTACACAAAAGTTACTTTTCCCCAGGTCTGGCATTCCTTTGAGTTATGTCCTAGAATGTTAATGGACTCCTAGCTCACATGAAATGCACTTTAGTCCTAGGGTTCACACTTCAAAACCTCTTTAAGGTCCTGATGCTTCAGGAGACCCACCTCATTGGTAACTGTTGCCCCTTTCTGGCATGTAGAGGCTATGATAGAATCTTCCATTCACACTTTTCTCGGGGTTCCCGGGGGTGGCAATCCTATTACATCTCTCCTTTCCTATGACAGTCACCCGGGACCTCAAAGACCCCTGGGCGCTTCATTGTGATTGCCGGAGCAGTTGAGGGTCAAACTGTCAACTTAATATGTGTTTATGCACCCCCTAGTGGCTCTAGACATGTTTCCCCATGACCAATCTAAGATCCTTCTAGATATTCTGCAGGGCCTGATGCTGATAGGTGGCAGCTTCAATGTAGTTCCCATCCCGGATTTGTCGAAGCCACTGGTCCCCCTTCTGAATCCTGATGCGCCAGGGCACGTCATCTCTTGAACTGGGCTACCGCTCTTGGTCTCTGTGATATATGGAGTATATGGAACTCTCTGCAAATTCATTTCACACATACCTCTGCAGCACACCGCACCTATTCTCGCATGAATCTTGCATTCATGCCAGCCCATGATTGTTTCACCATATCACATGCTCAGATCCTCCTCCTTGATATATAAGATTGTGTTCCTCTTTTTCTTCACTTTCTCTCCCCAGGGATGGCCCACACTATATGTGGCCCCTTATAGCATACTACTCTTCAAGATAAATCGTATGTCCAGGCCCTTGGAGCCGAGTTGCAAACATATTTTCAATGCAACAAAGGTTCAGTCAACACGGTTGGCACCCTCTGGGCCACCAGTAAGGTGCCATGAGGGGATATGCTAAGGGGCAAATCAATTCACAGGTGCAAGCTCACTCTCTCCACATCACTCAACCACTCTCTGTTTGGCGGAAAGCCTAGTGACAGACCTCCATGGCGAACTCCCCCGGTAAACTGAACCTCTTGCATGAGGAGATCGGTCTCCAATCACTAGAGGCTGCTAACACCTATGGTGTGCCACGATGGCCATGGTCTATGTGTGGGGGGATAAAATGGGAAGCTATTATACTGTTCGGCCTCCCGTCCGCACATGAAGAGAATTGTGCATGAAATTACTGATGAATTCGGTAATACTTACCATACTCTACCGGAGTTAGCACAAACATTTGCCCACTACTATAAACGTCTATATCTGGCATCCCCTCAGGCATACTCTGATTCTGCCTCCCAGTTTCTTAATAACATGCCCCTTCCTCACCTGCCCCAAACCAAGGCTCAGATACTAGGTGAGTCCTTCATGGTGGAGGAGGTTGGAGCGATCATTTCTGCAGTGGCCCCCGGAAAGACCCCTGGTCCTGGTGGATGCCCCACAGAGCACTACAAAACGTTCCAGGACATTCTGACTCCCCGACTCCTTGCATTCTATAATAAGGTAGCACAGAAGAACACCTTTCCCTCGGAGATAGATGCTGCTACAATCGTGGTAATCCCGAAAACACACCCCACATCGGCCTCTTGCGCCGACGATCGTTCAATATCCCTCATTAATGGTAAGGTCAAGATCTTCACCATGTTTCAGGCCACCCACCTTGAGCAGGTACTCCACATACTAATCCACCTGGACCAATGTTGCTTTATATTGGGCCGCAATAGAAGACACCTCCTCCAACGCATTTACTTGGCCCTAGCCCAACGTCAACTCCTTACAGCCAGTCTGGACTTACTTCTAATTGATTTTGGGAAGGCATTTGATATGGTGGACTGGGGATACTTTGGGCACATGCTGACTCTTGCTGGGATTGGACCCTGCTTTTGTAGGCTCGCCTGGGCCCTGTACTCTAATCCCACAGCGCTAGTCCAGGTTAACGGCATACTATCAAATGTCTTTTCTATTGGAAGGGGGACTAGACAGGATTTTTCCTAGTCTCATCTCCTCTTCGCACTGGTGGTTAAACCATTGGCATGCCTCCTTCGTGGTGATGCTCAGGTGAATGGATGGAGGTGGAGTGAGGGACATGAGGACCGCTTAGCCATCCATGCAGATAATGCCCTTCTCTTCCTTGCAGACCCTGCGGTGAGCTGTCCTCACTGCCTCCACATCTTTTAGCATTTTGGGGCAGCCTCGGGCCTCTGGGTGAACCCTTCTAAATCAGTGTTAGTGCCTCTGTCTCCTAACCGAGATTGTTTGATTGGCAAGATAATATCCCTATATGTCATCTCAGTATTAAATACCTGGATGACTGGGTGGCGCTTCACCCCGAACTTACCTGGTCCCTTAACCTCGGGTCTTTGATAAGGAAGGCTTAGGAAGACCTCAGCTAATGGCAATCCCTCCTATTGAATGTGATGGGCTGTATAACCCTATATAAGATGATGATACTGCCGAGATTTCTTTATATCTTTCAGAATCTTCCAACATCCATACTGCGGACATGGTTCCGTAAGCTGGATAGGGTTGCAACATTCATTCTGTGGCACAGATCCAGACCTCACCCTTGCACATTGCCAATGTGCCCCGTACGATGGAGGCTTAGGTATAGACAATCCATATCTTTACTCCCTTGCCTCCTAACTTTTAGTTATAGACAACTGGTTCAATGAGAGTTGGTGAGATCCCCCCGGCTGGAATTATCAATGTTGTGGTTCCCTTGAATTATGTCCAAGCTTTACAGCTCCCCGATGCCCCATGCCACTCCATCAGGGACCAGAGTGGTTTTCATCGCCTGGAGGGCTGCACTCCATCACACTGGGAAGGATAAAACACTTATGCAGTAAAGGCCCCTCTGTCACAGCACCCGGTTTCATGATGTGGTAGCTCTACAAAGATTTGGGAGGTGGGGCCTCATTGGCATTTTGCAGTTGGGTAACGCATGATCAGGGTCGCACATAGGTCCTTTTAGGAACTCCAAGTTACCTATGCCCTTAGCAACGCACAATTCTACAAATACCTCAAACTGCAACACTCACTCCCTACACATGTATCTCAGATCGACCCTCTCCCTGTGTGTAGCCCACTGGAGGCCAAGCCCATTATGGGTGCACTGGGCAGGGGTGGAGGTCTCCAAAATTTACCACGCACTGAGAATTAACTACCCGGGTACTTTGGATCACCTTAGCTCTCGATGGGAGTGCTGGCTGTGTCCCCTTGAGGATAACGACTGGCAGGATGCATTGATGGCACCTAGAACTATCACCATCTCCTCCAGGCTGCACCTGATTCAGACATACTATTTATATTGGGCCTACCTTACTCTGGCTAGGTTGCACTGGTGGGGTCTCTTCCCTGAACCCACCTGCCCCTCTGTGGCTCTGTTCCCACCGATTTCTACCACATGATGTGGTTGTGCCAGGATTCAGGAGTTTTGGACCACAGTGGAGGTCGAATCAACGGAAGTGCTGGGATGGGAGGTCACACTTTCACCCTTGATGCTCTTGCTGGGGGTTCTGGAGGATGCCAGGGGCTCGAGGGCCTATCGGGCATTCTTGGGTACAGCTGTCAATGCGGCCAAACAGGACATTGCTACTCGCTGGAAGATCCCTTCCCCTCCCACCTTCTTGCAATAGAGGCCTGGGTGGACTGGTGTGCACAATAAGAGAGACCAGTCTATGAGGCCCGAGGATGTCCCTTGAAGCTTGGTTGAGTATGGAGGAAGTGGCTGGGACAATTAGCCTAGGGCTAAACTCATTGGTATGTGTGTTGATGCGTTGCTTTCGAAGCATGATATCATACAATCATTATGGCCTGTACCGTGGGTAAGTGCTATATCAATTTCTGCCATACTAAGTGTGTGCCTTTTTGTACCTTCAGAGCAAAATTAAAAAAAGTCTGTTTATCAAAAAATATTTACATGCCACTGAGAGCAGAAGCCTTTCCTTCTCAGTGTTTTGCCCCAGTCAGTGCACACGGCAGAGCTATCAATCTTGATCTCTGGCTCAGAGGAGGCAGAAGAACTACACCTCATCTGCCCCAGGCAGTAGAGTTATCCCTTTCGGGTCACAGACAACAGAGCTATGCCTTGCCCTCTTGATCTTGTCCTGAGCAGGTGCATACCTGTCTTTCTGAATATGTCTATTATTTGTCTGTCCTTCTATAATGATTGTCTGCCTACCAACATCCATTTATTTATCCTGTAGGTCCCAAGTGAGAACTGGCACAGGTTAGATGGAGTCACGATCACAGCAATAGCAGTGAAAACATACAGTTGCACATCCTAAAAGAGATATATGGCAGTCAAAAAAGCCCAGCATAGGAAAGACGATAGTCTACTAGTTGAAGTGACGTGGTGCAGAAAACACAAGAAGACACCCTACCTGTTTGTATCACCGACTGTGTGTCTGGAAGAAGTTCTTGAAGATTATTAACTTTATTCTTTGTACATTCACTTCAAGTCTAGGACTGCTTCTTACTGGTTACTTCCTGGTTGCCTGATACCTATTGCACAGTGTGCACCAACCCATCTGTCACGGGTTAGATGGGGGTTGTGAGACCCGAAACCCCTGAAAAGCACTCCTCTGGCAGCATGCCAGGCTATGCAAAGTTTGAAATTCCCCTCAAATCGCCGACGGGTAAAACAACAGTCAAATATGTGTGTCTGCGAATGAGAACAAGAACCATCAAGGGACAAAATAATTGTAGACCAGAGCACTGCAAAAATTGCTCAAGCATGTTAGGAAATCCTCATGCTCTTGAGAGCGGAGACCTAATAACAAGACTGAGACAGTTACAGGAAGACAAGACAATAAAGAACAAGGAGAAATATAGATTGTCAGTTAGTGCTAATGTAAGCAAATCCCCAAAACAGGGCCCTTACCTTCTTTGACCTACAACAAATCAATGCCCTAGGATTACACAGACCACAAGCCGAGCATCATGACGTTAGAATCAACTTAAACACCTTAAGCATTACATTCTGACCAACACACCTATCCACACAAAGGCTTCACCAACACTGAGGAGATCGTAATTGTATCTCATAGAGCAAGAAGTCCTAGAGAACCCTAGCAGATAGACGGATACCCCCCACAGCTGACATCCATACCCCACAACATAAGCAACCCAAGAAACACCTCACACTCATTAGGGTGTGACTGGCACGTGGCAATTTACCACTCCACCTCCTCCGCCCTAGGAAGACAACCACAAAGAAAACCCAATGTCCAGCACAAGGTCATTCTTACTATTTGGGGCATGGTTTGTACCTTCACAATCACGTGGATAACACTCCAGGGGCAATCCTGCAACCACTGACACACACTTCTGAAAGTAAAGGCACAAAGGAATGATGAAAATGACAGATATGCACTTTATAAAAACATGGCATATTTGTGTGGTGGTCCAGTTAGCAACATGAGCCGGATCAATGTAGCATGTTAAAGGCAGATTCGCTTTCCAAGGATATTATCAAATTGTTGTAATTTCGTCCTTCTCTTCACCTCTTCTTCTTGGTACGTTCCGCCACCCTTTTCCCCCCTCCCTGTTGGTATGTTCTGCCAGAGCTTTCCATGGAATGTTGGCATCCCTCTGGCAGTCTTGGAGAGTTGGTGACAGAATAAAGCCAAGTCTTACCTTCGCTTGCCTCAGAGTGACTTTATTACAACACTGGCGACGAGGAAAACGGCGCAGGGGGTCAAACTGTCACCTCCCCTTTCAGTGCTCTCTCCAACCTGTACTTGAGTGCTGCTATGATGTTCATGCTGTAACGCTGATGAAGTGGAGAGTTCCGGTGGAGATCCATGTTCGACGTTCCAGCAGCCCAGAGATTCATAGAAGTTAAGTCAGTCATTTTGGAATTGTTGTGATGATGTGGAGAGTTCCGGTGGAGATCCATGTTCGACGTTCCAGCAGCCCAGAGATTCATAGTAGTTAAGTCAGTCATTTTGAAATTGTCAGCAGGAGCCTGTGTAAGTGTGTGACAGGCAGCGTTCTCCTCACCATCTTGAAGTTACCTACAAATCCGGCCGGCACTGAGTGCTCGACTGCTGTTGGGCCCATGATTTATTCATGTGGAGATTAACTGTTCAGTCACCAGCCGCCCGAGGTAACGTGAGGACGTGTGCGCTGAACCTGCTGACTAAGAACCGGTCTTCTGATTCCTGTCTTCAGAGGGCGCGCTGCTGGTATCCTTCCTACTACGGTGTACTTCTCCCCTGTGCCTGGCGGGAATTCTCACCTTTTTTTGGGTTTTAGATTGCTGCAATAAGTACGCGAAATAGCCTGTCAGATGAGGTGTTGTTTCCTGGTGTACTACGGAAGCTTCGAATGTGATTGGGGTTCCGGTGTGTCGCATTTCATGCCCCGGTAGCTAACCCAGTCATAGGCGTGTCCTACGCCCCCAGCCGCCTTTACGGAGATCTGTGGTGAGACGCTCCGCACATCAAGTCTCCTCAGGGTCATTCCGAGAGCTCACCCCGAGGTCAAGTTTACGCTGCGGGTCACCTGGCGGCTGGCTGCATCCTTCGAATCTGTCTTCACTCCGCAAGTAAGACTGTTCTAATATATTTCTTTTTTTTTTGGGTGTGATCTGCTTTTCATCGGGTTGTCATACGCCAGCCTCTGTACTTCCCCTGTTAGGAGAGGCTCATAATTGGCGGACCTTTGGCTGTGCTGTTCCTAATTCGTCTCTCTCCTCCATTTTCAATACTACAGATAAAACTGTTCAGTACGTTGACGATTTTCTGACCCAGGACTTCCCTTCATTTGACACTGTGTTGCCAGTTGTATGTACTTTAGTGGGGACATACGCATATATCGTGTGTGCCAGAAATTTCCTTCCAACTTGCACGTCCTGTGCGTGGACATCGGTGATACGCACACCATCCTTTGTGCCCTTATTAACCCCATCTAAATTTCAGCCACCTCTGCGTTCCATCTCCTTCTGTGTGTCACTGCGCTCTTCACAGTGATACACACACCAGTTGATTTCAGTGCCCGTTCTAGTGAATCTCTCCTGCGCATTGTCCTGTTTCCTACGGTGACATGCACACCATTCGTCCTCAAGGAAGGTCACCTGGCCGTGTGTTCTTCATGATGGTCCCACAATAATTTCCTCTTCCCTATATCAGTATCACCCTTAGATCCTGGTACTCTCAGTACACCCAGTGCGTTGTCAACTGTCGTGTTGTTTTTACGCTCCTACAGTGAGTTAGTGCATATTTGGGTAACCTTTTGGTTATTGTGTACCCACTTTTGGACGGAGTTTTTTACTGAAGCTATCGTTAGCATTTACATTTTCTGCTTTTGTGGGTATCTAGTACATTCTTAGTGCTGCTTGTTCAGGTGAGAAGTGTTTTATAGCAAGAATTACAAGGGAACCCTCCCTTTATTCTCCATTATATTGTAAGAGCACCTGTACCATATTTTCCTTCTCCATGGCTGCATCCATGAGCCAACTGCCCTCCTTTTTAAACGAAATTGGGGATCCAGAAATCCATTGGAAGGATTGGATTAATTTGTTTGATTCTTACCTTATTGCCATCGGGGGGAAAAGTTTTCTGCTGTCCGGAAACAACATGTCTTACTTCATAACCTAGGTGTTATGGGGAGGAAAATTTACGATACCCTTCCCGATCCTGAATTAGAGGACGATGAGGTTGATTTAGATGCATTTAAAATCACTCTGTTCAAATTAGAAACTCACTTCGGTGACAAAGCACACGTTTTTTACTCGTGTTCAGGGCAAACACGAGTCAGTCACTAATTATATAGCTACACTCCGCGGCCTAACTCGGTTATGTGAGTTCAGTGAGTTGAATGACTCCCTTATCAGCGATCAATTGGTAAGATGTACTCACAACCCACGTATAAAAGAGAAACTTCTATCTAAAAATCCCTCATTAAGAGAAGCCATTAGTATGGCTCAATCCATTGAACACACTGCTAAGTGTATTTTGGAAATGAACCCACCAAAAGAACCAGTCGGGGTGTAAACAAAATTAAAGGCACTTTTGAGGATAACGGTGACACTGAAGTTCTTAAGATCAGGTTAAAGGAAATTAAAGGTGAAAAACCTGTTAGCGAAACTGAAGGGTTAAAATGTTTCAGGTGTGGGAGCAGCAATCACCTTGCGAACAGTGTTCATTGTACCGCCCGTAATTCTACTTGCATTAAGTGCAATAAAAAGGGCCATTTCGCAAGAGTGTGCAAAGAAGGGGAGATGAATCAAGTAAAAATAGTATGCAGTGAAGAAGTAGTCTCCTAAGTACGTATTTTAAAGGGAATGGATGGGAGAATCTTCTCTTAATTCTCCCACACAACACAGTATATGTAATGCTCTTATTATTATACAAGGAAATAAATATAATCTGCCATTACAGAATGAACGTAGGTCTTGTTCCTCTAGGAGAGATATATTATTGCATTCAATAGTAGGTGTATCTATACTTTTGTCACGAGTATATCTTCTCTTAATTCTCCCACACAACACAGTATATGAAATGCTCTTATTATTATACAAGGAAATAAATATAATCTGCCCTTACAGAATGAACGTAGTCTTGTTCCTCTAGGAGAGATAAATTATTGCATTCAATAGTAGGTGTATCTATACTTTTGTCACCAGTAATATGGTAATGCCCTTCTATTGTTATGTAATATATCATAGGAAATTCCATCTTACAATCTGTACCCTGCAATTGTGCCTCCTTATCCAATGAGATTTTTGTCTAGTATTTCAGACGTTTTTCAATGTTATTCCTACATTCTTGCCAGCTACCTGTTGTGGAATTTATAAAGATGGGTCTTATTGAATAGTGAGTAGTTTCCCCTGTCCTCCTCCTGTTTGGGGGGGTTCTTGTTGTTCCACCTTCACCCCTTCTTTCACTTGTATTGTGTAATATTCACTGTTAGCATCAAGACTGTATTACATGTTACACATGTCCTATATCTTTACCGATGTATTGTGCAATTTTCAATGTTAGCGTTTAGAGTGTACTACAAGTTACATGTTCCCTATCCTTCGCGTGTAATTTTGACAGAGGACGTTTCGCCCTCCTCATTTCCCTTTCTTCTTGTAGTTTCCTTCCCTTCTCTATTTCCTGGTATCTTCTTTTTCTTTCGTCCTTTGTTTTGCCCTTCTCTCTTCTTTGCCTTGGCTTTCCCTTTGTTGGCTATGGGAGATGTGTTGTAATTTCGTCCTTCTCTTCACCTCTTCTTGGTACGTTCCGCCACCCTTTTCCCCCCTCCCTGTTGGTATGTTCTGCCAGAGCTTGCCATGGAATGTTGGCATCCCTCTGGCAGTCTTGGAGAGTTGGTGACAGAATAAAGTCAGGTCTTACCTTCGCTTGCCTCAGAGTCACTTTATTACAACACAAATACCAACACACGTAAAGAAAGGGGACATGCTCAGAACCCTCTTCCTGGATATTATAGTGCCACAGACAAATATTCATTCGGCTGTCCCTGTTTTAGCTTTTCTTTCCCTAAACTAAAATAGTCTCTTCTTGCATATCACAGATTGTCGAAATAAATCATTAGAACAACAAACCTTAATGGCATAAATAAAAAAAAGAAATTTGGAAGCCACATGGTGGGATTTTTTCCTGACATTCTAAAATTTCGAATTTCTTCGGCAAATCATTGAATTTTACTCAATAACGATGAATCAGGAGTTTATTTTTCCCACCAGTCCTCAAGTCCCACTAGTCCCACTAGTTCCCACTGAGGGCTTCCCCTCAAGCACCCTACATACAAATGAATGGAAGCCATTATGGCCATACTAAAGGAACTATAGATAGAACATAAATACCAACCCAACACATTGCTTCCATTTAAAATGCATTTATTCCAGCTCGCATTTAATACCCTCCACTAGATACTTAATCGAGTTCCCCCCTGGGGACCCATGTACCATTTGTGAAGCTGACTAAGTGACCGCAAAACTTCAGCACACAGGAGAAGTCATGGGAGCAGGGCAGCGTCGAACCCTCGAACGTGCTGCGCGAGCGCATACAGCAGAGAGGGCAAGGTGGCTTGTTCCACGTTGTGTGCACTGATGGCGGGAAAGGATATTTTCAGACATATGTTGTGATTCTTGAAATGATGATATGTCTCGCTTAAATACTACCTCAACTCTCTCACAGGGCGCAGAATGTAAACCACCAGGTCACTGGCAAGGGGTTGCTGTTGTACTCCAATGCGGCTAATGTGATCCGTGGTGTGGTGATGGAACATTTCTAAAATCCCCGTTTGTGATCTCCTCAAAGATTATTCTCATGCAGCTGCGCTTTTAAGGGTTTCCATGTGACCGCACTGTTCTCAGACCTTGTTGTCATCTCGAGCCAAACAAGCTCATTCGAGGGGAGATGCTTTTCAAACGATTTACTATGCAGCCAATGCTTTCAGACCTCCCAGCCTCTGCCCTGACGCACAAATAGAAGAGTGCGCATGCGCGAGGCACCGAGCATTAATAGGGTCAACTGTGAAACTATGAAAAATTTGAATATTATTTTCCATACCGCAACTTCCCCAAGTATTACGTCGAAGGCCCTGGGAGATTCCTGTACTGTCTGAACGCCAACATCTGAATTCCCATTAACAGGGAGGATGAAGAGAAGAGTGGTAATGCAGAGAGCTCGAGTGGGTCCAGCTGGGCCTTGTTCCAGGAATTAACATTTATTTGCGACGCAGGCAAGGGAACAGCCGACCACAAACAATAGCCAAGATTAAGCCATCAAAGAGAAATTAAATGCAGAACTATCCGATGTCAGATGAAAGCTTCCTGTGTTTAATAGCAATAAGATTGAACAATTGCGTAAGGGACACAGCAAACTTAATTGTCTCCTGGCGCTTTAATAATGAGTGTTGTTATCACTAAATCCAACGGTACTTCTTTTATCAATTTGAGAAGGACGAAAGGCTGAGATATTTTTTGCTGAGATTTGACAGCACGATCTGCAAATTTCTCCTAGATGCCTACACTGCATGTCCAATCAACGCAACTATTCTACCAGTAAACGATATATATAGACTGCTCAAGGACATTGGATAACATTTAATCAACGTCCTCAGAACCTCCTGCCAGTTCAAAAGGGCTAAAAGCCGTCATATTATTAAAACGTATTTTTAAAATACACTCTTGAGATGCAAAGAAAGTAAAGTAATTCTAGAAGTATTATAAACTTGGATTGTTTTCCTTCAAGAATGCACATATTTCAAATAAATTAAAGTAATTCTAGAATTATAATAAACTTGGACTGATTTCCTTCAAGAATTCACTATGAGAGATGCAGGTCCTGGAGAGTTTTGGTTGGCCACTGTTGCAAGGTGCAACAGGGCTCGCAAGTGCTTGAAATGGAAAAGTAGAAGTGCAGGTACCCTGTACCAGAGTACCTGCCTGTTTCTGAGACATGCCGGTACTCTCCAATTTGAAGTATTACATCACTCTTGAGAAGTGCAAATACTCTCCCTCTAGAATAAAAAAGTGCTAGTACTCAGTACCAGACAGTACCAGCCCATTTAGAGCAGTGTGGCTCGTGCTAAAGTCTCCATTATAAACCACATGTTTAAACTTGAATCTTTTTCTGATGGTGTCTTTTTACATTCTTTGCCCATATAAGATATCATACTTAGAAATTATTCTGCATGCAGTACATTTCCTAGTGAGAATAGTATCAGGCTTGCCTCTACACTCTGTAAATGGCTAGGAACATGGACCGCGATGCCCTTGCATTTGGTTATCCAGTTGGGGACAGCTCTAACTCTCAAGACAATTGCATCAGTTCTGGAGCTTTGACACAGTCCGATTGGAACCGTGCTTTTATTATATACATCCTCTGTGCCACATTTCGGTAGAGGGGCACTTCTTCTGCTGGGATTATCCTGGAACGCTGTCACTAAAATGCAGTCATGCTGACTCTAACCTTGATCCTCTAAAGAATGATAGCCTGCTCTACACCAGATCGACTTCCAGATACATCATACCCAGGTTTAAGGGGGGGCTGGGTTGTACCATGAGATCTGGCAGAGGGTTCTCCCACTATGCTCTCGCTAGTGTTGGTAAAATTGGGTAGGAATATACATAGAAAAATATATTCATATAGTTACATAATATTGTTTATAATAGTTAAACTGATATATTTCACTATTCTTGTAATGCTGGTTACAATGCTTTGTTTCTTCATGCTAATAATTACAGCTCATGTTTTTAACACAAAAATACATTTGCTTCAATAAATGTTTGAAAAGCCAATTCGTAGCTTTCTTGCGTCTCCCTGGGGCATGCCTGGGTAGAACGAAAGGGTAGATCTGTTTCAACGATTTCCTTGGGGAATCAAAGTGGAAATGTTCTTAGGTTGCAGATACCATCTGGTACCATGGTATGGTTAGGGGTTCAGATGGGGCACTGTGAGCTAGCTAGGAATTGGGCCAACATGTTCCGATGGTGAATGTGGACTCAGTCCCCATATTCTAATGATTATGTTGTCCGGATAAACAGTCCTACATAATTCGTAGGAACCATACAACACCACTAGTTTGGAATAAAATGCTTCTGCATCATATTTTAGGCAGACAGAACATGATTACATCACAAGCACACGGAGAATGACGTCAGATGAGTACTTATGGCGAGAGGTGCGAAAAGTTCAATATGCATCTCTTTTTGTATTAATTTTATTAATATTTTAAACGTGTAATTAGGTGAAATGAAACATAGGACGAGAACCAAGAGTAATGTGGTATTTGAGTGGATTTCCTCAGCAACTGATTTGTGGTCTATTGGTGATTACCCAGGGTTTTTTTAGGTATCACTACTAGGATCATGCCAAGTTTGCCATCTTAAGGCTGGTATTGTGTTCCTGCTTCTCAATACACTTCAACAGATTACTTTCTTGACCCAATGCAGTTAACCTGACACCTGGCATGGGTGCAGTAGCCCCATGACTAGAGGCGCCATACCCTTACAATTAATCATGCATGGTACTTTCTTGACCTGGCCAAACCTGTGAATGTAAAACCTGTAAATGCTGGAAAAGTAGTGGCGCTGGTACAATTTTTGGAGGAGGGGGGCAGCTCTGTAAAATTAAAAAGTGGGGTTACCAAACAAGGGAAATAGCCACAACATTTCTGTAGGTGAATGGTAGCCCATTTTTCTCGGTTTGCTTTTGCATTTCTAAAAATGAGGCACAATGGGTCTTCTAAAACTCACTTTCTCAAAACTTGAATACAATAGTACACTTCTATACAACACATTCACAATCTTAATTGACTCTAGATCCTGATCCTTTAAAATCAGCCAACCAATTCAGTTTTACTGAGTTAAGATTCAGATCTTAATTGCTTTTCACAATTCACTTAATGATAGTCTTTTTTCAAGATATGTCTGAAAGTGACTCATCATAATAATCAGACTTACACATGTCTCCGTGCTAAATACACCAATTGCTTGAAAGTGTGCTCATTATGCTACAGAATGGGGAAGAATCTCTATTAATTTATTTTATTTATTTACTTGAGTTTTACATAGCGCTGGCTAGACCCAGAGGTATCAGAGCGCTTTACATGTGGAGAGGTGCATAGGTTACATGTTACACATTGTTACAGAAGGTACATCAATTACACTTTACATCCTACGGTATATCAATTACAAGTTACATCTGTTGGTTCATGTCGTGTAGAAGGGTAAGGGGGTCATGTAAAAGGGCAACAGGGAGGGAGATTAAGCGGAGAATAGGTACAAGGAAAAACAAAGCAGGCAGGGGGAAGGGAGATTCAGGGGAGAGAGGAAAGGAAAAGGGGAGGCAAGCCAAGAGTGAAAGGAGGGAAGATGAGGGGGAGGGGGTAGGAGACACAGCGAGGAGGCAAGGAAGTAACTGTGTCCGACGTTCTGCTGGGTGGGAGATGGCTCCCTGCGGTAAAGGGGTCATTCCCAGTCTTCCATTTTATGTGAATCCCTTGTCACGGTGGACTCTCTCAGCGAGGTTGCTGAGACTCCAGGGCATAGATGCTGGGTCCCTCCCCAACAAGGGGAGAGGAGTGCTTTGGTCACGGGCACACTTAGAAGAATGAAGGAGGGAAGAGTAGGGGGTAGAAAACCCAGCATGAACACAGTGTCCGACTTCCGGCTGGTAGGAGACAATTCTCCGAGGTAAGGGGAACAATGCCAGTTCTCTACTACGTGAGACTCCCTTGTCACTGTGGACTCTCTCAGAAGGGTCTCTAAGACTCCAGGGCAAAAATGCTGGATCCATCCCCAACAAGGGGAGTAGGAGTGCTGTGGACAAGGGCATGCTTAAGGGGGCCATTTTAGGGAGTCAGGCTGGTAGGGTTACATAGGTTACAAGTTACCCATTGTTACAGAAGGTACGTCAATTACGAGTTGCATCCATTGGTTCATGGCGTGTGGAGGGTAAGGGGATAATGTAAAAAGGTAATGGGGAGGGAGAGTGAGCGGAGCATAGGCACAAGGATAGATGGAAGGGTAGAGAGGAAAGGAATAGGGGAGGTAAGCAAAGAAGGAAGGACAGAAGAGGTGGTGGAGGGGGTAGGAGACATGGCGAGGAGACAAGGAAGTCCAGGCTAGGACCAGGAGGTATCAGAGTGCTTTACATGAGAATTAAGACATGTTACAGCGTTACATCAGTTACAGTTACATTACAGTTAAATCCGTTGCTAGTGCATTCAATAAATATAGAAAAACAAGAATGATGGAGGGAGGGAAGGGAACATAATGGGTAGATGAGGAAGAAAACAAAGACTGATATCCTGCTGGGTAGGTGTCAACCAAGGCGGGGTGACCCAGAGTCAAGCTCCTCTATAGCTACATATGATAGCTCCACCGGGCATCAACCAAACATTAGTCTAGGTCTGCGATAAGTCTGAACAATTATGGATTTCGCCCAGGTGGCAACGTCATAATTCTATCGAAGCATTGTCGGTCACCTCGTCCTCCAGCTTGCCCTCAGTGAATGTGAAAAACAATAGTGAGTGTTTGGGCATTTGTGCAGGCACCTAGTGGTAAAGCTTCATGTTTTCATTAAGTGTCGACATGTATCCTGAATGTTAATGGAGTTAATTGGGGATCAGTATAAATCAGAAGAAATGATGGTAAAAAGTAGTTTTATGAACCGAGTCCATGTTCAGGCTAAGGCAGCATTATCTCGTGTCTCGAGCGCGGCCGGCATTTTAAAGTCAAGCCGAGCGTAGGGAGGATTTACATGAGACACTATCTCAAATTGAACATATATCCAGACAGAATTTTTGGGAGCAGCCCAGCTTGCGTGGTTTCGAGGAGGCAAGCAGATTGGCAAGAAGACTCACCGGACCGGTCGATGGAATGCGGGCAGGTCGGAGGCAAGGCGAGGCTGCGCTCGGCATTGGGACAGAAGCTGCAGAGGCCCCCCTGCTGGCACCAGGCGAACGTTAATCCTTGGACAGCAGAGGGAAGGGACTCACTGACCCCATTCCAGCCGCCGGGCTCCAGGTCGGTCGCAGACGAGGGAGCTCCTTAGGCAGCAGGCCTTGACATTGGGAGAGTCGCAGAATGAGGTGTCGATAACTAGGGCCCACCCTGCTGTCCCCATTACACCAGGAGAGTCGCAGAGAGGCCGGGACAGAGAAGAGAGTCACAGAATGTGGTGCCAGGGGTCCTCCACTGGCACCCAGGCCTCAATCCTCTTTGAGGCAGGCAGGCACGGAGGGCTGGAGGTGCTGCAGTGAAGAGGCTGCAAGATGGCACCGGACCTCAAGTGGCGTCGATAACCAGGGTCCACCCTGCGGGCTTTGGGTGAGACAATGGCCCTCCGGGGGCAGAGGGGAGAGTACTTGCCGACCAAGTTCTGGTCTCCGGAACTTCAGGCAGTCCTCCAGGGATGTGGATCATTGGCAGCAGTTTGGGGCTCGTCGCTGTCCACCAGGCAAAACGGTCCACCGCACAGAGGGTGCCAGGGTCACCCTATGGTATTAGGGGACCTCTCTCCTCTGGAAGCAGGCGGTCAACAGGATCGGAGGGCCGCAGTCGGGCCGCAGCACCAAGGGTTCTTTGCAGTGGAAGTCCACCTTCCTGCAGCAGATTGGCCGTGTCGTGCCGGACTCCAGTTGGCGAGGGTGCAGTGGGTGAGTCGAGTGTCAGAATCAGCTTCCGAGATATGGTTCGGAGGGGGTGATTCGACGGGTCCCAGGGTAGGAGGGGGGAGAGGGCCGATGGTGCGTTTTTTTATGGGGATAACTACCAGTGTGGTAAACGCCAATCCCCAGGCTCATACAAAGCCTGTTCCTAATAATACATACAGCTCACAGAAATCTATGCAATTAACAGTATCTAGATTTTTCACCCATCCTTACGATCATGCACAGCCTTGCTCAAATATCTGCTCGTGATAATTCCAAATCATGACTTCAATCATAATCTAAAATGACCCTGTACTCCCAAGTAGAGCAAAGGCTTATCCAAAAAGTTAATTATGTCCTTCAGCAACATTGTGCAGCCATTTGGAATCCAGGAACAGCACTATATGAATGCTTGTTGAACAGCTGAAATGTTATTTAACTGCAACATTGTGCAAGAGCAGATATAATATCCGTCACACATACTCAGGGAGCAAAATAGTAGATATCAAGAATGCAATGGATGATTTTGAAACAATGCACTGTAGCAGTGATGTGTAATGTTATGGTGCCCCTCAAAATACTGTGTAATTATCAGGCTCAGTTCATGCACAAAGAATATTGTGTTATGGAACTAAGCCCCAGAAAATGCCTTACAATATATAATCATAATAGTTATCCGTTGAAATAAGGCTGTTATTTCTGAGCACTTGCATCAGAAATCACACCATTTAATTGTTTAGGTAAAATATACAGTAATGTTGAAGACTGTAAGCTGATGATCAGTAATTCAGCTGACTCACGCAGAACGCTGTTTCTGATATTACCCAGAGTTACTGAGTTCCCAGAATTGAAAATACACAGCTTCATTCAGAATTGTGTTCTAAAAACCTAAGGTCACTAATAGGTGAGATCCTAAAAAACAGAATGAAAATCATCATAAAAATGTATTACAGCTCTTGATAAGGCTTAGATTAATTCACCCTGAACTCTGTTGGTGAACATATCCAGAATAACTCAGAGGCCTGTGATAATCCACAGATGTACTGAAGAACCTACCCATCATAACACCCAGAGCCGCATGGCCTGTTTTGACAACATCTAGACTTCCTTGGAGTATGAATTAATTCAAATGTCGTGGTTATACCAAAGGGATATTTTAGTCCATAGCTTAGTTCATTATGCATTTAGTTGGGCTTGTGTGTGAGATTATTCCCATGATAATGGCATTTTTATTTTATACTTTGCAAAGCTCAACATGCTGATGATTACAACATCAGAATTGTTTCTTGGGTGAAACGGCAAGATGAAAAGTCACTCAAGAGGTTGCACAGTCAAAGGTAGTGTTCTTGCAATACTTTTTTGTGGCTGCTAGGCAGGGTAGATATAGAACTTTGATTGGCAAGAGCCACACCAAAGGTTATTGGGCCATTGGCTGGATTTAGGCCCTTAAAGTTCCAGATATGAGGGATGATAGAGTGAGCTGAAAAGACAGAGAGGCTGGGATAATTCTTCTAGAGTTGAAGACCCCACTCATTATACATTGCTTGGGAAATATGACTCTTGGCCTGTAGAGCACCTATGAATATCAATTCTGATTCTCAAATGAGAATGGATTGTACATATGTTTGAGGGTTTTCTCTCTGGTGAGGAGTTTGCAAAAAACAGATTGTCAGGGTTAAATAAGTAAAAAGTGGTAGATATCTATTTAATTGGTTTACACCAGTCACTTCAGTATTATGGAGTATATGATGTTCTGATGTGATGTAGGTACAGTAGGAATAGGCAATTTGAAGTAGGATGTGACAAAAGTGTAGATTAGTAGTTGAGGGAGAGGAGAGGCAAATCACATCTTTAAGACAGAAGGTTAGTGGTTTTATTCTTTGGGTCAGATTGGACCGGTTGTGGGGCAGGGCAGGCCTACTGATTGAAACATGGGGATCTATCCCTGAAAGGGAATACAGGAGAAAGAGTTGAGTTAATCCTTCTTTGGGGTGGAAAGTGGTTTCTACAAACATGGAGGCAGAACTGTGAGGACTCACAGTGGCTTATGACTGTTGTTATATTCGGGCGTGAACTTCAAAGTTGCTAGGAATAAGGCTGAACAAAGTAATGTTAGAGTGGAGCAGGGGTCTTCTAATTGGAGAGAGGGCCCCCCTAGGGGGCCTCAAGTGATCCCAGGGGCACGCCAGGCTCTGTCCAAAAGAAGTATTATGCTAATAAAAGTGCTTTGTTTCAAGCATATTAAAATGAGCAGCAGAGAGCTGCTCTGCAATGGGCCATCACTAAGTCATGTATATCCTAGCTCAGAGTATGTGTCAAAATGGCAGGGACTCCAAATATTTTTCAAAAACCCCACTCCCATTTCTAATAATCACACTCTGGATACTTTTACACGTCAGTAAGTGCTGCCTATTTTTTTCCAATGGGGGACTCGGTATTAAAAGATTTGAAGACCACTGGAGTGGAGGTAGAGAAGATATATAATGATGTGAAACATCCTCTGAGGATAAGTATGGAGTGACAAGGATGCAGTTTGTCTATGAAGGCAGGAGCCAATAGGGCATTCCCAGAATGAGAGTGACCAAAAGAATCTGTAACTGCAGACGGACTCCAAAGTTTATGATATAGGCCTTTTCGTTCAAATTAGAATTAGCTACTTTTAATTTCAGAGCTTTTAAGTGAGTGGCAACACCAGATTATCTATCCTGCCACACTCTTTTATTGGTTTGAATCAGGTAAAGCTATCACTTGAGATGCTGTCATCCATTTATAAGGTCTTGTTTTTCCCATACATAACAATTTTCTTTTTGGTGATGATGAAGCAGAATAAACTGCTACTGCTGCATGCCTTAGTTTACAAATACAACTGATTTCAACACCTTTGAGAGAAAAATATTGTGCTATTTGAGAAATAGATATTAAAAATACTTAGCTACTGCATCATAAAAACATGCAGTAGTGTAGAGCAGGGAAAAACTGCTCGTTTGAATAACATATGTTCATATGTTACTAAATTTACACTGGTTTATTCTTTTAGCATGGAATAGAAATGTGATGACACATGTTATAGGGGTTTCTTTACCTATTCTCCTTAAATAATGAAATGTGTGAAGAACGTATTAAACTAAATGCAAAGTAGATGTAAATGTACAGGAATTTATATAGCGCAAATCACCGAGCGGTTTCTAAGCGCTTGCTTAGGGAACCCGTCCTGGTATTCCCCTGTGAGATAACCCCGGCAGGGTATCCGCAAGGTGAAAGCCAGGCATCCCGCCGCGAGGGGCCGTTGTGGAGATTAAGCAAGCTATTGCCCAGAGTCACAGAGTGTGAACCCATGAATCGAGTAGGCACCGGAGCGAGAATTGTCGAGTCCATGGACATTTTAGGACTCAAGACCCCGCCGAGCCGGGAATTGAACCCTGGTCCCGGGCTGACCTCTGCTTCCAGGTCTGCCTCCTCTAACCAGTGAGCCACACTTCTCCATGGGAACATCTGCTGTGAGAAACTGCCTTCTTGAACTCCCTCATGTGCCTTTGCTAAAAGACTACTGTTCACAACTTTACATTTTCAAATGGTTCAACAGTTTACGTCATGATCACCACCTTTTTTCCGTAAAATGTGTCTTCTTCATGTGGCATGACAATCGCCCTATACTACCTGAACAATGGACTGAGTGGTCTGACCAGATGACTTGACCCATGAGTTGTCACCCCGGAACTTGCAGATTAATATACACTGTAACAGAGCGATAAGATAGGAGACCCTTTTCTTCTTTGTTTTGGAGATCTTGCTCTTTGCGCACAGAGATACAGCTTTCGATCTTGCGGACTCTACTTGTTTTCCCTGGACTGACGCATGCGCTGTGTGTGCTATTTCTAAATTCGAATGCCTGATATCAATGCATTTATTCTTTTTAGATTTGCTGAGGAAACTAAATCATCCTCAAATCCTATTTCAGTCTCTCTATGTCACATCTTCAATTATTGATTGTGCTTTCCAATTGAGTATTATTGAGGGAAAGGAATCTAAATAGAGAGATCCTGGTATACTTGATTCCAATGTTACTATTCTGCGTAGCTTTAACTGAGTTATTGGCTTGTAAGATTTTAGTCCGTCTGAATTTCTTCACAAGATTTGGTCTAGCTGTGATAATTCTGTGTTTGTATAGTGTAGTGTTGAGGTTATATATATTAATTAATGGCGGCCACTGCGGGGACAGGCGAGCAAGACCACTAACTCATTGTCAGTGAAATTGCTCTCCCACCCTCGCAGCTCCACCATTAAGTGAGGTGCCCCTGCCCCTGCACTCTTGAGTGTTGGTGATCGAGGCCCTCCTCCACCCGCAGGTTTCCCTGCGCCTCGTCCCTGGTGGTCCAGTGGACCTCTGTCTCCTTTCTTTCTTTCTGCTCCTTCACTCCTTTTTCTCCCCTTTCTATCTTTCACCTTTCTGCACCTCTGCTCTTTTGCGCCTTATTTCTGCCCATTTCCCTTTCTCTCCCTCTGCTTCTTCACTCGTTTTCACTCGTTTTTTTCCCTTTCTATCTTTCACCTTCCTGCACCTCTGCTCTTTTGTGCCTTATTTTTGCCCATTTTCCCTTTCTCTCCCTCTGCTCCTTCACCCGTTTTCACTCGTTTTTTTACCCTTTCTATCTTTCTCCTTTCTGCTCTTTTCTGCATCTCTGCTCTTTTGTGCCTTATTTCTGCTTATTTTCCCTTTTTTCTTTATCCCTTCTTTCCTCCCTTTACCTTTCCCCGCCGCTGCTGCCCCCGCGGCCCCTCCCCCCCCCAGCACGACCGGCCCAATCCAGCTCCCCTCCCCGCTCCCGCCTCCCAGCTGTCCAGCCCTCCCCGACCCCTACTTAATGGCGGCCACTGCGGGGACAGGCGAGCAAGACCACTGACTCATTGTCAGTGAAATTGCTCTCCCACCCTCGCAGCTCCACCATTAAGTGAGGTGCCCCTGCCCCTGCACTCTTGAGTGTTGGTGATTGAGGCCCTCCTCCACCCGCAGGTTTCCCTGCGCCTCATCCCTGGTGGTCCAGTGGACCTCTGTCTCATTTCTTTCTTTCTGCTCCTTCACTCCTTTTTCTCCCCTTTCTATCTTTCACCTTTCTGCACCTCTGCTCTTTTGCGCCTTATTTCTGCCCATTTCCCTTTCTCTCCCTCTACTCCTTCACTCGTTTTCACTCGTTTTTTTCCCTTTCTATCTTTCACCTTCCTGCACCTCTGCTCTTTTGTGCCTTATTTTTGCCCATTTTCCCTTTCTCTCCCTCTGCTCCTTCACCCGTTTTCACTCGTTTTTTTACCCTTTCTATCTTTCTCCTTTCTGCTCTTTTCTGCATCTCTGCTCTTTTGTGCCTTATTTCTGCTTATTTTCCCTTTTTTCTTTATCCCTTCTTTCCTCCCTTTACCTTTCCCCGCCGCTGCTGCCCCCGCGGCCCCTCCCCCCCAGCACGACCGGCCCAATCCAGCTCCCCTCCCCGCTCCCGCCTCCCAGCTGTCCAGCCCTCCCCGACCCCTACTTAATGGCGGCCACTGCTGGTGCACCGAAGGCGCCTCAAAGGCAAGCACGTCTGCGCCCGTCTGCGACCTGTCGCGACCAGCACCAGGAACCCTGGACCTCCGCCCCGCCAACGCTACGACCCAGCAGCACTCCACGCACTCAACCCAGGCTGCAACAACAACTGCAAGCTAGCATCACCAGCCGACACCCATGGACCCTTCAGCTGTCACCGCTGCCAGCACACCTGCAGCACCGCCAAGAACACGGATCCAGCACAACCTGCCCACAAGAACACAACCGAACCGAAGACCCTGCAATGCATCCTCCTCAACGTCCGATCCCTCCACAAACACGCCACAGAAATCTGGGACCTCCTCGACAGCACAACCCCAGACGTAGCATTCTTGACCGAAACCTGGACCAACACCACCTCAGGACCGGACATCGCCATCGCCATCCCCCAAGGATACAAGATCTCCAGGAAGGACCGCCCCATCCACCCAGGAGGAGGAATCGCCATCGTCCACAAATCCAGCCTCCGCCTGAGCACACTCCCTGACGAGTCCACAGAACTGATGGAACACCTTCACTTCAGATACTGGCCAGCCCCACCGCCGCCCTCCGAGGAACTCTCATCTACCGACCCCCTGGACCCCGCGGACCCTTCGCCAACTCCATTACGGACATTATCTCCCCGCAGGCCATCGCATCCACCAACTACACCCTGCTGGGAGACCTCAACTTCCACCTCGACAATCAACTGGACCCCAACACCACATCCCTCCTGGACAACCTCCACAACATTGGACTCCGCCAGATCGTGACCGAGCCCACGCACTCAGCAGGACACACCCTCGACCCCCTCTTCACTACAGGAAACTCCATCACCTTCAGCCACACCATCGAACTCCCATGGACCGACCATCGTTGCGTCCACTTCACCTTCAGAACACCCACCATCCACAGACACCAGCACCTGCTTCCACAAAGAAACTGGACCAAAATCACCGATGACCAGCTCACCTCCTCACTCAACAACTCCACCCCAACCATCGCGGAAAACGACGACCCCAACACCGCAGCCCGAACCCTGCATAGATGGATCTCGGACAGCACCAACACCATAGCCCCCCTCAAGAAAAACAACAATACCCGTGCCAAGAAAGCCAGATGGTTTACCACCGAACTTCGAGAGTCCAGGCGCACATGCCGCCGCCTCGAAAAGGCCTGGAGAAACACCAAATCCACAGAAGCCCACAACAACTTCAGAGCCGCCACCAACGCCCACCATCAACTCATCAGAGAAACGAGGAAAAAAGCGATTGAAGACAGAATCCCCACCCACGCACACAACAGCAAGGAACTCTTCAGCATCATCAAGGAGTTCGCCCAACCCACCAGCGAGTCTACCAACATCCCTCCCTCACAAGACCTCTGCGACAAACTCAGCATCTTTTTCCACCACAAAATCAAGAGCATCTACGACAACTTCGACGAAGACAACCAACACACTGAACCCTCACCAACCACCCCCGACACCCGGAAAGCAGCAATTGATGACTGGACAGCCCTCACCACCGAAGACACACTGAAGACAATGAAGTCAATCCACTGAGGGGCCCCCACGGACCCCTGCCCCCACCACATCTTCAACAGAGCCGCCAACACCATCGCACCCATGCTCCGCCAAACCATCAACCGCTCCCTGGCGACCGCCTCATTCCCCGACAACTGGAAACACGCCGAGGTCAACCCCCTCCTAAAGAAACCCTCAGCGGACCCCACCGACCTCAAAAACTACAGACCAATCTCCCTGCTCCCGTTCCCAGCGAAAGTCATCGAGAAAGCCATCAACAGCCAACTCGCCACATTCATTGAAGAACACAACATCCTCGACTCCTCCCAATCCGGCTTCAGAAAAAACCACAGTACGGAAACCGCCCTCCTCGCCGCAACAGACGACATCCGCACCTTACTGGACAAAGGAGAAACAGTAGCCCTCATCCTCCTCGACCTATCAGCGGCGTTCGACACAGTCTCCCACCGCACCCTAATACGCAGACTCTACGATGCAGGAATCCAGGACAAGGCCCTCGACTGGATCTGCTCCTTCCTCTCCAGCAGGACGCAGCGGGTCAGACTCCCCCCTTTCCTCTCGGACCCCACACCTATCACCTGCGGAGTCCCCCAGGGCTCCTCCCTCAGCCCGACGCTCTTCAACGTCTACATGGCTCCACTTGCCCCCATCGTCAGAACCTACGGACTCAACATCGTGTCATATGCAGACGACACCCAGCTCATCCTCTCCCTATCCAACGAGCCCAACACCGCCAGACGCAACTTTCGAGAAGGCATGGAAGCCGTCGCCAAATGGATGAAAAACAGCTGCCTACAACTAAACACCAACAAAACAGAAGTACTCATCATGGGCCCAAACCCCGACGCCTGGAGTGACACCTGGTGGCCCACCGCCCTCGGAAACCCGCCAACCCCCACAGACCACGCACGCAACCTGGGAATCATCCTGGACTCCGAGCTCAAAATGGACCGCCAGATCAACTCTGTCTCATCTTCCTGCTTCCACACCCTCCGCCTCCTTCGTAAGACCTTCAAATGGATCCCCCTCGAACACCGAAAGACAGTCACTCACGCCCTGGTCACCAGCAGACTCGACTACGGCAACGCACTCTATGCCGGAATAAACAAAAACCTCATCCGCAAGCTACAGAACATCCAGAACGCCGCCGCAAGACTGGTCCTCAACCTGCCAAAACACTGCCACATCTCCCTGCACCTGCGCACACTCCACTGGCTCCCCGTCGAGGCGAGAATCACCTTTAAGATGCTCACCCACGCACACAAGGTCCTCCACGGCACCGGACCAGCATACCTGAACAGCCGACTCAAATTCCACGCACCCCAAAGGACCCTACGATCAGCCCAGCTTTCCTACGCTGTGGTCCCCCGCACCAGAAAGACCAGATCGGGAGGCCGCTCCTTCTCCTTCCTCGCGGCCAAAGCATGGAACGCCCTTCCGCTCCACCTCAGACAGACAACATCGCTCCCCATCTTCGCAAGAAACCTCAAAACCTGGCTCTTCGACAGACCCCCTCCTTGATGGAATGGAACCTGCACCCCCCAACCCCCCCCCCACCCCTAGCGCCTTGAGACCCTTACGGGTGAGTAGTCGCGCTTTAACAAACTCCTGATTGATTGATTGATTGATATATATGAATCTAATTACTAGTTTGTAGGCTAATTATTCAATTCCTGGTCCTCACCGGATAACTGTATTGGATGCCCTATATCCGACCCCCCTCGGTACGATTCAAGATCCATCGGAAACCCAAGTACATGAAACCCGAAGTATAGTGTTAGGAGAGAAGGTGGGACAAAAGTAAATGGGCCCAGTGATGAAACAGCAGGGACATTTACCTTTGCATTATTCTTTTCATTATAAGCATGTGATTGCTCCAGAGAGCACTGAAAACCTTTTGCAGTTGAATCCAGGATTACAGAACCATCAGCATATTTTGTTGTTGGTATATATAAATATTACATTTTTTGGTGGAAAATTCTTTGCTGACTTAAACGTCCACCCAGGTCTGCAGTATACAGATTAAAAAGTAAAGGGGCAAAAACACACCCTCGATTAAGGCCACAATTGATTAGGATTTTCTGTGATATTCTTGATGCATCCCCAACGTCATACCCAGGTTTTCCAGTGAAGCACCTGGATGCTTTTCAATAGCATTGCAGGTATCCCCCATTTGGCTAGTTTGTGCCACATAAATCCTTTATTTACCATGTAGAAAGTGGCACTATAGTCCATGTAGCACAGATAAAGAGATGTTATCTCCATTGGATCAACTCTGGATTGCTGTACTTGTGGCATTTGCCCTTCAGTCAGCCTGATCACAGGCCGCTAAACAGATTTTTGCTGGCCCATTCCGCTGTTCACCTAACATCAACTGATTTCGACTTTGTTCTGGTTCGAGTTGGTGGCTGGGATTTCGTCGGCCAGTTGTCTGACAGGGCCGTTTTTGTTACAGGGCCGATTTTGCTTCAAAAATGGCCCCCAGGGGCCCCAAACCGGCCCCCACCCGTGCGACGCACCAGGGGATTGCCCGGTGCCCGCTACGGCCAGTCCGTCCCTGTAGATCTGACACCAAAGCCTCTGCTCTAACCTCTAACCAGGCCACACCTCCACCAAGAAGGGCAATCTAGCAAGTCACATGTGCACATGCGAAAGAAACAAATTAGGTCATGCCGTCAGTCCGTGCCCCAATCAAAATGCACCAAACCCTGCCTTCTTCCCATAACAGTATTTCAAAAGGCAAACCGAGAGTAAACCTTTTCTCAGAGTGAAACAGGCCTCTGCCCTGTCTTGCCAAGAACTAATGGTCCTGTCACTCTCCTGCCTTCCTACTTCCTCCTTTCACAGACGTGCATGCGCCAGCTCTGGCCTGCAACAATAGGCGGATTGAATAACGTGTCGACAGATTTGCATGGCATGGATCACGCGCCCTTCATAACTTTCTCACATTTGTATGTGAACAAGGCGGCCACAACACTTCTAGTTAAAATATTTCCAACCGGTTTCAAATGCAAACAAAAACGGTCGACAGTGTTTGCACAAAGCAGAGTCGAACCAGGTAATACATAAGAAGGCAGGCGGCGGAAGGGCTCAACAAAGACATAAGCCAACGTAAAGGGATACTTGGTATGATCAAGCACAGAAATGCAGAGTTTGACAACACATGGGGCTTGCTAAATGCACCCAGTCAGTGCATTCCTCTCATTTGTGGCGCTCCTCCAGCACTGCTTTACCACAATGGCAAACTTAATTACTTTCTTCTACTCTCTCCTGTTAGACTAGACAACTAAGGGGCTTATTTACAAGCCCCTTGCGCCGCCAGTGTGTCACTTTTAATATTGAAAAAAGGTGGTGTACCAGCAGCACAAGCGGCTTGTAAATAAGCCATTGAGTGTCTGGTTTTCGAAAGTCAGTCATGAAGAACTGGAAGGGGCTTATTTACAAGCCCCTTGTGCAGCCAGTGCATCACTTTTAACATGGGAAAAAGGGACGTACCGCCGGCACAAGGGACTTGTAAAAATGCCTTAGGCCATATTTATGGTATAGTAACGCAACGCAGTGCTACAAGTCACCTTGCTGCCCTGCATTACAGGTAAAGGGCAGGAATGCACCATATTTGAAAGCATCCGACACATTGCTGTCCTTGCGCTGGTGCCACTTTCACTTGTGGGCGCCAAAGCAGGCACCCTTTTTCCATGGTGCAAGGGGGCCTGCATTGCAGACAGGATTGTTTTTGTGCAGGAAGGTGCACCCTCCTGCACAAAAAACAATCCTTAGAGTCAAATTCCTTTTTCTATGTGTGCTGCAGAATACATCACACATAGAAAGAGGAAGCAACCAGGAGAAATACAAATATTTGTCCTCATTACGCCCAAGGAACGCCTCCCTGGTGCAGCGTAAGGCAATGCAGCAATTTGCACTGCGCTACTTTACTGGAGATTCAGGAAGCCACTCAAGGCTACTAAAGGTGGCCTTGTGTGGCTTCCTAAATTTCTTTTTGGAGTTGTGTCGCTCTTGCACCACGTTGTGTGGCGAAAGAGCAACACAACGGGACTCAAACATGTGCCCCCTGTTGTGTAGGGCTACAATCAATCGTCAGTACTAAAGGGCAAGGCAGGGTTACCAGTTGCTACCTCGTATAGCCCTAATAGGTGTCTGGGGTACGCTGCTGTGGCTCAGTAGCCTTGTAGGTCCTCTAAGCAAATGATTTTGATCCTAGTTACCTGTTTTTAGTGCTCGCAGCCTTTACTACGCCACTATATGAAAGTTTGACTCACTGCTGGCAACAGCAGACTCCGAAAATACGGTGGCTGTCTTTTCATGGACTTGGTACGGAAGGTATCTTCTAAAAAGAATTAAATAGTTCATGATGTTTACCAGTGTGTTGTTGGATTGAATTTTGTATGTTCATGTGTATTTTTAGGCTGTGCCCAGTTGTTTGTGTAATATTCCTACATACACAAAATTAATTTGACATCCTCATTTAAGCGTTGTTTGCCTTTCTACTACATGTTCTTGATGAGTACAATAACGTTGTGTGCATGTTCTGTCCTCTGGGATATCAAGGGAAGGTGAAATGTATTTTAGTCAAGTTGGTAAAAAGTACAGCAGTTCCTACAGAAAGAAGACGACAAGGCGGCAGGGGTCACATTTCATAAAACAACTGACAAGACGATCACTCACGTTTTGCATTCCAGGTGGCATTTGTTGCACGTCCTGCGTGGCCTCTCCATTGATCAATTAACCTGCATATGACAGAAAGTTAAACAGTTTCCCCAACCCCGAGGCAGCGCTTTTGATTGCCGAGTCCTTATGGTTAAATCTTTGACAAAACTGTGCATTCGTCATGTGTTTCTTGAAAGGCGAGCTCATTGCTGTGCTCTGGCTGACAAATAGGCCGAAAACAAATCTATTCTCAATGGAAACGCAAAAACAATTCGCGCAAAATTGGAAATGTGTTGAATCTGATTAGGTACTGCGGCACCTAGCAATTATCAGGTCACCACATTTCAGAAAGCCTGACCAGCAGTCCTGAGGCGGCGAGGGCCACAATTCAGCAGCAGGTTATGCAGGTTTTACGTGCCTGTCCGCTGCTCTCAGAAGGGAAGCAATGTACTGGTCCTTGGAAACACCTTCTTCATAACACCAACCAAAGGTGTGCTTGCTAAATATGAGGTTCTCCCCCACAAAAAAAACTCTGAGAAAATGCAAAAAAACCTGCTTGTTGCACCTCTAGGCTGTTGTATCGAATTATGATCCTCAAACATGATCAGTGAATTGTCAATCAATTTTTTTAATGTAATTGACTCAATTTTGTCTCGATCTCGCCACAATGGACCACGGTGAATAAAAGCAGGACCCTCTTGTCAAAAAATGTACCGACCACATTAGTACAAAATCATTTGATTTATTTGTAAGGGACAGGAGCAACCTCCTAAAATGTGTGATTTCTCTGAGGGTAATCTTCATGTGGATCAGGAAAGGAACTGCTGAGCATTGACAACAGGGATGGAGCAGGAAGAGGACATGCCTGTGGAGAGTCATCGTTTGGATGTAAATGACCCCATTCTTTCTTCCTTGTCTTTGCTAGTTTTATTTTTAAGCACATAGGTGGGGCCTTAATCAGAAAGGTAAACTTACACCTTTCTGTAAGTTTACTATTTTGTTCTTATTCACAAACTAAGTTAAGTGTAAGTTTAGGACTGCATAGAGTCCACAAGCAGGACAGAGAACTCTGCACAAGAAAACATAGGCCTGTCTTCACATAAAAAGATAGGCCTGTCCTCTTATAAAAAGATAGGCCTGTCCTCTTATAAAAAGATAGGCCTGTCCTCTTCTAAAAAGATAGGCCTGTCCTCTTCTAAAAAGATAGGCATGTCCTATTTTTTCATGTGCAGAGCTCTCCGCCCTGACTGTGGAGTCTCCTCAAGGCCTAAACTTACTCTCAACTTGGTGTTTGTTTATAGCAAATACATAGTAAACTTCTATTAAAATGTAAATCTACCTTTGTGAATCAGTCCCCCGTATGCACTTAAAAAATAGAAAAGGCATATATTTTTGTGTGTGGAGTTCTCCACTCCAACTGCATTCTCTATGCAGTCTTAAACTTACAATTAACTCGGCGTTAGTGAAAAGCAAACAAATAGTAAACGTACGTAAAAGTGTACGTTTACCTTTATGAATCAGGCCCATACAGCGCAAGGTTTCTTAGGATTGCTGAACAGAAATTGAGAAAGTCATGATGATAGGGTAGGTTTAGCAGGGAAAGATAGAATACCAAAGTTATTACGAACTGGATATGATTCTTAATGGTGCACAGTCAACCCAAGATAACATTCCAATTGACAAAGGATGCTTCCTTCAGAATGTGGGTACAGTGGGAAACGGCCTCTACAACGAAGCCGTTTCCACGAAATCATTTACCACGCATGCACTACAACGCATGCGTGGTTACAACTAAAGGCTTTACCACGCATACCTTTACTACGAAATACGTAGTAAAGGCATGTGTGGTAAATGAAAAGAAAAACGAAGGGGGTTTGGGGGGTCTCCCCCATAAAAAAAAATAAAGCGCTGGGATAAAAAGGGGGGCTGGGGGGTCTCCCCCCCAAAAAACAAAACTAACCTGAGGAGCCGAAGCTATCAACGTCGTTAGGGAGGAAACGGAAAGTAACTTCCGCTTCCTCTTAACGACGTACGTCCGACGTAACCTGAGAAGATGGAGGGAAGGCGAGTTAAAAGGTAAGGGGTATTTTAGTAAAATATATATATATATTAAGGGTTAAGGTTAAATATAAGGTATGAGGCTGGGGGAATGTAAGGGGAGAGTTTTAATCTTTATTAAGAGTATGCCCTCACCATGCATACATTTACAACAAAAAACGGTGTAAATGTATGCGTGGTAAAGGAATACTCGAGGTAAAGGTTAAGCGTGGAAAACGAATTCCGTTGTAACGCATGCGTGGTAAAGGCATGCGTTGCAACGGAATTCGTTGTAACGTCATACATTCGGGTACAGTCAACTGATTCTAGCAGGTTCGATATGGGATTCTTACCAGTGTGTGTAAAAGCTAATCTTTTCTCTAAGAAACTGGTTGTTAAGCTAAGGAGCCCACACTGCTCCAGACAGAATAGTTTGTCCTACGCCCGCTTTAATGCTTTTAATGGATTTAAAGATTGTAATGGATTGGCCCCAGATTCTTGGTACTTTGAACTAATGGAAGCTGGCCACACAGACACGCAGGAGACCCCGTATAAAAATTCCAATGATTTACTCATGAGTCAAATTTGGTGGCAAATGCTTTAAAAATTACGCTCTTGTTACAGTCTCAGAAGAATATCCCTCTCAACTCTAGAATGGGAAAATACGAGATTGACATTCTTCATGAGAGTTAGAGCTTGGTCCTCTCAGAAGAATGACAGCAAATTGGCTTAGAACACCATTCTCACATCATACGCGATTTATTGTGATCAAAATATATACATTTTTAAAATTTTCAGTAACAGTACCCATATGTGACTTGCCTGTACAGGTTCTATTTGGCAAGTAGCCACCCATTAAATATTTATTTTGTTTGTTGTTTTATTATGGGATCCAGTACGCTTTGCCTTACAGCAGAAGGATGGTGCAAGCCACCAAGATGTTGTGTGACCATATAGAGAAACAGCAGTATGCATACAGTGAGGGATGGAATGCTTGAATTTATCGCAGCCACTGGTAATTTCTTAAGGCTGAGTTCCATGCCGTTGCCAGTTTGCACACCATGTCACCGCAGTTTAGGCTTAGTCATATACAAATCAGTCTTGACACGGCTCTAATAAGAACAGTCCAGCCTGAACTGCCAGGCCTGGTCGTCCCTTAACCAAAGACAAGAACAAAGACTGCTTTCGCCAGTGGCGGCTCCTCCATTAGGGCAGAGGAGTGCCCCCCCTGCCACCAGCTGCAAATAAAACGATAATTACTTAATTACAGAGCACAGCCACTAATAAGTTTCACTGCTGACTTTGTTGTCAATTATTTAATAATGAACAAAAACATCATTCTATGTATCAACAATGGTCTTTCAAATACAAAGCAAGTCAGAATGCAAAAAATGATCTTGAATATGTTGACATGTAGTAAATGTTGTTGAATCTGACAGCCAATGCGTGTTTTGTCGTGAAACGACTTCTTCAAGGCTCTATATTAGTTAAGAAGATCGTAGTTTAAATTCTTCGGAATCCCTCAATAGTATGGGATGTACCCCAGCAATAGTGTTGCGCCAGATACTTTGATTTTTCAATTAAAGAGTTGGACGGATAAGCACTGTCCAAACTCGAATAGTGAAGTTAAGATTTGGGCGAATCGTTAAAAATGTGACTGGTATTCTGTCTGTCCAGTTTTTAAGTATATGTACTTATAATATGTAAAGAATCATGGAAACATATACGCTCGTATTGAAATACCACAAGCCCCACGACTTTGTTGGTACATGTAGTAGTACATTTCTCCAGGAGAATCATGTTTCTGTTACACCGGGACTTATTTCAGTAGGGATTCTGATGCTGTACGTTGTCGAAGGTGGTGGAAAGGTCCAGGAGGATGAGGGCCACAGTCTCTCCTCTGTGGAGGGAGTGGATGTTATCTGTTGTGGCAAGTAGGGGGGTCTCTGTGCGGTGATTCTTCCCGAAGCCAAATTGGGAGGCATTGAGGATGCTTTTTTCTTCTATGAAGGAAGCGAGTTGATTGTTGACGGATTTTTCCATGATTTTTGCTGGATATGGGAGTAAGGAGATCGTTCTGAAGTTCTTGAAGTTGGTGGGGTGTGCCGAGGGTTTTTTCAATACAGGGTTGATCTCTGTGTTTCCAGTCATTGGGGAAGGAGGCAGTCTCGAAGGAGCAGTTGATGGTTTGTTTGTAGTTCGGACGATGATGTCTGCGGCTCTGTGGTAAATGTGGAAGGGGGCGGGGTCTATGGGGACCCTGCAGTGGGTTGTCTTCATGTTCTTTAGGGTGTCTTTGATGCTGAGGGTGGTCCAGCTGTCCAGTGTCGGCTGTGTGGTGTGGGGAGCGATGTGTGTGGGTTCCTCATGAGGATTGATGTCATTGAAGTTGTCGAATGGTCTTGATTTTGTGCTGGAAGAAGGCGCTGAGTCTGTCGCAGAGGTCCTGGGAGAGTGGGATGTTGGTGGACTCACTGGTGGGTTGGGCGAACTCTGATGATGCCGAATAGTTCCTTGTTGTTGTGTGTGTGGGTGGAGATTCTGTCCTGGAGAGCTGTCCTCCTCAAATGTCTGATGAGTTTATGGTGGGCAGATTTTGCTGCTCTGAATTTGTTGAGGTCTGCTGGGGTTCTGGAGATCCTCCATAGCTTTTTGAGGCGTATACAGGTTCGTCTAGATTCTCAGAGTTTCGTGGAGAACCAGCTGGCTTTCTTGGTGTGTGGGTTGGACGGTTTCTTAAGGGGGTGATGGTGTTGGTGCAGCTGGTGATCCAATTGTTTAGGGAGTGGGCGGCGGTTGTAGGTTCGTTGTCTGTGGAGGTGGGAGCAGAGCTGCTGAGTTAGGCTGCGAGCTGGTCGTCTGAGGTCTTGTTCCAATTCCTGCGCTGGAACTGATGTGGGCATCTGCGGGAGATGTTTGTTTTGAAGATGAAATGGACGTAGCGGTGGTACGTCCATGGGAGTTCAGAGGTGTGCCTGAAGGCAATGGAGTTTCCAGCTGAGAAGATGGGATCGAGGGTGTGCCCTGCTGAGTGTGTTGGTTCTGGTACGATCTGTTTGAGTCCGATGTTATGGAGGTTGTCCAGGAGGGAGGAGGGGTTTTGTGAATGTGATGTCTGTGATGGAGTCGAAGAAAGGTGCATCGTGTCCGGGGGGTCTGTAGATGAGGGTGCCTCAGAGGGTGGTCGACGGGTTGGTTTGTATCTTGAAATGGATGTCTTCCATCAGGTCTGAGGGCCCATTGGTGTAGGTGCTCACCCAAAGGTTGGACTTGGGGACGATGGCAATGTCTTCCCCGGGCAATTGGGGCACTCCTCCCGGGTGATCTTGTAGTTTTCGTGGATGGTGATCGCAAAGTCAGGTCACGGGGTGGAGTTCATCCAGGTTTCAGTTAAGAAGGCAATATCGGGGTGGTGCTGTCCATGAGGTCCCAGATTTCTGGGGTGAGTCTGTGGAGGGAGCGGACATTGAGGAAGATGCATTGCAGGGTTTGCGGTGCAGTAAAGTTGTTGCCTGGAGGGTAGAGATGGTTCCTGAGTCTCAGTGTAGGTGAAGGAGTGGAGGCAGTGTTGGCAGGTGAAGGGTTAGTAGCTGTCAAGAAGTGAGGAGAGCTTACACTTGTTGTTCTTGCTGGCGTTGAGTGCTTCGAGGTCCCAGGAGCTATAGCGCTGGCAGGTTGGAGGACTAGGGTTCCAGGAAATGATCGCGGGTTGGTCGCAGACTGGCGCAGACGGCTTGTCTTGAAGGTGCACCAGCGGCGGGCCCACACAGCGGCCACCATTAAATAGTGGTATGGGGAGGGTGAGACTGCTGGAGGTGGGAGTGGCAGGGCCCGTGGGAGCAGCAGCGGTGGGAAAGAGAGGTAGCGGTAAAAATGGAAAAGAAAGGTATGAGGAAGAATAAGTAAAAGAAATCAAGAGTCAATAAAGAAATTAAAGAGCTAGAAAAATTAAGGAGTAATAAAACACAAAGAAAGGAGACATAAGGAGAAGAAGAGCAGCGAAAAGTGGAGCCAGGCTGGCTAGAGCAAAAGATTCTCAGGGACTTAAACTACAGTCTGCGGTGCTCGGAGTCGGAGCACTGCTTGGCTGAGCTGTGACGGTGCTGTGCACTGAGAGAGCAGAAACTCAAGGGGTCTTGCTCGAACTCAGCATGCAGCAGTCGCCATTAAGAAGGGGTTGAGGTATGGCGGGACAGCTAGGAGGCGAGAGGGGCCGTGGGGCAGCAGCGGCAGGTAAGAGTGGAAGCTGGAAAAATGGGGAAAGAAAGGTATAAGGGAGAATAAGTAACAGAAATCAAGAGTCAATAAAGAAATTAGAGAAATCACGAAATAGGAAAATTAAGGGGTACTAAAGCAGAAAGAGAGGCGGAGCCGCGAGACCAGCTGGGGATAACAGGCTTTACAACGAGGTTTTTACCTCATTGTGCCTTTACCATGCATTTTTTAGCATGCACAAATTTACAGCGAATATGCAGCCGCGGCCGGCAGTGAGAGTACCTGCAGGGCGGTGACGTGGGGAGGGGAGGGGGAGGGTGGGGGTAGTAATGTATGGATTACGGAGCTTCTCAGGTAAGTAAACATTTAAATAAATTAAATGAATTTCGTTGAGTGCACTGCATCCACAAATGCGATGCAGTGCGCGCAACAAAATTCGTTTTATTTATGTAAATGTTTACTTACCTGTAAAACTCTGTAATCCATACATTACTTCCCCCCACCCTGCCCCTGCCCCTCCCCCTCCCCACATCACCGCCCTGCAGGTACTCCCACTGCCGGCCGTGGCTGCGAATATGCATTTACAAAACATGCAAATACGACGCATTTAAGTTAAGTTGGGGGTGGGGGGGTCTCCCCCTACTAGTAGATTGCTTTCAAATCTAAAAACAATACGTGGTGTTGGCATGCGTTTTAAATGCATATTCGTGCAAAAAACATGCTCGCTACAAAATGCGTGGCAAAGGCATGCAAAGTAATTGCCTGAGTTGTACCATCGTTCAACCCCGGCTGGAGCAGGAGAGTCTCAGGGACTTGAACTGCGGTCTGCGGCACTAGTAGGAAGGCTACTGCCTGGCTGAGCTGTGACAGAGCTGGGAGAGCAGAAACACCTCGTTAGTGAATTACATAGTTAGAAAAGTGTCCGGTGTTTGCAAATTGGGGCAGTTTTGAGTTTGTAAGGGACCGATTTGTAAGTGTTTTGCAAGCTGGCCAAGGAGACAATTATACAGTCCCACAAACGTGGCCCACAGACTGACCTGTCAGACCAGCCTTTCAGGCACTGTCTGATTGCCCTATAGGCCAGTTCAACCATGCCCAGAGGTGACCTGCAACAGCCCTATAATGTACGGTACGGTGTACTTTATTCCTAATAATACATGGTCACACCATGACCCTTCCCACAAACTAGTTAAATTCTTAGTGTGGTGGTTCTTCGTAGGAAAGAGATAGAATGTTTGTAAACATGACGAATACAATTAAAATCCTTAGTACAGACTTTAACACCATAAAGCAGTTAGATATTTGTATCAAAAAATATATATGAATCCGTTTACAAATCAAATTTTAAAAATGATGTATCTCAGAGTATGAAGAAACATGCAGGGAGACTCTGTCTTTCTTATGTTTACCTAAAGGATGAAAAAAACATGAAAGCAAGTATGAAAGCAAATACGTAATGAGTGGTGAGGATACTAGTGCGCAGCTGGTGTGAATGAATGAATGAATCAATCAATCATAGTACTTGTAGAGTGTGCTACATACCCATGAGGGTCTCAAGGCGCTGAGGGGAGGGGGGTGCTGCTACTGCTTGAAGAGCCAGGTCTTGAGGAGTCTTCTGAAGGTGAGTAGGTCTTGGGTCTGCCGTGTGTGGGTAGGGAGGCTGTTCCAGGTCTTGGCAGCGAGGTAGGAGAAGGATCAGCCGCCGGAGGTCGTTCGATGGAATACCTCCGTCTTGTCCGGGTTCAGCTTCAGGCGGCTGCTCCTCATCTAGTTGGCGATGGCCTTCATTCCTTCACGGAGGTTGTTTTTGGGGGTGTGTGGGTCCTTGGTGAGGGAGAGGATGAGCCGGGTGTCGTCGACCTAAGAGATGATGTTGAGGTCGTGATGGCAGGCCATTTGTGTGAGGGGGGCCATGTAGATGTTGAACAGTGTTGGGCTGAGGGGGGAGCCCTGGGGGACGCCGCAGATGATTTCGGTGGCTTCGGATCGGAAGGGTGGTAGGCGGATGCTCTGGGTTCTGCCGGAGAGGAAGTATGCGGTCCAGTCAAGGGCCTTCTCTTGGATTCCGGCTTCTAAGAGGTGTGTCTTTAGAGTGCGATGGCAGACCATGTCAAAGGCGGCCGACAGGTCCAGGAGGATGAGGGCTGATGTTTTGCCGTTGTCTAGTTGGCGCCTGATGTCATCTGTGGTGGCGATGAGGGCTGTCTCGGTGCTGTGGTTTCGTCTGAATCCAGGCTGGGAAGGGTCCAAGATATTGTTGTCTTCCAGGTGGCGGGCCAACTGTCTGTTGATGATTTTCTCGATGACCTTTGTCAGGAATAGGAGCAGGGAGATGGGTCAGAAGTTCTTGAGGTCCTTGGGGTCCGCCTTGGGCTTCTTGAGGGGGGCGTTGATTTCGGCGTGTTTCCAGCTTTCCGGGAATGTCGCTGTTTCGAAGGAGATGTTGATGACCTTCCGTAGTTGGGGTGTGATGGCTACGTGTGCTTTGTTGAATACGTGGTTTGGGCATGGGTCTGAAGGAGATCCTGAGTGGATGGATTTCATGACCTTGCGTTTCTCGTTGTCGTTCACGTTGGACCAGGAGGTCAGGCGGATGGCGCTGTTCACAGGGGAGGTGGAGTCTGGCGTAGTCGGGGTGGTCGTGGTGTTAAAGCTGTCATGGATGTCCGCGATCTTGCGGTGTAAGAAGGTGGCTAGTGAGTCGCACAGTTCTTGAGAGGGCGGGATGTCATTGGTGTTGGCGCTGAGGTTGGAGTGTTCCTTTACAATCTTAAAGAGCTCTTTGCTGTCGTGTGCATTGTTATCCAGGTGGTCTTTGAAGGAGGATCTCTTGGCTAATCTGATGAGGTGGTGATGTCTTAGGGTGGCATCCTTGTGGGCTGTGTGGTTGTGCGGTGTGCGTTCGTGGAGCCATATTTTCTCAAGTTTCCGGCATGCTCGCTTGGAGGTCTCGAGTTAGTCGGTGAACCAGGTAGCTCTCTTGCTGGTGTGGTGGTTGGAGGGTTTCTTGAGAGGGGCGAGGGTGTTGGTGCAGTCGTCGATCCACTGTCTGAGGTTGCAGGCAGCAGCGTCTGGGTTGGTGGGGTCGGTGGGTGGGTTTTGGGCGAGGGTGGTGATCAGCTGGTCTTCGGTGACTTTGCTCCAGCAGCGGCAAGGCAGCTGTTGGGTGTGGTGGTGCGTGGTTGGTTTCTTGAAGGTGAAATGGATGCAGCAGTGCTCGGTCCAGTGGAGATCGTGGTGTGGTTGAAGGCGACGTGGGTGCCTGTGGAGAAGACAGGGTCCAGCGCGTGGTCGGCGGCGTGGGTGGGTGCGGTGACAAGTTGTCTGAGGCCTAGGTTGGCGAGGTTGTCGATCAGGGTAGCGGAGTTGGCGTCGTTGTTGTTCTCGAGGTGAAAGTTCATGTCCCCGAGAAGAATGTAGTCCGTGGAGGCAAGTGCATTGGTGCTGGCGAGGTCATCTATGGAGTCGCTAAACTGAGCCCTGGGTCCAGGGGTTCTCTAGAGATGCTTGGCAGAAGTCTTTTATTTCCATACCTTAATAGAACTGGCCCTAAAGAAAGAGACGATGGGTGAGAGGTCGTCAGCGAATAGCCTATTGATGTGGTGATTTTAAGTCTTCAGCTTTGCAAGGTAGGCTGATGCGTGCCAGAGCAGGATATTATGCACAAACCTCATTGATTTTAATGTAACTGCATGACCAGCATCCACTAGATTGTCTTCTTAGCTGGGATGAAGTGATCTGACTATTTAAGGCCTAGGATCAGGTTTACTACAGGTTTATAATCTCTGAAGTTTTCGCAATTATTATGTTAGAAACGTACCCTAAAACAATTGAACTAGCTTATTCTGGAGATGGAGATGAAAATCGCACAAACCATTGATTGTAAGTAGCAAAAATGAACATCGTTCTACAGGACAGTCAACGGTGAAGATGCCTTCTTGGTCGCATTATTGACCTGCAGGAATAACACTAACTCTTCATAAAAAGTGATCGATTGAGCTTCAAGGGGACACGCAAAATGAGAGCGAGATTCTTAAGAATCTAATACTGAGACCGCTATTTAAGAATAAGACCCTGAGCATAACAGTTGATAGAATATGTCACATTATCCTGCATATATTTAGCTTGCTTGGTTTCATACTCGCTCTAGATAGTGTGGACAACCGAAAGGACTGAAAGGTTAACAAGCAATGGCTACATGTTATGTTTGTGGGCATTGCATTATATTTTTCTTTCTTGTTGATGGTATTTCCTATGCCTACTGCTTTACTGCTTTGTCATTTTTCAGCTGTACCGTAACAAGGCAATTCATTCGCCCAAGCCAAAATAGAAATATTGTATATCAGATGGGCTTCAACCTAAACATTAAAAAAACAATAAAACATGCCACACAGTCAGAAATATAGAGAGGGATGCTTACTTGAGTATATTTTTGTTAAACGTACTGAGTTGTTGGGAACTGTTTTCACAGTTCTTTGCCACAAAGAGGAACCTCACTTGGGGGCACTCTGTTGGAGTGCAGAATAGGGTGCTTCCTGTATCAGACTCATACATTTTCTGATTCCCCCAGCCAGTTGTCTAAAGGGCTTCTGAAACTGCTCTGCAGCTTGGGAGAGATGATTAGAGATAGGGACACAGGGAAGAAACAGTAAGGTTCGCAGTCCATTGACCACAAGCAGTAATTAACAGAAGCCTTTAGCAACAGATATATCACGCAACTTTCATTTACAAGTCTCTCTCAGCATGTAAGAACCACGAGTCAAGACTCTCCCTTGGCTGTGGCTGCACCTACACTGTGCCTATGAGTAATGCATTCCTGTAAAGGAGAAGGAACTTGTAAAACCCCACTTGCAGATAACCCACCCCCAGAATACTGTGGCAGAGTCACTCTCTGAACAGAGGTAGCTATTGTTAACCCATTTCATAAATGTCAGAGCTGGTGTTATGGATAGACATGGCAGAAAGAATGTAGGTATAGCATTTTTCAACTTTAGTGAGAAAATGTACGAAGTGAAAAAGGGACTATTTTGCATCACTTACTTATAAATGTATCCTTTTAGTAGAATGAAGAATTGATTCAATTGGATTTATGAAAAAGACTTTGGATCTTTGAACCATGCATCAAGGCAAGGACAGGTAATAGACACTAGTGCCAGGGGCCATATCATAATGGGCTGCTCTGCCTCAACAGATGTGAGCACCTCTTTGTATGTGCCGGAAGTGTGCAAAGTTAATTCCTTTAACCCGAAATGTATCCTTGTTAGTGGATTATTTTAGACAGCAAAGCTCAGAAGCAGAAAGAGTCAGACACTGTTGCCAAGTTGTACCGTCAGAAAAAGAAAGCAATTCTTGGTGGGGTTTTTCGATGGCAGCTGTGGTCCTAGAAATGACGAAGGACTCCAACCATAGCCGTCTCCTAAATTATTGACTGTGGGAGAGGGTGATGGTAAAGAGTCCATATCGGAACACGGTATGGTGGTATATAGGGGCTATAGAAGGCTGAGAAGAAAGTTAATACAGAATCAAAAGCTGGTTGTCTGTTCACTGTCTTACGAAAGTATTCACAAAGTCAGTTATTCTTGTGTAGAGTAGTGGCTTCAAGAGAGGGATGGAAATATGTGTTGTGAGGGTTAAGCGAATGAGACACACAAGGATGAAATGATGCCACCAAGAAAGACAATGCAGAAGGTAAAGAAGAATGCGTTTGTGGGTGAATCTTGTGACACACCAGCTGGTAGGATAGATCTGTAGAGAATGAGTAAACTACCAGTGTACTGAGAACATGTGGCAGGAATGGTAAGTGGTGAATGATGCTGTTGCTTAGCCTGTGATCTGAAAGGAGAGCATGATAATAAGCATAGTAGGATTCTCAAACAGTATTGAATACAAGGTAAAGAAGAATGTCATTGGAGGAAAAGAACAGAGCAGGTTGTAGGATGAGAGAGAGCGACTGAGTAGATTGAATACCAGTGACTTTACTTGTTTGTTTGGGCAGTTAAAACATAGGGGTAGATTAGGATCGCGGTTTTCCCGCATCCTCAGGGCCGGCGGAAGCCACCGCCGGCCCAGAGGATGCGGGAAAACCGCTGCGGAGCCTCAAAAGACCCACCGCCATATTAGGATGGCGGTGGGTCTTGAAATCTGTCTGCTGCTTTTCCACCACGGTCGCCTTCCGACCGCGGCGGAAAAGCTCTAACATGGCTGGCAGTGTCTATCAGACACCGCAAGCCATATTAGGATTGAGGAAATGATATGCTTTACCACGGCGGCTTTTCCGCCGTGGAAAAGCATATGGAAATTCACTTTGGGGCCTGTTGCGGGCCCCCTTGGTGAAGGGGGTGTGGGGGTGCACATGGGGGGTACCTATGGTACCCCCCTGCATTTGCGTGCACAAAGCAGCAGTCACCGCGCGGTGCCTGCCGCTTTGTGCACGCAAATGCGATGCATGGATTTTTAACATTGCGGCGGGTGCAGCTTGATGCTGCACCCACCGCAATGTTAAAGATAGAGGATGTGACCACCACCCTGGCGGTCACATCCTAATCAGTACGGAGGGAATGCCGCAGCCCATGCGGAAGTTCCCTCCTCCTCTGGGGTCGCGGACGGACTCAAGTCCGTCTGCGATCCTAATCTACGCCTAAATTTGGATGTAATGCAATGGCCTCTAACTGGGTTAATTATTTAGTGGAGCTACTATTAGCAACTGTTACCTGTATGCTACTGTTTATAGAATGCAACTGTTTGTTGGTTATGCCTATTAACCCCGAGTTTTCAATAATTGCTATTTTTGTTAATGGACGCAGGCACCTCATTTGGGTCAAGCGTAGTCTCTTCCTGTAATGTACAGAGGGCTTGTAATATTAGGATGAATTAATACCACTGCTCTGAAACTCTATTAAAAAGACCATTACACTGAATTGTTTTGAATGTGTCACATGGTATGGCATCTGAATGGCAAAAAACAAAGGTCATTCTCTTCAGCCTCTTTTATTTGTAAGGTGATGTGGGCTTTATTCTGCCACAATCCCAGAGAACGGCGTTAGTGCATTTGAATTCACAACCAGCTTCTGTCCCATTGTACTCCCCACAAGCAAATAAGTTAAGTAAAATATGGAGCACATCACCCTGGAAATCTAGGAATGGAGCAACATGCACAAAATAGGGGCTGTAGTCCATATAGGGGATATCGGACATCGGAGAATAATGTTCGCTTCCACGCATTGAAAATTCAATAGAAGTAAATGAGCACCCTCTGAAAGCTGATTGCATAAAATGATAGCCTGATGAGATCAGCAGAAAACAACCTCAGATCTATTGTCTAATTTTAGATATTGACCTTGAGAAACGAATTTTAATACACATTGCAGCAAGAGAAAGGTTTTTGGAGGCAACTGTGTCATTGGTGGTGTCTGTTTTCTTGCAATCGTATTACTGCTTTTTAGGTCAAAGCCTACGGTTGCAGAAAGACTTGTTAGGGACGTTTCTAAAACGTCTCTGGGAATGCATTTCGTCCATTGCTTACCACTGGCTTTGTGGTTGGGAACTTACATATGCGTGCTTTCTATTTGCCAGCTTTATTTGTTTTAGACTGTCCAGTATGTGTTTGTCCTTCCTGTGGAGCATAGCCTGCTTACCATCACTGCTTGTATTCTTCCTCAAGTCATTATTGTTTTCTGTAAACATGCCTTTGAACTTTGCTCTTTTCGCATCACATTTGTTGTGTATTCAAAGACAGGGTTCACATGTCAAGCTCTGTCTTCTGAGGGAGCTTGATGTTCTCTTTTTTTACTGACTTCAAAGTCAGAGGGTTTAAGTAACAATCTAGCTGGATACAGGGGGTGGGAAAGGGAAGGTTTTTTTTCTAGCACACAACAACAGTTAAATGTCAGTAAATTAACTGTGCAAATATTTCAGAATATATTAGCGCTAGGAAAGCAGAAATGTAGCGTGTTGGAAACAAATATTTTAATAGGATCGAAACAAATTAATATAACAAGGTGATGCCAGTTTATCATTTGTGTGCTGTATAGTTTTATCAGTAAAACTGTATGTGGAAAGCTAATGGTGAAAAATGTGTTGTCTGTAATAGCAGCATGCTACCACATAATGCATACTCCACTTTACGGCACTCCACTCTATGAAACTCTAAACCACTCTATTCGATTATACTCCACTCCACTCAATGACCCTCTACGACACTGTGCGACACTCTAAGACACTGGCTACAGCACCGAGATGCCCATGGGTGATTTGTGTGCTATATTAAATATAAATAACATGACATAACTTTGCTTAATGACACTCCATGCCACTCAACTCTTTCACACTCCACTCTATGACACTCCACTAAACGACACTCCACTATGCAACACTCTACTCCACTCTATGCCACTCTGCCCCACTCCACTCTACTCCACTCTATACCTCTTCACTTTAGGCCACTCTACTCCACTCTACACCATTCCACCCTATGACACCACTGTACAACACTCCATGACAATTTACGCCACGCCAATTGACAACACTTCACTCTATGCTATTTCACTATATCACCGTCTATTCTACAACACTCCACTCTATGACATTCCACTTGACACTCCAGCCACTCTGCGCCACTCTACTCTATGACACTTTACTCCACTCTGCACAATGCCAGTCCACTCTAGTCCACTCCACTCCATTCTACGGCAGTTTACTCTACACTCCACAATCTACAGTCCACTCTACGACCTTCCACTCTAATCACTTCAACTCTACACAACTCCACTTTATGACACTTCACTGCACTCTAACCCACTACACTCTATAACACTCTTCTCCAATATATTCCACTCTATGCCACTACACTCTAGGCCACTCTACTCCTCTCTACTCCACTCTATGCCACTTCACACCACTGAACTCTATGACACTTTACTTCACTCTACACCACTCCACTCTGTGGCATGACACTCAGCCCAGTGCCACTCCACTCTACTCTACGACACTTTATGCCCCTACACTTCTTTCTATGGCACGCCACTCAACTCTATAACACTACACTCCATGACCCTCTCACCCATCCACTCTATGACCCTCCACTCAAAGAGACTCAACTCTGTGACACACTACTCCACTATATGCCATTCTACACCACTTTACTACACTCTACATCGCTCTACTGTACTCCACTCTATGCCACTCAGCTCTAGGGCACTCTACTCTATGACACTCCACTCTGTGACATTCCACTGTATGAAACTCCACTCCACTCTACAACACTCTACTCCACTTTATGCCACTCCACTCTGCAACACTCTACTCCACTACTCCACTCTACACCATGCCACTAAGTGCCACTCCACTCTAAGACACTGAACAGTACACCACACCACTCTAGGACATTCCACTCTATAACAGTCCACTCTGCAACACACTAGTCTACAACAGTCCACTCCACTCTACGCCACCCAACTCCACTCAATGCCACTCCACTGTAGAACACTCTACTCCACTTTACTCCACCTTTTCATTCTATGCCATTCTACAGTACACCACTCAAAGCCACTCCACTCTATGACACTCTATGGCACTCCACTCTAAGACGCTCTACTCCACTCTATGCCACACCACTCTGACACTCTACTTCACTCTACATAATTTCCTCTATGTCGCTCCATGCTACTCTACTCCAATCCACTCTACTTTGCCTCTATGACACTCAACTCTACGACACTCCATTCTATGACACTCCACTGTATGCCACTCCATTCTCCTCTACCCTACTCTATTCCCCTCCACTGTATGCTACTCTCTGTCCCTTTAATCTATGACACTCCACTCTATGCCCCTCCACTCTATGACACTTTACTTTACTTTATGTCACTCCCCATCACTCCACTCTACATACCTCCACCTTAACTCACTCCACTCTACTCTACAATACTTCACTCCACTCTACGCTATGTCACTCCATTCTACAACACTTCACTCTACCCAACTCCACTCTATAGCAGCTCACTCTATGACACTCCCCTCTACAACACTCTCTCCACTCTATGCCACTTATCCCTACACACTGTACTTCACTCTATGCCACTGTATGACACTCTATTCCACCCTGTGCGCTATATTCTACTCTGTGGTACTCTGTTGTACTTTACGACAACTGACTGAACTCTTCACAACTCCCTCTGTGCCACTTTACTCCACTGTATGCCTCTCCACTCTACTCCACTCTATGACATTGCTCCACTGTACTCTACTATATTACTCTACACTGTATGCCACTCTATGCGACTCCACGTTATGAGGCTCAACTCAACTCTATGCCCCTCCACACTAGGACATTCCACTCCATGCCACTCTCCTCTGTGCCACTAACTTTGCTGAACAGCAGCCCCGCTGGTGTACACCATGCTCGAACACATTTACAAAGCCAACAGATCTTGCATAGGCAAGACCTATTGGCTTTGCCAATGCTTTTTATTATTAGGATTTACCAGTGGAGAAAGTGTATCCATTAAATGTAACTTATCCTACAGGCATCAAAATTCTCAAAATCCAAAATCAATAATATATGTGTGCAAACCAAGTCTTTGTGGCCAGATGTGCTAATCTTTTTTATGCTTGAAAACATTGTGAATCTGAGTTTGCAAATGTAACAAGTATTGGAAATGCCAAGTCATCTTTATTAAGTGAACTATTGGCTTTGTCCATGTTTTTAGCCATGATGTATAACAGCATGTCTGCATGCATTATGGCTGAAAGAAACAAGCGCTATGACGCAGTCAGCACTGGCCACGTCATAACTTTTTTTTATTACTGTAAGGTGGGCAGGGTGGAAGGCATCTCAAATGGAAGATGGACATGCACCACACCCTGCGCTTATGCCAGTAGTAAAGAAAGCGCTATGACGCGGCCAGCTGTGGCTGTGTCATAGCCAAGTGAATAATTATTTCTATGTTTGTTTCAGTCAATTATTGATTTATCTACCTTGCTCCCACCAAAAAATACTTAGCTATCTTACTGCCTTCGCTGTCTCTACTGCATTCTTCCCTGGTGCTCCACTGACTCTGTACTATGTCCCTGAACTTATGCAACATTTATTAAGTCCACACATAGAGTAAGCAGAGTACAGAGCAAAACAACATTTTGGACAGAGAGTGCTGCAGGAGTGAGATAATAAACAGGCCATGTTTTGCTCTGCAGGGCAGGGGGAAAAAAATTTGTGGGGCCTGTCATCTTTCACAGTGTCAGCGAAAAACAAATTAAAGCTTTCCTGGGGAAACATCTATTACAATACAGTCATTACAACGCACTACCTTTACAACGAGGCTGTTACAATGCAACTGCCTTTACATCACATGCCATTACAACGCAGCCATTACAAGGCATGCCACTGCAACGCATGCCATTACAACGCATGTCACTACAATGCATGCCAGTACAATGCATTATAAGGAAAGTAATAGGGATGTTTTAGGTTTTAGGGTGGGTATGGGTTTTGGAGTACATGGGAATAGTTATTTTTACCCCTAAACTATCCAACACTTTCCCTACTGTTGCGCTCACTGGAGTGAGAATAGTAATTTTTACCCCTACACTATCCAACACTTACCCTACTGTTGCACTCACTGGAGTGTGAACCTATAGTTGCTCTAAAAGTATTATGCGTTGTAATGGTAGGCATTGTAATGGTATGTGTTGTAATGGAATGCATTGTAAATGCAGTTTCTAAAAATTCATTGTGATGGCATGTGTTGTAAAATCATGCGTTGTAATGGATGCTGCGATGTAAATACTGTGTTGTAAAAGCATGTGTTGTAAATGTTTGCGTTGTAATGTCATACTTCCTTTCCTGTAGGGGATGGCCCCCCTCCAACTCCATCCCTCAGCAAAGCTTCTCAAATAGGAAATTAACTTCACACCCAGGATATGAATTTCAAATCCTTAAACTTTGGAAAAGTTTGAGGGTCCATTTTATTTTCAAACAAAATAGCTTTTGATAAAAAACGTGAAAAAGTCTACGTTTAATAAGCACATACATTAAACACAGAATTTTGTAGTAGGTAATTTTACTTAAATGTTACTGGCTTGCAAATGAAGTAAATATGTGCTGATTTAAGCTAGCTTAACTGTCCATGCCATGTTAACTGAAAATAATGCATTAACATTTACTTGCCTGTTTTCATGTTGTATTGTTATTTTCCATGAGATATTTCTTCTTTTTGCTGTGGATGTTTAACTTGCCAGAAGGCTTCAGTTAGTTAGTGAATAGGCATTTGCTTTGCATTAGTCAACTGATAGTTAAGTTCTCACCAGGTAGAGAGAAGGAAACAGGAAGAATGATTCATGGAAAGAACAGTCTGGACTGCAGAATGTGAATGATGTATTTTTTCTAGGTCTAAAGTCTATGGACCCTTGAACGATTATTAAAAAATGGGGAGGGTACTGAACCCCTATTAGATGATGCAGGAGACGAGATGATGCAGGAGAAGAAAGAAAATATGTTACCAATTAGAATATTGTGTGTTTATAATAGTGCAGTTTCTAGAGCAAGGCAGGAGTTTCCTTTGAGCTTTCCATTCAGGAGGGCTTTTCCCTTTGAGCATCCAGCTTAGGACTCATCTTTGAGTTTCTTATATCTCTTTATTGGAGATTGCTTTGCCTAATTTCTTTGATGTCCGTGGATTTATAGCTAAGAATACTTTCCAGCTTGACATGCATGGGCTTTATGCTGCTGCATTGTTTCTCTGATCAGAACTCTTTTTTGAGTATCTGAACCAACACCTTATTTTTACCTTATTCCATTATATCTAGATTAGGAAATTTCATTTATGAACACACTTGCTGTAATATTACAATGTTTAGTATAATCTTAACTAATATTCGATGTTAACTTATATTGAATTATCAATTATTGGATTATTTTCATTTTAATACTGATGCTTAAGAGACTAATTCTTACTGAATAAATGATTAAATATTAAACGTACTGAGAACAAAACCCTTTAACTCACACAAATTCTCTCTATTGACTGTACTAAAAGTCATTAATGATTTAACAGATCATTGGATTGATATTGATGTTTGCTCCTTTCTATTTCTTCTTGTCACAAGCAAACGTTCATATGACCCGTGGCAGGGGTTATTTAATGATTACACCCAAAGACTGAGATACAGAAAACCCTTTTCAGTCAAGTGGTGGTGAGAGGATGGTTTATGTCACAGGAGAAAAATAGCCTGAATTATTTAGCCAAGATTAGAATTGCCTATGTCCCTTAAATCCAAAGCTTGATCTTGAAGACTGAATGAGTTTGTGGTTTCGAAGGTGGTTGCAGTAGTAAATGTGTGAGTATCAGTAGGGTTATGCATTGCAATTGTCTAATTAAGAGTTTGTCTTTAAGTTGAAATTATGTGTTTTGTATTTTGGTAGAGGTTGGTAGATTAGTCACATCTAAGTGTTTGCTGCTGAGCAGTTGAAATTGTTATGTGATTCGAAGTAGTCCAAGAGCCTAAAGTAGTTAAGTATTAATACTTTGTGGTGTTGTTTGTCTGCTAAGGCTTTGTGGATCAGATTTGTGAGGTACCATTAACTGTACATTTGAGATAGGGACTGTAACAATTTGTTGTGAGTGTTCTAATATTGATTTGTATTGGTGGAAACTATTGTGCGAAGGGAAACTTAGTCAGAGTGATTTTCCACTAGTTGATATTTCATTTGTGTGTGTGTTTGTATGTGTGTATGTGCATGTGTGTGTGAGCGTGTGTGTAAGGAGGTCATAGGGTGTTAAAACCTTATTTCCAATTGTTTCTTGTGTGCATCAACAATTTTTATTTCTTTAGTGGAACAGACAAAAGTTATTTGTTTATTGCATTTGCTTAAAGTTGTAGAATATTTGCTTATGAGAAAAGTGTAGAGAAGGGAGAACTAAATCAGAGTGTGCCACGCTGGGATAGGTCAGTTGGTGTAAAGTGCTGCACTGGGATTAGTTGATGAGTCATCAAGTATTATGTTGGGATAGGTTTCTAAATTGTGACAGCATTGGAGGAAGATATTGACACACAAAGAATTGTAAATTAAAGATAAAAATTTTGAAAAACATTGAGTTTTCTAAATGTGATCTTTGTTTAATTATTGTGGAATTTGCGATTATGAAATGTTTTAAAGCTCTTAAAGATTTGATGAGAGGTACTGCACAAGTACCAGTTCTTGGAAGGTGAAGTGGCTCCACTAGAAGGTGTGCCAGGTCATTATATGGCCACAAATGTAGAGCTGCATATATATTTGTGGCTTTGTGAATGTTACAAAATCACTGAAAAAGAAGGACCTATCAGATTTCCACAAGATGGTCCTTTTCATTTAAGGATTATTGAATATTAAGGGGAAAAAAGTATATGAAATAAAGCCTCGTCCTTGACCGACACAGTATGAGGCATTAAATGCATGGCAGTAGCTCTTGCAAAGAGAAAGAAAAGTACCAGAATAGGGGAAAGAGTGCAGTGCAAAATTATACAGATACTCAGTGGGATAAATGACAGCAGAGTTGGAGAAAGTGCGTAGTTGAGTTAGCTAGAATGTATCCAGCAATAACAATAGAAAAGAATAAAAAGAACCGAAAGCAACGAAATGATGAGGAAGCTGCAAGAGAAACTGACACTGATAGCGATTCAGGGGATACATTTTAGATGCCTTGTTATACTCACGTCCATCGTCATATGTGGCTCCCACAACAAGTACAGCAGGTGTTATAACCCCTAGTGTTACTGTGGCTACAGCCCCTGTTGATCCGAATATATCTCAAATTGAAAGGCCACTTCCAGTACTTCCGATTGCAACTGCATCTGTTGACGTGGCCCCTACGGTAATAGCTTCATGTGTTTCTGCTTTTGTTGTGACTGTTCCTGAACTAGCATCACATGTTCTATCAGAGATCAGTTATTGTCAGATAATCAGATTTTTCCCCCTTGGTTTGAAGAAACTCTAGGAAATAAAAGGATGGGAGAAACAGAGAGAGCATCTTGTAGCCAGGAAAGGGTAAGGTCTCTAGATGTGCCAAAACTGAAGGTGAATTTGGAAGAAATTATTAGAGGATGTTTAGTCATTTCACATTTGAATCAATACCAGGAAAATGAATTGATATATTTGAGTGAAGAAATCAATAGACAAGCAGCTTTCAGGAAAATACAAGGTGGATCTAACTAAAAGTCCACCTTTACAGAAAAGCTTCAGGACACAGTAAGACGATGAAGCTATTGTGACACTGTGGTCTTCAGGAATGAGATAACACATTGTGGAGTTAGTAAAGTGACCGCTTACTGAGACCCCCAAGAGATGTGCGTACTTGTGCACTTTTACCTGTGGTGCTGATAAAATATGATGAAGTGATTAATTTTTTGAAAGGGACAGTTCCAGTGAAGGATATCGATTGGGTGTTTAAACAGCATAGCAGACAGGAAAATCCCAAAAATGGAGATATGGGGATTTTTGTGTATATGTTCATTCTTGGATTGCGACTAGAGACAAATCTGCACATACAAAAGAATGTGATTTGTTGGCAGATGAAACCTTTAGATGAAATTCTGAGGTATGCAAAATAGTGTAGTGATGAGTAAGGAAGGAAGCAGAAGTGACATAAAGAGAAATATATGTGGGCTCAGACTAAACTGGCTCAAAAGGGATTCCAGAATCAATTTCATGGAGGGAATGTTGGTGGAATTCAAGGTGTTGGTTTTCAGGTTGGAGGTCAAATTGCGCAGGGCAGAGGTGTTGTTCCACAGAGTAGAGATTGAAGTGTTCGTTGATCCAAATTCTGTAGTTGACGTTGCAACGATGAAGAAATCAACTCCTTGTCACTAATGTAACAGGCTCGGGCATTGGAAGACAGATTGTAGACAGGATTCCAAGTGAGTGAGTAGCTATGGGCAAATGCAAGAGGTAAATCAAAAGCAAATGCTAAATGTTCTGGTTCAGTTTCCTGTCCCAAACATGCAAATGTGAACGCCGTCACAAGTTCCTATGATGTATGTCCCTCAAGCTCCTATAGCCCCACATAATATGGGTAATCCCAGATTCAATATGAATTAAGTAACAAGAGCAAATACATTCCAAAATCAGGAACCATTTCAAGAATCGATTCCTCGTGTTGGAAATCAAGAGCTTTGATTCTGACAATCCCAATGATGGTGCCTGAGGGGAGAGGAACATTGCATACTTGACAAGTCTTAGAGTTAGACTAAAGTGGACCATTTTTAGAAGGAGAGGTCACCAAGTGCAATTTCCCATCGACACATGTGCTACCTGTTCCCATGGTTAGAATAGCGGAAGTCCCAGACCTACATCTCTTGGGAAAGAAGATCTAAGTTGTAGGTATCACAAATAAACAAATAACTAATCCTGCTTCAAAGATAGTGCCTATAAAAATAGATTAATTTGAGGAGAATCACCATTTTGTGAAATGTTATTCAACTCCTTAACCCTGTTAGGAAGAGATCTTTTGTGCAAATTAAATTGCACAATTTACTGCACCTTCAGTGCTGTTGCATTTTAAACACATGATGAAGATGTTGAATTTAAAATGGCCCAACAAGAAACAGTTGTAGGATTGTATCTTGTAAGAACTATAGAGGATTTACCTCCCGATGTACTGTAAAATCAGAAGTATGGGATTTTTCAGGGAAAAACATCAGACTAATTAAAGGTGTAGAACCAGTCCGAATGACAAAGAAGTCAAGTACAGTTCTCCTGAGAACACCACATTATAATTTAACACCTGAAACGAGAGCTGGAATAACTCCATTGAATGAAAGCTTGCTAAAACAAGGAATTTTGAATATAATTGTCAGAAGTCCTTGCAATTCACCTATCATGGGTTTACAGAAGGCGAATGGAAAGTATTGAATTTTACAGTATCTTTGAGAAATGTACAATATAGTTGTTCCACGTTGTCCCGTGGTACCTAGTCTACCAACAGTACTATTTCATATTCCTTGCACTACAGAGTGGTTTACTATTGTGGATCTCTGCTAGGTCTTTTTCTCTATCCCATTGGATGAGGACAGTCAATTTTTGTTCTCATTTATATTTAGAGATAGATGGTTGCCATGGTGCCCAGTTCTATAACTGTACACAGAGAGCCCTCAATCTTTAATCGGATCTTCTTTACAGATGCCTTGCAATTCACTTCTTGTGCAATAAATGGATGGCCTGCTTTTTTGGCATCAAGTACACAAGAAGTTTGTAAACAGGACACACTCTCTCTTTTAAATCATCTATCTGACAAAGGATATAAAGTATTCCCAAGTCAATTGCAATATTGTCGAGTAGAAATCCTATATTGGGGACGTGTCATTTAGGAGGGAATGAGAAAGGTGTCACAGGAGAGAATCAAGACAATACTGAAAATTAACCCACCCAGCATTCAGAGAGACAAGTCAGGATGATCATGGGAATGGTTGGCTACTGTAGACAGTAGATACCAGACTTTCCCCTAAGGGCCAAGCCTTCACTGAGACTGACGCACAAAGATGTGCCTGATCTGCTTCCATGGAACAACGATTGCTTGAAAACATTCCCAGAGCTGAGAGAAAGTCTCTGTTGTGCCTTAGCACTAGGAATGCCCTATTATAGTACAATATTCACATTGGTTTGCAGTAAAAGGGAGGGCTGTGCTCTCTCAGAGCTTACTCAGTAGCACAGACACTCAATGACCCTGTTGCCACAGGACTGTGTGGGTGCCTCAAAGCGGTTGCTGCAGTTGGTGTCAATATTGAGAGATGTGATAGCATAGCGATAGAACACCATCTTACAGTGATGGGCTCTGACTTTGTGGAGATTTTGCTCACCTGTACCAAAGCACAGTGCTTGACAAACAGTAGACTTACATAATACGTACAACAAATACTTGATGCAGGTAATGTTGTTCTTAAGACATGTCAAACACTCAATACAGCTACATTATTACTGTTGCCTGAAAGTGAATTTGATGGAGATGAAGTTAGATATGACTGCCTGGATGTTACAGATTTATGCACCAAGCGACAACCAGACATTAAAGATCTCTTGATGAGCCCGACTATGTAATCTTTGTGGACAGGTTATGTTTATGAGACAGAGAGGGAACTTTGAGAGCAGCCTATGCTGCTTGTACAATTCAAATAAGTGGAGAAGTCTCCTGGCTTTGAGGTGCTACCTCTGCACAAGTGGCAGAATGAATTGCCCTTACAACAGCATGCAGTCTTTCCACTCAATTGAGAGTGACTTTATTTACAGGTAGTATGGTTTTGTTGTGGTCCATGAATTTGAGCAATTGTGGCCAAAGGGGGGATTTATGATGTCATCTAGCTCTCTAATATGCAATGAAGAATATGTGACAACATTTGTAGAAGTTTTGCAGTTACCACAAGAGATTGCTGTAGTTAAATGTGCAAGCCACAGAAGTGGCAATGATTATGTCACTGTTGGAAATAGCTGTGCTGATGAAGTTGCACGATATTGTGCGATAGTGGAAAGCATATTTAACCGAGAATATACAAATGAATCTGATGAGGACACTACCTTTTCAATGTTGTCACAGTACCTCATACTTGGGAGCATATCAAAAGACTGCAGGAAGAAGTTGCAGATGCAGCACAGCAATGGTGGATCAGAGCAAGATGTGTTAAAAATGCCAACAACATTTGGGTTTCCGCTGATGGAAAACCAATGTTGCCAGATAGCCTGTTGTTCCCCAGCGGTTGAGTGGACCGGATTGAGTAACGGTGTACATCACAGCAGGGAGTGAGGAGAAGGAATGGCCAGTAACCTGAGGGAAATGATCGTTACTGAAAGCCCCAGGAGTTTCTCTTCCAAACATGGAACCGAGATATGTGGGGAGTGTGTATTCCCTCTGAAGTGGACTCGTTCTGACCCCGAGAGCTAGGATATTAATCCAGATATTGTGTACCCTTGTCCTGAGGAAGCTGAAAGAAATTGACGGCTGAAACGCGACCGCGTCGATTGCTATATGAGGAGTCCAATTAATTTGAGCTTGGTTAAAGGTTAAAGGTGCACATAATCAAAAGAGAGAGAGGTGTGCTACCTATTGTGCAAAGGGCACTACCTCAGAGTGTATCACTCAGATTGATGAGTGTACATGAGTATATATAAATGTTAGGGTATTGTATATGTTGTATATATTCTGTATATATGTACATTTGATTCTTAGTTTGTGAAATTGATCAATTTGTGATTTTTTTTATGTTGATGTGCCAGAGACCTGCCTAATGATATGTGTACCCAACAGAATCATGAGTATTTGTAGCCACATAAAATATTGAGAACGTCAGGGTAATTAATGGTGCCTTAGAGGAAAATATTAGAGTGAGTCATCCCTCCATACTTCTTTGTTTTACATCCTTTAGATGTTGTTCCCCATGACACAATATTTTCATCATCCTGCACACATTTGAAGGGATGCTATAGTTAGGTTATTTAGACAGAACTGGTTTAATCCCTGATTCAGGATTCTAACTGAAGAGCTATGGCATAGATGTGTGACATGCTAGCAGATGAATCCAGGGAGGAGAACCCCTGCAACCTTGAGTCACATTGGAAGATCAGGAGGACCCTTTAATAGGATGTAGTTGGACTTTATCGAAATGCCTGTCTGTAACAGGTGAAGATATGTCCTGGTTATAGAGTACATTTTCTCCCGATGGGTGGAAGCCTACCAAAAACAGAGAAATTACAGCTTCACTGTAGCTAAACTGCTATTATGGGAACTCATCCTACGGTTCGTTTTTCCAGTTTCTGTGCCTGCGAATGCGCTTGCAGCACAACAGATTACATGATACTTGATTACTGCAAGGGATTAGCTGATGTGGTGCATTGTGTATCTCACCAGGATGGAGTTGCTACTCCAAATCCACATCAGGAGCAGTGTCACAACCTAAACACTAGTGACTGGGTTTTAGGGAAAAAGCATGTGCGAAACTTCTGTCTGGTGCAGAGGTGGAAAGGCCCCTACCAGGTTATCATGAATACCAACAATACAGTCAAGTGTGCTGAGATATATAATTGAGTGCATGTTTCATGCATCCAAAGAGTGAGGCGCCCATATGAAGAAATTGTGTTCTTTGAGCCAAGTCCAAGATCCCCTGTACCCATACATCCTGAAGGACCAGAGGGAGGTGAAATCCAGTAAAATCTCTCACCAGTGCAGGTTCCTGAAATCTCTGAGTGGTTTTGAAATACCCACCGAAAATGAAGAATTAAGAGACAAAAATAAAGGAACCGTTAAATCATCGCAGGAGCAACCATATGAACCAGATGAAGTGACAAGTGTGAGAAGAGGAAGACCCTTATGGAGATTGAAATGGGCAAATGGTAGAATGATCTGGAATACCTCTACTGGTTCCATTACGAATCAAGAATCCAGATAAAAATAGCCTACATGACACATAAAGCCCTCCAATTCAAACCCCCTACATATCTCACTCAGAAGCTCAAATTTTCTGGTGGCTCTAGATCATCCAGAAGCTCCAACACCTTACTTCTGAAACTACAGAGATTCCACAAGAAGAAAACGTACAACCGATTTTTCAATGGGATTGCCCCAAGACTTTGGAACACATTGGCCCCTGACGTCAGGATGAATGCCTCAACTGTATCCTTCACGAAAGAAGTCAAAGTACTCCTAATGAACACATTTCTACCCTAGATCCTAAGATACCCTTCCTGATTCCTTAATCACACTCACGATTACTTCTCACTGGCTACTTTAGTGTTTTCGACTTAGTCCTGACATTACCCGCCCTTTTCTCGACAGCCTGATCATGCAGTTTTCTTGGCTATGATATTTCTGTTTTTTTTTATTTATCTTATTTGCTCTCTGAACCTTGTAAAGCATACCCTCCCTTTTCTGTGTAAAACCGTATCCTGTATTTTTTTTAATAGATTATTGTTATTATTGCTCTGCTCTGTGTAAATTTGTAAAGGGCTCTGATTCCGGCAAGGTTCATGTTTGCACAATTAAAAACTATCAAAATAAAATAAGGGGGCAATTGAGATCTAGTGTGTCAGTTGAATGCATACCACAAACCATCATTGAATAAACAGATCCCAGTGATATACGCAAAACAGAACAAGATCAACAGATCCTAAGGAGATCCAAGAGTAGCTTGTCACAGGTACTCTGCATCTGAATGGACTTATTACTCAGAGAACTTTTCTAATGAATCAGATGAAAGTCCTAAAGAACTGAAATCCGACTTATTTGAACCTCCATGATATGGCACACTAAAACAGCATTCATTTAAGCAAGATTTCTGACACAAACATTACAACCAAGAACTTGACAAGCACTAATTAGTGAATTCAAACCTTCAATTAAACAAAGGTAAATAAAAAAATGAACTAAAAAAAATCCCTAGGCCTTCACATCCATGAGGAAATCCCTGTACGATGGTGGCCTTGGAATGACCGATCTTTACGTGTACAACCTTGCTGCACAAACGGCAACAATGACTTGTTAAAAGGGGGTTGGGACTACCCGCCTATTGCATCAAACTATATCTCCTGGGTCTTGACAGTCTCCTCTGACTACTCTATGGTACACCCATATCACACACTTTTCCTGACTGCACCCAGGTGACAATACTCTGTTGGAGAGCGGCCCTATGTTTTATCTACTGGAATCGTAGACCTATGAGAATCACGCCACTTTGGCAGAGTACATGTCTGAAGCAGGTGTCAGGCTTTCAAGGTTTTACAAAGAGGCACATAATAGGGGTTACTTATTTGGATGTTCGATGAGGGGAGACATTGATGTTGTTTCAAAAGCCACGGGACCGTTACCTGCTTTCCCACAAATAATTCTATTGCTACCTCCAATTATGCCATTCCTGCTTGTCCATGTCCTGGTGGATGCTGAAGTGTGCTGATACAACCCCCTCGAAGCTAAAATACTGATGGGCAGATAGGGCAAGCAAGTTAGTCAGTTCCACGCTTTACCGCTCCTTGATATTTAACTTACTAGATCGCTTCCTTGCCCTGCGATGAAAGTGGAAAGCTTGGGTGGGAGAGTTAGATGATGATGATTGGCGGGAGGCATGTATGGCCCCAAGCAAATTGGCAATTCCTCACACTTCTGAGTGGTCCAACTTAACTATCTCCACATGACGTTTCTGACTCCTCAGCGAATGCAGCTGATGCGCCATGCTTCTCAAGCCACATGTACGAGATGCGCCCTACCTGAAACTTATTTTTTTCATATGATCTGGTCATGCCTAGAGTTATCTGTTTTCGGGGATGAATATGACGTGAGCTCTCTGCGGTACTGGGATCCCAAATTGACTTTGTCCCTCAGATGCCCTACAAGGTATCCTGGAGGAAGTTGGGTAGGTGAGATTGGAAAGGGCATTTATTGGAGTAGCTACACTGGTGTTCAAAAGGGATTGTTAGAAATTGAGTTTCTGGTTGGTTAGGGTATGCCCCTAAGCCAGAAGGAACCCACCACTCTAGTCAGTAGCTTGTCTCAGAGCAGTGAGGCTTATCCCAGAGGCAATGTGTAAATTGAGTTTCTGGTTGGCTAGGGTATGCCCCTAAGCCAGGAGGAACCCACCACTCTAGTCAGTAGCTTGTCGCACAGCAGTGAGGCTTATCCCAGAGGCAATGTGTAGAGTATTTGTACACACACATACAGAGTAACACAGCGAAAACACTACAAAAGTACTCCACACCAGTTCCGAAAAATTGTCCAATATTAATCTGAATAATACAAGACCAAAATGACAAAAATCCAGCATACACAAATTAAGATATTACTTTTTAAAGATTAAATCAGGTATAGCTTTTAGAAATCAAAAATAGCTTCAACCGCGGCTATATGATTGCAGTTAATGTCTCCACAAATATTCATTCCGACATTAATGTGTGGGCCGGTTATGGTGTTGGGCAGATCCTAGTACAGTACCTTGGAGATGTTGTGAAAAACGAAGACGATGCACAACACAGAGGAGGTGAGGTGTCGTGGTGGGCGATGTGGCGTCAGTTCCTTCCTGTTCCTTGGGAGGTGATGTTTTGGTTCCTTTCTGCCGGGCAGGGGAGGTGATGCTTTGGTTCCTTACTGCTGCAGGGGAGGTGAAACTAGCAGTTGCCGGCACAGCAACTCAGTTCCTTACTGTGAGCACTGTGCATGAGGTGTCGAGAGTCTAGCCGCAAGGCTTTGATTCCTGTCAATGTCAGACCCGTTCACAGGCGTCGGAGTCAGAGCATGCGCCATAGAGTTCCGTGGTGAGGTGCTCGAGACTCTTGTAGTGGCAGACCTTCAGAGGTGCAACCACATCATCGGAGACTGTGATATAAGTCGCAGTTGATGCATTGAGCAGAACCCTGGCTCTGGTGAATGGAGCGGCATGGCGTCAGAGTTGCAGACAGTTGCCAGTTCCGAAGTCAATCTGCGTCAATGCCTTGGGTTCTTGTTAGTAGCACCCCAAATTCACTTCCAAGGGCACAGGAACTGGAATTGGCATCACTTGGCAAGTAGGTGTCCTCATCAGAGGGCTCAAGGATTGCAGGGGGATACTTTGATGGGCCTGAGACTTCCTAACATGAGGCAAGCTCAACTCAAGCCCTTGGAGAACCTTGGAAGCAGGTTTTAGAAAGCAAAGTCCAGTCCTTTCACTCTTAGAACAGAATCAGCAGGCCAACACATCAAAGCAAACAGCAACGTGTCAGTCCCTCCTGACAGCTATTCAGCTCTTCTACCTTGCAGAATATCCTCAACCCAGGTGTGTTCTGAGTATATGGTGTCAGAGGTCCAGTACACATACCCATTTCAGCTTTTGAAGAAGGCAAAATTCAAAGACAGGTCTTTGTAGTGCACAAGACCATGCGCGTGCCTGTCCTGGCTCTAGACTCTCTGCAGGTGTCAGAGACTTCTTTGTGTGAGGAAAGGCACAGTCCTATTCAGGTGTCAGTGCCAATTCCACCCACCGCTCTAGCTCAGGAAGATCCATCAGCCTGGTAATGGGCTATCAGGATTAGCAGGGCACACCTCAGCTCCCTTTGTGTGACTGTCTAGAAGGAATTAAGGGTGGGCGAACATCTCCGTGCGACCACGGAATGTGTGGAGATTTGCCCCTTTCGCCTTTTGCAATGTAGGTGGAGAAACAAGGCAAATCTCCGGACACTCGGGGGCGTAACGGAAGTTGGCCGCCCGCCTCCCGCCTGCCTCCTGCCCCCAGTATTAAATTACATTACAAAGCCTAAAATAACATTTAAAAGAAAACTTACCTTATCGCCGGCGTATCCTTGTCCATCGCGCCTTCTTCTGTGAACTGAGCATGCGCGGGAGCCTGCGCATGCGCATTCCTGGCGAGGAAACATGTGTATCCTAACCAACACTAAGTGTAGAATAGTGATTCTTGTTACACTAATAGTTGTTGTCCTAGCGTCCTTCTAGTTGGAATGAGTTTACCTCCAAAGATAGAAACCTTAAATCTACACCTGCACCTACAACGCCTGCACACACAATAGATGAGAAGAAATTAAAAGCTTAATTTAAAGATGTTTCAAAGGAAGATTTCTCGACTAATGTTTATTCTAGCTTAGTTCAGGAATACACTCAAGCTCTAGATACTAAGGAATAGTATGTTTGCGCAAGCTACCTTATTCAGCTGCAGAAGATGTGACTTATCATCACATTCCGCTTTCATAAGCAATTTCATGTAGTATTTTACTTTCACCATTTCATGCTATACTTAGCATGAAAGGGGAGGGCAATCGGTGTTGTGGTGGACGTTTCACCGCCACACCCATCGATTTTGACCATATTTACAAGGGTGGCGTAAATATGGGATGCGCTAAAATTAAGACCAAAAACACTTGATCTTAACATGGCGCAACGAGGAGAAATGCTTTATTTCTCCTTGTTTTTGCTGTTTCTATGTGTTCTGCATTGTGCAGCACACATAGACACAGCAATATACCATGCATGATTATGTGGGAACGGGGTTCTATTTCCAATTACCTGCTGATTGGTAGGGTGTTTGCTATTTACTTTTATTGATTCCTAAAATTTATCATGTGAATAGCATAGATGTTTTTACCATGACACCTTCCCATAGACATACACGAAGTACTATTGATGGGGCTCAATTAGTGAGAGACATTTCTGGAGCACTTATACTACCAGTAGGAATACTTTCCAATGACTAGAAAATGTGTAAGTTATCAACAGTAGTAGATAAACTGGCTACTAGTACATCTGGTACTTTGCTGGTAGTTAACACAGAATGAGTGCCTGTTCGATCAATGATTTTGCAAGATCAATTAGTTACATCGAGCCATTAGCGAATCTGATACGCCAAAATCCCCTAAGCCACCAATAATAGTGGCACTTAAATTGAAGCTATTTACAGATGATCTAATCCTCTATCTTGAAGCAGACACAGCAAATAGTAAGTACACATTCGACACAATTAAACCATTCTCCAATTTGGGGGGCGCATAAAATCAATGGCAGCAAATCAGAGATTTTATTCTTTAATTACCATGACCAGATTCTACCCCAGGCCCTTTGGACCCAGGGGGCAAAAAGTGATCCTGATACTTATGTGTGAGACCCATAAGTATCTGTGACTCACACGATTATAAATAGCTGGCATAATCTACCACTATCTATAATTGGAAGAGCTGCATTGATAAAAATGTTGGTTACTTCCATTATTTATTTTTATTTTCTCGAATGTTCATATTAAGATTCCACATAACTAGTTTTTAGAAATAGATCAATTAGTATGGAAATTCATCTGGGCAGGGAAGAAACCACGGACCACATTAACCATACTGCAACTAAGCCCAGAGGAAGGGGGTTTAGGGCTTCCTCACATTCAAAAATATTATCAAGCTGCCTTCTAGGATTGGTGTGGACGCACAATATCAGCACACGAATACTGGCTCAATTTTCATCTACATCAAATGTTATTGGAAAAAAATATAGATTTAAAATCTTTTATTAAAATCCCCAGGCTAACCAAACACTACAGGTACAAGACTTAGATTTAATCAATTAAAGGAAGAGTAGCAATTTACACCTTTACACCCAGAAACTAAACTAAGGCACTGGAGGGAGCTAGAAGGTTCAATGGATCCACAGACATTAAAAAGTTGGGAAAGGCTAGGAATTCATCAAATAAAAGATTTAGTAATACAAGGAGAGATGAAGTCTTGGGAACAAATTAAAGAAGATAAAACAGAAAAATTCTTGTCCTTGGTATTTTCTTATCTTCAGATCTGGAGTCTAGTAGAAAAGCTATGGCTCCCGAGGGTCCACTTTCTGAAGCCGCAACTCATGCATTAAATGTTAAACAAATTTCAGGAATTGGGAACTGGTACCATATCCTGCAGCAACAAATTTATGATCAAATCATCCTGAGAGCTCTTCTAAAAATACAGGAGACCATGGGGTGCCATATAGAGGCAGCTGAATGTGAGGACTATAATAGATGGGCTACTACAGCCATTCACAGGGCAAATTTTAAACAAATGGCACTCTTTTCCAAATAGCAACACCCCTGATAAATTGCACAAAATGTTCCCAGAAATATCATCAGGTTGTCTTAGATGTAATCCCTTGAGAGGGGACTGGTTTCATATCTGCTTCTCTTGCCCCAAACTGACTGACTACTGGACTAGGGTATTTCAGTCTGTTAGTAGGCAACTTAAACATAGCATAGATCTCAATCCTATGGTTATTTCATTCGGGATCTCTAATCTATCTTTAACTGTGCAGCAAAAAACAATTTGTTTTTAATGCTTCTGTAATAGCCAGGTCCCTGACTTTACAAAATTGGAAATCACCGGATCCACCAAAATTCGCACAATAGGTTGCCAAAATGAGAAGCACGAAAGAAAGAGAAGAACTCCATTCCCTTAGTATAGGAGCTATTCATAAATTTGTACAAATTTGGGAGAAGACTAAAATTTAAATCTGTAAGTACTGTAGCAAAGTAATAGGTGAAAAAATAGACGTAGACAACTAGCGGTAGCTGTAAGAACTCTAACATATCATATATGTCATTACAGTCTGTCTATTGTATTTTATGTATTTGTATTCAAGGAGAGATTCCCCTTCTAAGCATCCAAGAATCACATTGCACATTACTATTTATTGTACTAGAATTATGAACTGTTGAGATATTGCTTTATTTTGTATCATGGGTCTGTGATATATTGAACAAATAAAGTTATTAAAAATAAGAGAGGAAGGAGCAGAAATGATGAACCATGGGAAGAACAGTCTAGACTGCAGAATGTGAACGATGTATCTTTTCAAGGTCTCACGTCTAATGACCATTGTATGCCTATGAGAAAACTAGGAGTTTGCTTATTCCTAGGAGATTATTGAAACCGTATTGGAGGATGTAGAAGATAAAAGAAAGTATTTTGTCACATAGAATATTGCATGCTTATAATAGTGCATTTTCGTAGAGCAAGGCAGACTTTTCTTTGAGCTTTTCACTCAGGAGGGATTTTCCCTTTGAGATTCTGGCTGGGGATTCATCTTTGAGTTTCTTATATCTCTCTATAGGAGATTGCTTAGCCTAAATTCTTTGATGTCTGCTGATTTACAGATAAGAAAACATCCCACCTTGACATGCAAGAGTTGTATTCTTATCCATTGATTCTCTCATCAGATCTCTTTATTGAGTATCTGAACTGACACCTCATTAAAAAAAAAATGATTAGCATTTTATGACTGGTAATCAGCATAACATAGTAAACCGTATGAATGGTACATACATGGTGCAGTAAGGAACCATAAAATACAGGTCTAGACAATTTCAATTTCAATTCTTCATCATTTACATGTCTATTTTGCATTGGTAACATAGCTGACTCGTGTGATCATAATCATCGTTATAGATGTTGGGCCCTGATTGGTTAGTCACTGACTTCCGATATCTGCTCCTCTTGTGGAGGCTCACATATACCCAGATAGTATTGCATTTTCCCCATATCGAAGTCCATTTCTTAGGGCACCCTCTATGTATGTAGACTGCTTTCTGCGCCACCATCACAACATCCATGTCACAACTCCATCTACGACATGTCTGGGTAATCCCAGTGTCCCAGTGTTGGGCTGTATTGTGTTACACTATTGTCATGCCTAACGTTGCCCACCTTTGAGCCATTTGGTTCATGTCGGTAGGCTCCCATATATTGAGAAGACATCTTTTGGGTTCCGGTAGCACGGTTGTACCCCAGACCCGTGAGATTGTGCGCATGTCTGCCTCCCAGGAGGGTGTGATTCCTGGACATTCCCAGAGTGTGTGGTAGAATGTGCCCGGCAACCCACATTGTCGAAGGCAAAGTGGTGTGTCTGCCCTATCTAGTCGGTGAAGAGTAATTTGTGTAAAATATATTCGGTGCAAGATTTTTAACTGCACTAACTTCAGTTTGGAGGGTATCACAACCTCTCGCAGGGACGCCACCGCCTCCTGACAGTCTGCCACTTCCAGGTCTCCTATATCCGTCTGTCAGCGCTCCCTAAGGGTGATCGTGGGGTCTGGTTGATTGTTTACGATTTTTCGATAGATTAGGGAGATGGCTTTTTTTTGCAGATAGTCTGTTAGACGTCTGTCCTCTACTGGCGTGGCCTTTGACAATTGCATTCCTGGCGAGATAGCCCCCATGAGTGCGTGTCTGATCTGCATATAGCAAAACATTTCCGTTGGAGCCAGTCCGTATGTTGCTTGAAGTTGGGAGAATGGAATGACCTCACCCTTTTTCCATAGATCTCCTATCTTGGAGATGCCGATTAAGTCCCATTGTTTGAACCCTTTAGTGTTAACGCAATTTGCCCACTTTTCGGGTGTCCCAGAGTGGCGAGGCCTCTGTCAGAACCCCTTGCCATCCTAACGCTCGTTGCACTGCGAACCATATTCGGACCGTATGTGCTGTTGAACCTGTAAGAGTAGTGTTCTTTGTTTTATTGTAAAGTAAACCCATAACACCTTCTGTTTCTAGAACATGCCGATCCATACGGAAGGCTGGTTGTTCTTGGGGGTCATGGAGCCTTTGATTTAGTACGATGAGCTGGGAGGTCCAATAGTACCCTTTTATATGCGGCAGTGCGATGCCACATCGTACCAGCTTCTCACCTGTCTGTGCAGCGCTATATGTGCTGGTTTGCCGTCCCACAGGAGATTGCTCACCTCAGCATCTATCGCTTTAAAGTAAGTGAGGGGAACTGCGAATAGGGTGCTTTGCAGGGCGTATAGAAATCTGGGGAGCCCCATCATTTTGAAGAGGGCTACTCTTCCTAGCAGAGAGAGTAGTAGTGAATGCCACGTTTGACATCACAGTGAAATCGTTTTAGGGGTTTCATGAGATTTCCTTCTATAAATTGCGTGGGCTGGGGTGTTATAAACAATCCCAGGTACTTGAATCCCCTGTCGGCGATCTATATATTGCAGTTCCGTGGGAGCCGTGGAGGGGAACCATGAAGTACATACATTAGAGATTTTGCCCAGTTTATGGTGTAATATGAATGAAGAAGGGTTCTGCACTCGTATTTATATTCAGTTTTTAACGTTTAAAACGATAAGTGTGCTGTACCAGATTAGTGCCTGCCCACTGTTAAATGTGTATATGGCCCAGTGTTGTGAACCACTGGGACTCCAGTACGCACTACGCAAACTAATATTCCTTTAAACCATTTTGTTTATTTCATCATGTCCTGATACCAAAATTTTTAATTCTCAAATATTCATCATCAATATCATTAGTAAACTGATGCAGTATTTCTCACAATAGCATGAAATTATACATAACACAATTTTCTCAAAACACAGGATTACAAACACAAATTAAAGGGACAACCCAATGCATTTCGGGGCGTAATTGCCCCTTCGTCAGGGGTCTGTGAGAAAAGAAAAGATACAAACAAGGAGAATATTAATCATGCAAGCTGAACAGGCCTTGGTATTCGCACGATTATCAGTAATTGAAGCAATTGAATCGAACGACATTTTGGTTGAGAGAGAACAATTGAAAAAAACAGGACTGCGGAGTCAAACAAAAAACTTGTAGTGAATATTTCAAATTACCCACTCTCTGATTTTGAAGAAAGACTTCTCAACAAAGGCATTTCATTTGTTAGGACATATCAATCAAATGAGCTAGAAACAGAAATTTCTTTTTTTAAATTCATGAGAGTTCTCAGCACATAAAATTGGACCAGTTCACATACTTGTTTCGGTTTTTCCACAGACAACTGTTCTAAATAGTTATATAAAGTAGACCACAGGATACACGTTGTTCCTTAGGACTTAGGTAAGAGTGGTTAAGTTATAGTCTTGATGATATGAAAGATTTAACACTGTTCAGCTTGCATGATTAATATTCTCCTTGTTTATATCTTTTCTTTTCTCACAGACCCCTGACGAAGGGGCAATTACGCCCCGAAATGCATTGGGTTGTCCCTTTAATTTGTGTTTGTAATCCTGTGTTTTGAGAAAATTGTGTTATGTATAATTTCATGCTATTGTGAGAAATACTGCATCAGTTTACTAATGATATTGATGATGAATATTTGAGAATTAAAAATTTTGGTATCAGGACATGATGAAATAAACAAAATGGTTTAAAGGAATATTAGTTTGCGTAGTGCGTACTCGAGTCCCAGTGGTTCACAACACTGGGCCATATACACAGTTTATGGTGTAGCCTGATGCTTTCCCATATGCAGTGCATATGTCTAATAGCACGTTTATGGAACGCGCTGGGGATGCCATATAAAGTAGCACATCATCTGCATAAAGCAAGATGCAATCTTTCCAGTCAGCTGCCCATTTTAACCCTTGGATCACAAGGTCCTGTCTTATCCATGCTGCCAGCGGCTCCAGTACCAGCGCAAATAGGAGCGGTGACAAGGGGAAACCCTGAATTGTCACCCTTATCCTGGCTGATGAGGGCTGGATTTAGGCCCAGATGTCTGTACTGGGGTGAATGTATGACGTTGTTCTGCATACTGTCCATCAAGTGTTGTTTTTGCATTTGTCACCCCGAGTGGGACGGGTATGCTCAGACGTGAGTCCCGTGCTCTCCATGCCACTGGAATCAAGCTGCCCTGGTTGATGAGGGCTGAAAGCCCGAAACCGGTCCTAGGATGCTTGTTTCCAGTCCAGGGAGGACCTGGCTTGGCAGTTCGGGCTGGACTGTTCCCATGGGGCACAGGGTCAAGACTGATTTGCATATGGCTGGGTTCAAATTAGAATGGCATGGTGAGCAAAAAAACGATGGATTTAGGCCCAGATCTCTGTACTGGGGTGAATGTATGACATTGTTCTGCATTCTGTCCATCAACTGTTGTTTTTGCATTTGTCACCCCGAGTGGGACGGGTATGCTCAGACGTGAGTCCCGTGCTCTCCAAGCCTCTGGAATCAAGCTATCCTGACTGATGAGGGCTGAAAGCCCAAACCCGGTCCTAGGATGCTTGTCTCCAGTCCAGGGAGGACCTGGCTTGGCAGTTCGGGCTGGACTGTTCCCATGGGGCACAGGGTCAAGACTGATTTGCATATGGCTGGGTTCAAACTGGAATGGCAGGGTGAGCAAAAAAACGAGGGATTTATGCCCAGATATCTGTACTGGGGTGAATGTATGACATTGTTCTGCATTCTGTCCATCAACTGTTGTTTTTGCATTTGTCACCCCGAGTGGGACAGGTATGCTCAGACATGAGTCCCGTGCTCTCCATGCCACTGGAATCAAGCTCTCCTGGCTGATGAGGGTTGAAAGCCAGAAACCGGTCCTAGTATGCTTGTTTGCAGTCCAGGGAGGACCTAGCTTGGCAGTTCAGGCTGGACTGTTCCCATAGGGCACAGGGTCAAGACTGATTTGCATGTGGCTGGGTTTAAACCGGAATGGCATGGTGAGCAAAAAAACTATGGATTTAGACCCAGATCTCTGTACTGGGATGAATGTCTGACATTGTTCTACATTCTGTCTATCAATTGTTGTTTTTGCATTTGTCACCCCGAGTGGGACGATATGCTCAGATGTGAGTCCTGTGCTCTCCATGCCACTGGAATCAAGCTATCCTGGCTGATGAGGGCTGAAAGCCCGAAACTGGTCCTAGGATGCTTGTTTCCAGTCCAGGGAGGACCTGACTTGGAAGTTCGGGCTGGACTGTTCCCATGGGGCACAGGGTCAAGACTGATTTGCATATGGCAGGGTTCAAACTGGAATGGCATGGTGAGCAAAAAAACTATTTATTTAGACCCAGATCTCTGTCCTGGGGTGAATGTATGATATTGTTCTGCATTCTGTCCACCAACTGTTGTTTTTGCATTTGCCCCTCTTCCCAGCGGGAATTCGGCCGAGATACGACCATTTACCACCACCTGTGCCAACGGCCTACCCTACAGATCCACGCACAGAATTTAGGCCAAATCCCCGATGTTTAAGGGTGACGAAAAGAAAAAGGTCATTCGACGAGGTGGAATGCCACACGTGCCTCTAGGGAGAGAATAACTGCATCTTCCTGTATAGTGGGTACACGCACCATAACGCTATTCACTCTTCTCAAGTTGAGTGCCGTACTGCATCCTGGCATGAATCCCAACTTATCTGGGTGGATTAGTGCCCCAAGATGGGGTTGCAGCCTAATTCCAATCACAAAAAGAAGAGGGAAAATAGTGATACTATGTGACAATGAGTGAATAAAATGGGGAATGCACCTAGCTTTAAAACTGCAGCTTTATGATTGAAGTACTGAGCGGGAGGTTGAAGAGGGTCCTTATCCTCTCACCCCTCTGTCTTATTGTGTTTGTGGCAGCCTAATTGCCAATGCCTTCGCCAGTATTTTGGCTTCTGCATTTATCTACGAGATTGGCCGATAAGACGTACACTCCTGCGGCGGTTTGCCTGGCTTATGTATTGCCACTATCGTCGCTAGATGCTGATCCCTGGGGAGCTTCCCTCTGTGTAAGCAGTCCCTGTACATACTAAGCAGGTGGGGTACTAGATGAGTCTCTTATAAAATTCAATGGGTATACCGTTGGGTCCTAGGGCCTTCCCTGTATGCAACACCCCTATGGCTGTTACGAGTTCGTCTTGGGTCAGGTATGCCACCAGCTCTTGAGTCGCAGCGGCAGCCAATTTTGGCATCTGGATATCTTTAAGGAGGGCTGTTATCAGTTATTGTGGTTGTGGCTGTAGGTGTGTATACGTCTCGTAGTGGGCCGCTAGTGCGTTAGCTATCTGCTGTGGGTCCGTGGTAGTTGTCCCATTTTCGAATTTCATTTGAGCCACCCATCAACTAGTCCTGACCTGTCTATCTAGCCAAGCTAGCCATTTTCCTGTCTTATCCCCAACTCCATAAATGGTATGTTGTGTTTTGGTGATTCTCATTTTCGCTTCCTCCCATGCGTATGTGTTGCATTCTTGTTGGGCCATGTTTAACATGTGGGTCGTGGTGTTACTAGTGTTTGTGGCATGTCTGGTTACCGCCTGGGATACTCCCATCTCTAGTGTCTCTATCTGTTGTCGCTGTTCCCGTTTAAGGTTGGTGATGAGGGAGATTGCCTGGCCCTGCAGTACCATTTCATAAGCCTCCCACAGAGTCGTCGGGGACGTAACTGACGGAGGTCCGTTCTCAACAAATTAATGCCCTGTGGCTTTGAGTAATCTTTTTCCTATCTTGGGATTTTTAAGATAACCTGGGTGGATTGGAAAAATGCACTGTCGACCCAAGATATGTGATGTGTATATAAGTGACACAGGTGAATGGTCTCCAAGCGCACCTGTCGGAAGCTGGAGAAGAAATGGCTCCACGCCCGAACACTTGACAGCCACACAGCCCACAAGAGCGCCACCCGCAGACACCACCAACTCATCAGGGCCGCCAAGAGGATCGCCTTCAAGGACCGCTTAGACAACAACGCACACAACACCAAAGAGCTCTTCAGCATTGTGAAAGAACTCTCCAACCTCAGCTCCAACACCAACGACATCCCACCATCACAAGACCTGTGCGACTCCCTGGCCACCTTCTTTCACCGCAAGATCACCGACATCCACGACAGCTTCCACTCCGACACCCCCGCACCCACCACCGAGTCCACCACCCCTGCGCCCCCCACCCGCACCAGCCGCCTGACCGCCTGGTCCAACGTCAGCGACGAAGACACCATCAAAACCATGTACTCCATCCACTCCGGATCCCCATCTGACCCCTGCCTTCACCACGTCTTCAACAAAGCCAGCACAACCATCGCACCCCACCTCTGAAAAACAATAAACAGTTCCTTTGAGACAGCAACCTTCCCGGAAAGCTGGAAGCACGCCGAGATCAATGCCCTTCTGAAGAAGCCCAAGGCGGACCCCAAGGACCTCAAGAACTTCGGGTCCATCTCCCTGCTCCCGTTCCCGGCAAAAGTGACAGAGAAGATTGTCAACAAACAGCTAACCCGCTGCCTCGAGGACAACAACATCCTGGACCCTTCCCAATCCGGTTTTCGCAGCAACCACAGCACCGAGACCGCCCTCATCGCCGCCACTGAAGACATCAGGATCCTGATGGACAAAGGAGAAACAGCCGTCCTCATCCTCCTGGACCTATCAGCAGCCTTTGACAGAGTCTGCCACCGCACTCTATCAGCACGCCTCCATGATGCCGGAATTCAAGAGAAGGCCATGGCCTGGACCATATCCTTCCTCTCAGGCAGGACCCAGAGCGTCCTCCTCCCACCCTTCCGCTCGAAATCCACCGAGATCATCTGCGGCGTCCCACAGGGATCCTCCCTCAGCCTGATGCTGTTCAATATCTACATGGCACCCCTCGCCCACGTCGCTCGACAACATAACCTCAACATCATCTCCTACGCCGACGACACCCAGCTGATCATATCCCTCACCGAAGACCCCCACACCGCCAAAGTCAACAACCACAGAAGAATGAAGGCTGTAGCCGACTGGATGAAGGACAGCAGACTGAAGCTGAACTCAGACAAGACGGAGGTCCTCATTCACGGACCCATTCCATTAGTCTGGGACGACCCTTGGTGGCCCACATCGCTAGGCACAGCCCCGGAACCCACAGACCACGCATGCAACTTGGGGGTCATCCTCGACTCCACCCTCTCCATGACCAGGCAAGTCAATGCCGTCTCCGCGTCCTGCTTCAACACCCTCCGCATGCTCCGCAGGATCTTCAAATGGATCCCTCCCGATATGAGGAAAACCGTCACCCAGGCCCTCATCACCAGTAGACTCGACTACCGGAACACCCTCTACTCAGGAACAACAACCAAGCTCCTGAGACGACTACAACGAATCCAGAACGCCTCGGCACGACTGATCCTCAACATCCCCCGACGCAGCCACATCACATCCCACCTGAGAGGCCTGCACCGGCTCCCCGTCAACAAGAGGATCACCTTCAAACTCCTCATCCACGCACACAAAGCCCTACACAACACCGGACCTACATACCTCAACAACTGACTCAGCTTTCACACTCCCACCCGAAGCCTCCGCTCAGCCAACCTCGCCCTTGCCACAGTTCCTCGTATCCGGAAAACCACCGCCGGCGGCAGATCCTACTCCTACCTCGCCGCCAAGACCTGCAACGCTCTCCCCACCAGTCTACGACAGACTCAGGACCTGCTGGCCTTCAGGGGACTCCTCAAGACCTGGCTGTTCAATCAGTAGCGGCCCCTCTCCCCCCAGCGCCTTGAAACCCTCACGGGTATGTAGCATGCTTTATAAATGCAGTGATTGCTTGATTGAAAATACCCCTGGGCAAATGTTGAATATCCATCACCCTCTCCAATCCTGTCGCCAGTGGGAAAATATAATCTATTCTTGAGAGACTATTGTGGACTCCAGAGTGGAAGGGATATTGGTGTGCCTGTGGGAGTCTGGAGCACCAGTTATCGATAAGCCCAATGGCGTCCATGAATTCTGCTAATTTGAGATTTACGCTACTGGGGTCTTTAGGGGGTATTCGGTCTATGCTAGCAATTATAGTGGTGTTGACATCGCCTCCCAAAATTAGCTCGCCCTGTAGCAGTGCCAGTAGGAATTTCTCCAGTGCTGGGAGGGTTGCCTTTTGAGTGTCGATGGGATATATACTGATACCAAATTGTATGTCCGCCCCTCACACTGGCATGATATCGCTGCAAAGCATCCCTTGTCATCTGTCCAAGATCCCGTTACAATAAGTGGGCAGCGTTTGCTGATCAGAACCCCCACCCCTCTTGAGCCAGAAGTAAAATCAGAATGGACCATCATTTTGAACCTCCACCTGTCTAAGGCCTTACAGGTCAAACCCCCTAAGTGGGATTCTTGAATCAATACCACCGCAGGTGCCTTGCGTTTCAAATATTGTAAGACCAAACCTCATTTTATTTTGTCACCAAGACCATTTACATTCCAAGATATCAAAGTGAGAGGGGGGCCTAGTGTGGCTGGTGCCGGGGATTGGGAAATCTCGTCTCAGGTGCAGGTCCCGTGTGTGTCCTGTGCATCGTCAGAGATATTGAAATATGGGGTGCGTTGTGACATCAGTGCCCTGTCTTCATAGTGTATTTCGTCACCCAATGTACCATATGTGTGTACCAGTGAAAACAAAAACTACAGAACATAAAACCAACCCTTGCGCCCCCTTCCTGCCTCCCTGCACGTCAGATCTAAAACTATATGCCACCCCAACTTAGCAGAGTGCCTGTTTCCCATAACTTGTACTTGCGTGAGGGGGAGAGCATCCTATGATCTTCTTGAGTCATCCCCTTGAATGCACAGTCTATCATGACCGGTCAGTCATGCAAACATGTCTATATGGCCATCAAAATGGTGCCAGACTGCTCAGCGCGCTTCCTTCCGTTCTATCCGTGATGTTGATCTGTTCCCCAGGATTCGGTGCTCTCTGAGGCCTCCTTACCAGGTTAACTGGAGCTTATTTCCGTCGGATTCAGGGGGTGTTAAGCTTCGTGTTTGGTTTTATTCCCTTCTTTGTTCTGTTGCAACTCTCCTACTGGATCTGACCTCACGGTCATGAAGAAGTTACTTCCGTTAGTTGGTGCTGCTGTTTCTGCCCCTGTCATCTGGGCCCCGTTGCTGGATGCCATCCCTCCAGCCATCCGCGGGCCTCATCCGGCATCATAAAGAACCAGGTTTTCCCCTCAGCTTCCACCCACAACTTTGCCGGGAACAGATTGAGTACTTGAGTTCTCGGATCCGCAGTTCCTTCTTGATATCTAAAAAGCTGCGACGCTGCCTGGTTACTGCCGCCGTGTAGTCTTGATAGAGGGTTACAGTAGTGTTTGCTACTCCTGGAGGCAGGAGATGCAAAGATTATATCCTATGCGGACGACACTCAGTTGTTGTTCACTTGTGGGAAGGGTGACGACTTTAATGGTCAGAAGATTAGAAACTGCCTGGCTTAAGTGTTTCTCTGGTTTCAATCCCACCAACTCAAATGCAATCCGGAGAAATCGGAGATAATTCCCCTCTGTTGGACATTTGGAAACATTGGTGGCCTGACGAAATGTCGCCACCCCAGACGGCTGTTAACATGGTTAAAATCTGGGGGTGAAATGGATGATATGTTATCAATGAAAACACAAGTCCAGACTGTGACTGATACTTGTTTTGGTTAATTAAAAATGATCAGGAAATTTCTCTATCTCCTGCCAATGACACATAGAAAGATGGTGGTGCAGGCCCTCATTACCTTTTGATTGGATTATGTTAACGTCCTGTATCTTGGCATACCAGAGGGCTTACTGAGCAGACTTCAGGTCATGCAGAACTCTGCAGCCAGAGTGGTCCTGAAGTTAGGAGCCAGTGAACGGATTTCTCTCCATTTGAAGAAATTACACTGGCTCCCGGTTCGATGTAGGATTCTTTTTAGAGCACTAACCCTTGCTTTTAAAGCTTTGCACGGGTTAGGGGCTCATTACTTGTGTAAAAGAGTTCTTTATTACATCCGGCGCAGATCGCTCAGATCAGCCCATCAACATTTGATCTCGGCGCCAAGGTTCTGTAGAGCACGCTGTGGAGGACGGTCTTTCCAGGTACAAGTAGCCCGTGCTTGGAATACTCTGCCTCTCTCCCTGAGACAGACTACCTCCCTTTTGGAGTTTAGAAAACAATTAAAAACCTGAATGTTTCAACAGCTAATCTAATCCGCTTCCTCTCAGCATAATTGTCTGGTTGCACAGCTTTGCATCTGTCTTTACTGTCATAGCGCCGGGACACTCTGTCGAGTAGCTGAGCGCTCTATAAATTCCTGTTTAACATAACATAACATAACGTAGTAGTGGGCTATGCGTGCTGCTTGTAAGATCCCATCTCAATCTCGAAAATTGAAAATACGTGCCAAGATGGGCTTGGGGGGGCACCCGGCCGGGGCCTTCCTCCAGGCACGCTGTATGCCCTTTCATCTGAGAAGAAACTGGAAAACCCCTGCGGCTGCAGTTGGTTTTGGATAAAGTCCTCAACAGAGAGATCTAGGGCCAGTCACCCCTTCTCTTCCGGCACTCCAACTAGGCGTATAATGTTGCACCTCGAGCCGCCCTCCTGGTCACCCAGCTTTACCACCATTATATTATTGTCCATTTCCAGTTGCCGCATTTGATGTTGCAGTGTGGTTGTGTCTTTGGAGAGTGTTGCGGTGGTAGTTTCAATTTCTGTCACTCTCGTGGCCATTTTTAAAACATCTGCCCGTATGAGTGAAATGTCCATTGAGATCGTACCAATGGATGTTTGGACTTTGGCAAGGCGGCCATGACGTCCTGCAAAGTGACCTCAGTAGGTTTTTCAGCCAGCGGGCCCTCAGCTTGTTCTGTATTTGCCACTGTCTTCTCCGGCTGGTCCTTAGTCTAGGTGTATTTGTCTAACTTGTTCGTTTGCACAGCGTTGGCCCGGGCCCCCCATCTTGGTCAGAGCCATAAGCGATCTCCCCGTCCACAGGGGGGGAGGGGAGGGCAGTAGTCAATGCTGCCTGCCTGCGAGTTGAGACTATGTGCACGGCCTTTTGGTTTTCCTGTCCTCCCATCCACGCACCTGATGGGGGGTTCCGCACCCCTGGCATGGTGTGTCGTCCGGTTGATTCCACCACCTTCCACCGCTGGTTCACCCTGAATCTTCGCTGTCTATTCGGGGGCTGCCGTGCCCGTCTACTACATGGCGGGGTCCCACCTATATACGGGCTGTGTCTCTTGTGATCTGTGTCCCAGGTGCTGCGTGAGCCCAGATTTTCTTAGGCCAGTAATGACGCCGGTCGAAGGTAGGCCGAGGGTAGGTCCAGACAGCCTATCAGTGGAGCTCGTCCCTGGACCATGAAGTGGTCAGGAGAGATGGCAGCAATGCAGCAGCAATGCCTTTTGCTCTGGGGCACCCTCTCTTCAGCTGTGGAGTGCCCATGTGTTTCCTTGAGGCATCGCATCAACGCTTTTCCCACAGTTAGGTGCCGGATCTGTAAGGTCCCAGCAGGCTGTGCGGTGTCAAGGGGGGGTGGTAGCGTGGGGTGAGGAGAGTTTGTCCGCCTTTCAATTCAGCCCGGCCCGCGCTGGTGTGACAATCAGTCGCGCAGCACCTCCTGCACTCCACGTACCGCCCTATTTCCAGGGGCGGATTGGCACTGCGGGCATTCGGGAATCGGCCGAAGGGCCGTTGTCTCAGTGCCCTCTGTGGGCCGTTTTTTTTCTCCCCTTTCCCAGTTCACAGAGAGTGCTCTCTGCTATCTGCTCTCTGTGGACTGGGAAAGGGGAGAAAAAAACGGCCCACAGAGGGCACGGAGACAGAGACAGAAATGAAAGCGCTTCACTGTGCGCCATATAGTGATTATTAGCTGTGGCCTCTACTTCACCCCCTGCCCCTGCAAAGCAATCACGCCAAGGGTGGGCTGGGGAGGGGTGATTGTTTGTGAAAATCGGCCTCCCTGGGGGCCAGGTGTTGCTCAGACCTTGAGCCATTTTCACCTCGGCCCCCCTGGGGCCCACGCAGCAGAGAAACAGTGTTAATCTTAACACCTCGCCCACAGCCCCTCAGATTCCGGGCATAGTGGGCAAGGAAGAATGGGTCTGGTTGTGGGGGCTAGGTGATGTTTTGAACTCGCACCATCTTCACCTTATCCCCCCTGGCTACCGTGGATGACCCTGCAGCTGTGTATTGCGCTCCCCTGCAAGGACATTGGCCTGGGGCCTGGAGGGCTGATTAATTTACTAATTGCAGGGGCCATACTGCTGTTCATGTGCTCCTGAGCTAAAGGTTTGAGGAGGGCTGAGTAGGTTAGTAATAGCAGGGACTTCCCTTCTTTTCAGGTGCTCCTGCACTGGAGGGCTCGAATAATTTTGTGACAGAAAGGGGCCTTGCTTGTTTTTTAGTTGCTCCGCATGTAGGCCATTGTCACCTTGGCCCTGTGTCCTGCACAAGAACAGTATCCTCCCACTTTCATTCCTTGTCTGTGCATAGGCATATGTGGCCTGATGCCAGAGTTGCAGGGATGGGGATTCAAGTTTGAATCCCAGCGTTTGCTCAACAGCCTGTGATTCTGGGCAGATCACTTCCTCGCCCAGGCCCTTAAATAAAAAATCGGATCATGTGTACTGTAATTGGTACTCATGAATAGAACTCAAATAGCCTTTGTCTTGGGCTGAATTTACACTACATAAAACTGTCAAATGGTAAAACAACTATAAAAAATAACCATTTGTTCATGCTTTATGATTCTGCAAAGGGACCATGATAGTTAAAGAGGACACTTTATAAAAACATGTCCATATTTTTAACACAGCTTTTCCGATACAAAATGTCCATTTAATTCCCCTTAGTGCTTCACTGTCTGGTTTTCTTATGTTGCGGAGGCTGCGCTCTGACACCTAAGTCATTCGGCACCTCTTGTTGAGTGCACCATTCTACTTCTATGTTCTTTTTGTTATTCTGGGAGAGTCTAAGCTTGCCCTAAGATAACATTTCATAGTATTCATAATTTCCAGTGACTCCCTCCTCAATGGGGGATCTTGTTGGCTGATGTTTGTGGTAGCTGGTTAACCGCATGCGCGCTAGCGGTTTTCCCGCTGTGCGCTGCGTTTTTAAAAAGCCGCGTTACATGACGAGCTCAGCTCGTCATGAGCGTACGAGCGTCGTAACTCATGACGAGCTGAGCTCGTCATGAGCGCGGAAGGGGTTAAGAAAGAGTATCCAACAACATTGTGCAGGGCGTTAAGACTGCAAGTAAGTATTCAGTTATCTGAACTGCAGTGCTCCTAGTCTTTACCAATGTTACTTGCTCTGTAAGCTTTAAAAGGCTTAATTTATTAAATATTTCTCTACAAATTAGACCTCAAAGAGTAACCAAATGGTGTTTCATGAAAGGGCACGCCCCTTGAATGTGGGCCACGCCCCTTAAATGTAGGTCACGCCCCCTTAATGTGGGCCACTTTTTTCGTCAGTGCCCGGGCCAAATTGTGATCCCAATCCGACCCTGCCTATTTCACTTGGCCTTCCCTGGTCTGGTGACTCTGCAGCTTCCCCGATGTATTCTTCCTCGTTCACCCTGCTCACCCCTCACCGCGTGCTAATGTAATTGCGGGTCCGTCTCTCAGCCACCGCTGGCAGCGTTAACTCTACTCGGGCGCCTTCAGTATCTTCGCCCGCTTCTAGTCTTCTCAGGTTCTGTGCTGCTCCGCCCCCAGGTTACGCGAGGTCCAGGCCTTGTCACTGTAGCTTCGTCTGTGTCACTGGTTATACTCCCCACGAGTCTCTGAATCAGTTCATTGGAAGCGTTAGGCTTTCTGTCATTACCTCCGCTATTCCGCTTAAATTGGGCCACCGGATTAATGCCAGGATTGACGGGGGAGACTATGTCGATCACGAAGCTCTCTCGGGCTGCGGCCATTTTTGTTGGCTGCTAGCCATGCCCTGACACCTAATTTTTACCTTATTTCAATATATATAGATTAGGGAATTTCTGTTACGGAACAAGCTTGCTGTATTATCACAATTTTTATTATAAACTTGAATATGAGTCTATTTTACCTTATATTGAAATAAGAATTATTGGATTATGTTAATTTTAATGCTGATACTTGGGAGACTACTTACTGAGTTAATTAATAATTATTAAAAGAACTGAGAACAAAACCCTTTAACTCACACAAATTCTCTTTATTGACTGTACTAAAAGTCATTAATGATTTAACATGGATTGATATAGATATTTGCTCCTTTCTATTTTTTCTTGCTGATGAACTAAGGTCCATACAACCAGTGACGGGGTAATTTAATGATTACACTTGAAGATTGACATATGAAAAAAACATTCCGTCAATCTCGAACCATCACAAAGTTCGGATGATTCAAAATTGAACCGTTTTGATTTGCCCAAGGCTAATGGACATCAGTCACATAGCCGCAGGACTAGCCAATCCGGGCATTAATTTGCTTTACATGAGATGAGCTCATTTCAGTATCCATTATCAATGATACTTAACTACATGAAGCAATCTAGGATTTTCTGTATATACCGAATTTGAGCGGTTCAGCTTCACATCAGAGCTCATATGCAAAAGTTACACATAGATACAAATTAAGGCAATTGGTAAAAACAATTGTAGAGATTATCATTCCCTGAGCTAGATATAGGTATGAATTTGTACTATAAGTCATGTGAATATTCTGCAATGTCTAAATTGCATCAAAAAGTCAATTACTACTTTCATTACAATAAAGACATCACAGTGGAAACAATATTTGAAGGCTTTATGCTATCACTTAAGTATATTTATTATGCATTTGATAAAGTCCTTACAATCCTAAACACCTATATTTTATTTTTCTTATTTTAATTTTAAAGGTTTTATATAGCGCTGGCTAGACCCGGAGGTATCAGAGCGCTTTACATGAGTATCAGATCATAGTTACAGGTTACATCGTTACAAAGGTTACACATTTATTAGAGCATGGCAACATAGGGGCATATTACCAACCAATAGAGATAATTTTTGTCTCTAACTTGTTTAGAGACAAAAATTATCGCCGCAAATCGGCGATTTTTATCGCAGATAAACCTTGCTTTTAGCAAGGTTTATCGCATATGCGATAAAAAACGGCCGCAATGCATGAATATCGCTGAAAAGTCCGCGATATTCATGCATTATCGAGCAAATGCTCTTAGCCATGTTATCCACCTCCCATTGGATAACATGGCTAAGAACTGCTCCTGGGCAAGTGTTAGCTTTTGGAGATATTCGCGCTTAGCGCGAATATCTCCAAAAGTTGGTAATAGGAGATAGCGATGTTAGCGACTGTTTTCAGTCGCTAACATCTTGGCACGCCCACTTTGCATGTCATTAGTGATAAATATCACTGACATGCAAAGCGGGGCCCAAGATGGTCACTATCTCCTATTAGCTGTCGCTAACTGGTGTTAGCGACAGCTTGGTAATAGGGAGATAATTTTATCTCCGCTTTCTTGGCTTTTAAAGCCAAAAAAGTGGAGATAAAGCCCCTTGATAATATGCCCCATAGTTACTTGTAAGGTTGAGATAAACAATAAGCACAAATACGTAAGGGGAAAAGCAGGCAAGGGGAGAGATTCAGGGGAGGGGGGTAGGAGCAGGGGAAGTAGACAGATAATGAAGGCAGGAAAGAGGAGGGCAGGGTGAGAGACACAGCATGGAAAGAGGAGGGGAAGGGCGACGGGGACACAAACCGGTAGATGAGTCAAAGCAACGTCCAAAGTCCAGTAAGCTGTGATCCCAGGGGAAGTGGTATCACTTCCCTATCTCTGTTGCGAGAGACTCTCTTTACGCAGTGGACTCTCTCAGAGGGGTGTCCGAGACTCCAGGGCCTACTTACTGGATCCTTCCCTAAAAAGGGGAGAGGGAGTGCTTTGGCAAGGGGTGCCATCCCATACCTCAGCTGTGAGTGGCTCCCTTGGCGCAGTGGACTCTCTCAGCGTGTTTGCTGAGACACCAGAATATAAATATTGGATCTTTCCCCAACAAGGGGAGAAGGAGTGCTTAGTCAAAGGGCACAATGGACAGGGGGCTAGGCAGAGTAACAGGCAAGGGGAGAGGGGATAGGAGCTAGGAAAGTAGACAAAGAGAGAAAGGGTACTAAATGGGAACATATTTAATTAATGAGTTATATATAGCGTTGGCTAGACCCGAAGGAATAAAAGCGCTTTACATGAGGAACAATAATGCTGCAATTTACATCAGTTAAAAGTTACATAATTATCAAAAAAAGCATTTAAAGAACATAGGGCACAAGGTGGATGGAGCACGGAAGGGTAAGGGGAACATAGGGGACAAGGTGGATGGAGCAAGGTAGGGTAAGGGGCAGATTTGAAGGTATCAAGAGAAGCACTGATATTGGCTTCAATGTTGTTGTGCAGCCCTCTTTTAAAGTCCCTGAGTGTGGCAGGAGATCATCGCGGGTCAGCCCCAAATTCTCCCTGTCTGTTTATGCCCTAGTTCTTGTCCGTCTCCCGTGTTAAAGTTTCCAAAGTAGCTTAAGACCTTATGGCTGCGGTCGCCCACACAGTGGTCCCGTGGTGTGGTCAGGCTTTGGCCTCGTCAGTGGCCCAGCATCCCCAGACTGTCAGGCCCGTCAGGCATTGCCCCAGTCCCAGGAATTAGCGCTGTTCTGCACTTTGCACCTTGTGTCTGGGAGGTTAAAAGTAGGCCGGAGTCAGAGTCATGTTCCCTCCCCCCCCCCCATCAACCAATAATGTGCTGACGGAGATGTCCGGGCCAGTCTCATCATCTGCAAGAAAACGGTTTCTCAAGGTTGTTCCAGGCCCTGCAGTAAACTGTTTGGGAATCCCCTGCTACAGAATATGGGCTATCAAACTACATAAGTCCAGAGCTCAGACCCCAGATCACCGCTGGTGGGCTCCGGTTCAGTTTGGGCGCTCATGCAGCAATTCAAGCACCCTGCTTGCTCACCTAGGTCACTTTCCCCTCCAATATGGTGAAGTCAGGGGAGGTGGGCCCGCTCACCGTTCCTCAAGTGTGCCCATGTTCTTCTCCGGAGATTTCTCAGGGCAGAGAGAGGCTAGTCTCTTCTCCGGTCACAAGCACCGCCACCCTCCTCTCGCGGGCCTCGCTTACCAGACAACCTCAGAGAGAGGCAGCTCCACAGGTCCGCAGCACTCGCACTCTGCACCAGTGCGACCGGCAGAGGGCACCCAGGACTCCCGACGCTACCTCACGGTCCCCTCTGCCTCCGCTTACAGCAACGTTGCGCCGAGCGCAGCTAAACTTTCTCCGCTCCCAGCCACCCATGCCCCTCTTGGTCCGCTGTGGCTTCCGTTCATTGCCCTTTTCCGCCCGCCATCATATTAAATATATAGGTGATAATGATTTACTTCAGAGGCAAAACTCTGTCTTGGTTGTGATGGGAGTACCATCATATATAATTTGAGTTAGCATATTCACACTAGACAAATTAAAATATTGCTCCTACAACAATCATTGACTATATAAACTCATACAGTGGATTTGGACAACCCCAAAGGCTTGTAACCACTGTCCGTGGTCTCAATTGAGGGGATACATAGCATTACCTTGTATCCATGTTCTGACCATACTTTTTGCCTATGTTTTTTTCCTCCATTCATATTATCTCATCTTCGACCAACTGCTCATTCGCTTTTTTATCGTGAGTTAGTATCACAGTGCCATAAACATACATACTATTTACACTATATTATTTGTATGATTACCTGTGTTTTATTAAAATATCTTGAATTGATAAAATAATGATTTTATAACTGCTGTACTATTCTGTGGAGTGTTAAAAAAAATGAAGGAAAGAATATGTGTTTGGAGGTTATGGGTAATGATTGCGGGTTTACCCACCTTAGGAGAACTTTAATTAATAAAGGAAACATAAAAACATAATAAAATTAACTAACTTGAAAAACATTTTCTTAAAAACATTTGGAAAGGCGGGACCCTGAACATAAGTTGCAACATTATTTTAAAATTCTCTTTTTTTTAAATCCAGTAACTTTAAAAACAGCATAAAATCATATAAATGTATTGAATTAAAATCAAAGAATGAATTGCCAAAGTTACATGTAGGGAACTGTATTATGAATAAATGCAGATTGGGACCAAACAAATAATGTAAAACAAAGACAACTAATTTAAAATATAATAAGTAGACAAGTATGTATATCTTGAACACACAAAGTAATTGCAAATTAGTTAAAAACATGGGATGTAAGGAGAAGAAAAGTCAAGTAGGAATATAGTATCTATCATGTGGGTTCTCAAGACAAACCTCATGGGCCTAAGAATATACCACTTCAACCCCAATTTTGATGTATAGTGATTGCAGATTGTGCTGAATAGAGTCCCTTAAATGACGCAAAAAGTAAAACCTATGCTTTCAATTCACAGGTCCCGATTTACAAAAAGAAGTTTTACATTTTCATCTATACATGCACTGCTATGCGCATGAGAAAATGTACTAATTGTGGGAATTAAAAGTATCTAGTATTATGTCTGGAAAGCAGAACCATTTGCACCTTTTCAGGCATACTACTGGGAATGTGATGTGACATCTGATAGTTCCCCAATATGAAGTAGTACACAGAGGCCAACTCTGCATTAGAAAAAGACAGTCGGCTGTGCAATGAAACTATTTATTGACATTTCTTTCTCTAATAGAAAAAAAAATCCCCCTGACAAAACGACTTTAACTACAACCCCGTAAAGTTTGTGGTGTTTCATTCTCCATCCCACTCCATTGGGGATGCGTTACTCCTGTCCCTTGCTGAAATAAACCTGGCAGGGTATCCTTTTGTGAGTACTGGAGAGTCATGGTTGGAGATGTTTTTGTCTGTAAACATAGGTTTACACTGCAGGCTTCTCCAATGGGTGGCTCATAAGCTACTGGTAAATCTCCATAGCTCTCCTTTATGCAGCCCAGCCTACTGAATTATAACCTTTTGGTTGGCTAAATAGATATATGTATACTAAATTGAAACATCTGATGTTTGTAGAAAAATAGTTGAATTTCCAAAATATATTTATATATTTACAGCTGATATTTGAATGATAAATCATGTTGTGTTGGGGAGAGTTATTTCTAATATTACCTTGGTGCCAGTGGCACTGCACCCATGGCAATTACACGCATTCCAAATTGACGTGTTTTTTTTAATTTACATTATTGCTAGCCACCATGTCTGATGCACTGAGGTGATCACTGCTGGTAATCTCCTTTCAGGTGGGCAATAATGTAATCTTGCCTATGTTGTTACTATTACAACACTAATATTAGTAGCTCAGGATGATATCACAGAACATAAGATCTCCTATTACAGAAAAGGTTGGAGACCCCTGGTTCATGGCATTAAATGGCCTTGGTGAATCAGGTCCCCAATGGTTTTATGCTGCATACACAGCTATTTGTAATTTAAACACATCCTGTATTTTCTGCCGAATGCCTATGAAATATTGACGCATTGGACAGGACAATGAAAGAAGAAATTTCATCTATCTTTCTCTCGTATTACGTCGTACATTCCCTCAGGTTTCCAAGAAACACACGACCAGATATCAAGAATGCATGTATTTTTATTAGGAATATTCCACATTTTGCTTTTCATAGTTTTTTTTTAATGGACTTGTCACTATGTATTCTTTTTTACATCTTTTGTCCACCTTCTATTTCAACCACAGTATGTTCTGAATCATTGTCCAGGTGACGCGTAGCACAAAACAGAACTGCAGTGACAATGCACAGCGGAAGAAAGCAAACTGTGCGGATCTTTCCCCAGATTCACTCATCTGAGAGGTTCTTCAAATGCGCTCTATTTTTGAAAGTGCAGACAAAGCCTTTTCTTTGTACCTAGCCCCTTCCAGGGGCACAGTATTGCAACAAGTACCCCCACCTTCCACTAAACCTCTCCTGAATGATGTATCCCTTGCCCCTTTATTGTGCTACCTGTGCGGATGCTCGAACGTCCTGCTCGTGGCTGCGTTGGTTTGTTTTATCAGAGTGAGTGTGCTGGAGGGCGTGAAAGGTGGCATACGTTGTTTCTGGAAAGCGTGTGGCCATAAATGTTTATCTTTGGAGGATGATTGACGATGCTTTGAGTCAGGAAGGTGTCAGAATAGTTTGGTGGAATGGTGAAAAGTTAGTAATGCCCAAACATTTGATTGATGTGGAAATGGCTTGCATAGAAATGTGACAGGGGACGCCTGGAGCAAGCACGAGAAGGAACGAGGTGTGGTGTCTTTAATTAGAAATAAGTTACACAGGAACAAAGTAGATTGAGGAGTAGGTTTTAATATCAACCTCAGCCACAGGTACTCTCCTTAACTGTCTCTCCAGGAACACTCATGTATTCTAGAATCTCACACGAGATTAGAACACACAAGAAAGGTAATTTCAACATATTAAAGATACAGTGGTAAAACATATATACACCATCACACATCTCCCTTCTTAAAAAACAAATAACACAGAACTTCCACAAGAGAAGGAAAAATGCATTAGAAAGGATTTATAATGAATAATCTCTCAAATAAACAGGAGGTCTATGTACTCTCTGATTCCTGAGAGAAGAATAAGGTAAATTTGAATTATTAACAAAATCAAAAGATGAATGAGGCAATCCTTCTCTTTCACAAGATAAATCTCGTGTACTAATTCTTGATCTAACCACAACCACTCTGCTCCTATTCCAAATTCTCCCATCCTCTGTTTTAATGGCATTCCTGAAGACTTTTACAACCGCTCTTACATCAGTAAATTTCGACCAAGACTTACACCCAACCGGAGCTTTTATTCGTACCAAATCACCCACCAGAATCTTCTGTACTTCCACACATTTTCTTTTGTCATAATACAGTTTCCTTTCATCTAGTTTTCTTTCTTCCATGGAGCGCCACTCACCAATCCCATTATCAACCAAACCTTTGTTAAGTTCCATCCAACCAGGACACAACCAAGTGTTGGGAGCCCTCCCTTTAAACAATTCAAATGGTGACCTCCCAGTAGTTGAATGTGGTGCAAAGCGATAAGCATCAATTATTTCTTGTAAAGTAGACTTCCAATTCAAGCCTGAAGATCTAGCTAACTGTATTGCCTCCTTCAGGGTTTTATTGACTCTCTCAACTGCACCATTAGATTCAGGATGATACAACGAACATCTCTTATGTATCACACCACACTTCTTCATGTATTCTTCAAATATTCTTGAACAAAATTGTGGTCCATTGTCGGAAAGAAGACTATTTGGAAAACTCTCCTTCCTAAAGATGGCATCTAGAAACTCAATTACTTCCTTTGATGTAATCTCCCTAACAGCAGACACTTCAATCCATCTTGAATACAGATCCAATAAAACCAAAAGATAAGGCGTATCACTTACACCTGACAAAGGACCAACTATGTCAATTGCCAACTCATCCCAAGGATGTTTAGGTAACATTCTCTTCACCATAGGCATCTGTTTTGTCTTCAATATTTTATCACTTGCACAGCACTCTGGACAATCCCTTACCAATCTCTCAATCTCTAGATCCATTCCAGGCCACCAGAACTTCATTCGTATAATCTCCTTTGTTTTTACAATGCCAAGATGTCCTGAATGTGCATGAGTCAATAATTTTTTCCTAATACCCAAAGGTGGTACCATTTTTGTGCCACGAGTCAAAAAACCAGAATTCATTGAAAGTTCATCTGAAACTAATAACCAGGGTTTTTCCAACCGTGAGTTATTACTCAGAGAAAGCATCACTTTTTTAATTTCCTCATCCTTTTCCAACTCATCTCTCCATTCTTTCTCTTCAATTGCTCCCTCTGTAATCTCACATACACTAATAGAGTCATCACAATCACCAAAATCATCTTCATCTTCAAAATGTTCCTTGTCTACCATCCTCGACAAACAATCAGCGGATTTGTTTGACACTCCCGGAATGTAATCAACAACAAAGTTAAACTCCTGTAGGGAAACAATCCATCTCCTAATCCTTGAGGAAATTGCATCTAAACCCTTTTTATCAAACATTTCTTTCAAGGGTTTGTGATCTGAAAAAATAAATACTTTTGTGCCCCAAATCAAATTTTTCAACTTTCTTAATGCCCAATAAATGGCAAGAGATTCTTTTTCTATTACAGAATAATTCAATTCTGAACCTCTTAAACATCTAGAAGAACAACAAATCAAGAAGTCTTTTCCATTTCTTCTCTGAACCAAAACAGCTCCAAGACCTTTTTCGCTTGCATCTGTAAACAAGATTGTAGGCAAACCCGGTATAAATGCCTGAAGAGAGGGTGCTTTATTCAACTCACACTTAATACTTTCAAATTCTTTTTTGCATTCATCCGTCCATACATACTCAACATTTCTTGCCGTTAATCTTCTCAAAGATTGAGTTTTGTCTGCAAAATTATAAATGAATTTTCCGTAAAACTCCACCATGCCAAGGAAAGAGATTAATTCTTCCTTATTTTCTGGCTCTTTCACTTTGTTAATTGTGTCTACTAACTCCTTTTTAGGATAAATACCTTCTCCAGTTATCCTATGTCCTAAGTAATTCACTTCCTGTACACCAAACTTACATTTTTTTTTTTTTAGAGTCATGCCCGCATCTTCCAATCTTTCTAGTACCGCACAGACACGATCATAATGTTCTTGAACACTGTTTCCATAAATCAGTAAATCATCTTGATAACATCTCACACCGGATAACCCTCTCAAAATTCTTGTCATTATTCTTTGAAATACAGATGCCGCAGAAACAAGGCCAAAAGGCATCCTTTTATACCTATACGTGCCCATGGGAGTAATAAATGCTGTCAGATCCTGAGAAGACTCATCCAAAACCACCTGATGATACGCAGAAGCAAGATCCAAAGTAGTAAAAAACTTAGCCCCTTCCAACGTACTTACCATTTCATCAATATTTGGTAGAGGAAACCTATCAACTACCACTTCTTTATTTAGAGATCTCAGATCAATGCAACGTCTAATCTCACCAGTTGATTTCTTAACAATAACTACAGGAGCCAACCATTCCATAGCTTCTACTTGTTCAATCACACCCTTCTTCAACAACTTATTTATTTCCTCTTTCACTTTCTCTTGCTCCATGAGGGGTATCCTTCTCACCTTTGCTACAACCGGGACAGCATTTTCTCTCAATCTAATGTGATGTTTATATCCTTTTAAACAGCCCAAACCTTCTTTGAACACCTTTGGGAATTTTATGGCTAGATTTCCTCCAAGATCTTCTTCAACCTCATTCATTTCATTAACATTCACATGTTGAACTGTACTTGGGGATTGGCATTCGGATTCAAAGTCACACCAAGTTGACCCTGATGTACCCACCCCAATAGTGTATCACCCTTCTTTGTCACATAAATCTTTCCTACTATTATTCTACTCCCAAGTTTTATTTCAGCCATAAAACATCCAAGCATCTTAATTGGTTTATCACCATATCCAAAGGGCCTCAAATCAGATTTCATCATTTTTACTTTTCCTACAAAATGTGTGTTATACAACATCTCATCAATCAGTGTTATGCGTGAACATGAATCAAATTTAAAATTTAACATGACATTTTCTACTTTTACCAAATGAGTAGGATGATCAGCCACTTCACATTTTATCTCAAAAGTAATAGTTCTAACTTGAGGCTGTGGCTGACTCCATCTTTTCCTTATAACTTCAGGTCTAAATACTCTTGTTCTGCAAAATTTAGCATAGTGACCTTTCTTCCCACAGGAATTACATATAATTTTTAATGCAGGACACATTGATGAGTTCGCCAAGTGTCCTATTTGTCCACATCTAAAACATGCACATTTATTACTCTGACCCATATATAAATTCTGACTTGTAGAATTTAAAGCCGAATTTTCTTTCTCACGACTTGTCGTCTCATTTTTCTTTACTTGACAAACAACTTCTTCTATCTTAGTTTCTTCTTTTTTTTCATTCAAGGTTCCTTTTTCTTTCTCTTTCTTCAACTCACCAACACATTTAGTCATATGCTCTACTTGTTTCGCTATTACCAATACTTCCTCAAGAGGTGGTTCATCTTTCAGCCAAAGTTCTTTTCTGATGTCATCATGTGCGCACCTCAGAACAAATTGATCTCTGATCCTTTCATCTAGAGTCTGTCCAAAATTACATGAAGATGCAAGTTTTCTCAATGAAGAAACATATTCTTCTACAGTTTCATCCTTTTTCTGCTCTCTCAATCCAAAATGATAACGTTCCATAATAGTACTGATCCTTGGAAGATAGTGTTTATCAAGTTGTGCAATTGCAATTTCATACTCGTTCAAGTTTCGCTGTTCTCCAGCAGTTAAGTCAGGAAGATGCTCTAAAACATCTTGACCCTCCCCTCCCAAACAATGAAGGAGAAGTGCAAGTTTTCTTTCTGCACTTAAATTAGTTCCACATACTCTTGCATAGTTTGCAAATATTTTCTTCCATTTTTTCCATTTAATATTAGGTTCTCCTGGGGTCGTCAAAAAGAAAGCAGGCTGGGTTACATTCTGCATTTTTATATATTGAAATGACTTTAATTATTATATTTTCTCTTTCTCTCTCAAATGCTAGTTGTATTTTTATATTAGAGTCAAAAGAATTATTTAACAAAATAATCCTTTATTGTTTCACAAAGCTCCTTTCTTTTCCCAGTCTTTTTTATGACATCACAATCCTTTTTTTTTTTTTTTAAAGTGTCGCTTTTACTTATTATTCCTCAATTTTAGAATGTGCTTTGTGATGAAATCATAGTGAAGCACAGCGTTCAATTCTACATTCTTAGAACACAAGCGTAACGTTCTTCTCTGTATTCTTCGAACACAGTGTTTTTTTTTATTGTCCCTCTCTTGAAACGCAGCGCACGTTTTCTTTGGAGCGCAGTACTCTCTTCTGGAACGCAGCGTACGTTTCTTTGAAGCGCAGCGTATTTCGTCTAACACGTAGGACTTTCAGCGCATGACACAACGTCAGCAGAAGTACGTCATCTCTTCTCTCCTCGAGACAAAACGTAGCGCGAGAGAGAAACGCTTCTTAAAATTGATCCCCTTATTATTTTTAGTCACAAATTCCACACTTCTAATCTTTTACCGCCCACCAAACTCCTCACCGCATGGTTTCCTTTTTAATATCAGCCGCTGGAAAGACTTTGCTTTCTTTAATGAAAACAGCCGCTGGAGGAGAAGGGGAAATGTTCTTTTCTTCTTCCTGTGTTGAGGTAGGGGTTCACCCGATCGTCGCCAAACAATGTGGTGTCTTTAATTAGAAATAAGTTACACAGGAACAAAGTAGATTGAGGAGTAGGTTTTAATATCAACCTCAGCCACAGGTACTCTCCTTAACTGTCTCTCCAGGAACACTCATGTATTCTAGAATCTCACACGAGATTAGAACACACAAGAAAGGTAATTCCAACATATTAAAGATACAGTGGTAAAACATATATACACCATCACACGAGGCTTTGCACGTTTTTTTTTTATTTCAAAAGTTTTTTTATTGAGAAGATTTTTAACAGTACAGTAGAACCAAGACAGCCTATCGGCGCAGTGCATCATGGGCAAGCTTTTAAAATTGAAAAGACCTGATCCCGTGAAAGTGGCACATAGTCCTGGAGCTGCCCACGCGGCTGCTCACCTAACCTTTACCCGTACCCCATTCAAAGAATGATGTGTGAAATATGACAGAGGAGTGTGTCAAAAGCTATGAGGTGAAGGTGCTGTCATGGACTGCGAGATTGTGTGTAGAGCGTCAAAGGTAAGAAATGAGCAACGGGCGTTCATGTCAGCTCCACCTCGCCTCGACTATATTGTGGCCTAGTTTACCCACCTGTGACTGCAGCGCACGTGTTTCTGTCTTTATTTTGTGATTTCATACACTGGTGAATCAAGGATGCAACTGCCAAATACAATCAGTCAGGACGTGAAAAGTGAGTGAAGGTCATGCAAACGTTTCTGACACAGTTGTGTTTTGACCCATTTTAAAGAGGGCTAGAGTCTCCATTCAGCAAAGAAGCTTTACTATACAGCATATAAGAACCATTTACATTAGATAAGGCATGTTTACCATAAAAAATGGTGAGAGTGGGAGACAGCAACGGAGTGGATAGGGTTACATGAGTAGGATAGGTAGACAAACTAGACATACGGTCTATTACTTGAGAAAGTGAAGCATTACGGTCAAATACTCTGCACCTCAGCGTGGTTCTGCATGTGTTCCTTGATCTCCAGAACCACTGTGCCTCCTCCCATATCCAAGAGAGCTCCGGGTGCCACACCTGTAGGTCGTCTCTGCTAAGTGGCTACACATCTTCATGAACAGAAAAGCTGATCTCTCATGATTCACTTATCACGAGTCCAGGCCTAATACTGATCACCAACCTTCTGCTGATAAGCCAGGTTCATGCCCCTTTGTTACTTGAGACCCACCCATCCAAGACATGTGCTGATCATCTTGTCAGATGCTGTGTGAGACTCTTCCATTACTGAAGTGTGTCCAGTTTTGCCAGTAATATCTATGACACAACTATATTCCTTACTTCAATTTCTGACCATGTAATAATACCTGTATCGCAGATGATTCCGTCTCTGACAATAAAAGTTTTCAGTGATGCATAGATTTGAGATGCTTGCTGACCCAACCTGTACTCAAAGGTATACAGGGCAATTAAAGATCCCTTCCTTATAACATATCTGAATGATGCTTCCTATATATTTGTTTTTGAGGTGCATGTAATGCATACATCAGAGGGATCTGCAATTCACTTCTAATTCCGGAAGCTAAAGGGTAAATGATGGCCAGAAGTCAATGGTCGGGATTCTATAATTGAAAAGGGTTTATCTAACATTGAAATCTGATGTCCACCTACAAGCCATTCAAAAATGCGGTATAAGGGCAAGAAGTCTCAAAGTAGATGATCTGGCTTTGTGGTAAAGAGGGAAATTGTGTCAAGGATGTTTGTTAGCACTGAAACAGGAAGCTGATTAGGCAAGTACCTATGAGAAAGATTCAGCAAAATTGAATTCCCAGTGAACACAGCAGATGTTGGTATGTTACATCATGGAAGTGCAGTGGGATTCTACCTGTATGACAAAATACTGTACTCAAGCCGTATCATATCCTTAAAGAAGTCATTCATATTTTTATTGAGCATTTTGTTTCCACATGCTTTTCTGATGACTGACAGATTACGAATTGGGCATTTTAATAATATCTTCAGGAATATTTGTGTCATTAAAATGAGGTACGATGAGCTGCTAATACATTTTAAATGAAATTTTGAGTTCATTCTGCATTTGTTACCTTTATTTTTTATTTTTTATTTTATAAAGTCTTCGAGGAGTTTGTTGTGATGGTGAAATAGGCAATGTATTCAGAGATGCAGTAAATCTAACCATCCACAAGCTTCAATCATCATCACCCAAGAAAACTGAAAAAGCTATGGAAAGTTTCTAGATTAGCAGTTAGCTTCTAGGATATATTCTGCATGGCCTCCAGACTAGGCTGTTATCTGCAAGGTAGACTCTGTGCTGAACCTTTTATCGTACCTGGGTTAAATAGGCAGTCCCTCGTGGTCTATATCCCTTTGCTGCAAGAAGGCTTTGGAAAAGGAGTTATTTCTGCTGAAAACAATAGACAATCTTCAGGTGGTATCAACTTCATGTCCACTACCTCAGCTTTCCTTTTGTAACTTTAATCAAGTAAATGTACCGTTAGTAATGCCCACCCCTTTTACCATAGAAGTGGATAATTAGTGTTAAAAATGGATGTGCCATTTTCTTCCGAGTTACCTTTAATGGAGGTGTTAAAAAACGGATATCACTGCACATGCAGCTAAACTTTGTAATTAATAGGTAGTTATTTTAGCATTTGGAATAATTACGGGAAGTTTGTGATAGAGATAGAAACAGGTTCAAATTTCGCACACCCCAAGACAGAATGTTTGGGGATCAAAGTCTGGAGATACATTTGATCACATCATATGTAATAGCAAACCCAATTCGACTGCAGGTTCTTTGCTGAAAAGTGTGAACAGCAAAATGGACCAATCTGGATTATTGGTCGCAAGGAAAAACTGCCAGTTTGCTGGGAAAACTACGTTATGGCATAAACCAAAAGTAGGACACTTCTAACTTTGTGTAAGTAACCAAATCAGGATACAGTCTAGACTTTGCTTGAAAAAAATCTGCATACCTTTACTACACATACAACACATCATCTTGTATCTTAAAACCACTTCATGTCTTCTTTTAGGATAAAAGACCATACACTAAATCGCTAATTTTACTTCTCCAATGTGGTCTCTGCCATTTAGGGCAATCCATGAATTTAGGACAGCTAACAACTTGACAACCCTAAAAGTATCGGCTCAAAAAAAGTTCTTCATTCTTTTAATTTCCATCCTCAATGCCATAGGTGTCTAACATTGATTGGCCCACGAGACCCATATCATTCTACATTGACATACAGTAACTCCAATGTGAATTGTTATCATGGTTTGTCGTTTTCTTAAAAATGGCACGGGTTTACCCAACTGGATCCACATTGGACACCTGTGTTCCATGGCCTCAACGTTGGAATAGTTTTTGTTATTCCTTGTTTTGTTCTTCAAAGGTGTTTTTAGAAATGTCCTAATGCCTTTAGATTTGGTTTGTTCATGATTCTTCTTGACAGTAGTGTTTTTTCTTGTTTGTTTATTGTACCTCATCGTTACTCAAAATCTTGTCGTCTATCATGATGTTTCAAAGCTCAATAAATGGGAACGTCCCTATGTGTGCATATGGCATCTCCGACCAGAACATGCCCAGAACTCTCATCAGATTGCAAAACAAGCTGTAACATGGTAAATATCATTGTGCTACGTTTTTGACAGACTTGACTGACCTTTTTTTTTATGCACCCCATATTAATAAACTTATCCACAGTGAATAGAAGGTTTTCATATTCGTTATATCCTGAATGCATAGTTGTTCACTGGGCTAAAATCCATTATTTCTTGAGACTTGATAGGTTGTTAAAACATCCTATCTACTCATTATTTCACCAATGGCGTGCACCACTACAATCTATTGAAATACTATAAGAGAAATAACAGAAAAATGTGTTGATTATCAAAATAGGGGAATGTGATAAGACTAAATCAGATGTTATGGATACCTTGAGCAGTATTGATTTTTGGAAATTGAAGCAATACCATTAAAAACTGGAAACTGATCCATAAGTACACAGAGAACCAAATTTCTTTTAAGGAGTCATTTTCTTGAGGACAAATCTTTTTGGGACCATTTGCAGTAATTGCTTTGTTGATACAAATCACAGCTTTGGATTAGATTTTAATTTCTACTTTTGATCTGGGTGCAGCACAATGAATTGTTCTATATTTATTTCTCGCTTATCCCCTTTCTCATGACAAAATCTAAATATATTAGGCGCCTAACATATAGCGAGGCTTTGAAGACAACACCACCTTTCATAACAATTCTTCAGTCATGGCATCCCCTCACGCTATCTTCTCCACAACAATGGATACCTTACTTAACAAACTACTAGACATTAAGAACTTGATTACCTGTGTTTATAATGCAGTTACCGTCAATACATTGGAGGTACAATCAGGCGAGCTGTTAACCAATTCTAACCCAGAATGCAAACTATGGATAATCACCTCCTTGAGGTTGAATCAAGCATTGATCGTCTCCTTAATCATAGCCATGACATCTGGTATCTCCCAGTAAAACATTGATTCGTTAGACTGTAGCATTAGTGACAATATTAGAATCATAGGTCTTCCTGAACAGATGGAAAAGGATGATATATTACAATTCCTTGCAAACTTTATTTCAACATTGATGAAACTCACATTCTCCCCACCACTCAAATTTCAACATGCACATAGAGTCCATTCCAAAATCTCATCTCGCTCTTCTCAACCTCACCATGTATTAGCTTGCTGTCTTCGCCATCAACAAGCTTGCCAGATCATATGTCAACATGGTCTGTATACCCATGAAAATGCACAGATCATCATTACTGCAGATTTTTCAGCTCCTACTAACCTTAATAGAAATCGTTTTTTAGCTCTTCATCCTAGGTTGAGAAAGAGAAAGATAAAAGGAATCACTGTGCCTACCAAGGAATAACGAAGGAATGCTTTTATCCCCATGACTTGGAATCCTTATTGAGTGAATTAGACGAAAAAGACTCTGGGATGAAACATAAAACTACGGCTCCTGCATCAACACAGGACCCAATCGGTCATACTAATTTAAAACCTATTTAGTGAGACAGATGGGAAACTGTGACTCGTAACTGGTTACACAGTGGTACATTTAAAGCTGGAAAAGGACCTCTACTGAGAGATAAATCAAGATCACCATTAAAATTATGAACATGGACATTTCCTGTATCAATTTTATTGCATTTCTCTGTGGATTTGTCACATATGCGCTTTTTATTTGTACTTTTTTATTTCTAATTATTTCTACCTTTCTTATACTCATCTTCTTTCTTCTTCAGTTCTTTTTCTCATCATAATGTTGAGACATTCTTGAATATGATATTGGTTAATTATAGATTATTAAATTGTGATTATTACATTCTCTGAACTTCTTTCCCTTCCCTTCTTCTCTTTCTTTTCTCACTTAATGTGAAACGATATTTCTCCTTTTTTTGTGTGAATTGCTCATACTCTACTCCAGACATATGTTATGGTTTTATCTTGCCGAAATCATTATTAAAAGGGGCATCATTATGTGATATTCATGATACTATTTGCCTCACTGACCTCTATTCAATATTGCCTAAAATGCATCCTCCTAGTTCAAAGTTCAAAGTTTAAGGTTTTCGACAGCTATTCTTCATTGTCTAAATATTTATTGTTGGACACATACCTGATCATTGTTCATAAACTTTTTGCTTTATTTTTTATTTTTAGATCAATTCTCATTAACATACCTAATAACATTTTATTTCATAGCCTAGACGTATTGCCTCACACTAATTTTTTGTATTTTGCTACATTACCATATTCCTATTTTATTGACTAATACTACTGCTTTTTCTTAGGTATTTTATTTCAACTATGCAATTAACTTGCTTTAAACAGTTAAACATTGTTTCTTTAAATGTGCATGGATTGACACTTCATCAAAAGAAGAAAAAATGTCACTTACTTTGGTCATAGTAACCAGACATTGCTTTGTTACAAGAAACACATCGTACTCCCCAAGAATGTGAAGAACTTAAACGAGATTGGTTTGGCCATGTCCCATATGCTAGTATCACTTCGAAGAAGCATGTTAATGATTGCACTCCGCAACAAAAATGTGGTGTTGCCATTCTTCTCAATAAACACTAGCCATATCAAATTTTACAAACTTGGGAAGATTTAGAGGCTATCTGTCTTTGCTAAACTTCAAATTCGAGATATTTGTATAATTGTAGGCTCAATTTATGCTCCAACAGACTCCAAGCTTACTTTTCTCTCCCAATTTAGTAGATTATTGACATCATTCGGCTCCACTCGAGTATTACTGGGGGAGACTGGAACATTACCATAGACCAATTTCTTGACAGATCGGGCAAACCAGACACACATTATAACAGATACAGACATATACTCTTAGATTTTTATTAAGGATAGTTCATTCCAAAAAACCTGGACACTATTACATCCAAATGAGCTGGTCTATACATTCACTTCCTGACCACATTCAATATGGACCAGAATAGATTACTTCTAAGCCTCTACCACTGTCTTGCCATTAATAACACAGACTAATTACATTCCCTGCAGTATATCAGACCATGACCTTATTGAAATCTGCTTGGATCTCAGACTCTCATGTTCCCTTATACGTCCTTGTAGACTTAATCTCTCCTCATCTAAGAGCCCCCAAGAACATCTTCAACTTTGTATTTATGTGGCACAATGTATAAAAGATGATGAACATTCAGTTTTTAATGCTCACACACTGTGGGGTGCCAGAAAAGCAGTACTGAGAGGTCTAATAATGAAAGACATTCCATTTAAAATGAAACAAGCAAATATTATCAGGATTAATCTGGAAAAAGAAATCACAACAATTACAACCACTTACTCTGAAACATGTTCATCAGACATGTTACGGAAATTACTATCAGTGAAAATTATTTTTAAAAATCTATATGAAAATGTATTTTCTTTATTTGTCAAAGACACTATGAAAGAGGGGAGAAAGCTGGGAGACTATTAACTTATCAATTATGACAACAAGAATCTTCCAGAGTGGTCCCCGTGGAGAACTAGGCCTTATGGGCCGAGCGGCGCAGGGCACGCCTAAAATCTACGGGTTCACCTGCCTTATCAGACAGAGACACGAGACACTCCGTTAGGCGTAGAAAATCAGGTTTGTTAGCTGCAGCTAAGCACAGTTGTCCAAGAAGTTACAGAAAGTAGATTCTTAGGAGACTGACACTTCATTCCGTGGCGCACAGTCTTTTATACCATACATATTTACAATACCTACTCCCAAAACATACAAAACTGACAAATGAGAAAAGTTCGAAAACAAGCTATCGAGTATCTTGTGTACGCCCTTCTTTCAGACCCCGTGTTCTCCCCTCCCCTCAAGTTAATCAATGCTAATGCATGTAATTCAATTTGCAGGTGGCAGGACGTATTTGCGAGCCTCAAAGGATAGTTGTGTAACAGGAGAGTACACATAGAGAATAGTGAAGGCCAGTCAAATAAGATAAAGTAAAGGAAGAATGGTGGGACCCAAACAATCAACTAAGACAAGGATCACTCAGTCTAGACATGGATTAACTAACTCGGCCAGACCCTGACATCGGTTTCATAAACAAGGACAAAGGGTTACTTTTTAACAGGAGAGACGAGCAGCTGAAAAGGCAAAAACACTATGTTTGCCGTGTCGCCTGAGTGAGGGCAACACAAAATGGCGGCTGTCACAAAATGGCGGCTGACTATGAAGCGAAGTCGAAAATCACAGAACCTCAGACCCTCGTTTTGCCATTACTTAGGCAAAACACAAAGGACTCAAGTTAATCTGAGTCAATGTCAATGGTCATGAGGTCATTGAGCTGTTGCTGCAACATCATCTTAATGTTCTCTGTTTTCTGTGACGCAGACTTTGGAACACAATAGGTGGCACAAAGACCACAGATGGCGGGACCACACTGCAAACAGAGACAACAAGAGAAAATGATGGCTAAAATCATTCCAAGGAAAGTTAACACTTTCCATCCCCATGTGGACAGTAGTCCCCAAAACCATCCCATCACGGACCAATCTCCTGTGTCCTGATGAATAGACTCAGAAATCACGTGTAATTTAGAAATGGCTTGGTATACTGTAGGAGCATTATCAGGAATGTAAATGCAGCAACTAGACCCAATCAATTTACAGACTCCTCTATCTGCAAGGACGATGTATAAAACCATTCGGTTTTGTAAAGTCATAAGACGATCGGCCTGAAGTTCAGCCGTCAAGTTACTCAAGGCTCCGGACTGCACTGTAAGAGGGTACCCTTGCCTTTGCCTTATGATCAGTGGGTCCAAGAAGGCGTTGGTGATAGTGAATGTGAGAAAGTACCCCGATTTGTACCTTTTAGTAGTGCACGCCTGGACTGGACAAGTTCTGAGAAAGAAGATGACGACGTGCTGCAAGAAGCTGTACCACCACATTTGAGATTGGACACGACTAACCCAGAGACTTTGTTTCAAGACCAAACGATACCTGGCAAGACACGGTACAACCTAAGACCTAGGTTGCCAAAAAACAATTGAACTGTGTTATCTTTTCCTTTGGTTATTTTTCTTTTTTGAAAGACATTTCCTTTCCACCATCCATCAAGTTGCAGGGTCACGGTAGGAGTCTTAGGCTGTGACCTGAATAGTGACTAGGTCAACAGGACTTGCATTGTCATAGGAAGGCTAATAATCACAGCTAAATGATCTAGGAAGATTAGCGTGAGCAACGCCTTTAGAGAAATGGATACTGAAGTGGAAGGGAATGATGTTAAGATTGTAAAAAGAAATAAGTACAAGAAACTGTTGTTTAGTCGATGTGGCATAGCATTATGTATTCTAGCGTGTTTATGTAGTTTATTAGCTTGTGTGGGATGGGTTATCCACACTATGCAGCAAGCACCTGTTCCAACTTCTGTTCTTTTGCCCTCTTTTCCTACTAACTCTCCGCATAAGTTCTATACACTCCCAGACCATGAACAAGTTAGGAGAACAGAATATTTTAACAATTCATTCATCCAGTTGTTACATCAGCATCAACTGGTAGTTAACACTACTGATTGTTGGGTTTGTGGGCTTATGCCCCATAACGCTGAGAAAGGGATGCCATATTTAGTACTCCCGTTTTCATATGAAGGTTCCGCTTGGGCTTATTTGGCTATGTTTTCTAATGCATATCAGAAACAACTTCGATATCCTCCTGGTGATATATATACTGGTGGATCAGATTATAGTCATAGTCCTTTAATAAAGGGAATAGTGACTATGGCTAAAATTGCCGATATTAGTAAGATTCCCGTTGACGAGAAACGAGCATATGATGGTTGGAATGTGACTCGTTACATTACTAGCCTCACTGACAAGGCTAGACAAAGAAGATCCTTACCAATTTGGACTGTACCTCATAAAGGTATCTTTTGTTTGCAAGTAACTGGTCAGAATAATAAGAATAAACAGGAAAAGAGTGTTTGTTCTCATACCTATGTCTATTCCCCCTTGATTTCTTCTCCGTTAGTACCATCTCACGGTACATATTTTGTTTGTCACGATAGGGCCTATACATGGCTTCCCGCCTATTTTTCTGGAACATGTTATATAGCTTTTCTTCTTCCCCCTACATACATCTATCTTTTAGATCTATTCTGCCTTTAGTTTCCTCCTCTGTACAAAGAAAACAATCATGCTGATCTTGTATATCCTCCTCTTCGGGATTAGGTAACAATGTTGCTGGATTTAAAACATTACATCGCTTGATATATATGTGACTAGCTAAAAGCGTCAACTCATACCCAGACAAGCGAGCACTCGTAAAATGTTGCATTTTTGTTCTGTTCAAAAGAGTATCTACTGCATGTGGTACCATAACAACAAGAGTGTGATCCAATACCAATCCAGCAGATTGACGAATAGAGATCGCCGCTGCTGCTGTTGCTCTGAGACAACTTGGCAATGCCTTGGCTACTGGATCCAATGTAGCCGAAAAATAGGCACATGGTCTTTGCTTGTCTCCAAATTGTTGTGCTAAAACTGACAATGCACAACCTTCTCGTTCATGCACGTAGAGTGTAAAAGGCTTACTATAATCTGGAGTACCCAACATAGGAGCAGAACACAAAGCAGTACGTAAATCAGAAAAACCCTTCTGACATTCGTCAGTCCAAGGAAGAGGTTGGGGTGTGTCTTTCAGAGTAAGTGCCAACAGAGGTTTAGCCAACAAAGAAAAATTCGGAATCCACTGTCTGCAATAAGAGGTAATGCCCAAGAAGGCACGCACTTCCTTTTGTGTGGATGGTACAGACATTCGTGAAATTGCATGAATACGTTCTGGGGTCAATCGCCTTCCCTCCTTTGACAAGAGATGACCTAAATAGGTAACCTCTTGGCGGCAATATTGTAACTTAGAAGGTGACACCTTATGATGTAAATCAGACAAATGACGCAAAAGCGAAACAGTCGCATTTTTAGAAACATCCTCTGAATCGGCAGCCACTAACAAATCATCCACATACTGAATAAGAGTAGCACCTGGAGGCAAAGAGAAAGCATCCTGCTGGGACTTCAAAGCTTGGCTATAAATGGAGGGACTCTCACAGTAGCCTTGAGGTGCGCGTTGAAATCTAAAGCTTCGGCCTCCGAGAGAGAAACCAAAGAGATCTCTACTTTCCTCAGCAATAGGAATGCTAAAGAGATGTATGACATTACAACGCATGCTTTTACCACGCATGCCTTTACAACGCGGTTTTTACAACGCAAACCTTTACAACGCATAGCGCTTTGGGGTGCTGGATAGTGAATAGTGTCATTTACTATTCCAACTCCAGTCCCCGTGGACACTAGGGAAGGTGTTGGATAGTAAATTAAACGTATTCCCTATCCTAGAGCGCCCCCCAGCGCAATGCGTTGTAATGGTTTGCGTTGTAAAAGTTGCGTCGTAAAGGCACTGCGTGGTAAAAGTTGCATTGTAAAGGATGTTTCCCATGCTAAAGAAAGCATTCTTGAGATCAATGACTGAGAACCAAACAGCCGAAGCAGGTATCATTGTGAGCAAAGCAGTAATATCCGGGACCACTACAAAACTGAGGGACAACAGTTTTGTTGACCTCTCGAAGATCAATCACAAAACGATATACAGGAGGCTGTGAAAGGATCAGTACGTTTAAGAACAGGCAAAACAGGACTGTTATAAACATTTCCTCTCGTTTCTTCAACAACACCCTTCTGAACTAAATCATAAACAATAGCCAACAGAGCTCTTTCGCCATTATTAGAAATCTTATACTGAGGAATACGTGGCAATTGAACATCAGGTTTGATAGTGATCACGTAAGGTGGAATCTTGAGCAAATCAACATCATTCGTACCCGTGGCCCAAAGCGTAGCAGGAAGTGAACGCAATTCAAGTGGTAGTTGATCCTTAGACAAATACATAGGGGAAACACATTTATCACCCAAAGGAAGATGTACACCAGAGGGGGAACAATACAACGTTGCATGTAGACGTTTCAATAAATCCAAACCCAACAAATTCTCACCGCAACCAGTCATTAAAATGAGCGGGGCCTCCAAATCATAAGGACCTATAGAGATGGGCAAAGGACAAGAGACTGGGTCACTAACTGGGGCGCCGGAGAATCCTACAGAAACATTTGTTAAGCCAGACAAAGGTGCCCCAGGGAGTTTGGAGTGAATAATAGAACTTCTCATCGCACCAGTATCCAAAAGAAATGGTTCTGAAACACCCAATGCAACAACGTTAACATAAGGCCCATCCTGATCCACTAGAACTGATACCACTCCCTTGCTTTGTCTACGGCTGTCCTAGCTAGTAAGAAAATCAGGATTTTCGTACTCAACACAATAATCGTCATTATAATATTGTGCAGACTGAGAATTCTGCTGATCAAAATAATTCATAGTATTCTGAGGGGGTAAGGAACGCTGTCCTTGAGACGGCGCACCTCGCCCTCTACTCCTAGGTGTTGACTGAAAACCACCACGGCCTCGTGGCCCTGATAGTCCACCTGTACGCTGCAATAAAATCGGACAATTATTCTTGAAGTGACCTTCCTCTTTACAATAGGCACATTGATTAGGACCCAACAAAGCTCGTGGAACAAACGTTGCAGGTTTCTGTAACAATCACTGAAACTGTGGAGGCTGTTGCAATTGACGCTGAGCAGAACGAGGGGGATCGGCTTGTTGCAAAAGACCCTTCGTTTTCAACTCTTTAGTCTTTTTCTCTACTTTATCCTTTTCTTCGTTATCCCTATTTTCGTAATACTGAGCAGTAGCCACTATTTGGGCAGACGAAGAAACAGCCCATGAACTCTCGGAGTCTTTCAATTTATGCGATAATTCGGGAAGTAAATTAAATACAAATTTATCCACAAATAATCGCTGTCCACCCTCCGTACTCATATCCTGACCACTGTGGTCGATGAACGTCTCTTCGAAACGAGTAAAGAAATCCGAGACACTCTCATCTTTCTTCTGTTTACATGCAGCTAACTTATCCCAATTAACTCAGAGGGCAGGCATAATCATTTTCATTAGAGCTATTATTCTTCCAGGCAATTAAGTGATCAAATCATCTGGTTTAGCGCCACCTACTTGTGCTGCATCTGCGGCAGTCAAAGCAGCCCAATTACCACCTAAAGCTTGGTCGTGGTCTTCCCTACGAATCCGAGCCCATAGTGCTTGAGGGACTACATTTCCCATCAACAAATCAATATCTGCTAAATTCATAACGCACGCATCAACAGTCTGGGACAACTCTTTGTAATATCCAGTAGGATTCTTACGAGGGTCCGGTAGAGACTGTTTAAGCGCCAGAACTTCAGATCTTTTCCAAGGGACATGTACGTATATATGCTGAAAATGAGCAGGGACAGGCGGATTAGCAGCTGGATCCCCATCTCTCCATATCGGAGGTACTTCTCGCATAGGATAGTGTTTCACTTTATGTCGTACTGCAGGATCCGGTTCAAGAGAAGCTTGAGAGAAAAAGGAAGACCTAAAAGTGATAAGTGTTCGAACAGCATCCTCGACATCAGAACCCACAATAAGTCCTTTATCAAATTTCGCCTGTATATCAAACAAACCCTGTGGAGGTAAATCCAAATCTATATCACCCCATCCTTTAACAAGAGTATTACACATAACATTAAAAACATATCTTTGTGTAGGCGCATTCCACTGAAGAAAAGTATCAAAGATATCGCGTACATTATACTGTGGACCACTCATGATCCAATTGTGAGCGAGAGAGTCCAACCTAATTCGTTCGTCAGTATCCGGAATTTGACTACGGGATTGTCAACTGGACGAAGCAGGAGTCAAATTAAGAGACCCGAAGAAAGGCAACAAAAGACCCGAAACGGTATCAACTAATCGTTGACGAGCCGTAGGAGAATCTGACAGTAAAACCGGAGACAACATGTTAAGCACAGCCGGAGAAGAATTGTCAGTGCTAAAAGAAACTGACGGTAAAGGAGACTGAGGTACAGAAGTCGGTGGCAAAGGAGGTGGAGGTGGAATTACTGGAAGAGGCAATTGTGGAAGAACCGGAACAACTGGTTGAACAACAGGTTGCTGAACAACAGGTTGTAATGGGGGTGCATTAGCACCTAATACATAAGGTGGAGGTAATCTCAACAAATGAGACTTTAAAGGATCTTCATCAAGATCTTTACTCTTTGTAGAAGGAGGCAACACAGGATAACATCTATCTATTGCCATATGATGTTGTCGTTCTGAGATTTCAATCATTTGATCAGTTTCATTATTCTTAAACTGTTGAGCAGCCTGTAGAATTGTCATATCCTGTGCTTTCTTATCTTTTTTCACTTGTTTAATTTCTTTTTGTTTGGCTTCCTTACGCCATAGGCGGAAAGAGTCAAACATTGCCGGCCGGGCTTTTTTCTTAAATAAAATTGTCTCTAAATTGTCTAATATATCAGGCTCAAAGCTACCATTTTGTGGCCACTGTAAAACACCGTCTTTCTTCGTATATCGAATCCATGTTTCATTAAAGATAATAGGACCAAGACCATGTTTCGAATAGAGCTCATAAGTGGGAGTTCCAACCTGAGGAATTGGACAAGAGTCCTCTAGCCGGGAATCCCTAGTACAATTAAAACAGCAACATTTCTTAAACTTACTAAGTCCAGGCATTTTGTAACGAACTGGACTATGTACAAACTTCAAGGGGTTTAAGGCAATTAATACAGCACAAACGTACTTACCCCTCGGCTTCGACTAATGCATGAGTCGAATAACAAAAACCAAACAAAAAGAGTGGGCGCTACCCATGAATACTTAACTAAATATTTTCTCACGCCAGCAGGTGTCCGTCTAACGTCTCGCGATACCAATCATCAGCAGAGGGCCAAGGCAGGGCGACAGTCAGGGCAGCAGCCATCTGCAGCCGTTGGAAAGGAGTAGCCGCGCTGCAAAAGACCTTCGGTCCACTTTCGACATACAGGGGTCGCTTGGCGTGGTTCGCGAATCCTCCAGAGTTTCTTGCGAGGCTCCTCACGACCTTCGGGCTGAACCGCTACCACTGAAGTCGCCCCACATTGGGACGCAAATTGGAGAACTAGGCCTTATGGGCCGAGCGGCGCAGGGCACGCCTAAAATCTCCGGGTTCACCTGCCTTATCAGACAGAGACACGAGACACTCCGTTAGGCATAGAAAATCAGGTTTATTAGCTGCAGCTAAGCACAGTTGTCCAAGAAGTTACAAAAAGTAGATTCTTAGGAGACGGCCACTTCATTCTGTGGCGCACAGTCTTTTATACCATACATATTTACAATACCTACTCCCAAAACATACAAAACTGACAAATGAGAAAAGTTCGAAAACAAGCTATCGAGTATCTTGTGTACGCCCTTCTTTCAGACCCCGGGTTCGGCCCTCCCCTCAAGTTAATCAATGCTAATGCATGTAATTCAATTTGCAGGTGGCAGGACGTATTTGCGAGCCTCAAAGGATAGCTGTGTAACAGGAGAGTACACGGAGAGAATAGTGAAGGCCAGTCTAATAAGATAAAGTAAAGGAAGAATGGTGAGACCCAAACAATCAACTAAGACAAGGATCAATCAGTCTAGACATGGATTAACTAACTCGACCAGACCCTGACATCGGTTTCATAAACAAGGATAAAGGGTTACTTTTTAACAGGAGAGACGAGCAGCTGAAAAGGCAAAAACACTATGTTCGCCGTGTCGCCTGAGTGAGGGCAACACAAAATGGCGGCTGTCACAAAATGGCGGTCGACTATGAAGCGAAGTCGAAAATCGCAGAACCTCACCCGTCATTAGAAATTCTAAAGGCAAAAGATTTACACACCCATGATACATTTTATCTGAAGTTAAAAATTATTAGGAATCATTATATACTTCTATAAATTGTTTGGATCAATCAGTAGAGGAGGTTTACTTTTCTAAAATTAACACCCCTAAATTAACACAGGAACAGAAAGAGGAACTTGAAGGTGAAATTACAACTAAGGAAATGTTAAAGGCAATTGATAGTTTGGCTTCTTGTAAAGCCCCTGGGAAGGATGGGTTCCTCATTGAATTTTATAAGAATAAAAAAAATATCTCTGCTCCAATCTTAAAATCAGTTTTTTTTAAATGCTGCAAACAGAACGCTTACCATCTGAATTTCTAAGGGCCCCTATTACTTTTATATCAAAACCTGGTAAAGATTTATTGGAATGTTCTAGTTATAGACCAATTTCCTTAATAAACACCACAGATGTAACACTCCTAGCAAAAGTCCTAACCAACTGATATTTCTTGGTTATAACCGTAGCCTTATGGGTAGAGCAGTCAACCTCGAAGCTGGTGAACCGGGTTCGAGTCTCGGCAGAAACGCTTAACATCCTGTGATTCTGGGCAAATCATTTAATCTTCCTGCGCCTAACAAAAATGAATTTGTCCATCTGTAACAAAACTTGTGGTCATGTAAAGCGCTCTGATACCTGATATCTTCATGTCAAGTTTTGCTATATAAAACTCTAAAAAAGAAATACATATATATATATATATATATATATATATGTTTCAGCAAGAGCGCAAGCGCTTTGATGAGGGCTCACCACAGCGGCCCGAGCCTCCGGCCTCTGTGTGGCACCCAGTGCAGAGCCTCGATTCCCTCCTAAATAGAAAAGATAAGTCTGACGCGTTTCGGGGCCTGAACACGCCCCTTAATCATGGACTGATGAAAGAAAATGCCAAGTTCACCTTACAATGTTCAAACACATATTTATTTGATCATGGGCGTCGTCCGCCCTAAGTGGGAGGAGTTAGCAGCGCCAGGACTTCTAGGATTTGTAGTCCTGTAAGGTGAGTAATGCGTTATGCCCTTAAGTAGGTTTGGCATTCCTTCGTGTTTAGCTGTCCTTTGAAACCTTGAGTAGGTGGCGAAGGAAATCTCCAGCTCTGCTATCAATTCAGGGGTCGTTGTGCTGACAGGCGACTGTCGTTTCCTCGCCTCAGCCTCCAGTGGCAGAGAACCCTTGATCCGCCCTCGGAGTGGAGCTCCTCATCCCGGCCATGGCGGGCCGTTTAGTAAATGTTTCAGCAAGAGCGCAAGCGCTTTGATGAGGGCTCACCACAGCGGCCCGAGCCTCCGGCCTCTGTGTGGCACCCAGTGCAGAGCCTCGATTCCCTCCTAAATAGAAAAGATAAGTCCGACGCGTTTCGGGGCCTGAACACGCCCCTTAATCATGGACTGATGAAAGAAAATGCCAAGTTCACCTTACAATGTTCAAACACATATTTATTCGATCATGGGCGTCGTCCGCCCTAAGTGGGAGGAGTTAGCAGCGCCAGGACTTCTAGGATTTGTAGTCCTGTAAGGTGAGTAATGCGTTATGCCCTTAAGTAGGTTTGGCATTCCTTCGTGTTTAGCTGTCCTTTGAAACCTTGAGTAGGTGGCGAAGGAAATCTCCAGCTCTGCTATCAATTCAGGGGTCGTTGTGCTGACAGGCGACTGTCGTTTCCTCGCCTCAGCCTCCAGTGGCAGAGAACCCTTGATCCGCCCTCGGAGTGGAGCTCCTCATCCCGGCCATGGCGGGCCGTTTAGTAAATGTTTCAGCAAGAGCGCAAGCGCTTTGATGAGGGCTCACCACAGCGGCCCGAGCCTCCGGCCTCTGTGTGGCACCCAGTGCAGAGCCTCGATTCCCTCCTAAATAGAAAAGATAAGTCCGACGCGTTTCGGGGCCTGAACACGCCCCTTAATCATGGACTGATGAAAGAAAATGCCAAGTTCACCTTACAATGTTCAAACACATATTTATTTGATCATGGGCGTCGTCCGCCCTAAGTGGGAGGAGTTAGCAGCGCCAGGACTTCTAGGATTTGTAGTCCTGTAAGGTGAGTAATGCGTTATGCCCTTAAGTAGGTTTGGCATTCCTTCGTGTTTAGCTGTCCTTTGAAACCTTGAGTAGGTGGCGAAGGAAATCTCCAGCTCTGCTATCAATTCAGGGGTCGTTGTGCTGACAGGCGACTGTCGTTTCCTCGCCTCAGCCTCCAGTGGCAGAGAACCCTTGATCCGCCCTCGGAGTGGAGCTCCTCATCCCGGCCATGGCGGGCCGTTTAGTAAATGTTTCAGCAAGAGCGCAAGCGCTTTGATGAGGGCTCACCACAGCGGCCCGAGCCTCCGGCCTCTGTGTGGCACCCAGTGCAGAGCCTCGATTCCCTCCTAAATAGAAAAGATAAGTCCGACGCGTTTCGGGGCCTGAACACGCCCCTTAATCATGGACTGATGAAAGAAAATGCCAAGTTCACCTTACAATGTTCAAACACATATTTATTTGATCATGGGCGTCGTCCGCCCTAAGTGGGAGGAGTTAGCAGCGCCAGGACTTCTAGGATTTGTAGTCCTGTAAGGTGAGTAATGCGTTATTCCCTTAAGTAGGTTTGGCATTCCTTCGTGTTTAGCTGTCCTTTGAAACCTTGAGTAGGTGGCGAAGGAAATCTCCAGCTCTGCTATCAATTCAGGGGTCGTTGTGCTGACAGGCGTCTGTCGTTTCCTCGCCTCAGCCTCCAGTGGCAGAGAACCCTTGATCCGCCCTCGGAGTGGAGCTCCTCATCCCGGCCATGGCGGGCCGTTTAGTAAATGTTTCAGCAAGAGCGCAAGCGCTTTGATGAGGGCTCACCACAGCGGCCCGAGCCTCCGGCCTCTGTGTGGCACCCAGTGCAGAGCCTCGATTCCCTCCTAAATAGAAAAGATAAGTCCGACGCGTTTCGGGGCCTGAACACGCCCCTTAATCATGGACTGATGAAAGAAAATGCCAAGTTCACCTTACAATGTTCAAACACATATTTATTTGATCATGGGCGTCGTCCGCCCTAAGTGGGAGGAGTTAGCAGCGCCAGGACTTCTAGGATTTGTAGTCCTGTAAGGTGAGTAATGCGTTATGCCCTTAAGTAGGTTTGGCATTCCTTCGTGTTTAGCTGTCCTTTGAAACCTTGAGTAGGTGGCGAAGGAAATCTCCAGCTCTGCTATCAATTCAGGGGTCGTTGTGCTGACAGGCGACTGTCGTTTCCTCGCCTCAGCCTCCAGTGGCAGAGAACCCTTGATCCGCCCTCGGAGTGGAGCTCCTCATCCCGGCCATGGCGGGCCGTTTAGTAAATGTTTCAGCAAGAGCGCAAGCGCTTTGATGAGGGCTCACCACAGCGGCCCGAGCCTCCGGCCTCTGTGTGGCACCCAGTGCAGAGCCTCGATTCCCTCCTAAATAGAAAAGATAAGTCCGACGCGTTTCGGGGCCTGAACACACCCCTTAATCATGGACTGATGAAAGAAAATGCCAAGTTCACCTTACAATGTTCAAACACATATTTATTTGATCATGGGCGTCATCCGCCCTAAGTGGGAGGAGTTAGCAGCGCCAGGACTTCTAGGATTTGTAGTCCTGTAAGGTGAGTAATGCGTTATGCCCTTAAGTAGGTTTGGCATTCCTTCGTGTTTAGCTGTCCTTTGAAACCTTGAGTAGGTGGCGAAGGAAATCTCCAGCTCTGCTATCAATTCAGGGGTCGTTGTGCTGACAGGCGACTGTCGTTTCCTCGCCTCAGCCTCCAGTGGCAGAGAACCCTTGATCCGCCCTCGGAGTGGAGCTCCTCATCCCGGCCATGGCGGGCCGTTTAGTAAATGTTTCAGCAAGAGCGCAAGAGCGCAAGCGCTTTGATGAGGGCTCACCACAGCGGCCCGAGCCTCCGGCCTCTGTGTGGCACCCAGTGCAGAGCCTCGATTCCCTCCTAAATAGAAAAGATAAGTCCGACGAGTTTCGGGGCCTGAACACGCCCCTTAATCATGGACTGATGAAAGAAAATGCCAAGTTCACCTTACAATGTTCAAACACATATTTATTTGATCATGGGCGTCGTCCGCCCTAAGTGGGAGGAGTTAGCAGCGCCAGGACTTCTAGGATTTGTAGCCCTGTAAGGTGAGTAATGCGTTATGCCCTTAAGTAGGTTTGGCATTCCTTCGTGTTTAGCTGTCCTTTGAAACCTTGAGTAGGTGGCGAAGGAAATCTCCAGCTCTGCTATCAATTCAGGGGTCGTTGTGCTGACAGGCGACTGTCGTTTCCTCGCCTCAGCCTCCAGTGGCAGAGAACCCTTGATCCGCCCTCGGAGTGGAGCTCCTCATCCCGGCCATGGCGGGCCGTTTAGTAAATGTTTCAGCAAGAGCGCAAGCGCTTTGATGAGGGCTCACCACAGCGGCCCGAGCCTCCGGCCTCTGTGTGGCACCCAGTGCAGAGCCTCGATTCCCTCCTAAATAGAAAAGATAAGTCCGACGCGTTTCGGGGCCTGAACACGCCCCTTAATCATGGACTGATGAAAGAAAATGCCAAGTTCACCTTACAATGTTCAAACACATATTTATTCGATCATGGGCGTTGTCCGCCCTAAGTGGGAGGAGTTAGCAGCGCCAGGACTTCTAGGATTTGTAGTCCTGTAAGGTGAGTAATGCGTTATGCCCTTAAGTAGGTTTGGCATTCCTTCGTGTTTAGCTGTCCTTTGAAACCTTGAGTAGGTGGCGAAGGAAATCTCCAGCTCTGCTATCAATTCAGGGGTCGTTGTGCTGACAGGGGACTGTCGTTTCCTCGCCTCAGCCTCCAGTGGCAGAGAACCCTTGATCCGCCCTCGGAGTGGAGCTCCTCATCCCGGCCATGGCGGGCCGTTTAGTAAATGTTTCAGCAAGAGCGCAAGCGCTTTGATGAGGGCTCACCACAGCGGCCCGAGCCTCCGGCCTCTGTGTGGCACCCAGTGCAGAGCCTCGATTCCCTCCTAAATAGAAAAGATAAGTCCGACGCGTTTCGGGGCCTGAACATGCCCCTTAATCATGGACTGATGAAAGAAAATGCCAAGTTCACCTTACAATGTTCAAACACATATTTATTTGATCATGGGCGTCGTCCGCCCTAAGTGGGAGGAGTTAGCAGCGCCAGGACTTCTAGGATTTGTAGTCCTGTAAGGTGAGTAATGCGTTATGCCCTTAAGTAGGTTTGGCATTCCTTCGTGTTTAGCTGTCCTTTGGAGGGAATCGAGGCTCTGCACTGGGTGCCACACAGAGGCCGGAGGCTCGGGCCGCTGTGGTGAGCCCTCATCAAAGCGCTTGCGCTCTTGCTGAAACATTTACTAAATGGCCCGCCATGGCCGGGATGAGGAGCTCCACTCCGAGGGCGGATCAAGGGTTCTCTGCCACTGGAGGCTGAGGCGAGGAAACGACAGTCGCCTGTCAGCACAACGACCCCTGAATTGATAGCAGAGCTGGAGATTTCCTTCGCCACCTACTCAAGGTTTCAAAGGACAGCTAAACACGAAGGAATGCCAAACCTACTTAAGGGCATAACGCATTACTCACCTTACAGGGCTACAAATCCTAGAAGTCCTGGCGCTGCTAACTCCTCCCACTTAGGGCGGACGACGCCCATGATCAAATAAATATGTGTTTGAACATTGTAAGGTGAACTTGGCATTTTCTTTCATCAGTCCATGATTAAGGGGCGTGTTCAGGCCCCGAAACGCGTCGGACTTATCTTTTCTATTTAGGAGGGAATCGAGGCTCTGCACTGGGTGCCACACAGAGGCCGGAGGCTCGGGCCGCTGTGGTGAGCCCTCATCAAAGCGCTTGCGCTCTTGCTGAAACATTTACTAAACGGCCCGCCATGGCCGGGATGAGGAGCTCCACTCCGAGGGCGGATCAAGGGTTCTCTGCCACTGGAGGCTGAGGCGAGGAAACGACAGTCGCCTGTCAGCACAACGACCCCTGAATTGATAGCAGAGCTGGAGATTTCCTTCGCCACCTACTCAAGGTTTCAAAGGACAGCTAAACACGAAGGAATGCCAAACCTACTTAAGGGCATAATGCATTACTCACCTTACAGGACTACAAATCCTAGAAGTCCTGGCGCTGCTAACTCCTCCCACTTAGGGCGGACGACGCCCATGATCAAATAAATATGTGTTTGAACATTGTAAGGTGAACTTGGCATTTTCTTTCATCAGTCCATGATTAAGGGGCGTGTTCAGGCCCCGAAACGCGTCGGACTTATCTTTTCTATTTAGGAGGGAATCGAGGCTCTGCACTGGGTGCCACACAGAGACCGGAGGCTCGGGCCGCTGTGGTGAGCCCTCATCAAAGCGCTTGCGCTCTTGCTGAAACATATATATATATATATACCCATCTCAGGTTGAATTTGTCCTGGGTCATTCCTCTACCAACCATCTTCAAAGTATCCAACATCTATTATGGCAATCAAGGAATAACCAAAATGAGAAAAGCCCTTAGATGCAGAGAAGGCTATTGATATCCTAGAATGGGGTTACTTATTTCGCACCATGGAGATAATGGGTTTTGATAAAGATTTCATTACTCTCACTAAAGACATGCAACACTCACCTACAGCGACTGTTACCTGCGGTGGATTCACATCTCCATACTTTAATATCCACTGTGGTACTGGTCAAGGCTGTTCACTATCACCATTTCTGTTTCTCTTAGTTTTGGAACCATTACTATTGCTGTAAGGTCTAGCATTGGCATTAAGGTAATTGACACACCAGCTGGGCAAATCCAGGCATTGTATTATGCAGATGAAAGTCTTCCGACTCCTTCTGACCCTAAATCATCTGCAACCTCTTTAATTTCTCTGCTAAATATATTTTCAAATTTTTCAGGCTATAAAATTAACTGGATTGAGATTAAAATATTAGGGATTTATCTCAATAGTGGTTTGAAAGATATGATCACAGACAATTTGATCCAATAGTTGAACAGACCAAAAGAGATCTTCAACATTGGTCACTTCTGAACCTATCATTATGGGACAGAGTACAGATTATAAAGATGAATACTTTCCCAATTTCAACTATATATCTTTAAATCAATGACGTTTACTATATCCCGGTTTGTCCGGGGGATGATAAACTCCACTTAAGTGTTTCAAAACTACACTCACCCCCAACTAAAGGTGGATTACGATTTCCTCTTTTAGAGAAATATTGGATTACACAACAACTAGCACATTCTATCTATATGTTAACCCCCCCTAGAAACACTCCAATTTGGATTAAACTTGGACAATCGCTACTTCATTCTAACATGGACTTAGCTATATATTATACTAAAAATCCGAGCTTTACAAATTCTACTAACCCTGTCACTTACTCTTAACAGTTAGCTTGACTGAAAGCACACATGATTATGAAATCTCATATTCATCTACACTCTCAAGCACCACTCTGGAATAATGATGATATTACATATAAAGGCTGTTACCTTCATTGGTCCACCTGCATTATTCATAAAATTCATCACATTACAGATGTGTTCACACATAAAAATTCTCTAAAAACTTTCACAAGCCTACAACAAGAATGTAATCGTCCTTCATCACAATTTAAAAGAATAAAAATTGGAATAATGTATTGGAAAACCATAACAGAGGACTCAGACATTTCTGTCTAAAATATAGCTACTTTCAGATTCTTCATCATTGGCATGGGGCCCCTGCTAAATTATATTCAGCTAAAATTATTACTGACTCCCTTTGCTGGAGATGTAAAACACCAGACAGTGACATAGTTCACATACGGTGGGACTGTCCAAACATCCACACATTTTGGTATCAAATTGAAGTTTATTTAAAAGACTACTCTTCCATTAATCTCTCCATTACAAAATGCCTAATACTTCAACATGACACATCAAAATTATCCTCTTTGTCCACCCACATGTTTGGTTACGGTTATCATATTTCATTTTTGGAAAACCAATGTTATTCGATGATTCACTCTTGGCATAAAGATATGTTTAAAGTAGCTAAATTTGAAAAAATTATGTATAAACTAAATGATAACCTGCATTATTTTGACCGCATTTGGGGACCCTTTTTAGGTTCTTAAATGATTACTTTTGTATGTGCTTTTATTATTGATGAGTGAATGCATATTTTCAGTTTCAAACTCACTCTCAAATAATGTAGTTGTTTTTTTTCTTCTTTTTCCTTTTATTATCACTTATATTACATGTATTTGCACATTTTCGAGGCAATCGGTTATTTATGTATGTATGAAACTATGGTACTATGATAGCAGGCTTTTTATAATTTTTTTCATCCTTGTTCAATTGTTATTCTGTATCATATTCATTGTATTATTGTTATTTTGCATTTATGTGTGGTTCTCCAATTATTTAAATGTGTTATTTTATTTATGGGGGAAAAACAATAACAAAGTGAGGTGAAAAAAAGCTCAATAAACGTGTGAGCAAAAATTAAGCGAATACTTAAATTGCAACTAGGCGCACATATCCACAAAACCAACTCTCCCCCGCGCCCAATATCTGTTTCCATGCATCAAATGCTTCTATTGCCTTCTCTGGCACACCACACCCAAATTTAAATATGTTTTTTGCCTTCATCAAAAAAGAAGCTTTATTTTGGTTGCTTAAGTTGTGATGTTGAAATTGAGCCGCACCTTGGAATCTAATACAGATTGAAGTATGCTTTTTAAATAAATTCGTAACAAGATGCAAGGCTGGGTTTAGCGCTGGTGGAACCCGGTGCAACTGTCTTTTTTTATGCCTCTTCATGACCTCCTTCTCAATGAATTCCATAACTACCACTCTTTAATGGTGAACCTCATCTGTCCTTAGCCTCTCTCTGATATGCATTCCATTTTTTATGGCGCTACACATAGTTCACTCACACTTAGTTCTGTGATCGACATGGTACACGTTCTTTTCAGCAGGCACATTGACCCTCCCTACTATTTTATGATGAGTCAAACCTACCACTAGACAACATTCTGATCTCTCACCAGTAGGAACATTAATCACCAGAGTTATCTTGACCTTTGCACTGTTGCCTAAAAACGGCTGGACACACAAGAAAGTTCACATGCTTTTAAACCAATAGTTATTTTTAAGCGCATCGTCCCTTCCGAAGTCAGGGTCTGCGCCGGGCCTTGCATGATGCTTTTATGTCAGCTAACATGTTTTTAATATACAGCCCTATGAGGTCTCTCTTAGAGCTTTGTTCACTTGCACACGCAATAAGTGCTGTCTGGGAAGAGGTGCTATTTTGCAGACGGCATCATGAATCACTCTTCACTGCCACGCACCTGAGACTCTGACATTATGCCTGAAGGAGCCCAGTGACATGGCTCCAGCACTATTTATTACCTCAGTCTTTCAACAGTGCATGTCGAGTCATCTAATATCTCCTGCCGTGTTACTGACACACTCCCACTCCAAGTTTTTAGGAGAGGTCAAACAGAGGTGGCAATCTCTGTGGAGTGACATAATTAGAGCTCTCGGTTTTATGGTATTTATTTTTTTAACATTTCCTTTTGTATTTATGCATTCCTTTTTTAGCCATCTTCTTGGTACTTATCCATATTTATCTTGGGTTTTGAGAATAGAAGAAGTGAAAACGTGTATATTTCCACATGTAGTTAATGAATTAACGTGTACAAAAAATAGAATAAAATAATAAACCTACTTCAAAGAATTGCATAATAGGACATGTTGTTATTTGAAGTAATTTAAGCAAATCTCATTCAGCTTCCTAACTCCCCTTACTGCCAATATGTACAGCTATTGCCCTGAAATTCATTAATCTCAGAACTGAGAGTAGCTCAAAGAGGCCATATTTTCAGTATTTTTCCACTTTTAAAAATAAATACAGACAGGAAACACAATGATTTCTATCTGTTTTATCTGTAAAAATCTGTAAAAATGGAAACACGGAGCCCTACTTATAACATTCCCTTATTACAACACTTTAGCATTTGCTAAATTTGGGCACCCATAGCTTATGGTTCTGTATTTCTACAAATCCAATGTTTTTTGTTGCTTGGTCACTTGGGATTCTTCATGAGTAGCAAAGGACTCAGTGCTTAATTTGAAAAATAATAAGGACTGGTGCCTAAAGTTTTGCTCAGATATTGCTAGTGCTGTATACAAAAGCTTTGGTGTGCTGATTCGACCCCATGCCTCTTTAACCCACCAGCAGACACCCTCTGCCCCTTTATCTCACTCTTTCAGGTTCTTTTTCATCCATTCTTTCTTTCTTAGTAACTGTTTTTCAATCTTTCTCTTCCTCTTTCTTTCCCCCTTTTGTGTTTTCTCTCTCTTTTGCTGTGGGTGAAAGTCTGAGGAGGAAAAATAAGTGGCACTCCCCAAATATGAGTGCATTTGGGTCCCATCTGCAACCACCGTGGAGATTTATTTGTGGAAAGCTTCATTTACGAACGTTCATCAGTGTAGGCGTGGGGTTAGGGACGACCGGGACACCAGGTACAGGGTTCAAGGATGGTTTTATTTTTAGGGTTCTTTTAGGATAGGACATAAGAGTTCTTCTATTCCTGAAGGTCAGTCTCTCTCGTGCGAAAGCGCTGGGGTCCGTGGCGACGGTCTTTTCTCCCTTCTTGTTCTGTTGGAGGATTCTTCACACCGGATTCAGTCGTCTCCGTATCATGAAAGAGAACCAACAAGAGGGATGCCGTTAGTGCCGAGTCCTCTATATGCGGTGCACCAGGGGGGCCCGGGGGAAGTGTGGGAGAACCCTGTGAAACTTATTCGGAGTATTTACAGTATTTACAGTGCTCTGTGACTAACGGGTATGGCAAGGGAGACGGAGGGGTAGGTCAACAGAATGGAGTTTGACGACAAAGGGAAGAGACACACAGGGGTATTTACAACTACTCGGTAGCGCTCCTTCTCCCCACCCAGGCTGCCCAACGCCGCCGTACCTGTGACAGCCACACTCCTCCCTCGGGAGTGTGGCACGGCGGTTCACGGGGTCGTTGGCCTCCTGGCTCTCCTCTGGTCACTTTTCCTCCTTCCCTTCCGCGTTGTTCCTCCGGACACTCGTTCGCCTCTTCTCCTCTGCCTCTCCGTTCACGCCTCTCACTTCTGCTCGCTTCCGCCTTCTCCTCCGGGGTGCGTACACACCCTGTGTACATGACTTCCTGCCTTTTGCTCAATCCGCTGTCGCTGACGTCACTCGGGGCAGTGTCTTCGTTCTCATTTGCATACGCCCACTTAAAGGCGCCGCTTTCTTCTCCTTCGGTGTGTGGGTCGTCTTCCCACTCGCCGGTCTGTGAATAAGGGTGAGATGTGCTTTCAGAGGTGCAAGGGTCCCACCATTCCTTCTTGCTAGACCCTACTTCGTTACAATCAGTTAATATGATGTTAATAGGGTGAGGGGCCTGTTTAATGCAACTTTATCTGAATGGCGAAGCCATGAGCAGGAGAGAGAGCAAGAAACATACACTCGATAGACAAGCCAGATGACCACACATGCTATTCAAGCCAATGAAAAGACAAAGCGGGGAAAAACAGTGATGTCCAAAAATGCACCACCATCGTACTTGCCAAGGCCACTGATTTAGCAGTAGGCTTCTGCTTATTTGGCCGTACTACACCACACAGATTTGTTTCAATGATTCCACTGCTTCTGGGAATGCTACATATTTACAGATAATAGGTCAAGGCCAGCTGTTTGAGCAGACACAGATTTGTCATAAACGCTTTGGAAGCCCTGCAGCATATTTAGATGCATATTTTGCTGAACCTAGTACAGTTATCAGCTTACAAAGCTGCCTAAGATGGAAGTGAGATGTGTTTAATAAGGCTAAGGCTAGTCACCTGTGAACAAAGTTCCCTCTTTGATACCAACTGGACCAAGAGCCACATGGTTATTTCCTCTGATTTGGGTTCAGGGTTGGGTGAGGTGATTTCCAGTTATGTCATTACTGAGAAGAAAAGCTTTTATTGTTTTGTATTAAAACATTTATATAGCACTTACTACTATCTTTATATGGTGTGTTGAAGCACATGGGCAGCACACCACTGTGTATGGTGTTTGGTTGCAAGGGTATTGTCTTCATTTTGATCCTATGTGGGTAGCGCATCCATGTTGTGTGTGATGGCCATTGAGATGTGGTTATCATGTTATTTAACAGAGCGCTTATTAGTGTGATGGATGAAGGAGTGGTAGAGAGAGGCATTCAGTTTTCAGTTTGGTAGCAGCTCGCTCTGAATTGCTCTTCTTTTATTGTTTTACTTATGATCATAGTGCACAGGGAGCAGGTATTCGTGGCAGCTCCCTCTGCAACAGTTCTCCTGTCCAGCTTACCTGCAGTCCGCCACCCTCTTCTGCCCTCTGTTTGTGCCTCCTCTACTCATTTCTTGCTCTCTTTTACCATTTCTGCTGTTTTTCATGCCCTCCGTTTTACTTTTTTCTGCTAATTAATTGCCCTCTGTTTGTGCCTTCTCTGCTTGTTTCTTGTCTTCTGATTGTGCCTTTTCTGCTCATTTTTGCCCTCTGTTTGGCTTCTTTTTGCTTGTTTTTCTGTACCTCTGTTTTGTCTTTTTTGCTAATTTTTCTACCCACTGTTATGCCTTTTTCTGCCCTCCATTTTGTCTTCTCTGCTCGTCTTTCTGCCCTCTATTTTGCCTTTTCTGGTCTTTATTCTTCCCTCTGTTTTGCCTTTTTCTGATCGTTTTTCTGCCTTCCTTTTTGCCTTTTCTGTTCCCTTTTCTACCCTCTGTTTGGCCCTATACTGCTCTTCTTTGCCTTTTCTACTTGTTTTCTGTCCTCTGTTTTGTCTTTCCTACTCAATTTTCTGCCCTCGGTTTTGCCTTTTTTGCTCGGTCATTTTTATGCCCTGTGTTTTGTCTTTTTCTGCAGATTTCTACCTTCTTCCCACTATTTCCTCAAGACCTGGCTTTTCAACACAGAACTCACACCCCAGCACATAGATGCACTCTTAGAGCTGTAGAAATGCTGATTAATTGATTAGTAGTCCACTTAGGTGGTTACTGCACTGGGTTGTCCATTCTTTTAAAAAAACATTTTTTAAGAGTTTTATATAGCGCAAACTAGACTGGAGATATTGGATATCAGTGCGCTTTACATGAGTACCAGTTTTGTTACAGACGGACACATTAATTTTTGTTAGGCACAGTAAGATTAAGTGATTTGCCAGAATCACAGGTTGTTGAGCATCATTGCCGATACTCGAACCCAGTTCCCCAGCTTCGAGGTCGACAGCTCTAACCGCAAGGCTACATCCTCTCCCCTAAGCTGAGATATTTTATTTAGAGTTTGTAGTCCTGAGGAGCCATAGATTGTAGGTAGAAAAGGTGGAGAGGTCTGCTGGGATGGATTTTGTTAATATAGTTCCATATCTGATTGTCCTTGTGAGATGTTAAAAAGCGGTCCTCCACTGGCCAGCAAGTTATGACAGATGTCTTCAGTTACTCCATGCTGACTGAGTTGGTGAAGGGCAGTTTATTGCTATGGACTGGTACAGTATAGGGTGATGCACATGACCTGCAGTAGTTTTATCTTAATTGAGAGTAACAGTGTCAAGCAGTGCAAGGGAATTCTTATGCAGCCTGTATGAATTATGATACACTGTCTGACATCTGAGTGCTATGAGATTAATATTAAGGTGGGCCAAGAGGGTTATAAATTGGATTGTATTGTAATTGCATGGTCATAGCGCTTAACACCCTGACGAGGCATTGAAGTGCTTTACGGGGCAGCATGCTGCTAAAGAACCAAAGGTTAGTGGAAATCTTTTGGCAGTGGGTATTTTTGGTTATTCAGAATAGTCTTGTGCTCTTAAGCCCTTCGCTGTGGCGTGAATTCCACTGCGGTGCGGGGGACTATGGGGTGGGCGTGGTGCTGCGGTGCTCATGACAGCTCCCGGCCATCATAAATCACGGTGGGCGTGTGCTCATGACGGCCAGGAGCCATCTGAACTCCGCCCACTGATTAATTCTCCCACACAGGTGGGGAATTAACACCGTGTGGGAGGAGCGGCAACATTCTGATGGCTCCCGGCCTTCATGAGCACACGCGTACCATGACTCATGACAGCCGGGAGCCGTCATGGGCATCGAAGAGGTTAAAGAAAACTATTCCAGTTACTCCAGTTTCTATCTGGTGGATTGCATTAACCGGAGTTAGGTCCAGTCATTAGTGAGAGGGAATATGAGAATTCATGCAAATAGTTGGCCTTATTAGTAGATGACCTACAGGAGATTAGGCATTGTTAGGATATGACTTTTAAAGGAGGAGTTGTGATCTTTGAAATGAGGCATGGGTGATTTGTAGAAATGCAATAATAGGGATTAAGATAAACATGCATGTGGCTCAGAGTAGGTTCTGCTCAAAGAGAAGGAGGCATTCATTTGGAAGAAAAGGAAAAGCAAGAAATTTGAGGTTTTAAGTTAAGGCCAATTTTCATGAGAATATAGAGGAGTTTTTTTGAGATTGCATGCCACAATCTGAGGATACACAACTGTAGCCAGAAACATTTGCCAGTGAGATAGTGCTATATTAGATACTTTTGATACGCACTAGAATTAAGCCGTGTGTCCACTGAAAGGCTATAGCTTAGACCACCGCTTTGGCAAGAACAGCTGATCCACTCAAGGACTGGAAGGGTAAATTAATGGTTGGTCACATATATAGGGAAATACTGAAAGGCCTAAGTTGCAATCAAAGGCAGTTGTAACCTCATGATCATAGCAACATGAGAGAATATATCATGTGAAAAATATAAACAACGAAAAGAAGATTCTGCAAATACTGGAGTAAGTGTTGTCTAATGGTAACCCTTTAAGTTTGTATTAATTACAAAAGCAAGGTGGGATAAATTTCAGATTCTCCAGGGATGCACTAGTTGTGGCAGACAGAGCCCCAATGAACTTTGAAAAGAATTGTTTATGAATAGGAAGCCAATCCAAGGAGGGAGGAAACATGAAAGTATTCATATTTGAAGTTTGAATGAGCTGCATTCAGAATGATTTTCAGATGGTGAAAGGGGTACTTTATAAGCAAACCTCAGATAAGCAGTATTGCCGCAGCCAAGGAGAAATTTGATCACAGTTTGAACTTCTTCTCTGCGGTAGGGAGAGAGAAGTAAAGGTTCAACGTTGGCCAAAGTCTTAAGCAAATTAGACAAGGCTGTTTTGTTCACTCGATCAGCAAAGGAAACATTTGTGGCATTTGGGCATCAAAGATTACGAACCTTAAGGAAGTTAAGAAAGTTAAGACCCCAAAGATTGAGGCAACTATGAGGTTGGCCATATTCAAAGAGTGTTACCCAGATCATCAGTTTTCCTTGGAATTCAATTTTAGAGAACTAGAGGACATCTAGTTTCTGCTCTCAAACATTCCTGAGACAAAACGTAAAGCTGTGCCCTGAAGACAGTATTTCGGTCCTTCTCGGGTACAAGGAACAAGCAACGAGTAGGCTCTGGTGACACAGGTCATTGCCCAGAACTGCCGCGCTTTGCACATTGTGTATCTAGAAATTGTTTTAAAACTGTTTTTACTTTGGAAATAGTCGCCACCCATTATTAATAATTTTTAAACTCACTTGATTGAATCTGAGCACAAAATCGAAACCTATCTCTCACACCCTACTCCCTGGTCTGCCGCGGTTGTGGAAAGAGCCAGGCGCCATATTAGGAGGAGGAGAGGGGTCGCGCTCTAGCTGCTCGCCACTTCCGGGGAGAGCGGAATAAAGTCCATGCTCGGCCGGACGCGCAGCGGACGCGTGCAGCGGGCGCGCAAGCCCGTCTGCGCCCGTCCGCACCCAGTCGGGACCAGGGGGCAGTCCCCCTGTACAAATCGGACGGATCATTTATACCAGGGAAGATTTAATCAATCTTAAAAATGACATGCATCTATTTGAGGAAAAACCCAACCTAAAAAGCAAGGTCAAGTCAGTAGAGGACAACTTACAGTGCTGGAAGGTAGGGATGATTAACTGTAGATCGCTGCCAAAGCACACAACAGAAATCCGAATCCTCATAGAGGAAGCTAAACTTGATGTCTTATTCATCACGGAAAGGTGGCTTAGGGAGGACTTCTTGCCGGATATAGTAATGGCCCTGCCCCCAGGATATGAAATACACAGATTCGGACAGATAGGTGGGGGTCTAGCCATTGTGATGAAAGAAGGATAAAAGTGTATCACAGTACCTATGGCAATTCCGGGAAGTGAATGCCTATCCTTTTCTATATCCCTTTCCCCAAACCTAACACTGTCCGGTCTGCTAATTTACAACCCCCCTGGTCCCAATGGGGAATTTCTAGCAGAGCTCCCGGAACTAATGACCAGTCTCCTACTAAAAAAGAGTCACATTCTAGTTCTCGGAGACCTGAATTTGCACTTAGAAAACACAGAACTTCCCAGCTCCAAATGTCTATTGTCAGACCTGGAAAGCCTACAATTGAACCAGCTAGTAAATTCAGCCACCCACAACAAAGGTCACACCCTCGATCTGGTAATCACTAATATCCCAGACCTGAAAGTAGACCCGCCTACCCTAGTCCCCTGGTCAGATCATTTTTTTATTCCAATAGAACTAAAAAAATTAGAGAAATCTTATGATAAATGTCAAGTTCCTGACAAATGGGGAAAAGACGATGGGCAAAAATCAATCAGTCAGAATGGGAAAAAACACTTACAAACTCATCCAGTACAGTCACAACGAAACTTGGATCTGTGGAAGATCAGTATCTTAGTTGGGAAGCCTGGATCAACAACTCTCTAGATCGAGTAGCCCCCAAATTATTGACTAAAAACAATACCAGAATAAGATCCGAGGGGTGGTTCAACCCTCAGCTTCGGGAGCTAAAAAAACAATGCAAAAGACTCGAAAGAGAATGGAGAAAAACCTACAAAACCTCCCTAAAAATTGCATACAAAGAAGCCATAAGAAACTACAATCAACACAGAAAACTCAGCCAAGCGAGATTCTATGAGGAAAGAATAAACAACGCTCAAAACTCCTCAAAAGAGCTATTTAGATTAATTAAAACTCTTTCCAAGGTTAAACCTTCCCGCCGCCCCATCGAAACTTCGGCAGAAAGATGTAATGAACTGGCCACATACTTTCTCACAAAAATCACTAATATCTATAGGAACTTCAGGAATGGTAGAGACACTCCCCTAGAGGAGGAAGTAGATATAGAGTTAGCCTCTGACCAAAAGTTGACGCACTTCCCTCCTCTGGAGCTCCAAGAAGCGATAGAACTTATAGATAAGGTGAAATCCGGCTCCCCGTTAGACCCTGCCCCACCTAAAATTCTTAACCGCATGCGCGCTAGCGGTTTTCCCGCTGTGCGCTGTGATTCCCAAAAACCCTCGTTACGTGACAAGGTCAGCTCGTCACACGCGCAGCGCAGGTAACGCCCATGACGAGCTGACCTTGTCACACGCGTCGAAGGGGTTAAAACTGTCACCCAGGTCATTTCACCTAAGTTAGTGGCAATACTGAACCAATTATTAGAATCAGGAGAAGTCCCAGGTTCATGGAAACATGCAATAATAAAGCCACTTCTGAAGAAAGCCAATGCAGATCCAGGACAGTTGGGAAACTTTAGACCAATCTCCCTGCTACCATTTGCAGGCAAGTTGCTTGAAAAACACGTAAACAAGCATCTGTCTAATTTCCTCGAAAACAACGAATGTCTACACCCCACCCAGATGGGCTTTCGAGCACAACATAGCACGGAATCAGCGCTTCTGGTGGTGGTTGAAGAACGTAGGCACACGCTAGATATGGGGAACACAGCGGTGCTTCTTCTCCTGGATCTGAGCGCAGCCTTTGATACGGTTGATCACCGGATACTAGGTAAAAGGCTAGCAAACATTGGGATACAGGAGAATGCTCTGAAATGGTTACAATCTTTTCTGAGTAAGAGAACATTCCAGGTTCAAGAAAACTCCACCCGTTCTGAAGTCATGAACCTAGAATGTGGGGTGCCCCAGGGATCGGCCCTAAGTCCGACCCTTTTTAATGTCTATATGGAACCCCTCGCAGACATTGTACAAGAGTTCGGCATATCGATGACCTCTTACACCAACGACACCCAATTAGTGATATCATTAGATCCAAGAAAAAGTGCAGACGGTGTTGAACAAAGCAGATTTTCCCCAGATATCCTCAAGCGCTGCTTTGGCGTTAGTCGCCTCTAATTCAATCGTAATTATCAAATAAAGAGGCGGGCGCTGGCAATTGGAAAGCAGGAAACGGATTTATTCTTAGAAGGAAAGCGCTTCAGATCAGACAAGCAGGGTGTTGTCTCGAGGTGCTCCAACTGCATCTCTGTGGCCTGGCCTTTTATACATGGGTTTATTTCTTTATTACAGTGTAACACATTCCTGACGTTTCTTTGATGCATTTTAAACCATCTTTGGAACACCCACTTCAGGCCCGTTCCCACACATATCAACAGTACTGTACCCCCACCCCCGGTCTCAGTAGGTGATTGCTATCGCGCAGCTGGGTATTCCGGCAGGAGCTGAAATACGCCCAATCGGTCAGATCTCATGGGGTTGTGGCATTGATTAATTCCGGCTCCTTTGATGAGAGGCGGAATCCTACTGTATGGGGCAATAAACTGTATCCGCAGGGGTTGGTTATGGCCTGGGATTGGATCGAGCAGCCAGGTGAAGGGGAGGAGATTGTCGAAGGGCCTGTTCGTGCGCAAGGGATGAAAGGGTATGTGGGCTCGGCACGGGAAGTGGCTCCGGGGCAGGGTCGCGTTGAGGATGCTTTTATGACTGTAGCATGTGTGCTTGGGGGCTACCAGCGCATGGGGGATGATTGCGAGGTCGGGGAGACGTGCAGGCGATCAGCAATGTTACGAACTGGCCATAGTGTCTAAAATGGCTGCCGCTTACGCGCTCACAAAGGCCTAAGCGGGACAAGATGGCGCCGGTAATGTTCACATCGTAATCTAATAGCTAACAGTCCTTCCTTTGAACATGCCTAGTCATCTTGTCAATCTATGTCAATGTTCATCATATTCTGTATCTCTTTGTCATACAATGCTTTCATGTTTTCAAATTTTGTGTCCAAAGTCTTAGGGCATATCGAGTTCATAAAAAGAGAGCATAAGGGCGGTATGCATTGTATTCCTAAGCAGCAACCACATATTACAAAAACTGGCACCAATATTATTATCAACAGTTTCCAGCCCCAGTCTTTCAAAATGCTCCAAAACCAGCTTCTAAGTGTCCAATCTTCTTGTTCCCGATGGATCTCTGATGCCAGTCTATGAAGGTGTTCGATTGCCTTGTTGACGGAAGGTGAGTAGTCTGGGACGAAGTGCAACAGCTGGCACCGATGATGCGGCATGCTCCTCCATGATCTGTCAGTACCACATCAAGCACAAGGCGGTTCTGCAAAGCCACAAGGCGGACCGCCTGCAGTTCAGCTGTGTTGTTGGTGAGGATGCCAGCCGTGATGTTCAGAGCTGTTTCGACTGCTTGGGTCAGATGTCAGATGGCTCGACTGTTTGCCATCGGACCCCACAGAGGTATGAGTCCTTTTGTTGCATCGAGGAACTGCGATGCGGTGGAGTCTACTTGCTCTATGTCTTTCGAGCGTTTATGTCTGTGATAGGCTGCTGGTGCCACGTACGTTGGAGGAAGAACAAAAGCAATGTAGCATTTGCCCCCCCCCAGCTTTTTGGGAGCCAGGTGTAAGCCTTTGTACCGCAGACAAAGTACATATTTGGTGATGCCACAAATGAAGGAGGGTCGATAGTGTTCAGAGTCCTTTTTATGGGGCAGGAGCTGTGGCCTACGATTTTCGTCAATGCAAACAAGGCCTGAGACGTTCACCACAGATAGGGCCACAGTCAGAGTTGCTGCAGTCCGCTTTCGTAGATATGAGAAGGTGGGTCGGGCTGGGTTGTTGAACACTTGCATTTCGATTCGTTCTTTTTCCGGAATGTTCATTTGAAAGGTAGCATTTGAGGTCAGAGGGCAAAAGGGAGCAGGGGTTTTTCCAGTTTTGTTCAGCCGGAACTCGTTGTAGAACTGTGTCATTGTTCTGTCGGATGTGGCATTGTCTTTGTAGCTCTCTTGCAGGAGCATTAGCCAGGCAAGGCAGGACCCATGAACAGAGAAGGGTGAAGGGATGAAGGGAATGGAGTGTTCGGTTGCATGTGGTAGCACCCCACCGATCCAACAGTTTGTGGTATTAGCAGCAAGGTTGTGTTGATGTCAAGTCAAGTCAAGTTAACATTTTTATAGCGCACTACTCACCCAGAGGGTCTCAAGGCGCTTGAGGGAGGGGGGGTATTTTATTTATCAAAAATCCAAGTTTTGAGTTGTTTTCTGAAGGATAGGTGGTTCTGTGTAAGGCGGAGGTGGGGGGGAGGGAATTCCACGTTTTGGCCGCTAAGTAGGAGAAAGATCTTCCCCCCATGGTGGTTCTTTGGATGCGTGGAATTGCGGCGAGGGCTTGATTGGACGATCGTAGTTGGCGGGTGGGGGAGTAGAAGGTCAGGCGCGTGTTGAGGTAAATGGGACCTAGGTCGTAGAGGGCTTTGTGTGCGTGGGTGAGGAGACGGAACGTTATTCTCTTGTTGACGGGGAGCCAGTGGAGGTCTCTTAGGTGACCGGATATGTGATTGTGGAGGGGGATGTCAAGGATGAGTCTGGCGGAGGCGTTCTGAATTCGTTGGAGTTTTTTCTGTAGTTTGGCTCTGGTTCCGGCATAGAGGGTGTTTCCGTAGTCCAGTCGGCTTGTGACTAGAGCATGGGTGACCGTCTTTCTTGTTTCCGTAGGGATCCAACGGAAGATCTTTTTGAGCATACGTAGGATGTTAAAGCATGATGATGAGACGGCGTTGACTTGTTTGGTCATCGAGAGGGAGGAGTACAGGATGAAGCCCAGGTTGCGTGCGTGGTCCGTGGGTTTGGGTGCGCTGCCCAGGGCCAGAGGCCACAATGAGTCGTCCCAGGAAGAGAGGAATGATCCTAGTATGAGGACTTCCGTCTTGTCTGAATTTAGTTTTAAACGGCTGTTCTTCATCCACTCGGCTACGTCTTTCATCCCTTCGTGTAGGTTGGTTTTGGAGGTAATTGGGTCTTTGGTGAGGGAGAGGATAAGCTGTGTGTCGTCAGCGTAGGAGATGATGTTGAGGTTGTGTTGGCGCGCGATGGATGCGAGGGGGCTCATGTAGACGTTGAAGAGAGTGGGGCTGAGCGATGATCCTTGTGGTACGCCGCAAATGACTTCAGTGGCCTCTGATCTGAAAGGGGGGAGGCGGACCCTCTGAGTTCCCCCGGTGAGGAACCAGATGATCCAGTCTAATGCTTTTCCTTGTATCCCGACGTTGCTGAGGCGTTTTACGAGGGGGCTGTGACAGACCGTGTCGAACGCTGCGGAGAGGTCCAGTAGGATGAGGGCAGCTGTTTCTCCGTTGTCAAGTAGTGTTCTAATGTCGTCTGTGGCTGCGATGAGGGCGGTCTCGGTGCTGTGTTTGGCTCGGAAGCCGAACTGTGATGGGTCGAGGGAGTCGTTCGACTCGAGGAAAGCGGCGAGCTGATTGTTGACGGTCTTTTCTATGACCTTGGCAGGGAAAGGGAGGAGCGAGATGGGGCGGTAGTTTTTGAGTTCCGTCGGGTCTGCTGTGGGTTTCTTCAGTAGAGCACTGAGTTCGGCATGTTTCCAGCTTTCTGGGAAGATAGCGGTGTTGAGAGATCCGTTGATGATATCCCGGAGATGGGGTGCGATGATGGAGTCGGCCTTGTTGAAGATGTGGCGGGGGCATGGGTCGGTTGGTGATCCGGAGTGGATCACAAACCAAACAAAGTGATGTAGCAGTTGTACAAAGAAGTTGTTCCAAAATTCTTTGCATCGTTCTCGGAGATGGGGCGATAGTGAGACAAGATAATGTTCTTTCTTGGTGGTGGGCTGCATAGTGGGTGAAATTGTCTGGTGAGCAGGAGTGCTCTCTTCTATGATCCAGACTGTGGCCATCAGCAAGAGTCAGAGGAGGGATACAATGAAAAATACAATTGTCTTTGAACTATGCAGTCTGGCAGTCTTGGGGTCTTTACGGTGGGTCTTCGGTCGTCCGGTATATTCCACCACCTTCAAGAGGCTCGGTGACTGGCAGGACCACATACTTTGTCTGGCGTCTCTCCTGGTAGCCTTTGCAGTGTTAGCTACCGCTCTGAGATTTTTGACTTAGTTAGTGGTCTGTTTTGTCGAGGCACTCTCCTTTCATCGCAAGTTGTACCCTTTCCTGGATGGCACAGTGGGATCGGGAAATTCTGCCAATTTGAGTGTCTCTGATTCTGGGTAACAACTCAAGGCTGATCTGTCTTTGTTCAGGAGTTCTTCTTGGGTGTCCACGTCTTCATTCGTTGGCAGTGTTGGGGGTATTCTCTTGCAGTGATGTGCATGCAGCCAATTCTTCTTCCCTTCCACTCAAAGTGCAGTTCGGGTGGTGATCAAGACTTGCCAGGGGCCCGTCCACCTGGGTTCCAAACTCTTCGGTCTCTGAAAGTTCTTGATCAGGATGAACTCGCCAGGTTTGATGTCGTGTCCGGGGCCCCTGGATGCGTCTGGTATGGCTTGCTGCACCTGTTGGTGGATAACAGTTAGTTCTTTGGTAAGGTTATGCAAATAATCAGACATTAGGATGTCTCGGACATCGTGGATGGAAGTCGGCTTCGGCGCGGCCCAAATGTTCATTGGCCGGCCAAAGACAACCTTGTACGGAGTCAAGTGGTGTCTGGTTGGGGTGGAGCGCATTGATAGCAATGCCAGTGGGAGGGCGTCAGGCCATTTCAGTCCTGTGTTGGCAACTATCTTTGCTAGTTTTAGCTTTAGTGTGGCGTTGTGCCTTTCTACCAGGCCTGCAGATTGGGGGTGGAAAACTGCATGGAACCTTTGTTTTACTCCCAACCCTTTCAATATGAGTTGGATAACCTTGGCTACGAAGTGGGGGCCATTGTCGCTCCATAAAGTTCGGCAAAGGCCCTAGCGTGGGAAAAACTCTTTTAACAACACCTTTGCAGTAGTGGTGGCGGTGTTGTTGCGGGTGGGGTAAGCTTCTACCCATTTGCTGAATGCACATACAATAAGGAGGGCATATTTCAGACCATGGCACCTTTCTAACTGTATGTAATCCATTTAGAGGACTTCAAACGGATGGTCGGGGACTCCAAATACTCCCCGTGGTACTACTGTCCCTTTCCCTGGATTGTGTTGTAGGCATACCATGCATTGCTGAACTAGGCGTTTCGCTGAATCTGCTAACCTGTCATTATGCCATACTCTAGTGATTAGTTCGGTCAATGGGGCGGAACCTATGTGTGCCGGTAAGTGTGCCATGGTCAATATGGGGATCAAATATGCATTGGGTAACAGCCATTTGTCTTTGTCCTTCATCCTCCAACAGCCTTCATCGTCTTTTAGTCCCACCCGAGCCTATTCAGTCAGTTCGTGTGGTGTACTCGTCAGTTGGATATCCCTAATAGTGGTCCTAGCAGCTGTCCATTTCTCTGCTTGTGACCTGGTTACATACATTCGTGTCGTCGTTCTGTTTTCAGCTGTGGCTCGGGCAGTAACGTCAGCTAGTGCGTTTCCCTGTCCTATAATGTCCGTTACTTTCTTATGTGCTTCGCATTTGATTACTGCTAGCTGCTTGGGGAGGAGGACTGCTTCGGTCAAGGCGGAGACTAGATCTCCATGTAAGATAGGTGTGCCGTGTGAGGTCAGGAATCCTCTTATCCTTCCAAAGAAGTCCAAAGTGATGAACTACCCCAAAGGCATACTGGCTGTCCGTGTAAATGTTTACTGTTGTCTCTGCTGCTAAAATACATGCTCGTGTGAGGGCAATCAGTTCTGCCGCCTGTGCGGATCGCTGGGCAATTTGGGCTGTTTCAAGAATGGTTCGGGCTGTGATGACGGCATATGCGGCAAAGGTGGTGCCATCGGAGAGTTTGATGCATGAGCCATCTACCCATAATTCTCCGTCAGGTTCTGGGAAAGCAGTGTCTCGGAGGTCTACTCTACTCTTTGTCTGTTCGTCGGTGAGGGTCACACAGTCATGTAGGGGAGTTACATTAGGGTCGTTTTCAGGCAGTGGTAACAATGTAGCTGGGTTCAGAGTGGTGCATTGTTTCAGAGTAATGTGTGGTGCTAATAGGGTCAACTCGTATCCGGTCAATCGTGCACTAGTAAGGTGCTGGGTCTTGGTTTGGTTCAGGAGGGTGTCAACAGCATGGGGTACTAACACTGTAAGGGGGTTGGAAAGCACAATTCCTTCACTCTGTCGTATCGAGACTGCTGCGGCTGCAACAGCTCGTAGGCAAGCTGGTAATGCTCTGGCTACGGGGTCAAGAGTGGCTGAGAAATACGCGCAAGGGCGCTGTTTGGGGCCAATCGATTGGATCAAGACTATCCCAAGGCTGATATACCCAGTTGTATACTACTCTTCCTTTTGCGTCCTGGTGATTTATGTCATCGTGAGTTCCTTGTCCTCTAGGGGGAACCCAATAAGGGGCAGCTTCTTTTATTGGCATCATGTTGTCGAATCTTTCTATCGGGGGTTCAGTTATCACAGGCGTGACGTTCTTAACTATTCGTCCCTGTTCTATGAGGTGGCGGAAGACTTCTAAAGTGTAGGAGAAGAGTTTGGTTACATTACATTCACTCTCGTCCCCTGTGTCCACCTTCCTATATAGAGCCATGAGTCGGTCAGGCCCTGTTTCCTTATATTTCTCTTCATACGGATGTGAGGGTGTGATAACAAAAACGCATGATGAAATGTCGTTTGTAATTGCCAGCGTATGAGCTACACGTGTCTGTGATATGCTCTTCGGTTTCCTTCCTATCGACTAAGTTCTTAACTACTCTGTCGATGCCGGCCCGCTCAGTTGTGCTCAAATGGGGAATTCTCGCCGGTTCCTTTTCCTGTGTTTCAATCCTTTCTGAGGTGTCTTTTGTCGGGGTGTGTAGTATGAGAGGCTCGGTCGGCGCAGAGGCCGTGAGCACCGAGGCTCTGGCACTACCTTCAGTTAAGTTCTAGGGTCCTTGGGGCTGTACTAAGGGATGGGTAGGGGCATAAGGAGGAGGCATGTAGATGATTGGGGGACCTAAGAGTAAATCATCGTCCGTCCTTTGCTTTGATGGTAGCTCAGGGTAAAGCGCTGGGGGTGTTCTAACAGGGCATTGGCCTGAGGTTTCTGATTCTCGTTCCTTTCTAGTGTTTTCGTTTTCTTTCACTTCCTCTTTCAACTTTTTACCAGCTAAGTGAGCTGCCTTTCATAGTTCTTTATCACTCTTTTCTTTGTCTCTCTTTTTACGTTGCATTGCTTCTTTGCTCCACATGCCGAGACTGTCAAGCATGGTTGGCGTGGTTCTATTTTTGCAAAGGGCTATTTCTAGCGCTTCTATTTTGTCGAGGTCAAAAGATCCTCTCAGTGGCCGCTGACTTTTTAGATCTTTCTTGGTATTTTTATGCCATAGTTTACTGTAAGCTACGGCGACTAGTCCATATTTAACATACATGTCCTTATTAGGGGTACTTTCCAGTGGAGCTGGATGATCTACCTCTAATAAACGGTCCGGGTTGAACCAATTTCCAATCAGTGGGGAGAAGATAGGCATGACGTATATCGGACAAGTGAAGATCTCAAATAATGTTGGACAAAGGTCCGCACTACCTATCCTTCACTACCTGCAAAGACTAGACAGAATATTTCTATTCTTTGTTGTTTGCAAACAGAGAATATCTCAAAGAGAACCAATATGTCAAGTAGCAACGAGGGCTAAACGAACCAATAAATAATCAAATGTTCCGAATAGCAAAGAAGGCTAAACGAACCAATAAATATAAGTAATACTAGTATTTTCCAAACAATCAATCAATCAATCAATCAAACAGTCGTGCTGCACGACCTTACCCGGACCGTATGGACTGTTTCTCGTCTTCCACTTCCAGCGCCCGATTGTCCTCTATTCTCCGTTGTTGCCACGGCACTCCTGTGGGATCCCAGTCAGGACCGTAGATCACTCGAGAGAGGTCCGTTCAGAACCAGTGAAGGTCAGATGATCGGCTGCCAGACGAGGGTCTATCGGGCAGGAGCTCTTCCCGGTCATTGCAGTCGTTCACTCCGTCATTAGGACCTCTCTCACTGGACCCACATGTCGTTGATGGGTCCCGTGTTGGGCGCCAATTGTTGAACAAAGCAGATTTTCCCCAGATATCCTCAAGCACTGCTTTGGCATTAGTCACCTCTAATTCAATCGTAATTATCAAATAAAGAGGCGGGCGCTAGCAATTGGAAAGCAGGAAACGGATTTATTCTTCCAAGGAAAGCGCGTCAGATCAGACAAGCAGGGTGTCGTCCCGAGGTGCTCCAACTGCATCTCTGTGGCCTGGCCTTTTATACATGGGTTTATTTCTTTATTACAGTGTAACACATTCCTGACGTTTCTTTGATGCATTATAAACCATCTTTGGAATCCCCGCTTCAGGCCCGTTCCCACACATATCAACAGTACTGTACCCCCACCCCCGGTCTCAGTAGGTGATTGCTATCGCGCAGCTGGGCATTCCGGCAGGAGCTGAAATACGCGCAATCGGTCGGATCTCATGGGGTTGTGGCATTGATTCATTCCGGCTCCTTTGATGAGATGCGGAATCCTACTGTATGGGGCAATAAACTGTATCCGCAGGTGTTGGTTATGGCCTGGGATCAGATCGAGCAGCCAGGTGCAGGGGAGGAGATTGTCGAAGGGCCTGTTCGTGCGCAAGGGATGAAAGGGTATGTGGGCTCGGCACGGGAAGTGGCTCCGGGGCAGGGCCACGCTGAGGATGCGTTTATGACTCTAGCATGTGTGCGTGGGGGCTGCCAGCGCGTGGGGGATGATTGCGAGGTCGGGGAGACGTGCAGGAGATCGACAATGTTACGAACTGGCCATAGCGTCTAAAATGGCTGCCGCTTACGCGTCGCAAAGGCCTAAGCGGGACAAGATGGCGCCGGTAATGTTCACATCGTAATCTAAAATCTAACAGTGGAGAGAAGCTCTCACCCTGTTTGCTAAAAGTCAAGGAGTGGATGACAAAAAGCTGCCTAAAGCTAAATGGCGAAAAAACGGAGATCCTATACCTAGGAAACAAACTGACACCCAACCCAAGGTTAGCATGGCCTGAGAGTCTAGGAAATCTACCTCTAGCAGCAGACACCATCAAAAGTCTAGGCTTCTGGTTAGAATCCGATCTGTCCATGTGGACTCAAGCTACGAAAACAGCAGCCATATGGTTTGGTCTATGAAGAAGCATCAGAAAAATCCTGGACGGAGTGTCAATGCACTTAAGGAAAACACACAAGATGATGGACGGAATATTGCACAATGGCTAAACACTCACCCCCAGTCACAGATCTGAGTTTAATCCATCGTTATTTTGCTCACCAAGCCACCCCAGTTCAGACATGGCCTTATGCAAATCAGTCTTGACCCTGTGCCTCATGGGAACAGTCCAGCCCGAACTGCCAAGCCATGTCTTTCCTGGACCGGAATCAAGCATCCTAGGACCGGTTTCTGGCTATCAGCCGTCTTCAGCCAGGATAGCTTGACTCCAGTGGCTTAGTGAGTAAGGGACCCATGTTTGGGCATCCCCTTCCCACATAGGGTGAACAGCAAAACACACAAGATGATGGACGGAATATTGCACAATGGCTAAACATTCACCCCCAGTCACAGATCTGGGTTTAGTCCATCGTTATTTTGCTCACCAAGCCACCCCAGTTCAGACATGGCCATATGCAAATCAGTCTTGACCCTGTGCCTCATTGAAACAGTCCAGCCCGAACTGCCAAGCCATGTCTTTCCTGGACCGGAATCAAGCATCCTAGGACCGGTTTCTGGCTATCAGCCGTCTTCAGCCAGGACAGCTTGACTCCAGTGGCTTAGTGAGCAAGGGACCCACGTCTGGGCATACCCTTCCCACATAGGGTGAACAGCAAAACACACAATGTGATGGACGGAATGTTGCACATTGGCTAGACATTCACCCTCAGTCACAGATCTGGGTTTAATCCATCGTTATTTTGCTCACCAAGCCACACCAGTTCAGACATGGCCATATGCAAATCAGTCTTGACCCTGTGCCTCATGGGAACAGTCCAGCCTGAACTGCCAAGCCATGTCTTTCCTAGACCAGAATCAAGCATCCTAGGACCGGTTTCTGGCTATCAGCCGTCTTCAGCCAGGATAGCTTGACTCCAGTGGCTTAGTGAGCAAGGGACCCACGTCTGGGCATACCCTTCCCACATAGGGTGAACAGTAAAACACACAAGATGATGGATGGAATGTTGTACAATGGCTAAACATGCACCCCCAGTCACAGATCTGGGTTTAATCCATCGTTATTTTGCTCACCAAGCCACCCCAGTTCAGACATGGCCTTATGCAAATCAGTCTTCACCCTGTGCCTCATGGGAACAGTCCAGCCCGAACTGCCAAGCCATGTCTTTCCTGGACCGGAATCAAGCATCCTAGGACCGGTTTCTGGCTATCAGCCGTCTTCAACCAGGATAGCTTGACTCCAGTGGCTTAGTGAGTAAGGGACCCACATCTGGGCATACCCTTCCCACATAGGGTGAACAGCAAAACACACAAGATGATGGACGGAATATTGCACAATGGCTAAACATTCACCCCCAGTCACAGATCTGGGTTTAATCCATCGTTATTTTGCTCACCAAGCCACCCCAGTTCAGACATGGCCAAATGCAAATCAGTCTTGACCCTGTGCCTCATAGAAACAGTCCAGACCGAACTGCCAAGCCATGTCTTTCCTGGACCGGAATCAAGCATCCTAGGACCGGTTTCTGGCTATCAGCCGTCTTCAGCCAGGATAGCTTGACTCCAGTGGCCTTGTGAGCAAGGGACCCACGTCTGAGCATACCCTTCCCACATAGGGTGAACAGCAAAACACACAAGATGATGGACGGAATGTTGCACAATGGCTAAACATGAACCCCCAGTCACAGATCTGGGATTAATCCATCGTTATTTTGCTCACCAAGCCACCCCAGTTCAGACATGGCCATATGCAAATCAGTCTTGACCCTGTGCCTCATGGGAACAGTCCAGCCTGAACTGCCAAGCCATTTCTTTCCTGGACCGGAATCAAGCATCCTAGGACCAGTTTCTGGCTATCAGCCATCTTCAGCCAGGATAGCTTGACTCCAGTGGCTTAGTGAGCAAGGGACCCACGTCTGGGCATTCCCTTCCCACATAGGGTGAACAGCAAAACACACAAGATGATGGACGGAATGTTGCACAATGGCTAAACATTCACCCCCAGTCACAGATCTGGGTTTAATCCATCATTATTTTGCTCACCAAGCCACCCCAGTTCAGACATGGCCATATGCAAATCAGTCTTGACCCTGTGTCTCATGGGAACAGTCCAGCCCAAACTCAAGCTATACTTGCTGAAGAGGGGTGAAACCCCGAAACCGGTCCTAGGATGCTTGATTCCAGTCCAGGGAGGACCTGGCTTGGCAGTTCGGGCTGGACTGTTCCCATGAGGCACTAGGTCAAGACTGATTTGCATATGGCTGGGTTCAAACTGGAATGGCATATTTATCCTGCAAACCGTTTTTATACCTGATATAGCACCTTCACTTCCTGCTATATATCCAGTATCTGATTAACAACTGTTGTGCTCAGTATTCTGAAGTAGGGGCCATACCCCATGTTTGGGAGAGGTAGGGCCATGCTGTGCAGGCGATGTCTTTGGTGGTGGTGGGGCCGCATGTTATATGAAGACTACATCTCTGGCAATAGAGGCCAGGGATGACACAATAATGGGACTGATGTATTGGTTGTTAGAGGATATAGGAATTGGTTCCTGAATAGGGTTCAGCTGTGGTGCAAGTGTGCGGTAGGGTGGTATGGGGTTTAGATCCTTGACCATGGTGGGTGTTTTTAAAGGGGTGCGTGAAGGCTGTCCAGTAGCAAAAGTGTACCTGTTGTGCTTTGTGGCCTCTCATCTCAAAAATGTGCTAAAACAGCATCTCATGCTTTTTAAATGCTAAAGAAATATTGTGCTGGACATTCTGCTTGGCTTAGATATACTGGAATATTTCATGAAATTCTCTCTAGGACTTCCTGTGCAAACTATGGCATTATAGTCATTCTTATTTGGAAAACTGTGCCATACAAACTCATAAGTTTGTATCTTTTGTCTTTTTTGAATTTCTTGGGTTTACGTTGTTTGGTTTTTTGTAGAATCTGTGGATTCAATACTGCTTGAAATCTCACGTCATTGAAGGACAGTGATATCGTTTTCATTAAATCGAAGGTTGGAGCACACCATTAATTGGTGAGTGCCCCTCTCTGTTTCTTCATGATTTTTTCATGATTTTGGAATATGTTTTGTGCCCTTATTTGTTATGTGGGCAGTTAGCCTTATGCGTTTCTCTTTATCCTTGATTGGGGTGCTGTTTTACCATTATATAGGTAATGTACCCTAACCCATTTATTGGGCAACGTCTTCAGAGATTTTAAACCTAATTTTAGTTGTTTTGCCTGATGCTCTATTTGGTTTTTCGTAGGTTCCCTCCCATTCCCCGTCCTGAGGAAGACGCGCAGCTGAGGTGTTGATCCTCCCACCAATGCGCAAGGGTCAAAACGTCGACAATCTCCCCCAATTGTGAAGCCTGAACCCCTTCTTCCCCTTCCCCTTCCTTAGATAACGTATTTTATGATCAATTTTTACTAACTACGTGGGTCAGGCTCATACGAAGGGATTTGTACCTTTGTTTTTTCTTGAATTATTGACTTCTCCTTCAGAATTCAGTTTTCCTTTTCCTATAACTTGTGCACCACTTTTTGCACTTTCTACTGCACCTGGCAGCATCCCTTAGATTTTCTTAACTTCCTTGTTTTAATGAACATGTGTATATAAATGTATAATAAATTGAGACATAATATATCTCTATGCAAAGTTGTTCTCTGAATTAATTATGGGTACTAATTTCTTGCTTTACATTTGAAACACATTTAGTCTTTTTCATGTGCTTTTCTTTTTTAGGATTAAGTCCTATTAAGTAATTTGGATTGATTATCTGGCTAAACTTATGAATAGAAGTCTAGGACCATTTCTTAACTGTACCAATCGATACCCAGGTGCTGTGGCCTTACTGGGTGATACCCCATTTTCGTAGTATGCCCTCCAGAGAATGAAAAAAAGGACACAGGTAGGTAAAGTGGGAGATTAATGAAATAGTATAGGAGATGTGGCAGGACCACCATTTTGATGAGCGCTACACGTCCCGCCAGTGAGAGGTTTAGTGTTTTGCAGAACTCCATATGCGCTGTTAAAGTTGTGCCCGCGCTGGTGAGGTTGCTGTCTAGTATTTCCTAATCTGTGTTGTATACCCGTATTCCCAGATATTGGAACATACCCAATTGCCAGGTCACCTGAGCGCCGTTGAACGATAACAGGGAGGCTGCAATGTGGGAGTCAAAGGGGAATAAACACGACTTGTCCCAATTAACTCATAATCCCAACAGCTTCACAAATTATAACCTCCAGAGTTATCTTGCCATTATTATTATTCCCTGAGATTTACTGAGCACACAAAGATCTCTGCTGCAGGTGCCTTACCCCATTAAAATATTTTAAAATGCAGAATTTGCAACCATTTGAGCAGAACAGATCTACTGACACGTTTCTCCTGCCAATTTATTTGTAGCAGAGTTCTAAAAAGTACAGGTACAATTTGATGCAGAAATTCTGAGTCAGGGTTGCATCACATTTTTGACGCAACCCCGATGCAAAATCTCTTTCATTAAGTATTTTAATGTGTTCAAATCTACTCACAATAGACCTGCTAAACATATGTGCGAGGTCTTAAGAGCTGATATCACTTTTTGTGATGTCATGCCCTGTGAGGTCATGCACTACAATACCACTTCCATTGATGCTACATGCGATGTCCAGGGCCTTGATGCCACACGCTGTGATGTCATGTGACATGATGTCACTTGCACACTGCTTAACTTGGTTAGCATTATATCTTCTAACCTTCAATGCGAGACACTGGCAAACAATTTTATCAGCAAGGTAAATCGCATTTATAACACATTTTCTCCAGGGAAAGCTGCTCCCAAACTTCGGGAAAACTCTTCTTTGGTCGTTACCCCTCACTTTCTTCAGGACCTTTTGCCCATGTCCCCAAAAGACATGAAGACTCTGTCAGCTAAGGTTCCCCTGATGACCCTCTTAAACCAGACCTCTTCAGGAAATTCCGCAACTGCATTCTCTTGGGTCGGGAGCTGATCAATAGGTCACTATCAGCAACGGTGATCCTTAAGTCATGGAAACATGCCAAAGTAATTCCTCTGCTTAAAAAAAAAACAAAGCTGGATGCGTCTCTATCAGAGAACTACCGTCCAATATCCTTTTTTCCATACCTTGATAAAATCCTGGAGTCCTATGTCAACACCACTTTGACTCAATATTCGGAAGCAAACTCTGTCTTAGATAGATCACAAAATGGTTGCAGTTACAGAGCAGTTACGGTCCGCTTTGGATGAAGGCAGAACCTCGGCAACCTTGGCAAATAAAAGTTAAACATGTTTAGGAAATTGCAGGACACTCAATGAGCGGGTCTTAAGCCAGTTGCCCGGAAGGCTGCTATACCACTCAAGGAGTGGTGAGTCAGGAGTCCCGGTTGTAATACGGTGACCCGACCCTCGTGGACAGACCTCAGTTCGTGTGCACCGTGAGGTGTCAGGACGATTCATTGAGTGTCCTGCAATTTCCTAAACATGTTTAACTTTTATTTGTCTCATAGGACCCAAACGGTGTCCTTTTCAAACCGCCAGCTACTGTTGCAAGTAGTACTTAAGGACGATGTAGGTGAGTTCCAGCACTGTCCTGACCCCATGTGTTTCGCCTGCCACTGAGTTTTTAAGTATTCTGAGCACAATTGAGCACACGATAGTAGTAGCCATTACTAGTTCACTGTATTACACCGTTTTGATTCAGTGATAACATTGTGTGTTTATGATATATCCATTAGCACTTTTTGCCCTTTTATAAAATAGAAAACAAACTGATGAGACACTGTATGATGGCACAGATCATGTATTTTCAACATGTTTCTCCCCCCCTCTTTTTCCTTTGTAGGTTATCAACCAGAGAGCGTAGTATGTAAAATTCACTTACCCTTCCAGTGTAGATAGCGTTAATTTGATCCTGAGGAAGTGCCCTGATCTAATTGACACTTATGGCACGAAACATGTTGATCACTCGAGAGCAGGGCACGTACAACTAGATACATTGCCACTAGTCCTTTGCCCCTCTCGCTCTTTTAGATTAGGCAGTTTACCTTCTTAATAAATAGTTTGCTAGGACTAACTGACCTATTTTAGATTCACTACTCCTCACATCTACACACACTAGGCCCCTCACTCCCACCGCACCCACCGGTAGGAACAAAAGATCCCCGATAAAGAGCCACGGTATGGGTGCCCGTCAGGTATTACAGTGCCGTCCTGATGAGGGGCAGGCTCATATGATGAAGCATGACACCTAGCTTGTTGGGTGTGTGAGAGCCCTAGTTCCGACAAGGGGAATTACCCCCTTCTTTGCATACACAACAGTGGTCTTATTTGACTCACTCTACTCTACAGTATCTCTCCATTTTTGATTCTGAATCACAGAGGAACTTCGTACTCTTGTTGCACACAGCCTTGTTGGGGTATGTACGCTGGATCTCGGTAAACTTGCCCCTCAGTGCCTCCTTCTGTTTGATATAGTCAGCACGGGGTGTACCCATGGGACCTTTAACAAGGTTACCAGCAGATCACTTTTGGATCTAGACTGGCCCATTCTTGCCTTTCCAACACTATCCAGTCCTAATGGATCACCACCAAGGATTGAGCTTTGGTGATGATGTAGTCACAGACATTTTAGACAGAACCCCCTCCCTATTGGGTACTGATGGGATTTCAGCATCTGGCTCACAATCAGATGATTGGAACTCCTTAACCACATTAAAAAGAGAGTGGCTCAAGATCACTCTCCACGGCGCCCTTATGAAAGAATACCTGCGAGCAAACATCGCTCCATCAGGCCTGATTGTCAATAACTTTCCCAGATTGCTCCTGGACGATTCCATCTTAAAAAAAAAAGAATGATCCCTAGTTGCATGGAAATGCACTAGGGACTGATTGGTATTAATTATCAACACGGCAAGAAGATTGGCAGATGCCCCCCTGGTGAGGATTCAGATTGCTGAAGGGGCATTTAAAACTACCATCCAAATCACAACTTACAAAACTAGACTCGCGGAAATCAACGCTGACATTTCTGACAATAAAGACTATCTAATGAAGCAAAAAATAAATAAACTTCAAAAAGATATTCAGAAATTCTCTAAAGAAAAAGTGTATCCCTATCTTAAAGATGACTACACATCGGCTAAAACAAGTTACTCTTCTGATGACATCTCAGATAGGAGAGACTCAAGTGACAGTAACTCCAGTATGGGAAGTTGGGGGAGCAATAACCCCAGGAGAAACTAACGCCCTAACCAGTACTACAATGTACCAGCATACCAGGGCCCCCGATCTATCAGGGGCCACCGCCTCCCTTCTGGCATTTCTCCCAATAACAACATGGCCCACCTCAATTCTTTAACAACAGTAACCCACCTTTTTTAGACAGAGGTTGGGGCAGAGGAAGAGGCCGCAACAGAAGAGGAGCACCAAAACAAGTCCATTGGCAAGACCAACTGACCAGTGGCATGGACACTTGGAGCAAAACACGAGGCAAGAGGATTTAGTGGTTAACCTCTCTCATCACATTCTCACGGAATCTGAGAGAGCGGTACTACAGATGCGCTTAGGCTTTGTCCCTACACCCAAAGTAGCTAAATTCGCAGACCACTGCGAGATATACAACTTGTTCCGCACAATACGATTTAAATCCTTATTTAAGGAGAAAACTCCAGTGGAACAGGATGACTCAGGATTGAGGAATCCCTTGTCTTTCACACCACACAATAATATGATTCCGGTAGAAGCATTAGCCTTTGAACAGGCTGTTCTCAAGGAGCTAGACCTACCGTACAGACAGGCACCTTTCCACAATCTCTCCAACATGGAGGAGACTACGGTAAGGAGCCTTGCAGAGGATGTGACTATTACGATAAAACAAGCGGACAATGGTGGGGCTACTGTAGTGCAGTCCACCGTTGACTATGATGCAGAATGCAACCGTCAACTCTCCAATGAGAGATACTACACCCCTATCACTACCGCCCCCACCACACGCCTGACAACTAGATTCTCCACATTGGTCTACGAATCGGAGTCCAATGGTTGGATTAGCCGCAAGGAAGCTGACTTTCGGATCACCGAGGATACCATATTTCTACACCCTGCCAAAAATACATAAAGGCATTACCCCGGTTCCTGGTCGACCGGTCATTTCTGGGATTGGCTCTAACCTTGAGCTACTCTCCATTTTCTGTGATCACTTCCTACAACTGATAGTGAGAGATACACCCTCTTTTGTGAGAGACACCACGGACATTCTTAAGATCATCGAAGAAACATTGAATACAATCGAGATTGACCGCCTCGTCACCCTCGACGTGGAGGCCCTCTATACGAATATTCCCAAGAGAGCCACCTTATCAGTTGTTGAAACTGCTTTGAATGCTCTGGAGTGGTCATCGCCCACCCCTATCTCCTTTGTAATGGAGTGTGCTACCCTGGCTTTGACTGATAATTTCTTTGAATTTAAACAACAGCTCTTTCATCAAAGTCAGGGTACATCTATGGGGAGCACTTTTGCTCCAAGCCTAGCGTGCCTCTATATGGTGGCGTTCGAAAAGGACATTGTCCAGAATACCACAACTATCTGAAATTATGGAAACACCTTATTGACGATATCCTGATTTTTTGGCATGGAACACATTCTACCTGTGAGGAATTTGTGAGGTGGATCAATGATCAAAATGACTACCTTAATTTCTCCCATATCATCTCAGATACTACTGTACCATTCCTTGAACCTAATATCACACCCAGTGCAGGTACCCTTAACACCACTCTGTACAAAAAACCCACTGATCGCAACAGCTTGCTCTTATACAAAAGCTACCACCCCACGGCGCTAAGAGTGAACTTGCCCTTTGGCCAATTTTTATGTATCAGATGTAACTGTAGACTGGTTTCTGACTACGGAACAGAAGCCAATACCCTGGCATCCAACCTCAAGGCGAGAGGCTACCCAGAGAAACAAATGAGGGATTCTTTGAAAAGAGCAAGGAACAACCCGAGAGAGACACTCCTCGATGTACATCAGAAACCGATCACTGACACCCTCACTTTCGTTACATCCTTCGCCCCAGATTCTGCCAGAATTAAGAAAATCATTCTGAAACACTGGAATATATTGAGTACAGGGGATTTACAACTACCTAAACCTAGGTTTGCATACAAGAGAACACACAACCTGAAAGATGTCTTGATACACACAAGACCTAGGAAGCACAACACCGATACACAGCGAACTCTGTGGGGTCTCCCGGCAGTAACTGGCCACCACCCTTGTGGGTCCTGCATAGTGTGCCCACTTACCACCACCTCTAAAGAAATATCTCTACTGCCTAACTTTAGATGGACTCTGAAAAAACACACCAATTGCAACACCAAGCAATGTAATTACACGATCTCCTGCTCTTGTGTCGTCAAATATATAGAGATGACCATGCGACCTGTTAAGAACAGGATAACCGAACATAAGAGCAACATTCGGTGCCAGGGGGTCACCACGAAACTCTATACACACTTTAAGGAAGCATAACACATCCCAGAAACACTACGCTGGATAGTGTTAGAAGCCCACCCACAGATCGCTAAGACTGCATTGTTCAAAGTCGAACAAAGATGGGAACATTGACTTTCTATAAACACAAGAAAACCTAGGGGTCTATAAAAATAGGATATCTTAGTTACCTCATACCATAGCACAAGCTTACTGGAAGGCAATAGTAAGTGTAGGATAAAGAAGAAATGAAATCAGGAAAGGTGCAAGTGATTGTAACACAGAACCCGCTTGGTTCGTAGGATTCCCATTAAACAATTGTATGATCAAATTCTATCATCTGGTCATCCTCCAGGGAAAGAGAAGTCTCTAGATCATTGAGACCCATATGTACCCTGTTGTAGAGCGGGGTCAGTGCCCACAAGCACTAAATGACCAGTGAAAGACAAAAGATGGGTATAAGTGCAGTGCAAACAAAGACAAGTGGTGAGAATAAAATAGAATAGAGGGCAGAGCAGTATTTTTATTAGAAAACTGTCCTCTTCCTAATTAAAATCAAAATAAACAGTGCAAACATGCAGTATGGAAGCAAATTACTGCATTACTGGCCAACATGTTTCAACCTTCTTGGGAAGGACCCACGGTTTTCATCAGGGCCCTGTTCACAACATTGCTACTGCTTAGTGACAAACAAATAAGAAAAACCCAGTGTAATAACCAACAAAGGATACAGCGTATGGGTTCAGCACTCCGCCGTACAGAAGGTTCCAATAAGTGATCTACAAAAAACACAAACACCCCCACATCTCAGAAAATCAACGATACACATATTCCTACAGCTTCTAGCTAATATAAGGTCAAAAGTACCACTCACCCTGTTCTGCCGGGGAGAAGACCTCACCTCATCTGGACTCAAACTCAGGAAGAAAGGGAGGCCACGCTCTAAAAGAAATAGTGAGCATCAGAGGGGGAATACAGCCCATAGTTTGGTAACTTTGCTTGTTATATCCTGCCCACAGATAATCTGTCATGCCTATATTTCTAAAATACTTCTTTCAACAAATTACTCAAGAAAACTAGCTCTACCTCAAAATGGCACCATTCCCTCTCAGTTTAGACCAAGCTTGTAAACATACAGCCTGGTCAAATGCCCGTCGAAGCATCACTAACAATATGGTCCAAAGTGCCATAGTCACTGAACAACAACCGGAATGTCAAATACAAACACTCACGTCAGTGTCACTGCATTAGTACATAGCCACTCACCTCTCCGTCGTTGCCCCAGACAGTATCTGAGTAAGGGGGAGGCAACGAGACGGAGAGGGGTAGGTGATTAAAAGCCCACAAGGGGACACGCCCAAATCGACGCGCTTACTGTTTGAAGCAATGAGAAATGCCATCTCAGAACTGGCCGATTTGCCTGACGCGACCAGCGCCGCCATTCACTCAAGCCGCCAAAATCCTCCACCAAGCAACCACTCGCGATAGTGAGCCTGCCTTGCACATGCGCAGCAGCGCTCTCCTAGGCTTCGCGAGACTTCCGGAACTACACAATGACGAAAATCTCGTCAAACATGTAGTTCATTCATATAGAGTCCTCCTAGATATCTAAAACCTAGCGATCTCCGCCTGTACAGGCAAGACCGGTCAGCTGATGTCTTGAACCAGTGCCTGTGTTATTAAAATACTCATTACAAAAAACTCTTAATTGGGATGGCAACAAGTAGGGAGCTATCGTGATAGCAATCGTCACTACCAAAACAATACACCAGACCACAACTTCATGTCTGTATAGCGGAGAGGACATAGGAATAACCTAGCAAACCTTAGGTTGATAACAGGGGACCCCACCCATCAGTAATTAAACTCAAGGACCAGAATCTCATATGGGAGTAACCTTGCCATGATGGAGTGTGTAGAGAAACACCCTGCACCCAGAAAACCAAAAGTGATGGTATCATATAAGCATTAATCTGATTGCAATGCTCACGTAATCTTTTAGAGGGTGTTCCAAGGGATTTCGTCATTGAGTCCCTGACTATCTAGACGTAATTGGTAAATCCATTTCTGTTCTTTCAGAAAAAGGAACTGTGTAGGGTCGCTGACGTGACTGGGTATCCGAGGTTTCTCCAGGACAACCCAACTAAACTCATTTTCTTTATGGTTCAACTCCAGAAAGTGTTTGGTTAGTTTGGACACTGTTTTTTTACATTTGAAGGAACTCTTGTGCTCGAGCATGCGAGTGCGAACTTTACGGGTTGTCATGCCCACATACCTTTCATTGCAAGGGCAGGTCAAGATGTATATTACATTGGAGCTGTTGCAGTTGGAAAAGTGCTTGAGTATCCACGGCCGTCCTGTTCCTATGTCTATTTGCGTGGTTTTGCGTGTTAAGCTACACATAGAGCAACCACCGCATGGGTGGTGACCCTGCACCTGTGGCAGCTCCCACAAAGTCTCATTAGCCTCCTTTCGTACATCACGTGGGCGGGTATGTACCAAGCAGTCTTTCAAATTTTTAGAACGCTTGAAAGCAAACAAAGGGGATTCAATCTTGTCACTAGTACTATTTAGAATGCGCCAATGGCGTCTGACAATTCTCTGCACAAGGATAGATTTGTCTTTGAAAGTACTAACAAAAGTTAATCTAGTCAATGGTGGCTTCTCAACTGGTATCTCCAGGAGAGCATCACGATTATTATTGCTCGCACGTTTCAGAGAACGTCTAATCAGGGTTTTAGGGTAGTGTCTGGCTTGTAATTGGTGACACAGGTTGGTGGAGTGTTTGTCATAAGTCTCATTAGTTGAACAATTCCTACGGACCCGGAGAAATTGTCCGTAAGGTAGGTTCTCACGAAGAGACCTAGGGTGCTGGCTATCGAAATGTAAGAGTGAGTTCCTTGCCATAGGCTTGCGGAAGAGTTCACTTTGAAGACCATCAGGAGTGGCAAAGATAGAGAGGTCCAAGAATGTGATCCTCTCCTTATTCGTCTCAATAGTGAATCTCAAAAACCTATTGCGGCTGTTCAGCCATTCATGGAAATTGCCAAGGGACTCTTCATTACCTCGCCAAACCAAGAAAATATCATCGATATACCGTTTGTAACAGACAATCGATGATAAAAATGGATTGTCAGGTACTAATACTTCTTGTTGTTCAAACGAGTGGACATATAGATTAGCCAGGCTTGGCGCAAAAATACTGCCCATACTCGTGCCAGAGGTTTGTAAGTACAGATTATCTTCGTACCTGAAATAGTTCTCTTTCATGGCCAATCTTGCTAGCGTCATTATGAAAGGAATAGGTGTTATGGTATCCAAGGTGACAGAATTCAAGATGGAACAGATGGCGTTCAGAGTATCATCCTGAGGAATGGATGTATATAAGGATTCAACATCCAGGGAGACAAGTATGTCGGTCTCCAGGTTAAAGTCAATGTCTGGCAACAGACGGAGGACATCTTTAGTGTCCTTTAAGTAAGAGGGCATAGTCAACACTATGGGTCTCAAAAAATGGTCAACGAATTCAGACAATGGCTCTAGGACAGAGCCCTGCCCTGAGATAATAGGCCTGCCAGGTGGTGGTCTCTGTGCCTTGTGCACCTTAGGTAAGGTGTAGAAATAGGGGACAACAGGATGTTTTGCCTGTAGGAATTGAGATTCCAACGGGGTAATCCAGCCCTCTGCTAGGGCTTCCTCAGTTAGTATTTGGATCTCACCCATCAATCTTTTAGTGGTATCTATGGACAATAGTTTGTAAGAAGTATCAACACTCAACTGGCGTAGGAATTCTGCTCTATATACCTCAGTATCCTGTAACACTATGGCGCCGCCCTTGTCAGCAGATTTTATTACTATAGAAGGGTCTCGCATGAGTGTTTGAACGGCCTGATGTTCTTCCCTCGACAAATTACAGTAACCATTATTGCCACCACCACTCCAGATGGTTTCAATATCGTCTTTCACGGCCCTTTCAAAAGTGGCTACGTGTTGAGGAACAGTGTGAATAGGAGGCAAAAAGGTGGATTTAGGTCTCAACCCTGTGTTTTTATCACCATCTTCAAAAGTCCTGTCCTTGAAGAAATAGTGTAGCCTTAACTTCCGAAAGAACTGAGCCAGTTCAGTTTGTGTTCTGAAAGGATCTTGTTTGTCAGACATAACAAACCCTAGACCCTTGTTCAAAACCTGTTCCTCGATGTCGCTCAAGGTTCTCTTGCTCAAATTCACAACAAGGTTTGCTTCAGGTTCTTTTACGTTTGTGGAACATTCCTCGTAGTCTGACTGCGAGTGCCCGTGTGTGGCCCAGTTGATTCTTCCCAATGCACCTGTTGTGGGGGTCCCCTTCTTCTGCCTCGTGACCTCCTGGGGCCAAAACCTAAAAAAGGCTGGTTATTGAAGTTCTAGTAAGAGAACCTTGAGCGACATCGAGGAACAGGTTTTGAACAAGGGTCTAGGGTTTGTTATGTCTGACAAAGGAGATCCTTTCAGAACACAAACTGAACTGGCTCAGTTCTTTCGGAAGTTAAGGCTACACTATTTCTTCAAGGACAGGACTTTTGAAGATGGTGATAAAAACACAGGGTTGAGACCTAAATCCACCTTTTTGCCTCCTATTCACACTGTTCCTCCACATGTAGCCACTTTTGAAAGGGCCGTGAAAGACGATATTGAAACCATCTGGAGTTGTGGTGGCAATAATGGTTACTGTAATTTGTCGAGGGAAGAACATCAGGCCGTTCAAACACTCATGCGAGACCCTTCTACAGTAATAAAATCTGCTGACAAGGGCGGCGCCATAGTGTTACAGGATACTGAGGTATATAGAGCAGAATGCCTACGCCAGTTGAGTGTTGATACTTCTTACAAACTATTGTCCATAGATCCCACTAAAAGATTGATGGGTGAGATCCAAATACTAACTGAGGAAGCCCTAGCAGAGGGCTGGATTACCCCGTTGGAATCTCAATTCCTACAGGCAAAACATCCTGTTGTCCCCTATTTCTACACCTTACCTAAGGTGCACAAGGCACAGAGACCACCACCTGGCAGGCCTATTATCTCAGGGCAGGGCTCTGTCCTAGAGCCATTGTCTGAATTTGTTGACCATTTTTTGAGACCCATAGTGTTGACTATGCCCTCTTACTTAAAGGACACTAAAGATGTCCTCCGTCTGTTGCCAGACATTGACTTTAACCTGGAGACCGACATACTTGTCTCCCTGGATGTTGAATCCTTATATACATCCATTCCTCAGGATGATACTCTGAACGCCATCTGTTCCATCTTGAATTCTGTCACCTTGGATACCATAACACCTATTCCTTCCATAATGACACTAGCAAGATTGGCCATGAAAGAGAACTATTTCAGGTACGAAGATAATCTGTACTTACAAACCTCTGGCACGAGTATGGGCAGTATTTTTGCGCCAAGCCTGGCTAATCTATATGTCCACTCGTTTGAACAACAAGAAGTATTAGTACCTGACAATCCATTTTTATCATCGATTGTCTGTTACAAACGGTATATCGATGATATTTTCTTGGTTTGGCGAGGTAATGAAGAGTCCCTTGGCAATTTCCATGAATGGCTGAACAGCCGCAATAGGTTTTTGAGATTCACTATTGAGACGAATAAGGAGAGGATCACATTCTTGGACCTCTCTATCTTTGCCACTCCTGATGGTCTTCAAAGTGAACTCTTCCGCAAGCCTATGGCAAGGAACTCACTCTTACATTTCGATAGCCAGCACCCTAGGTCTCTTCGTGAGAACCTACCTTACGGACAATTTCTCCGGGTCCGTAGGAATTGTTCAACTAATGAGACTTATGACAAACACTCCACCAACCTGTGTCACCAATTACAAGCCAGACACTACCCTAAAACCCTGATTAGACGTTCTCTGAAACGTGTGAGCAATAATAATCGTGATGCTCTCCTGGAGATACCAGTTGAGATGCCACCATTGACTAGATTAACTTTTGTTAGTACTTTCAACGACAAATCTAACCTTGTGCAGAGAATTGTCAGACGCCATTGGCGCATTCTAAATAGTACTAGTGACAAGATTGAATCCCCTTTGTTTGCTTTCAAGCGTTCTAAAAATTTGAAAGACTGCTTGGTACATACGCGCCCACGTGATGTACGAAAGGAGGCTAATGAGACTTTGTGGGAGCTGCCACAGGTGCAGGGTCACCACCCATGCGGTGGTTGCTCTATGTGTAGCTTAACACGCAAAACCACGCAAATAGACATAGGAACAGGACGGCCGTGGATACTCAAGCACTTTTCCAACTGCAACAGCTCCAATGTAATATACATCTTGACCTGCCCTTGCAATGAAAGGTATGTGGGCATGACAACCCGTAAAGTTCGCACTCGCATGCTCGAGCACAAGAGTTCCTTCAAATGTAAAAAAACAGTGTCCAAACTAACCAAACACTTTCTGGAGTTGAACCATAAAGAAAATGAGTTTAGTTGGGTTGTCCTGGAGAAACCTCGGATACCCAGTCACGTCAGCGACCCTACACAGTTCCTTTTTCTGAAAGAACAGAAATGGATTTACCAATTACGTCTAGATAGTCAGGGACTCAATGACGAAATCCCTTGGACCACCCTCTAAAAGATTACGTGAGCATTGCAAGCAGATTAATGCTTATATGATACCATCACTTTTGGTTTTCTGGGTGCAGGGTGTTTCTCTACACACTCCATCATGGCAAGGTTACTCCCATATGAGATTCTGGTCCTTGAGTTTAATTACTGATGGGTGGGGTCCCCTGTTATCAACCTAAGGTTTGCTAAGTTATTCCTATGTCCTCTCCGCTATACAGACATGAAGTTGTGGTCTGGTGTATTGTTTTGGTAGTGACGATTGCTATCACGATAGCTCCCTACTTGTTGCCATCCCAATTAAGAGTTTTTTGTAATGAGTATTTTAATAACACAGGCACTGGTTCAAGACATCAGCTGACCGGTCTTGCCTGTACAGGCGGAGATCGCTAGGTTTTAGATATCTAGGAAGACTCTATATGAATGAACTACATGTTTGACGAGATTTTCGTCATTGTGTAGTTCCGGAAGTCTTGCGAAGCCTAGGAGAGCGCTGCTGCGCATGTGCAAGGCAGGCTCACTATCGCGAGTGGTTGCTTGGTGGAGGATTTTGGCGGCTTGAGTGAATGGCGGCGCTGGTCGCGTCAGGCAAATCGGCCAGTTCTGAGACGGCATTTCTCATTGCTTCAAACGGTAAGCGCGTCGATTTGGGCGTGTCCCCTTGTGGGCTTTTAATCACCTACCCCTCTCCGTCTCGTTGCCTCCCCCTTACTCAGATACTGTCTGGGGCAACGACGGAGAGGTGAGTGGCTATGTACTAATGCAGTGACACTGACGTGAGTGTTTGTATTTGACATTCCGGTTGTTGTTCAGTGACTATGGCACTTTGGACCATATTGTTAGTGATGCTTCGACGGGCATTTGACCAGGCTGTATGTTTACAAGCTTGGTCTAAACTGAGAGGGAATGGTGCCGTTTTGAGGTAGAGCTAGTTTTCTTGAGTAATTTGTTGAAAGAAGTATTTTAGAAATATAGGCATGACAGATTATCTGTGGGCAGGATATAACAAGCAAAGTTACCAAACTATGGGCTGTATTCCCCCTCTGATGCTCACTATTTCTTTTAGAGCGTGGCCTCCCTTTCTTCCTGAGTTTGAGTCCAGGTGAGGTGAGGTCTTCTCCCCGGCAGAACAGGGTGAGTGGTACTTTTGACCTTATATTAGCTAGAAGCTGTAGGAATATGTGTATCGTTGATTTTCTGAAATGTGGGGGTGTTTGTGTTTTTTGTAGATCACTTATTGGAACCTTCTGTACGGCGGAGTGCTGAACCCATACGCTGTATCCTTTGTTGGTTATTACACTGGGTTTTTCTTATTTGTTTGTCACTAAGCAGTAGCAATGTTGTGAACAGGGCCCTGATGAAAACCGTGGGTCCTTCCCAAGAAGGTTGAAACATGTTGGCCAGTAATGCAGTAATTTGCTTCCATACTGCATGTTTGCACTGTTCATTTTGATTTTAATTAGGAAGAGGACAGTTTTCTAATAAAAATACTGCTCTGCCCTCTATTCTATTTTATTCTCACCACTTGTCTTTGTTTGGACTGCACTTATACCCATCTTTTGTCTTTCACTGGTCATTTAGTGCTTGTGGGCACTGACCCCGCTCTACAACAGGGTACATATGGGTCTCAATGATCTAGAGACTTCTCTTTCCCTGGAGGATGACCAGATGATAGAATTTGATCATACAATTGTTTGATGGGAATCCTACGAACCAAGCGGGTTCTGTGTTACAATCACTTGCACCTTTCCTGATTTCATTTCTTCTTTATCCTACACTTACTATTGCCTTCCAGTAAGCTTGTGCTATGGTATGAGGTAACTAAGATATCCTATTTTTATAGACCCCTAGGTTTTCTTGTGTTTAGAGTACTGTGTTGGGGGCGTAACCTAGGCTTGGTCTCTAAATTCCCCTTTGACCCTCCTTCCCTCTTTTTGTTATATACATTGACTTTCTATGCATACTGCTGGACTCAACAACGACATACCGTGGGGCTTACTGACTTAAAACATGATGATTTGGGAGCAACCCCACTTGGTCCTCTGTTGGCACACACCAGAAGCTCTATTGACTATTATGCCATAGATTGTGTAGTTGATTGAAATACATATGCCTCCCTGGATGCATATCCTCACTTCTATTTAACCACACTGTTCATGCTTTGACTCCCTCTACACACTTATGGGCAGTGGTAGCACAGTCATATGTAGGAGTCATTACTGAGCCTGTTTGGTCTTCATTAGACCTATTTGAATGATGTGGTTCATGTACACTGGTACCCCCATGCATCATCACACCTATTTTTAGATAGGGGTTCACCAGTACATAGACACTTACCTATGACCCATGTCCTTGCTTCTATTATGACACACGGGATCGTATATTTAGAGAATGCCTCCGCGGCACTTAATGCTTTTTTGTCGCTAAGCAGCAATACCTCATAGCCAACAGCACATAGCACCACTCCCAATATGGCAGCTGTGCTCATCACCCTGTATGTCTCACACAGCGCCGGTAATCCCGCGAGTAACTTCTTACCCACGTGACTCCCCCTACGTTACCGGGGACAACATTACATCTACGCTGCCCTTCGGCAACCATTTTCCATCCCGGTGTCGGAAGCAGGGTAGGTCGTACGCGAGAAGCGTTTTTACGCCGGTGAGTGACCTTCCATCATTTCTAGTCCCTGAACAAGAGGTTTACCTGATCACTTTCGGAGGTGAGTGTGTTTTGTATGGAACAGATCCAATGCCCTGATCTACCCTCTGTAGCGCCTGATTATTGTATTTTACTTGGGGCATCACGGTCGTCCGCCTGGGTCGCTTGATACACTTAGGGTGCATTGGTTTCTTCTTTGTCCCCTTTGACACTCATGCAGCTCGGGTTGCGTCCTGACGCCTCATGGTGCACATGAACTGAGGTCTGTCCACGAGGGTCAGGTCACCCTATTACGACCGAGACTCCTGACTCGCCACTCCTTTAGTGGTCTAGCAGCCTTCCGGGCAACTGGCTTCAGACCCGCTCATTGAGGGTCCAGCAATTTCCTAAACATGTTTAACTTTTGTCTCATAGGACCCAATTGGTGTCCTTTTCAACCCCCTGGCCACTGATGCAAGTAGTACATGATGACAGTATAGGTGAGTTTCACCACTGTCCTGACCCCATGTGATTCGCCTGCCACTGAGTTTTTAAGTATTCTGAGCACACAATAGTAGTAACCATTACTAGTACACAGTATTGCACCGTATGAATCAGTGATGTGTTTATGATATGTCCATTAGCACTTTTCGCCCTTTTAGAAAATAGAAAATGAACTGATGAGATACTGTATGATGGCACAGACCATGTATTTTCAACATGTTTCTTCTCCCCTCTTTTTCCTTGATAGGTTATCAACCAGAGAACATAGTATGTACAATTCACTTACACTTCTAGTGTAGATAGCGTTAATCTAATCCTGATCTAATTGACACCTATGGCACGAAACATGTTGATCAATCGTGAGCAAGGCATGTACAACTAGATACATTGCCACTAGTCCTTTGCCCCTCTCGCTCTTTAAGATTAGGCAGTTTACCTTCTTAATAAATTGTTTGCTAGGACTAACTGACCTATTTTAGATACACTACTCCTCACATCTACACACACTAGGCCCCTTACCCCCACCACACCCACCGGCAGGAACAAAAGATCCCTGATAAAGAGCCCCGGGTGCCCGTCAGGTATTACAGCGCCGACCTGACGAGGGGCAGGCTTATTTGATGAAGCATGACACCTAGCTTGCTGTGTGTGTGAGAGCCCTAGTTCCGACAAGGGGAATTTCCCCCTTCTTTGCATACACAACAGTGGTCTTAATTGACTCACTCTACTCTAAAAATCTCTCCATTTTTGATTCTGAATCACAGAGGAACTTCGTACTCTTGTTGTACATTACCTAAGTACTGCCATTCCTCAGACCTTCCCTGCTGACTCCACTGGCTGTCGAAAGAACATAGAGTCTACTTCAAGACATTATGTCTTACACGTAAGATCTTGCATGGCCTAGGTCCACAAATTCTAAATGAACTGTGCTCGCTGTATGTTCTGGCTCCAGCTCTGTGCTCCGCGGACCTGCATTTGCATTTGGCCTGTGTCCCAAGAGTGCACAGGACAAGAGCTGGTGGGCGCTCGTTTAAGGCTATGGCACCCACCCTCTGGAATTCCTTTTGGATCACTGGGCCTTCAGAAAAATTATCAATACGTGGCTTTTCTCCAGCCTTTAGTCTAATTCTCTTCCCTGTATGTTCCTGTTAGTTTCAGCGCTGGGACGCCCCGTTGCTGGGCAGCCATGCGCTCTATAAGTACAGTTAACATAACATAACGTCTTTTTTATTTTAAGACTCGTGCCCTGCAGATGTTAATATTTCTGAACATGTAACAAACCAAGATAAAGCAACTTAGCTATCTGGGCGTTCATAGTGGGTGATGTAAATGCCCTTGGCCTGGTTTGCCAGCATGCCTCATTTGCCCTCCAAGACTGCCAAGGCGACGATCCAAATCTCTTCCCTCGGGGCATCTTTAGCTTTGGTGAGGATAACCTCAGTTTTCTCGGAGTTGAGCTCATGTGTTCTTGGGGTCACAGAAAGGGCACGTGGGCAACATAAAGAAATGGAGTCTGTGTGTTGCCTTAGCAGCACGAGTATGTGGGGCCCTTACTGTCATGAATGTTCGTGGTATCGACAATACTGAGTGTACACTCACAGATGTGTCTACTTCAGACAACCCAATATTCCAATAAACACCGCTGTTCTGCTTGTTTTCGACGACCTCTGTGCTTTAAAATGAATGCAGAGTGATGTGAGTCCTTTCCATCATGCCGCCCTACAGCAGGATTTCACAAGAGGCAAGAAGTGACCTCTACCACATACACGGCACCTTCCAAACAGGTAAGGCAAGAAGTAAACTGTGATGACTGTTCTTATTCCTGTTGGAGGAATTTTGCAACAAATGACGGGGTTCCTCTGTTTACGGGCGGTTCCCAAGCATTGTCCAAGAGGGAGGCAGTTGCTCTGGACGACCTGGACATCCCGGGGGCAGTGGCAATTCTGTTCTTCTGTATCTTAATGCAAGAGCCTGAAGGTATCTACTGCAAATGACGAGAGCTTACGTGCCTGTTCTGCTGAGGGCCTTTTGCCAAGCAGCCAATTCCAGCCTTCTCGGCGACATGGGTTTGAAGTGCTGAACAAATCCCGCCCCAGTAGCCTTAACCCTACATTTATTTTGCTAGCTCCATTTCCCTTCATACCTCAAGTTATAAATCACTGTCAGAGATTAGCGAATAACGTCCAAACGCGCTACTTTTGGGTACAATTTTAAATGCATTTCTGTTGGCACAAAAGACCACTGCGTGGCCAGGAAAACTTGTGCCGTTCGGTTGCATGTACAATTTTATTCTCTGCCTTACGGTTTTTCTCAAGGGGTCATGTCAATCTTTGCATACACTGGGAGTTTACCATGTTTTTACTGCGCTGTTTGTCATCAGAGTCAGGCAGGGCTGATACGGGGTCATCCAAACTCAACCTCTAACGGACAAACATATCCTAAGACAAAATGATGTTGTAACCAACAAGAATTTCCTGTTATGTCTGTTTTTGTAAAACAAGCCTATAGACCGTAGACACCAGAAAGGATCGCCCATCGAGTTAAACATTGGCGGCTTTGAGCTGTGTGCAGCCTGGCAAGGCTGGCTAATAGATCTATCCTTCTGAGATCGGTAACTTGAGCACCATTCGATTGGGAATTAGTAGCCCCCGCTATATTAAGCGAGTAAAAAATGCTGGGGCATATTATCAAGACAGGCGATATATTTATCGCCGTTTTAGCTAAAACGGCGATAATGGGCTTGATAATATGCTCTATGGAATTCCAATTGAAGTCCATGTTAGATGTCCTTCACATTTAACATGGGCTTCAATTGGAATTCCATAGAGCATATTATCAAGCCCATTATCGCGGTTTTAGCGGCAGTTTTCTGCTGCTAAAACGGCAATAATGTTATCGCCTGTCTTGATAATATGGCCCGCATTGTTTCTATGTCACAGGGGATTTGGCCCTGTGATATAGTGAGCATGTAAGAACATATTTTGGTATCAATGAACATAGGGAAAATGAGCATCACTATGAAATAGACAGTTCAATATTGCCTGTAATGTAGTGGCTTAGAAAGAAAAATGTCTCCTGTATGTCTCAACTTAATGAAGAGCAGTCTCTAATTTTTCTTATAAGTGTTACATATCAGAGATAAGTGAATGGCAGCCTTTACAAATATTGTAGGCCTAATCTGAGGACAACTGAGTGCGTCAGAAGCAGTGTGAGAATCACAAGAGAACCAAAGATGTATTAGGAATACAATAACAATCGGGTAAAATAAGTATCAGTGTGGTAAGTAAGAATGAAAAAGCAATCGATGCATAGCTAGTGTTATAATTCAGTTTTACATTTTTAGGAGATTGAAAAAAATCTCCTCTCCCCTGAGCACAAGGGTCAATTACATTCTTTCAAAATATTGATACGACTCCCACCATTGAGTGCACTATTTTGGGCACATGCATCAACCTATTTAGGAAGTGCAAACGGTGCGAATCGGTAAATTCGGCCGTTTGCGCTTCCTAAATACGTTTTTGGGATGCATGAAACAATGTTTCAAAATTCGCTTTTTTTTGCATTTCCTAAAAATGCGAATGCATTTAAGGAATCGCATTTGTGCGATTCCTTAAATGCAATGCATCAATTTTTTTAAAAATGCGAATTTTGAAATAGGAAGTGCAAATTAACACGAGGTTGACCCTCGTGTTAATTTGCGAAAATCTTTAAAAAAGCAAAAAAATGCATTTTTTAAACTTTCATGTTACAGACACACATGTCCTTAGGACATGTGTGTGTGAAACATGCACTTTAAAATACATTTCAGGGGTGCTGGGGGGGGTCCTTTGGATCAACAAATTGCGAGTTCAAAAAAAAGAAATGCAAAACGGCATTGATTCCTATGGGCCTCTAGGCCCATAGGAATCAATGTAATGCCATTCCTTAATTGCGATTCGCAATTAAGGAATCGCAATTTCCGAAAATTAAGAAATCCTAAAAACTTTTAGGATTTCTTGATGCATAGGATTTTGCAATTCCTAAATTGCGATTCCTTAATTTTCGCAATTTAGGAAGTGCAAAGTCCTACAATGATGCATGTGGCCGTTAGCTTCTAATCCATTGTCAGAGTGTCTCCGGCCAGGGCGACTAGGCCTAGGTTTATGACCTTGACGTCTTCACGTTCATACAGTACTAGTGAGAAGACTGGGGCAAACGTCTGTGCCATATGATAAAAGTTCAGACAAGAATCAAATATGTTATAGATTAGCACACTGAACGTCATGTAGGGCTTTTGTTATCTGGTTAAACAAAGATTTACATTTTACGGTTCAATAGATAAAATAATCTAAAATAAAATGTGTGTTTATAAGTAAATTACCTTATTGTGCGGTGACATACCTACCAGGGTTTTCATAGAAAGCCGTAGAAAGTTGAACAAAAGAATGGTGAAGTGATCGCAGCAGTGGTGTAACATTAGATCCGTCGGGCCCTGTGTAGCGGTGGCCACCCTGGGCTCCAGGGTTGCCCTCAGGCACTGTGCATGGTCAGCGGGCCTCTGGCCTGTGAGCTCCTGGCTTAGTGGGGAGGGGGGGGCACCTCCATGTGCCGGGTGGCCCCCGTCACATTTCGTTATGCCACTGGCTCTCAGAACCCCCAAATCGAATCCACTTTGTGGAGACATTACCCCCATTGATAGTATATCCAGTATACCTATGACTTGAGGGATGTGTGTCAGGTTGAGCACTAATCTTGTGTGGAAGATCTAACGGAAGTGATGTTCTTTTCCATCTCTCAGCATCCCCATCGGTGAGTACATGTACTAGAACATGCAGCCAGCGGTAAAAGCAGGGAAAAGGGAATGGGCAAAGATATAATACAGAAACGCAGGACTACACGCACCTGGTCACTTGTGGGGTCACAGAAGGCTGAAGGTTGTAGTGAATCACTACTAGACAAAGAGGCACCTTAGGTAACTTGTCAATAGAACACTGAACAAAAAAAAATTGCTAAACGATAGCGCTCAGGCATAGATCAGCATGACCTACTTCTATGCTTTGGCAAGGTTCTGGGAATTCTTAAAAGCTAAACATGCAAAGTCATATATACCTTGCCAGATATATAGATGCACACCTGTCTCTAAATCCGAATATCTACCCCAAGTTGTCTCACTACTCCCCGTTTTGTGGAAGATATCGTTTCTACTAGACTTCTGCTGTAAACTGAAAACATAACAACATAACTAACCTGTTGGTATTCCCTACACTTAGCAAAATATAGCATACTCTAACTCTAATATCTTATGCACTCCTGCATTTACATAATTATACATATGGAACGCCATTTTAGATTCAATACTATTCCATCACAGGAATTTTAGCACAACATATAACCCTAGTCTTTAGAGTTCAAACAGATTTGCAAAAATAGTTCAAAGTTTATTTTCAAATCACACTTGACATCTGGATACTCCCCTGAAAGTCCATAATCCAATCCTCAGGGAACTAGAGTCTTTTGACAGTTGTGTTCTCAATGAGCGCGTCTGTGAATCCAGTCAATGCCCACACTTTGTGGTGACTGAAAGACTTTTCTTTGCCTGAAGGCTCTCAGCGTAGATGATCTGAAGGTACGCACACAAACTCAACATGATGGTGTCAATTCTAGCCCGCATCCAGACAAGATGTTCTGCCAACATCAAGCCATAGCACTGCATGTCACCAACAAGAACACCAGCAGAATTTTATGAGGATATCTTCAGAATATTGAGGCTCTTCAATTATCTCAACGTTAAAGACAGTGCAAACCATGCAGGCTCAGACCATGTAAAAACTGGGGGCTTCTGGGGACTCCAATGTGACTGAAGGTTTGAAACACGATCCCTCAAACACCATTTTACATTACATTATACCTGTATACTGTTCCCCGTGGGAGTCATTTAATTTATGGAGCTTTGATAGAGACACTAGTCATAATGCTTCATCAATGAACAGTTCAGCAGGTGTTGAGAAAATATGACAAGGAGGTCAACTCAATCTGGTTCATAAAAAAACGCAAACTTTCAAGTCAATCACTTGATACGAATTAAGAATCTGAAGAAAGTGGAAAAAGGATACATCCAGAATAACAATGATGGCATGAACCACCAATCAGGAAGGAGTTTTGTAGGGCTTATTTTCAGCTAGGAAGGCAGCCGCTATCAGATTCATGTCAACACAACACTCAAATGGCATTCTCAGCTCCATGGCATCAAATTTAGAGAGTGTCACAGACCGATCCCAAGCTCAGGAAGCAAACACGCACCACCACTAAGACTTAAGACAAAAGTGGAGAAGATATTTCTTTAATTGAGGGTGTGGTGTCATGAAGTGAAGAAGATCCTTAGGACCATGAGGCACAGTATCTTGCAGTTCTGGAACCGGACATCCCAAGCGATGGACAGAAAGGTAGATGGACAAAGGAAGCAGCACAGGGAAGCATGGTGAGAAAGAAGCTCCCCAGAGTCGGAGAAATATAACAGAGAGGGAATGTAACTAAACAGTTTAAACAAATATATGACTCAACATCTGCACCACAACACTGAGCGCTGATGTCACAGATGGTCATTGGAAGACCAGAATAAAACTGTATCTTAGACCTGTGATGATGTTGCCTGTGCAGCACATTGACTAGAACTGTTCTACATCTACCAGTGCATTTTTTATGCAGGTTTTCAGGTCCTGAATTCATTCAATTTCACTGAAATCTACACCTCAATGGAAATATTTGGTACTGTTAAGGCTTTGGGATGAAATCAATCTTCATATTGCTTGGCTTTTTGAAGAACTATCACACAATCTATAAAGCAAACAATGATTATATTGTACTAGTCATACTCTTTACCCTACAGATATATAGGTTAGAAAAGAAAGACACCTTGCTTGTGTATCTCTAATCAAAGGATAGCATTGATAGATGGTTCACCACTGTTATGATCTTCAGATCATAAGTTTGAATCTCAGCAACGTCAACTAAGTCTTCCACCGTTCTAAGGCTATCCAGTGCCTTTAAACTAGAAAATCTTGGGATAAGTTTTTTAAGGTGCTTAGAAAATGCAGAAGGGTGTATCGATCATTGTATAAAACAATGTATCATTATAAACATAACTTCAGCATAAATTAACTAGGAGAAATGATGTTGCATTACTGAGTTAAATATCTATCTATATCTATAGGTATATGTATATATATATATATATATATTACACCCTGGCGGTCGCCAGTAGGTATATATAGTTAGGATTTTTTCTCTATGGGTTTTTTGAAAATTCTATGTCTAATAACTTTGGCGTTTGTGGACGGAATTGGCTGAAATTTTCAGGAAAAAGGCACATTTTGTTTCTGAGCAGCCCCTGAAAATTGGGGGGGGGTTCGTCCATGGGGGGTCGAGAAAAAAGGGGGGTCCCAAAACGTGTTTTTAACATTGAGTTTTCCATAGGGCGGTTGGCCTCACTTTTAGCCCGAACGGCTGAATGGATTTGCACGAAACTTGGCAAAATTGTAGGGACTGGTAGCCCGATGTGCCTTTTGTAGGTCTCAATATATGTGCTCCAGTGGATTTTGAGAAATTAACGTTTAAAAAAAGATATATATCTGTAACAGCGGACCGGGCAGCGCTCCAGTTCGCGTACTTTTCGCGCAACGGAGCTTTGTGAAGCGAAGCTGATTGGTTCTCCGGCGTCTGTCAACATTCCAAACAGTCCGTAGCGGCCGCCATCTTGTCTCTCGGTAGGATCGAGAGACAAGAGGAGGCGAAAGGGAAGGGGCAAATGACGATAAGGGGGCATAGTAGATCCTCCCTGACCTCTTAGGTTTGATGTACCATTTTGCCAAGTTTGGTGTAATTCCGTTCAGCCATTCAGGCTGTAGACGTATCTAAATGTCAATAATCGAACGGCTGAATGGATTTGCACGAAACTTGGCAAAATATTAGGGACTGGTAGCCCGATGTGCCTTTGCTAGGTCTCAATATATGTGCTCCAGTGGATTTTGAGAAATTAACGTTCAAAAAAAGATATATATCTGTAACAGCGCTCCGCTTCGTGTAGTTTTCGCGTTACGGAGCTTTGCGAAGCTGATTGGTTCTCCGGCGTCTGTCAACATTCCAAACAGTCCGTAGCGGCCGCCATCTTGTCTCTCGGTAGGATCGAGAGACAAGAGGAGGCCAAAGCGAAGGGGGAAATGACCATAAGGGGGCATAGTAGATCCTTCCTGACCTCTTAGGTTTGATGTACCATTTTGCCAAGTTTGGTGTAATTCCGTTCAGCCATTCAGGCTGTAGACGTATGTAAATGTCCTATGGAAAATTGCATGGGGAAAACACATTTGAAAGTGTTGAAATTTAGAACCAATTAAAATGTTACTTTGGTTTTGTATTTGTGTGTGATGAAAGTTAATTGGTTATGTATATATGTCAAATGAGAGGAAACCACAGCCATTTTGTGATACTACTGTCTGAGGTACATTTGTGAGGAATTTTTGGTGGTGAATTTCTGGTGTTTGATTTACACAGTACTAACGCTTCTCCTACTTTTAAAAAGGTGAGTTGTTAATTTGTAAGGGGAACTATGTTGTACACTTGAAGATAATTTGAAAAATGTTTTCTGTTATTTATTTGCAGTCCTTCTGTTATACTAAATACTTGATAAAGTTAGTTTTATATTATGTATTACTAAAAACGATAAATGAAAGTGATTATTTTTTTCTGCAATTTACAGCAAGCAATTTCAAAATAAAATGGCTCACAATGAAGAGACCGTGGCAATTTCTTTTGAATTGTCCACTACATTGATTGAAATTGAGAGCACCAATAATGAAATATTGTCACAAGGAGGAGATGACTTGTATGATTCCATTAGATTGATTGAAATGGACAGCACCAATAATGAAATATTGTCACAAGGAGGAGATGACTTGAATGATTCCACTACATTGATTGAAATTGAGAGCACCAATAATGAAATATTGTCACAAGGAGGAGATAACTTGTATGATTCCATTAGATTGATTGAAATGGACAGCACCAATAATGAAATATTGTCACAAGGAGGAGATGACTTGAATGATTCCACTACATTGATTGAAATTGAGAGCACCAATAATGAAATATTGTCACGAGGAGATGACTTGAATGATTCCACTACATTGATTGAAATTGACAGCACCAATAATGAAATATTGTCACAAGGAGGAGATGACTTGAATGATTCCACTACATTGATTGAAATTGACAGCACCAATAATGAAATATTGTCACAAGGAGGAGATGACTTGAATGATTTTTTTGATCAATCTGTTGATGGCGAATTTATCGAATGTTTGGAGACCATAGAGTTACAAGAATCATCATTGCAGACTTTTCATGAGGAAATTGCTGATGAGGACATGTTACTAGTTCTTTCAAATTTAGAAAATTCTGAAGAATAAATTTATATTTAGAAATCAAAAATTGTTTGAGACATTATTCATTTTTATTTTTAATTTATGAGGTTGTAGCGAAGTGATTGTAGTATAAAATGAGACTTATAGTATAGAGTGCAACATTTTTATGTTACATGGTAAGTTTACTCATATTTACTTCCCTTCTGCCACTATATTATCTCCAATGTGTATTTGACATCTCTTCTTCATCTCCGGCCTCCTTTCTCTCACTGTGTGTCTCCGATGCATCTTATCGCTGCTATTTTGTGTAATTACAGAAGAGAGTAAAATAAAATAGTTCGGAACGTGAAAAGGGGCAAAGTAGAGTACCCCTCACCCCCTAGGCCTTTTCAGGCGGTCCCAAAAGGATCAGTTTCTGCTTTCCTGAGAGATTATGGTATGAGTTCCATATACCACAATAATTTGCATTACAACATGCAAGATATCTATCTCCTATTACCAACTTTTGGAGATATTCGCGCTAAGCGCGAATATCTCCAAAAAGTAACACCTGCCCTGAGCAGTTCTTAGCCATGTTATCCAATGGGAGGTGGATAACATGGCTAAGAGCATTAGCTCGGTAATGCATGAATATCGCTGACTTTTTAGCGATATTCATGCATTGCGGCCGTTTATTATCGCATTTGCGATAAACCTTGATAATAGCAAGGTTTATCTTTGATAATTTCTGACGATGCTTAGCGGTAAAAAATTCGTTGGTAAGCATCGTTAGCGATAAATATCGCTTAACTTTGGTAATATGCACCAACGTCTGTTAACGTTCGATTCGAAGGAAATGAGGAAGTGTTGAAAAACATTGTTTGCGCCATCTTGCCTTTTTTGAAATGCCACACTTTTGTCGTGCACGGCAGCCATTTTAGATGCCTTGACCAGACCCACTCTCTGCACGCTGTCGATTCGTAGCATGGCTCCCCACCCTCGCAAGCATCTTCCCCAGGCACTGGTCACCCCCGCTCTCTGTCTTATGCATGGGCAATAAACCTCCCCCCATCTGCGCTGCTCTTCCCTGAGAATCACACTCTGTGCCCGCCCAACACCTCCCTTTTGCCCTATTCACTACCGCACCCTCTGACACTCCTCTTCCTCTGTGTCCGATTGTCCAGGCTATCAGCTAGCCCTGCAGATGTAGTTTATGGCTCCAGCTGTAAAGAATCACCCCTCTTCAAAGGAGTTATAGTAGATCAAGGCCCACACCCGATGAGATCCGTCACACCACACGTGTTCCTACTATCTGAAAACCATCCTGTATTGTGATTGGGGAGGGGAACGAGCCTGAAGCGGAAGATTCCAGGAATGACTCTTTGTACATCAAAGTTTTTACAATTATGTGTCACATTAAAAATATATAGCACTCCAACAAAGTAGTAGGAATATAAAACTTTAATAACATATAAATATATACAACAAAACAAAAACAGTAAAAACATTTAAACAACGAAGAGACCGTGGCAATTTCTTTTGAATTCCTGATGAGGACATGTTACTAGTTCTTTCAAATTATGAAAATTCAGAAGATGTTGCCTGGGGGTGGGTCGTCAGTAGCAGTCTGTTGTGCGAATAGTTCCAAGGCAGCAGAACGCGCTGAAATCTAGATGGCACGAAAGTGATGTCTAGTAAGTTGCCGCCCAGCAAATAACGGCGTGGGGCGCCGCGGGGGTGAGTGAGTCCAGTAGGCACCACAGCTATTCTTACCGGCATTGCAGAATTACTGCTGGGGACAATGCCTGTGCTGTAGCAGGGTCACAGCAGAAACAAAAAGGATTCTGTTGAAGATGTTGTTGGTTTTCAATTTGAAAACAGTTCTGGTGTCAACTGCTATGCTAATGTAGTGGTTAATGTTTTGTTTTCTCTAGAAAATGTAAAAGAGGGGGAGGCAGTCCAAAGTTCCGTTAAAAGGGCAAAGGAAAGGATCGGTGGTTTGAACTATCAGTCAAAAAGGGGAGGGGGTGCAACAATTTTTCCTACCGGGTCACACTGTGCTTTCACCGGAACTGAGGTCTGCAGGATTCTAGTAATTCAAAGTGAGGCTGGCGCCAGCATGGGAGCGCCGACGTCCCGCGGATACAGTTTCGTCACTCCACGGGCGATCATGGCAGTCATTCCCCATCGGGGGTCGGAGACTCCCGCGGCTCCTCTAGAATCTTCAAGGTCGTGGAGGACTACGGTGGTGGAGTCAACCAGTGACCGGGCCATTTCTTTATGCTGGGCCCGCTCTTGCCAGGTCGACCGCCATTTTGAGAGTTCGGTAGCTACTGGCGATCGCGGGGTCAAATGAGCGGACGGGCTCCACCCTGCCGGGCGAGACGTTGCAGCATGGCCACAGTGGAAGAACCCTTTTCCGGGCGCCTGGAGCGCTGAGGGTGCAGCTGGGAAGCCTCCACCTGGGGAGGCGGGAGAGGACTGTTCGCACCGTCTCTCCCTCCCAGTGCACCCCACGGCGTCTTGCTTGAGATTTGTTATGGCCGGACCAGGCGATGAGGACGAGGGGGGGGGGGGTCGGAGGCATGTGCAAGACATCCCCCCCCAGTGTTGTCGCAGCCATTATTCAAGAAAGAAGAAGTGTCCCGTCCGTCTTCGGGCCGGGCTTCCGGTGGATGTCGGCCGGACGCCCCTGGCTCTGGCCCCATGAACGGGTTCCTTGGTTTATCGGCTGCAGCCGGATCCCGTCGGCCTCGGCCCCCCGACCGTTGGTGGCCGGACCGGAAGAGCATGTGGCGGGACTACCTGAAACTGTCAAGGGCCACCGCGGCCGGACTGGGAGAGAGAGGGGAGGGTTGAGGAGATATTCCCCCCCCTGCAACTCTTCAGCGTTGTAAAGGCAATCCCCTGGCCGGGTCCCGCTGGCCTCGGCCTCTCCTCCGGCTACACCCTACGTTAGGATCTCCTGGCCGAGGCGTGGCAGCAGGACCCGCCTTATATGGGCTGCTCCCGGCTGGGCGTAGCCGCAACCCTGCCCCACCTTGGAAGTTTCCAGAGTGCGGGCGGATGTTCTACTGACTTGCATTTTCCCTAGTCTATAGATTTTTTTGGCGTGGCAGGCGGTGGGACAGCGAGGGGTGATTTGGTTTCTCTTACTGTTTTTCTGGTCTCTCACCACTGGCATATTTTAACGTTTTCTTGTTTCTAGGACATTAATAGGTTTTATCATTATGTTATGTTATCGTTTCTTTGTTCGTTGTTTAATAAAAGTTCATGTTCATCAGTGGCCTACTGATTTTCGTTTTCCTATTCTTTTCTTTCCAGGTTGTTTCATGCTAAAGTTTCTGTTAACAGGATACAGTGATCACTTCGTTATTATTGCATATGTCCTTTTCACTAGGGGTGCTCTCTGGTCGGGCCAGATGACGTATCTCTAGTAAATGGTCCGGGTGAAACAGGTGCATCAATCAGTGGGGAGTAGATAGGCATGACAGATTACAACGGGGGAGAAAGGTCCGCATTACGTACCCTTTCACTATTTGCAAAGATTTTCCTACGTATATTTGCAAACAGGGAATACCTCCAAAAAGAACCAATTCCCAAACAGTCAATGTTTGGGGAAACAATCAATCAATGAGGAACGAAATAGGCACGACGTGTTAAAGGTTTGCGTTACCTACCCTTCACTATCTGCAAAGGGAGAGAGAATATTCCTATTCTTCCTCGTTTGCAGGCAGAGAAGATTCTTAAGAGAACCAACTTCGAACAATTCAATGCTCGATTCAAACAATCAACAAGGGGTACTGTGAACACAAATGAACGCCGCTTATGTACATACACATTGGTATTATCAACAGGTTGTTCCTAATGTTTCTATTTTAGGGAGGTCAAAAAGAGATCCCATTAGTGGCCTACTGATTTTGCTCGATTCCTTTTGTTTTTTTACACGATTTTTCGCTATCTGCAAAGACTAAACAGAGTATTGCGACTCTGTGCTTGTTTGTAAATAGAGAATGAACCAAAGAGAACAATCAGTCAAATGGAGAGAGAAGCAGGCACGACGGATTACAACGGGGGCAAAGGCCTGCGTTAACTACCCTTCACTATCTGCAAAGAGAGAGTACTCCTAATAGAAATGAGGGGTGGGGGGCAGCATTCAAAGCAGATCAGTGTGCATAAACACGAAAATGTTTTTACTTACCACGTACTTGACATTCGACAGCTTATGATACTTGCTATTAAAAAACCATTGAAATTCATTGAAAAAACCATAGGTTATAGACCATATATAGTTAGGAATTAGCATTTAAAAAACCTTATTTTACTCACACAAAACCATTGAAATTCCATATATAGTTAGTTGCACTAACTATATATCGCGCACCCGCAATCCACTGCTGATCATGTCACATATTACATCATTCATGACATGGTCAGTGACATCACTGATGACATCACTGATGACATCTCAAATGACATCACTGATGACATCACTGATGACATCTCATTTGACATCATTCTTGTGCTAATACGATAAACCTCTTCAGACTCTAATATAACCTTAGATACACTCAGTGTATACAGACACTCACACACTGCCACTCATCCATGGAGTTACTCACACACCCAGTCAGTCATGCAAAGAAACAATCTCACCTCCATTTCTTCAACTATACAGTTAAACACACCTTACTTATTGAAACATATACTAACACATATTTACTCTCTTATACAATCCCTGATACAAGTTCACAATGATCGATACAACCACTCACTCATTCAGTGGCTCTCATGCACAGTTATTTATATATGCCAACTCTCACATGTACTGTGTTTTACATATGTACTTACTATGACATGTAGCATTGAGATATCCATTCACTCATCAATACACTCATGCACACAGTCAACTGCCCATGTAGCTGTTTCCACATGCACTCTTGAACTCATACACCTAGTGAATAAACTGCTCACACATCTATGCATAGAGTCACACACCTTCCAGCCACCCCCACACAAACTCAATCTCCCATAGAAATACTTGGGCAACCAATTAATAACACATATAGCCTCTCGTATAGCTAATGATCAACACATGCAGCAGTTTACATCACAACAGACATAATGATGCACAAATTAAGACAGTTTAGTCACTAACCCATGCATTCAGTGAGACACATTTAATCACTCACTCATACAGTCAGTCACGCACCTACTAAATCCTTCATCCAGACACTTATACATCCACTCATTCTTCAATATGTAAGACATATTTTAACTTTACAGAAACATACAGTCACTGGATGTTGTCATCAGTGATGTCATCAGTGATGTCATTTGAGATGTCATCAGTGATGTCATCAGTGATGTCACTGACCATGTCATGAATGATGTAATATGTGACATGATCAGCAGTGGATTGCGGGTGCGCGATATATAGTTAGTGCAACTAACTATATATGGAATTTCAATGGTTTTGTGTGAGTAAAATAAGATTTTTTAAATGCTAATTCCTAACTATATATGGTCTATAACCTATGGTTTTTTCAGTGAATATATATATATATAGAGATATGGATATATATTCACTGAAAAAACAATGTTTAAGGTAATGTTACAGTTAGGTGAATATTTCAGTGACAACATTAACATTTTGAACTAAAATAAACACAGAAATTCACTATTTATAGGTTGGTTTTTTCAAAGTTTTATATAGCGCAAACTTGACCCGAAATCAGGAATAAGAGCGCTTTACATGAGCACCAGTTGCATTACAAGAGGACACATTCATTTTTGGTAGGCACAGGGAGATTAAGTGATTTTCCCAGAATCACAGGATGCTGAACGTCGTTGCCGAGACGACGAGCAGAGCTAACTATAACTTGCGCCCCGCCATACACTTCTTATTACCTCACACATTACATCACTCATAAAATGTTCTATGACATCACTGATGACATCTCAAATGAAATCACTGATGACATCATTCAATGAGTGTACTAGTTTGTTTTATAGTTTACATAGTGGCGGGTAACAATCAAATTACTTTTCTACCTAATTTAGTACAGTGTGGGTCCAGCTAATGGATGTCAGTATTTACAAAACGCATGTGCTCCTTATGCATCATAGGTGTATAGTGGCATTGAGCATGTTATAAATGTTTGCATTGAAGAGTAACCCTGTAGACAGGTGGCAGTTGACAACTTGTGTCCATCATGTTCCTCACAAGTTTTTCGACTCTGCAGAAAAAGTTTGCAACAAGGCAAAATTCTGCATACAACATATCAAGGGGCATATTTATGACAGGAGTAGCATCGCACTTGCACCACCCAACATGGTGCAGGGGCTACACATCTCCAAAATGCGATTTATGAAGCAACGTAAGGCCACTTTGCATGGCCCTGAGTAGCTTCATAAATGTGGAGTAAGGCAACACAGTGCAAATCACTGCGGTGCGTTGCTCTGCTCTGGGAAGGTATTCCATGGGCATTCAGTGGGTGTTCCCACGCAGCTCCCATGGATATTGACACATTCCCAGATTAACCATCACTCGTAGACCTGGGAATGCGCCAAAAGATATGCCTTCTCAGAGGAGGCGAAACGATGAGTTATCTTTATTTCTCCTCGTTACTTCCTCTTTCTATGTGCGCCCCAGAAGGAAAGAGGAGTATGACTCTCAAGATTGTTTTTGTGGAGAAGGTGCCCCACCTTGCATAGAAACAACCCTGTATGCAATGCAGGAACCCTGGCACCAGGGTGCAATGGTGCTCCAAAGGCAGTCAAATGCGCCTCCAGCAATGGGGAAAGGACAGGAATGCACTGATTGTAATAAATATAGCACATTTCTGCCCTTTTGCAGTAATGCAGCGCAGCACAGCAACATGACTTGCTGCACTCTGCTGCATTACAATTACATGAATATGCCTCTAAGTATTGTAAGCAGCCTTCAGTTATTACACAGAATCGTCTCAGCATGACAATTTCTACGTAACATAGAACACTGTGTGCACCAGGTATTAAACTATGTATATGTGCTTGTTTAGCTTCAGAAGATGGGTTAGCTGTAAAGTTTTCATCACAGTATGAAGGCTGCAGATAGTATAATCTTTAGCACTTTCAGACATTGATTATTTTAAGTGACTAGAGTATTTTTGCCAAGTGGTGTATACAGTGTATAATTTTCTTTGTAGATACTTTTTAATACGCTGCAGTGTAATTCGCATGAAAGTTTCAATGTCTGCAAACAGTGTGGAACAGGGTAAACTCTCTCCGTAGTGTAAATACTGTTTACAGTACCCACTTATCTACTCATATCAACTTAATTTCTTAATGTAGGTTCGGTGACTGTCAGGGGTTTGATACAGATAAAAGCTGTCCATAGTAGGGCATTTGTTTTGGATCAGATGTTCAGTATTTTTAAGAGCTTGGCTTTCTCTGAACAGTTGTATACAGGTTGAACACCATATGCATTGAGGGTTTCCCATATATCTGTGGTTGATTGTTAATGTGAACTACATTACCCATGAAGTGCATACGCTACCCATGAAGTGTATGGTGTACAGTCAATGTGGGACATAACCCATGCTTTCTACACCTACAGGAGTTATTTCTGTGATAGCATTAATGATGCCTCCTTTTCTTCTCAGCTATTTTGTACTTACTTTCAGAACTCTAATGCTATACCCATTTATAGAGCAATGTGTACAAAAGAAGGTTGGATGATGTCATCAGTGATGTCATTGTTGACATCATTTGAGATGTCATCAGTGATGTCATAAATGCAGTGCTTAGTTTGTAACAAAATCAGGGCAATGACCCTCGTCAGGAGACCCCAGTAACTTGCTCCAACTTTGGTCGCTGCCAGCGCTGCCAATGACAGTACCAACACAACTACTAATTCTCACACTCCTACAAGAGTGACAATCGACTATTCCACTCTCCTAAAGCTATAAGAATTGCTAGGGCAGCAGGTATTCGTCATTTTAAATGTATACTGAATAAATAACTGTTTTTGTGCTAATATGTAAGTTAGGCAGACTGTCATGAATGTTGGTATTGACAATGAAGTGACCCAGACTCAAATTAAGCACTGCATTAATGCTGTCATAGAACGTCATGAGTGATGTGATATGTATAAGCAGTGCATGGCGATGGCGCTCTGCTAACTATAACTGGTGAATTTCTGTTGTTTTTATTTTTTTAGTTCAAACTGTTACCTAACTATAATGTTAAATTAACCTTCTTTTTTTCTGTGAATTTCAAGTTTATCTTTTTAAAAAAAACTTAATATATAAATACCATACATATATGCAACCATCCATCCGCGCACAGCCTTTGGCCAAGCACTGCGGCCAACCCCCAGAAAGACAGCCAACTCCACACTATGCAGGGCCTTTGGTCATGTACGCTGGGGGTTAGCAACATGGCCTGGCCACACCAACCACGGATGTATGATGTTACAACGCATATTTTTACAACGCATACCGTTACAACGCATTTTTTACAACGCAAAAACTTTTACAACGCATACCATTACAACGCATGTTTTTACAACGCAAGTACTTTTACAACGCATGCCATTACAACGTAAGTATTGGTAAGTATATAATATATTTTTTTTTAATTAATTGTAATTAATATAATTTAATTTAATTTAATTTATTTAATTTAATTTTTTTACCCTGTACCCCTGTACCCCCAAAACCCAAATTAACCCAGAAACCTAAAAATACCCCTGTACCCCAAAAACCCAAAACTGTCCCTGAACCCAAAAAATACCCCTGTATCCCATAAACCCAAAACTGTCCCTGAACCCTAAAAATACCCCTGTACCCAAAAACTGAAAACTAACCCTAAACCCTAAAAATACCCCTGTACCCAAAAACTGAAAACTGACCCTGAACCCTAAAAATACCCCTTTACCCAAAAACTGAAAACTGACCCTGAACCCTAAAAATACCCCTGTACCCAAAAACTGAAAACTGACCCTAAACCCTAAAAATACCCCTTTACCCAAAAACTGAAAACTGACCCTAAACCCTAAAAATACCCCTTTACCCAAAAACTGAAAACTGACCCTGAACCCTAAAAATACCCTTTTACCCAAAAACTGAAAACTGACCCTGAACCCTAAAAATACCCCTTTACCCAAAAACTGAAAACTGACCCTGAACCCTAAAAATACCCTTTTACCCAAAAACTGAAAACTGACCCTGAACCCTAAAAATACCCTTTTACCCAAAAACTGAAAACTGACCCTGAACCCTAAAAATACCCCTTTACCCAAAAACTGAAAACTGACCCTAAACCCTAAAAATACCCCTTTACCCAAAAACTGAAAACTGACCCTAAACCCTAAAAATACCCCTTTACCCAAAAGCTGAAAACGTAAAAAAAAACCAAACATATAAAATATTAAATATAATTATATACTTACCAATACTTACGTTGTAATGGCATGCGTTGTAAAAGTACTTGCGTTGTAAAAACATGCGTTGTAATGGTATGCGTTGTAAAAGTTTTTGCGTTGTAAAAAATGCGTTGTAATGGTAGTGCGTTGTAAAAGTTGCGTTGTAAATGTTGTTTACCCCTGGCCACACCAACCACATTCATGTAGCCAACACCACGCTGCGCACGGCCTGTGCGGGGTTGGCCACAAGGCCTGTCCAGCCACCTGGCCCTGTTTTCAACCACCTTAAAGGCAACCAACCCGCACTAAACACGGCCTTCGGCCGTGCGTGGCAGATGGTTGGCCATAGGGCCTGGCTTTGGGAACTACATTCCAAGGGTAATTTATTTTTATAAAGACTCCCCTCTGTGGGCTGATTTCATTTCGGACCCCCATCCTCAGGACCCAGCAAGATTTTCAGGTGGAGTGGGGCATATGGTCCCCTCCCTGGTCTGATTACGGCCCTTGGGAGCCCCTCCCCGGAGCCAAGCACTATTAAAAATGGGTGCTCTGGTGTCCACCCAGGGCACCCACTATGCTCTTTTTGGGGGCAGAAGGGGTAGCCACAAGGCCCCCAAGCCACCAGCCGGTTCCCTGCATACAGCTGGAGCCATCATTGCTGCTGCCCGCTTGAGTGCGGGCAGGGAAACAAATAAAAAGTCTGCTCCTAGCAGACGGGAGCAAAGCTCCTGCCTGATCCCACTTGGTGGGAAATAAAAAATGTATCCCACCAAGTGAGAGCAAACACAGGTTTCCCTGCCCTTGCCAGTGCGGGCACAGAGACCGCTATGTCTCAGGAGTGGGCTCCCATGGACATAGCTTGCTTGCTGGGGGATCGGCTCCAAGGGGCCAATAATGGCTCAGGGAGGGGAGCAGCACAGACCCCCCACTAATCAGCCCCAGGGGTGGGCTCCCAGGGACTTATGAGGCTCGGGCTGTGGCCCTCTCCCTATTTAGTTACATTTCGACCTGAGGGTGGGCTGCATGGGCCGTTTGAGGCTCGGGAAAGGGAGCTGCGCAGCCCTCCCGCCCCTAATAAAGTCCTTTCAGCCCCAAGGGTGAGCTCCCTGGTTCTCTGGAGGGTTGGGGAAGGGGGCAACGCAGCCCCCTCTGCTTCATGAATACTGCACAGGGTGGGTTCCCCTAAGCATAATCATAATAAATGCAGCCCTGCCACCATTTTGTATTTTGTTTTCTTTTCCATCCCACGGAAGTCCCAGAGGATTGCTGCATCTTTTGCCAAATCTTTTTCATTTTGGCCCCAGCAAGGGTTCTCCCTGGTCCCCCCCATGGGGCCTAGGGGGTCAGGGTATCCCTACCTGCCCCTTTATATTACTATTTTTTTCTAAATTCAGGACCGGGGACTAAGTCCTCGAGCCCTGCAGTGGCTCCTAGCAATATTTTTCTCATGTTGCTGTCATCCAATCAGAGCACTCGCTCCCAACGGAATCTGTCTCCTGTGGGAGCGACATAACCCAAGGGAAATAAAGCCTCCTGAGCCAATCAGAGTGCTCCATTTTTAAATTGCCACTCCCTTGAGAGTCTGTTGAGACTCTTGTGGACCCAGCCATCCTTATATACAATTATTTTTCACTTTTCATTTTTCAAAAACTACTCAATGGATTTACACCAAGCACAATCTGCGGCCCAAAATCTAGCTTCCTGACGAATTTGGTGTAATTCCGTTCAGCAGTTTTTACAGTAGTCTTGTCTAAAGAAGTCTATGGAAAATGCTTGAGGATTTTGCGTTTTGGGTCCCCCCTTTTTCTCGGCCCCCGCTTGACGGATAACCGTAGATTTCCATGCAAAAACTAGTCAAAACATAGCACCTTTTTGCGGAGATTCGTCGACGGGTGCAAAGTTATTAACAACGTAAAAAATGCTTTTCCTATGGAATAGCAAGCCTAACTATACCTACTGGTGACACATGTGTTTATGTGTACCTTACCTTTCCTGATTAAAGCACCATAAATAATATCCTTATTGCCTAATTCATGTTACTCGATTTACCAAGCTATGAAAGGCTGGAAGGCTGAGCCTGCTTTTCTAAGTTTAGAACTCATGACCTCTGAAACATCTCATTGATTGAAATATTCAAATCATAGCACCAAAATGCCCAACTCTAACTTTCCTCTGGAGCACTTCACTCATTGGTATGGCCTTGTTGCACTGGCTCATGGCTTTACAATGACTCCTGCACCTACAGATATACTGCATTTTTAAAAGTGCGGCCATGCTCTGCTATTGGTCCCATTAAGTGCAGAGATCAATCTGCTTCTGCCAAGAAAAAAATGGTTTGAGTGCAGGCTTCTAAATCTCCTTTTGGAAATCCCTTCTTCAGCCTCTTTACCTTGTGATGGCCCTTCCAGTATTCCAGAATTACTGGAAGACCCACCACTTTTGTCAAGCTTTTGACACACAAGTGTCTTTGCCTGATGTTTCTCCAAGGCTGCTGTTTCTTCCTCTCTTCTCATGTTCCTTCTGTGATTTGAAGTCTATACTGTTTGCAAAACATGCTTTGTAAGATCGATAATAAAAAATTTAAAAAAAATACAAGAGTAAAGGTGCATGCATTTGGGCTTAATGCATATACCATCTGAGTTACTCCCCACTCTGTCCTTTGTTTTCAAGAGAAATGGAGCGAGTGTCATGGAGTGTGGCATGGATGCATGAATGTGTGCAATTCATGAGCCCCCTGCACCGTCGGAGCATCAATTTTTGTGATGCTCCATTGACGTAAACTACAAAATCATATCTATGAGGTTATGCAAAGCAAGTTTTTATGGCTTTGAATGGACTCATAGATATACAGTAAGGCAAGGCAGCGCAAATCGCTGCATTTCCTTACTTTGCGCTCAGAAGGCATTCCATTGGTGTTGCAGTTGGTGTTTTGAAGCTACACACATGGATTTTGGCACTTCCCCAGATTTACAACACCATGGTGAACTGGGTAAATGCCAAAACCTTACTGCGTCTGAGGTGAGGCGTAGCAAGGAGAAATCTCTTTGTTTCTTCTAGTTTTTCCTCTTTCCATGTGTGCTGCATTTTGCAGCACACAAAGAAAGAGGTTGTATTTGTGTAGGAAGGTGCTCCTTGCTGCACAAAACCAATCCTGCCAACAACACCTGCACCATTGCAGGCTGACTGCATTGGTGCTAGGCTCAGGCTGCCGAAACGGCACCAGGAGAAAGAACAGGTATGCACCATGTTAGATAAAGGTGCATTCCTGCCCTTTCACTTTGACATAGGGCAATGCAGCAAGGTGACTTGCTGCGCTCCTCTATGTCAAATCCCCATAAATTAGGCCTTCAGTGCATGTGGTTTGGTCGGACAAGTTGAAAACTGCAATCAATTTCCACATACCATATTTCACAAACGGTGTACATGGAGAAAGTTGGGTTTGCTTGATTTTTTTTCAACAGTTCAAATATGTAAACAAATTGAGTGGAGTTCGGAAATAATGTACTTGAGCTTATGGCCCTGCTTCCCTGCTGTAAGGGTACAAAAGGTGCTAATAAAAGCGTGCTATATAAGTGTTGATGAGCGCTACAGGATTCGAACTATGACAGAACAGGGGCTCACACTGCTGCAAAAAGACAACCGACAAATACATTTGCATACCTTTGCACAGAGAGGGCCTCATTCAGGGCCGGCTTTAGGGCAGTGTGACTGGTGTGGCTGCACTATGCAGCGACCTGTGGAGGGGGTGCTGTGCTGGGGGTGTGGGGGGGGCTGTGTTTAGCAATAACTTATGATTGTAGAGATGATGGGCACTTTTGCCCAAGGGTAATGAGAGAAACCGAGGAGGGGGTTATGGGGTGTGGGCGCGACTAAAAATGATTGTTGCACTGGACACCACCGCATTAAAGCCAGCCCTGGCCTCTTTATGGGACGTAGGGCAGCTCCACAAGCTTCTTGCTGCGCTTCTCTACACCAATGTGAAAGGGCAGGAAGGCAAAGCCACACAAAGTGGCTGTGCATGGCCTCATAGATATGGTTGAGAAAACGTGACACTGCGCTAGCCTCTCATAAATAAGCCCATCAGTGTCTTAATAGAAATATAAAAAAATAAAAGTGCATGTAAACCTATATATTCTCCAAGGGCTTTAAACCCAGCGTGATTCTGCAAATCTATCATTTCCTTTCAAATACTTCCTTCACACAAATGTAAACATATTCATTTGTACACGCCAAATGCTTTTGCTCGAAATCACGGGGCCTCTTTCCACCCATTGTAGATTGAGCAATATTACATGTTCATACTGGGGAAGAAAAGGCACAGCAATTATACTACATTCAGTAGATGGTAACTACTATACGTTACTGAGAAATATTTTCTAGCTCTCTCTAAGAGTTTGCTCATCTTTTGAATAGCTGCTGTATTTCTTCTCCGAAAATTGGTTCCCAAACAAAAACTATAAATAACAGTGAAACCACACCGCGGATATGCTTTCCATCTCTGGGTATCTCAATTACTCCTAACCACTTGCTGGCCACAGAGCAGTAGGTGTTTTACATGGGAACCAGTCACAGGAAATTGAGCCTTAGCATCTCCTTTCAAGCTAGAGTAAAAAGCAGAATTTAGTAACCATAACAAACAAATGTGAACAATTGCTTGCAGACGAAGCACAGAATTTCCATACAAAAATGCCTAAACTTCACATACTAGTTGGTAAATATACTGTAGGCAGGGCCACTGGAATTAAACAATTATGACGTTTCTGCATGATTTTGTATTCGTCACATTTGCCATTTAATCCATCATCAGCTGCACAACCTGCAAATGTAAAATTTTTTTTAAATATTACTATCTCAAACAGATCAAAAGTCACAAAAAAGTCAGCAACGTGTGTTGCCAAGCAGTGGAAGGCCCCTCACAAAGGTTAGCTGGTCCCCTTTTTGTTGCTTAATGCTGTATTGGTGTGTTAAAATTGTACTAATGAAGCGTAACCTTTTGCCCAGACAGCGTTAACCTGCGTATAATTTGTCTAAATAAGCAAACAATACACTCACTAAATGTGCTACATTATACCATATAATTAGCCTTTTATTGCTGCATAATAAGTTATCCCTGATGCATAATGTTGTCCTCCCCTTCCACATAATTCCAGTGGCCCTGTCTATAAGTGGGACCTGTGGCAGTGTATGTCGCTAGGTGCGTAGGTGTATATCTGTCAGCTTAAGTGTGCATGTGTGTGGACATGCATGTGCCTTTGTGCATGCATATGTGTGCGTGCATGTGCAACTCTATGTCCAAACTTGACCCATTTTACATCTATGGTACAATGCCAAGAACTGTGCAGTGGTGCACCTTTAAGTGAGTAAGCCGAATGCACACTGGGTAAGTGTGCCTTTTACAATGAATGTTACACCTGTAGTGGAGGCACACACCAGCTGTTGAAGCCATCAATCTATCTTTCGCTGTGCAGGGGGTAAACCGGCCTGCAGGAGTACAAACAATTTTGCTCTTTCCCGTCTATAGAGAGGCATGGCAGATGCAGTGAGGGACAGTCGTTTAGCATTTTTCCATCACTATGCATGTGAACCAACCAATCCTCCTCTTACGACTAATGTATTACCATTAATGTACCTAGGGGTAACAGAGATTTATAACTACCATTCACGATTACCACTCTATGTCCTTTGGAACGCTATCATAAAATGGCTGGTGTATTGCCTTTTATGTACAGTGCTCTGATACCCATGTTTACGCTTAACAAATCTTGCAATAAATAAATAAATACCCACCTGTGGGGGCAGGGGCCTGTGTGATCCTGGGACCCTCTTGTTCTCGTTTCAAGGGGCAGCCTCTGAGGTCACTGACTGTGCAGCACCTTATGCGGCACATACTCAGTGCTCCTCCCGACAGTGCATTTGTCATTGCTTCTGCATCTATAATCAGCACAAGTTCAGAGGCAAAAAATGTGCTCATTTGTTTCAGGCCATTTACCCTTCAAATGGTGAATACCACCTTGAAATCATGCAAGCACCACATATGTGGTCCACAATTGAGATTATAGATGGAGCCGAACAAGAATCTGCAGCTCCTCTGGTAATCCCAAAACGGCCCGGGCGTGAAGAAGTGAACATAAATGCAAGTTGCACCCCTATGGCACTTTTGATAATTTGCCCGCTGTATACTTGACACGCCTGTCTAAAATATATAGTGTTGTAGGGGATCGCTTGGTTTGTAGAGGTAAAGAGTGGGACGTTAATTAAGTAAATAATTAATTAGCAATTATTTATTAATTTTGATTAATTATTTAATTAATTGTTAATTATGTTAATTATGTAATAATTATATATTTTTGCAATATTTTATGTGTGGACTGCTGGGTTTGTAGGGGCATAGAGTGGATAGTTAATTATGTAATAATTTATTAACCGTTATTTATTGATTTATCATTCATTATTTAATTGCTTATTAATTATATACATTGTATAATAACTTTATATGTTCTTATATATTAGGTGTAGGCTGTTTGGTTTGTAGGGGAATAGGGTAGGATGTTAATTAAATTAAAATTATTTAACAAATATTTATTAACTGTTAAATAATTAGTTAATTGATTATCAATTATGTAAATTGTGTTATACTTGTTTATTTTAGTTATATTTTAACCCCTTGCCTGCGGGGCTGATTACCCCGCTGTGCTGGGGGTAAGGGGGGCGCGCACAGCACCCCTGTGCTCGTGACGAGCTCAACTCGTCATGAGCCATGGTGGTCGTGTGCTCATGACGAGCTGTGCTCGTCATGACCACACCCGTTTCTTTAGAATGCTCGCACAGCATGGGAATTAGCCCCGCATGTGAGCGTTCTAACGGTCATAACGAGCTCAGCTCGTCATGAGCACAGGGAACCGTGGCTCATGATGAGCTCGTCATGAGCATGGGAGGGGTTAGGTGTGGGCTGCTAGGTCTGTGAGGGTATAGGTTGGGAAGTTCATTAAATAATTTGTAAATATTAAGTTTAAAAAAAGATAATTGATTATTAAACTGCTTAGTAATTATGTAAATTGTTTAATTGTTTTTTAGTATACTAACCACTAACCACTATTCCAAACACCAACATGAACATGCTCGGTGAAACAGAGCGTCGCGCTCTGGCACAGGATATGTTCAGGAAACGGGATAAACCACGAACTGCGACAGCTCTCCCCCAGGAAGCGGGAAGTAATAAATTGAATGACAACATGCAAAAACTGGAGAAACTACGCGAATGTGAAATACGTAAGTGGTGGGAGGCCACCAGCTTAAGTAGCTATATTGAAGAGAAACTGGTACCATGAGGGCTGAGAGTGTATACGGTTCCCTCGTACGAGCATCCAGACCCCCAACTGCTCACTGATTGGCACGAACACACGGCCCTATATTGCGAGGGCACACTCAAGATTTTGGTAAAGTACGCTTGGAGCGATAGAGACAAGGCTCTAGCAGAAATCAAAATCCTTGAGGAGGAAATCGATAAGGAGGACGATGCAACTCAGGTGCAAGACCTCAAGGAGGCAATGAAAACACGCCTGGTGAGATATGAACAGAAGATCATGACGTGCAAGCAGGAGAAGTTAGAGCGCGATGAGAACGATTACCGCCAGGGGCGTGTACTAACCTTCGCCAAAAAGTATGATGCCCCCAGAAAAGCGATGTATCCAGGTACCCAAAATGCACAACCTACACAATCACCACCAAGCACAAGTGCGGCGACCTCAGAATCCGAAATAACTGCTGATGAATCAAGTGATGAGCAGCGTGATAACATCAATGAACGTAGAAGAGTGACTGCTCCTTTTCATATGGAGTTCCAACTAATAAGGCAGAACTGGCTGAGGGGGGGGGGGAGAACAAGCCCCCAGAACCAGGAAAAGGAGAACCAGGAGATCAAGGGGCGGCGGCAAAAGGAAGAGGACGGGGCAGAGCAAAGGCCCAGAACTGGACCGGCCGTAACAAAAAGAAGTAGGGTCCAATATAAGCGGAGGAGCGACCAATCTTACTGTGGTCAATCGTACAAGTAAAGTCCTCACGAATGAAGAACAAGAACTCCTGAGCATAGGACTTACTTTCTGTCCTAATGCCAATTTGGAATACACACAAACTAAAATAGATCTTTTACGCTTTACCAGGAGATTGAAATTACCCAAACATTTCAAGTTAAGACCACACACCAAGGTACTAACAAAACAAGGAGCCAGGCTGACGGCTACCGACGCCTTAAGAGGCAAAGATATGGCATGCATTGAGGCTATGGAACCCCTGAGAACCGAGACAGAATCTGTGTCAGCAACAGATATGGACATGGTGCAGAGGGCTGCAATACAGGAGATTGAACAGGAGAGGGAAGAAAGCCAATTCAAACCCCCCTCCACTTTCATCCCACAATCACCATGGGACGTAATCGATGCTTCACAGAAGCTAAGACCATGGATTTGGTCAAGCATAGGAAGGCAACCAGCCCAATTGCACATAACATCACCAAAAGACAGAAGAAGGCCCTACAAGATCTTATGGCCGATAAGGAAATCATCATAAAACCCTCGGACAAGGGGGGCAATGTGGTCCTACTGTCTAGAACATATTAACAACAAGAGGCCATCAGGCAACTATCAGATAGCAAGTACTATACTATTACAACAAAGGAAGCCTATGAATCCAGTATCCGGGATTATGACCACCTGATTCGCAAATGGTATAATCTGAGTATGTTGGGTAATGACGAACATCTATTTCTACGCAGCAGCAACCCCATGACGCCGACGTTCTACCACTTGCCCAAGCTACATAAAAACAGTGCTTCTCAACCAGGCCGTCCTATTGTTGCTTCAATTGATGGACTAACAGAGAATATTTCGAGATTTATCGATAATATTATTTTTCCCTTGGTTATGAACTTGGAATCTTATATTCAAGACACCAAAGATTTCCTGAATAAAGTGGCAGACATGCACTGGCAGTCGGACTATTTATTCTTGGTAATGGATATTACCAGTTTATATACCATCATAGACCATGAACATGGTCTAGCTGCTGTTAAACACTACTTGAATAACCGTCAGATCCGGTTTGCGCACCACAATGTGATGATCCTCGAGTTTATGCAATTCTGTCTAACTCATAAAATTTTCATCTTTGAGGATAAATTCTATAGACAGACCTCTGGTACGGCGATGGGCACCTGCTTTGCCCCCAGCTATGCAAACTTTTTCTTCGGCTTGTGGGAGGAGCAGGTGCCCTGGAGCTGTAAGATTGATCTTGGCATTGGGAGGGTGGTACACTGGTACTGTTACATTGATGACTTGTTCATCGTGTGGCAGGGTACGAGGACTACGGCGGAGAAGTATATTGAATGCCTAAATGACAATCATCTCAATGTGCACCTATCAGGGACAATTAGTGGGGTGGCAGCCAACTACTTGGACCTACGGGTGTACATTGAAAATGAACAGGTACATACTTCGCTTTATAGGAAGGAGACAGTGGGCAACTCCATCATCTTCGCGAAAAGTAGTCATCCACCCAAGCTCATCAAGAGTATCCCCTATGGGGAACTCTTGAGGATTAAAAGAAATAGCACACAGGACCTGGAATTCGAGGCGGCTGCCTCAGAATCCCTGGACCGTTTTCGCCTCAGAGGCTACGAAGAATCAATACTACAAAATACCTTGAGGAGAGTGAGGAGGATTCCAAGGGTGGAACTATTGAAAAACAAGCCTGCTGTTACCAACACTGCAGGGGAGGGCAAGTTTAGAATGATTACACCATACTCCCTCGGAGCTAGCAACTTGAAGGCAATGATGCGAAAAAATTGGCATATTTTGCTGACAGATACTGTGATAGGCAAAGACTTGCCACCATACCCTCTAGTGACCTTTAGCAAGGCTAGATCACTGGGGGATATGCTGGTACGGAGCCACCTGGAGACACCCACGCTTAAGCCGAAAACATTCACGGAAATGAGTGGGTTATATCCCTGTGGGAATTGCAAGGCGTGCTCTACTAGCCGTAGGGTATTACATTACGACATCCCAGATGCAGGAATGACCAAAAAGATATTCAAATTCATCACCTGTAATACCACCTATGTCGTGTACTGCCTGGTGTGCCCACGTGGTCTGCGCTACATTGGTAGCACCATCTACCAGCTCAAGCTGAGAGTGCTAGAACATCTCTGGGCTATAGATAGGGTAGATCCATCTTACCCAGTAGCCCAGCACTTTGCAGAATACCACAAAAAAGACAGAAACAAACTTCAATTCTTTGGGCTGGATCATGTCCCACATAATCCACGAGGTGGTGACAGATTAAGGCGCTTGAGACGCCTAGAATCAAGATATATAATAGACTTATCTACAAAGTACCCGAAAGGTCTAAATAGTGGGGAAGACATGGCAGTTCACTTAGGAAAATGAATTCCATTATTATATGAGCCTCTTTTCTACCTAGTCTTAGGCTATAGTATGTTTGATCTATCTAATTTCTCACTGAAATATATGCTGTGATGTAAACTGTTTAGAACTGTCTAATTTTGTCTGGCCAACTATTTGGATCAATCATGCCTTGAGCATTTGTCTTTCGATTATTATTCTTTGGATTACTCCATGACTGAATTGCCTCCATACTGTTATTATGTTACTATCATGAATGGCTCTGCCTATCACTGCTTTCCATTGCTCTCCATGTTTTCCATGATGATTCTTCCATCTTTTCATTCGATTTTTCCATTCTATTACCTCTTCACTTACTCACGCTGCATGGGCGAATCTGTTTTACTAAATGTGGTTCAACCTTTGATATACATATGTTGGAAATCATGTATTTATATACAGCATTTGCACAAAACTTTCCTGTTCACTATTTTCACATCGTCATGTATGTTGGTGTTTGTTGCATGGTACATGCTTTCAGGGGACTTATGCCGATCCACGGCTTAATGTTATGAATTTGTACATTTTTATTTAGGAATGTCCATCTGACTGTGGCAATTTATCGATTCACAATACTATTTTGTATGGGCCCCTATTCTGGGAACCCGTTCCAAAATGGCGCCATGATTTGCTACGGATGGACTGGTCCCTTGTCCATGTTTACCAGCACAACACAACTTTATTTAGAGCTCTGTGTTTATGTGGTCAGTAACACTGACGAAGGCCAACGCCGGAACGCGTCTGTTTTTCTGAGAATTAAAAAGCTTTAACTATCTTCTCCGGAGTGCTGTGTTCTCTTTTCTACGAAGAGAGGATTTTGAGCGTCCCATATATATATATATATATATATATATATATATATATATATATATATATATATATATATATATATATTACCTACTGGCGGTCGCCAGTAGGTATATATAGTTAGGTTTTTTCCCTATGGGATTTTTGAAAATTCTATGTCTAATAACTTTGGCGTTTGTGGACGGAATTGGCTGAAATTCTCTGGAAAATGGAACATTTTGTTTCTGAGCAGCCCCTGGAAATTTGGGGGGGGTTCGTCAAGGGGGGGCCGAGAAAAAAGGGGGGTCCCAAAACGTGTTTTTAACATTGAGTTTTCCATAGGGCGGTTGGCCTCACTTTTAGCCCGAACGGCTGAATGGATTTGCACGAAACTTGGCAAAATTGTAGGGACTGGTAGCCCGATGTGCCTTTGCTAGGTCTCAATATATGTGCTTCAGTGGATTTTGAGAAATTAACGTTTAAAAAAAGATATATATCTGTAAGCGCGCTCTGGGCAGCGCTCCGGTTCGCGGACTTTACGCGTACCGGAACTTCGCGTAGCGAAGCTGATTGGCTCTCCGGTGTCTGTCAACATTCTAAACAGTCCGGAGCGGCCGCCATCTTGTCTCTCGGTAGGATTGAGAGACAAGAGGAGGCCAAAACAAAGGGGGAAATGACCATAAGGGGGCATAGTATATCCTCCCTGACCCCCTAGGTTTAATGTGGAGGCTTTAAAAGGGCCCCGCGGGGCAAAAAAAAAATAATTTTTTTTTTGTTTTTTTGCGTGGGTAGCGCCCGGTTCGCGAACCGGGAAGCGTTCTGGGCAGCGTACTATAATGAAAAATGAATGATAGACTTTTCAAATACTGTATGTTAATTGATTGTTGGTTTTGTTGATTATTTTTTAATTTTTTTATTTTTTAAGCAATTATTTATTATTGTGATTGTGTTTCAAAATTTAATAACATTTGTAACATTTAACTAGTTTATGAATTACATATAAAAATGATTAAAGACTCAAACAATTTTTTAATATTACATACAATTTTATTTTTCAGATTGTTTTTCAAAATTTAATAGAACGTCTAGCATTTGACTGTCCGATATGTCCTCTTGTTGAGTGAACATAAGTTCCCACATTTGACCGTCATCATAATGGAGTAAATGATCGACAGATTCTACACATTGAAGTAATTCATAGTCCCGTGACTCATCCATGAATTCTAAGTCATCAATGGGTTCCATAACTTGTTCATTGTTGCTGTCCAGAACAATTTCGAAGGAAACATTCTGCTCACCTTCCATTTTATTGCTGTAATTTGCATAAAAAATAAATATATCAGTAGTGATAGGGCACTGTTGGGTTTAAGTTCAGACAGGTACTTGTGAGTTTATAACAGAGAAGTAATCTATGGGCACTGTATGGTTTCAGGCGTGAAGTAGTACTATTAAAAAGTGCCTGTGAAGAAGCCTAAGTAAATTCATAATTATACCACAGAAACCTAAATCAATCCATAATTATAATAAAGAAGCCTTTCTCAATGTCTAACTCTTACAGAGGGATAGTAGAAGAAGCCTAAGTAAATTCATAATTATACCACAGAAACCTAAATCAATCCAAAATTATAATAAAGAAGCCTTTCTCAATGTCTAACTCTTACAGAGGGATAGTATATAACTATCTGAAAATGTTTTCAAATTTATAAAATAGTATCTCACCTTCTAAAAAAAAGTTTAAGTTGTCAGTGAAAATGCTCTTGCAATGTAGTTCAGGAAGTAGTAGTCAAAATGGCTGTGTTTCTCTCTCTTCCTTTATATATATTCAGGTACATAGCCAATCAAATGTCAGGTAAAAAAAGTAGAAAATTAAAGTAACATTTTAATTGGTTGTCAATTCCAACACTTCAGATGTGTTTTGTGAAGTAATTTACCTCAGGGTATTTAGAGAGGTCTACAGGCTAAATGGTTAAATGGAATTTCAATCAAATTTGTGAAAATGGTAGGCATTGGTATGTAGTATGAGGTAATCTATATTTGGTGAAATTGTCTCCATTCGTTTTTCTGTAAACTACTTTCCCACCTTTTTTGATGGTGCGCTTCCCAGGGAGCGACCCGGTACGCGAACTGGTGAGCGCCCCGGTTCGCGAACCTTAAGCGTTACGGGAGTCCACCATTTTGTGTTTCGGTCGAATTAAGATACAAGATGGAGGGCAAATAATGTTCAGAATGGGTAGAAGGGGGCACGGTAGACTTATCTTGACCCCCTAAGTTTTCTGAGGGTGGCTGAGGAGGCCCATATGTGTGATAAAAAAATTTTTTTTTTTTAATTTAGCGAGGTTAGCTCCCGGTTCGCGTACCGGGAAGCGCCCCAGGGAGCGTACTTTGTTGAAAATTAGTGAAAAAAGTTAGAGTAAAATAATAATTGTGAGTGATCAGATGTAGGGTAGCTCTGAGAAGAGCTTTTGGGTTTATGGTACATTTAGGTACTTATAAGTAGGTACCAATGCACAGTCTTAAATTCAGAATGAAAATTCTGTTGCCCTCATCTGAGAAGTGAACTCCATCTCCTCTGTAGATATCTTGCATGTAGTAACGCAAGTTATTGTTGTACAGGGAGCCCATTCCATGGTCTCTCATGTAAGCTGAAACAGATTTGTTTACATGCTTCCTCGACTTCTCAATTTGTGGACAAAATTGGTTTGACCACCTCCATTTCTGTCTTTGGCATATATTTGAATATACCAAGGCAGTCTGAGGAAAAAGTGCCATCAATTGCTCAAAGGTGTCCTTTAAAAGCATTTCCAGACCTACCCCAGTCAAAGTGCCCAAATCATTACCTCCACAGTGCACAATTAACAGGTCAGGTTTTGGCAAATGCATAAAGGTTTTCACCAATGGTATCAATTGGTGACAATTTAATCCTCTGTGGCCAAACCACTTAATTTCCACATCTTGTAAATTGAGGTTAGGTAAATTCCTGTTCTCAGCATACCTCTGAGCCCAATAGATGTAACTATGTCCAACAATCCAGACAGAAAACATGGTGAGAGAAGGTTCTCCTGCAGTCAGATGAAGTGTGGCAATGAAATGGCAGTTGAAAAAATAAGAGTTTAAAATGAAAAAAACTGTGGAGTTTCTGTGTTAATGAAGCAGTAACAGTGATTGGTGGATTTTGATTGCTGAAAACAGAAAGTTAGGGTGCATGGATGAGTTGTTTGAAAGATGTATTTTGAGTGGTCAAGAAAAAATCATTAAATGAAAGAATGCACTGGATATGAGGTGCACTGAGAGTTCAGAGTTCAATTGCAACATTGTTGTGTGAACTTGCAAACACCAGAAGTCTTCCAAGAGGTGGTTGCCATGCAGAAAAGGCATGAAATGGCAGAGGGGGGAAGGGTTTTCATTTGAAAAAAAGTGAGGGAAGAGTTTTGATTGGGTGACATGAGAGATATGTGTGAAGAATTACAGCATTTCTGTGCTTTTGATAGCTGCAGACTCTGGAGTGCATACCTTTTGCTCTGCTGAAGACAAATTGGTGTGTTTCTGAGACTGTTTTCAAACTCAAAGTATTTGCTAAGGTGAGAAAATATTTCTTTAATTTAGATAGAGAATAGTGTGCTTTAAGGAGAAAATTATGAAGAAAGTTGTGTTTTTCAAATGTTGCTTTGTCTCAAGTGTTTTACAAATAGATTTTGTTTCTTTGAGAAAATGTAATTGGAGAAAATGTGAAGTATTAGTACTGACAGGGTGTTTTTCTGCATAGGAGCTGTGGAGTCTTTTCAAATTATGACTTGAAAATCGTTTTTGAGGAAAATGAATGGTTATAATATTTCTTACAAGGACATAATGGTGTATGCTTCTTTATAATGCAATTGTCTGTCTCTGATGTTATTTTTCCCATTTCAATGTAAGACCTTTCTCTGTGGCGCAAATTGCTTGTAAATATGCTCCCACCTGTGCATGGCAAATTTAGATTTTGAATGTTTGTGTTACATAGCCATGTTAAAAGTGATACAAACATGCTGCAAAGGCAATCAAAAAACGCTTTTATGTGTCTTAAGGACATTTTAAGTCATTTTCCCATGTGCAGTGTTTTGAAATTATGATTTGAAAATCTTTTTGGGGAAAAGGAATTGTTTTTAAATTTATGACAAGGACATAATGGTGTATGCTTCTTTATAAGGCAATTGACTGTCTCTGATGTTATTTTTCCCATTTTAATGTAAGACCTCTCTCTGTGGCGCAAATTGCTTGTAAATATGCTCCCACCTGTGCATGGCAAATTTAGATTTTGAATGTTTGTGTTAAATAGCCATGTTAAAAGTGATACAAACATGCTGCAAAGGCAATCAAAAAACGCTTTTATGTGTCTTAAGGACATTTGATGTCATTTTTCCCATATTACATTAAAAGACCTTTCTCCGTGGGGCACATTCCTTGTAAATATGGTCACACTTGTGCATGGTAAATTTAGATTTTCACTGTTTGAGTTACATAACCATGTTAAAAGTGACCCAAAAAAATTGCAAAGGCTTTCAAAAAACACTTTCATGTGTCTTAAGGACATTTTAAGTCATTTTCCTGTGGGCAGTGTTTTCAAATTATGACTTGAAAATCGTTTTTGAGGTAAAGGAATGTTTTGAAAATTTATGTGCGCCATATGCCCCCAAATTTCTTTTTCAGGGGTGCAGCAGGGTGTTCTTGAGACACCCCTGCACCTTTGGAAAAATTCCTAATTTGCGATGAGCTAATTGCTAATCGCAAATTGCACCTTCATTCCTATGGGCATCCTGGCCCATGGAAATGAATGGGTAATTTGCAATTAGCAATTTGCTCATCGCAAATTAGGAATGGTAAAGAATCGTTATTTATTCCTTAAAATTCGCTATTTTGGAAATGCAAAATAGTTTGATGATACATATGGCGGTTGATCTCTAACAAGATAAGAAGCTTAGGGATACATTTATGATGACTGGCGCAATGAAGTGGACATCACTTACTTCATTGGTAAAGCTTTACATGTATTATCTCCTCTGTATTCTTCATCAAGCGTAACTTTAATCTGCAATCCTGAGTAGGCCTCACCTTAAACAAACCTCTGGATAGGCCACACCTTATCGTCATCATGAATTAATCATTTAAAATGCTAGGGACAGATTTATGATAGGTGTATGCCTCTTTTGCGCCACTTACAAAACACTGCCCATGGGGAAATGACTTAAAATGTCCTTAAGACACATGAAAGTGTTTTTTTAAAGCCTTTGCAATTTTTTGGGGTCACTTTTAACATGGCTATGTGACTCAAACAGTCAAAATCTAAATTCACCATGCACAGGTGGGAGCATATTTACAAGGAATGTGCTCCATGGGGAAAGGTCTTATAATGTAATATGGGAAAAATGACATCAGAGACAGTGAAATGCCTTATAAAGAAGCATACACCATTATGTCCTTGTCATAAATTTACAAACCATTCCTTTTCCCTAAAAACGATTTTCAAATCAAAATGTGAAAACACTGCACATGTGGAAATGACTTAAAATGTCCTTAATTCAAAATTTGCTATTCCTTATTTTGTGATTGCACTGAAGGATTTGCAAATTTTGCGATTCCTTAACCACTTCAGCGCTAATGACAAGGGTAACTCGTCATGGACTTTCCATTGATTTCAATGGAAAGTCAATGGAGCTCGTCGAGGACCCTTAGCAGCCAAGTGGTTAAATGCAATGTATCAAACAAAAAATATGCAAAAAATGCCATTAAGGATTTGCAAATTACCACCAACTTCTAGTTGGTGGTAATTTGCGAATTCTTTTCAAAAAGCTTTTTTTCCAAAAAACAAAAGGTGACATATGACGCCCATACATGCCCTTAGGGCATGTATGTGTGCCATATGCCCCCAAATTTCTTTTTCAGGGGTGCAGCAGGGTGTTCTTGAGACACCCCTGCACCCTTGGAAAAATTCCTAATTTGCGATGAGCTAATTGCTAATCGCAAATTGCACCTTCATTCCTATGGGCCTCCTGGCCCATGCAAATGAATGGGTAATTTGCAATTAGCAATTTGCTCATTGCAAATTAGGAATGGTAAAGAATCGCTATTTATTCCTTAAAATTCGCTATTTAGGAAATGCAAAATAGTTTGATGATACATATGGCGGTTCATCTGTAACAAGATAAGAAGCTTAGGTATACATTTATGATGACTGGCGCAATGAAGTGGACATTACTTACTTCATTGGTAGGCCTTTACATGTATTATCTCCTCTGTATTCTTCATCAAGCGTAACTTTAATCTGCAATCCTGAGTAGGCCTCACCTTAAACAAACCTCTGGATAGGCCACACCTTATCGTCATCCTGAATTAATCATTTAAAATGCTAGGGACAGATTTATGATAGGTGTATGCCTCTTTGCGCCACTGTGCGTCACTTTTGTGATGCAGCGGCGGTGCAAAAGATTTGCTATGAGGCGACAAAATTACAAATTGATGCATTTAGGCAGATGTGTCATGGTGTAAAAAAAACGTGCCACATGAAACCGATGCAGCAGTGATGCAAAAGATGCACCATGTTGCAAGACAGGCCTCACTTCGGGCCATATGTATCAAGCTAATTACCATTCGGAAAGATCAAAATTCTGCGAATTTCGGCCTTTGCGAATGCTAATTAGACAAATGGTATGTATCAAACAAGTTTGATGCAAAATAAGGAATAGCAAAATTTGCTATTCCTTATTTTGCGATTGCACTGAAGGATTTGCAAATTTTGCGATTCCTTAAATGCAATGTATCAAACAAAAAATATGTAAAAAATGACATTAAGGATTTGGAAACTACCACCAACTTTTAGTTGGTGGTAATTTGCGAATTCTTTTCAAAAAGCTTTTTTTCCAAAAAACAAAAGGTGCCATATGACGCCAATACATGCCCTTAGGGCATGTATGTGCGCCATATGCCCCCAAATTTCTTTTTCAGGGGTGCAGCAGGGTGTTCTTGAGACACCCCTGCACCCTTGGAAAAATTCCTAATTTGCGATGAGCTAATTGCTAATCGCAAATTGCACCTTCATTCCTATGAGCCTCCTAGCCCATGGAAATGAATGGGTAATTTGCAATTAGCAATTTGCTCATTGCAAGTTAGGAATGGTAAAGAATTGCTATTTATTCCTTAAAATTCGCTATTTAGGAAATGCTAAATAGTTTGATGATACATATGGCGGTTCATCTGTAACAAGATAAGAAGCTTAGGGATAGATTTATGATGACTGGCGCATCACCAGGGATGTGCCAGTCATCCTGCGCCGCTGTTCCGCCACCCATGGTGTGCTGCATTTACAATGCGGCGCAGCATGGGGCAAAAATGGCACAGATGCGTGACGTATCTGTGCTGTAAAGGTGGCGCATTGCTGGAGTTGTATCGCAAGTGCGATGCAGCTCCAGCAAGGCTCAGGGGTGCCCCATCTCCACAATGTTGCGTCAAGACCTATGCCTGCTTAAAGCAGGCGCAGGGCTTTGACGCAGCTTTCTCCTATCTGATTATAAATGTGGCACACCATGGGTGGCGGAGCAGCGGTGCACGTTAACTGGTGCATGCCTGGGGATGTGCCATTTAACATAAATCTGCCCCTTTACATTTAAGTATGTGCAGGGGACACAGAGTCGGTGAGGCTTATCCAAGGTTAAGAAGAGATGAGTCCTGTTCACTGAAAAATTAGACATAGGCTTCACCTGCTCAGCATCGCTGGACATGGCTAAATAATAGCTGCAAAATGTTACTCTTGTTAAACAATTTTACTATTATAATCTCTGAGATTTGTCTCTTACTCTGCAACATCTCATTGTTGTTATCTTTCTTTAAAGATAAAGACAACATCAACATGAGCGACAATCAGCAATCAGTTGATTTTGACCTCATCATTGAACTTGTAATTGAAACATCAGTGGATGTTGATCCCTTGGATGATTTAAATCCTGAGGATGAAGAAGAACGTGATGAGGATGCAGATTTGTCCGAATTATATGACATAGGGTGGGAAGCTGACCTGCTTGATCCTATGGAACTATAAACATTTATTTTTAAAATTTATAATAAATAAAAAGTAAAAATGTAAACCGTTTAATTTAAAAATAAAGACACCTTCAAAAACAGGTTATGTGTAGTGTCTTCAATAAAATATTAAAATATGCTCATAAAATTAGATCAGATTCACATATAAGATAGCACAGGTAACATGAATATAAATTCCATTTCTTTTCTGCTATTTCTGTATTCTAAAATTGCCATGCACTAAAAAATCTTATATGTAAAAATGTAAAGTAGTGTTTTAAGTTTTTGATTACTGTTATTGATGTACTGTTGGGTAATAGTGGTTAATAACATTTTTTAATATATTTTACCACAGATTCAACTGCAGATCATTTCAACATTTCACCATGCCAACGAAAGAAAGACTGAGAAAGGCTGCAAAACGTCAAAGACAGCAGGTGATTGAAAAAAAGCAGCAGTCCTCTAACAAAAAGATTTGTCAAGTCAACAAGAAAGCACCGGGTAAGAGTACAAAAACATTCATAAGAAATATTTGCAGTAAAAAAAATATTACTACAGAAAATGTTTCAGTCCAGAAAAAGAGAAGCAATTCAAATGGAAAGGAAAGGCCAATCAAAAATGTTACTGCTAGAGCAAGAGATAACTCTGTGCATGATAGTAGAAGGAAACAACAGTTTAGGGACATTCGTAAACGAATGTTCCGCAACAGGATAATTGGCAATTTGTTAAAAAATATTAAGAAAGGTCAACAGAAAGTGGTTTTTTATAAGAGAAAAAAAAAGTTGAGAAAGTTATTGATCAGGCATTTGAAATTAAACGTAAGTTATTTATTTTGATAATCAATAGAATTAGGAAGCTAAACAAGGCAATTTATGATTTCAAAAGAAATAGTAGATGGAAGAGAATAGTTAATCGTAGTAATTTTTGTGAAGTTTTTTCTGGAGAATGGATGCATAGTTCAAGCTATGAGGCATTTTTCAATGAGGAGAGTTATTTCCAGGATAATGATTTGGTGCATGCAGTTGACACCAGTGGTCGTGCTTATGAAGTGAAAGATGGTTGTCCAGTTGAAAAAGAAAAACTTGTGACAACAGAGGCAGAAGAGGTGTTAGGTAATGAGGTTTTAGGAAGACGTGCTAAGGGTCCTGTGTACACCTGGAAGTGTAGTAGTATTTGCAGTGTGCGACAGGATTCCATCAATTTGCTTTGTGATTTTGTACGGTCATTTAATAAGAAAAGTTTGAAGCAGTGACAGGTTTGCATGGTCATTCACTGGCTTGTCTTTCCAGGAGAGTATGCCAGAGTGTTTTTCATCATTTCAGGATGCTAGCAGTGCATCATAATAAAGTGAGGAAATTAGTTAGAATGTTGTATTATGCTAAGAGTCCAGCAATTATGCTTAAATAATTATGTGCTGCTCTTTTGCATGGTTCTGAAATAGATGTGAAGAATATATGTGAAGAAATTGAGTTTTGTTACTTTGGAAGTAAAGAGGAGAATGTTGAAATTGACCAAGAAGAAGCGGGTGATGTGGAAGATAGTGTACAGGTTTCCAGTACAGATAATTTCCAGAGGGAAATTGCCACGTTTCAGGTCAAATCAAGTGAGAGGCCAAATTTCACTTGTGTGTGTTGTCGACGCACTTATTATAAGAATCAGACTAAGTTAGTGGATTTATATGCAAAAAGTGAAAGGGAAAATAATAGTGAATGGAAGGATTTCGCAACATACTTGATGGTAGAAAATTGTTTTGATTTGGGATTGGATCAACGTGTGTGTACTTATTGTTGTTGTAAATTAAATCAAAACCAGATGCCTGCTAGAGCAGTTCATAATAATCTGGAATTGGTTGAGATTCCTTCTGAATTGAAGGATTTAAATACTTATGAATCTATTTTGATTCAAAGTATCCATCCCTTTCAGGCTATTGTAAGAATGGAGCCAAAGACAGGGAAATTGCCTCCATCAGATTTACAGAGAGGATTAAAGGGAAGAGTTCTTTATTTGCCTCTAGATTTGAAGAAAAACATTAACACAATTGGAGTAGAAAAAGTGGACGAGGAACCTCTGGTTATCTTAGTTAATGGGGTTCCGACAAAGAATAAGAAAATATGGCAAGATTTAGTAGATGTTAGGAAAGTTAAAAAGGCAACATTGTATTTGAAAAAAAAATAATAAATACTATAAGAATGTATATGTTGCAGAAGAGGAAGTAAGTGAGGAAGAGGATAGCGATTTGTGTGCTGGTCAAATTGAGAAAGTAGAAACTTCTACTAGTGAAGAAATATATGAACATTATAGTGTTCATCCTTTGCATTCCAAGGAAGTCATGGGGAATGCTATTGAGTTGTTTCAAATGAAATAAGCCAAAGGGAGTCTCATTAGTGTTTGGGAGGAAAGTTTGGAAGCTCGGTGTTTCCCACAGCTTTTTCCAACAGGTCAGGGAGGAAGATATGATGAGCGACCTCATCAAATTCCTGCTTCTGAGTACCGGACTTTGCGATTGTATGCAGGAGATGCTAGGTTTCGACAATGCATTCCTTATTTGTTTCATCTCCTGTTTGAAAGCGATATGTCTGGACTGTCATATGCAGTGAACCACATCTTGAAAAGTGGTATACACATGCAAAACATCTCGGCAAGTGACTTTATGGATAAAGTCAATGTCCAAGACAGTATTTTGGATTCTTACCTGATTAATCTCATGGCGTGTCAGCGTGGTACTAATGAGTACTGGTACCGTCGTCATGGTGATTTAAAATGTATGCTGAGGAACTTAGGTACTCCCACATGGTTCCTCACTCTGAGCTGTGCCGAGTATGGCTGGGAAGACTTACTTGAATTTCTACGGGAGGCAAATGCTAACGTAGAAAACATCGAATTCAAGACACCCGGAGAACTGTGCTCTTTGGATCCAGTCAATGTATGTAGGTACTTCAATCATAGATTTGAAGCTATGATGTCTTTCATCATGAATAAGAAGAATCCACCTCTTGGAGAGGTGTTGGATTTCTTCTGGAGAAAGGAGTACCAAGCAAGAGGTGCTCCTCATATACATATGTTGCTGTGGATCAAGGATGCACCTAAATTTGGAACGGATCCAGAATACTCAGTGATGAGTTTTATACAACAGTATTCTACGTGTGCTGTTCCAAACGCAAAGGAGAAGAAAAGCCTAAGAGAAAAAGTTCTGCGTTTCCAAAGCCATCGATGTGGAAAGTACTGTCGTCGTAAATTCCGAAAGTTCTACACCAAATGTCGTTTCGGCTTTCCACGACCGGTGATTTCTAAAGGAAGAGTAAACAGTTTGATGTCTTCGCTGCGACATAATGTGATGAAGAAATCACCTAAAAACACATACAATTTGAAGAGGAACGAAGAGTCTAAGTACATCAACGACTACAACCCGGTGATTTTGTCCATGTGGAATGCTAACATGGATATACAGTTTGTGGCTGATAACTGTATGGCTGTGGCTCGGTATGTGACATCTTACATCACCAAAAAAGAGAAGACAGAATTGAAGGATATGTGGGAGGACATTTCCCATGAAAAGAGCCTCAGCAAGAAGTTGTACAGTTTCAGTCTGAAGATGTTGTCGCATCGAGAAATCGGAGCTTACGAATGTTCTGACCGGTTGTCTTCAGCAAGTCTCTATGCCAAGTCCAGGAGTATCATTTGGGCGAGTCTTGGTCTTGCTGCAACGCGTAATCGAGTTCTCAAACCTGTGCGGGAAATTGAGTATTTGGCGGAAAAGGAGCCAAACAGTACCGACATTTTGAAGACGAACATGTTGGATACATATTATCCAAATCGAAGCATTCACCTCGAGAATGTTTGTCTGTATGAGGTTCTTCAAAATTACATATTCAAGAGGAACATCAAAGAAGATACTGAGAAAGGAGTGTATGCTGTAATAGGAAGTGAGGGATGTCTGGTCAAGCAAAGAAAATGCCACTTGGTAAACCATCGAAAATTGAGTGGCGAATCTCCTGAAAAAAAGGAGTTTTTCTATTTAGCACTTTTGCAACTTTTCAAGCCTTGGCGTGCAGAAGAGGAACTGCTTGGAGATTTTCTCTGTTACGAAGACTCTTTCAATGCCGCCAAGGAGACCATAGAATGTCCTGCTTTTCCCAAATATGTACAAATGTTGAATGCGGAAATTGAGCAGGAAGCAATGATTGCAGCCGAGATTGCCAGAGACAGTTCTCAGGACAGTCAGAGTTCTGCTTCATTGAGTCAGGATCCACTAGGAGGACCTGTTATCGAAAATGAAGCTGCCACTGCAATGAATGAAGTGGAAAGAGCCATGGCACATGCTCAGGAGGATGCGGTTAACTTAGAAGAGTTGGAAAGACAACTCAACGTTGAGCAGAGGAAAATATATGACGAAGTTACCATGCAAATTGATCATGGATTAAGTCATGACAAGAAAGAGTGCTCATGTACGTCGTTGAAGCCTGTCCGACTGTACGTGAGTGGAGAAGCGGGAACTGGAAAAAGTTTCCTCATTAAAGCAATTTCATGCTATTTGCAGGAAAGGACAGAGTCATCGCTGTCTTGTGTTGTCACCGCTCCAACTGGACTGGCAGCACATAACATTAAAGGGATTACTTTACATCGTTTACTGATGCTGCCAGTGGAGCATGACAACAAATTACAATATCACAAGCTATCTGGAGATGCTTGTTTTGAAGTTTCAAGAATCTTGAGGAAAATGAAACTTCTTATCATTGACGAAGTAAGCATGGTTTCCAATGTCATGCTTGCCTTTGTGCATTTGAGAATGCAAGAAGTTCTCAAAACAGAGTATGATGTGTTATTTGGTGGCAAACACATCATTGTTTTCGGAGATCTTCTGCAGCTGACACCAGTGAAAGGGCAACCTGTGTTCAAAATGCTCACGCATGAAGATACCAGGAAGTGCCTAGGCAGCATTGGCAACGTCAATATATGGTTAAACTTCAATTATGCTGAACTGCATGAAAATATGCGTCAGGCGAAGGATGAAGTTTACAAGACTATTCTACAAGATGTTAGAATTGGAAAAGTGACCGAGCATGGGAAAGAAGCTTTACATGCACGATTACTGTCAAATTTATATCCAGAACAAGATGTTGTGCCTGAGAATATTTTTCAGAAAATTACTGAGAAGAAATCTGGAATATGTTTGATGCCAACTCTTGCAGAATGTGCCAAATTCAACAACAAAATGTTGCATTTAGAAAAGCAAGAGATTGTGAAACTGGAAGCTATTGACAGAGTAGAGCATATGGGATCAACAATTATTTTGTCTGAGAATCTGAAAACAAAATTGGATTCATTAGAGAAGAGTATATTTAAAACTGCAGGTTTTGAAAAGACTCTGAATGTGTGCTTGAACTGCCGTATAATTTTAAGAAGGAATTTACATGTTGAAAGAGGTCTGGTAAATGGATCAATGGGTAATGTTGTTGATTTTGTAAAATACAGAAATAGAGATGGAATTGAATTTTTAAAAATTAAATTTGATGGCATTGAGGAAGTACAGCTAATTGGTCGTTGTTCTGCTAGATTTTTGCTTGTAAAAGACTTATATGTTCGCCGTAAGCAGTTTCCTGTTTGCTTGGCATATGCGGTGACAATCCATAAATCGCAAGGTTTAAGTGTAGACAGTGCATTGGTGAATATTGGCAGTTCTGTGTTCAAGGAGGGTATGGCATATGTGGCATTGTCACGAGTTAGAACTTTATCGGGATTGTACTTGATTGAGTGTGATGTCACAAGCATTTGTGCGGATCTAGATTGTGTTAAGGAATACAATAGGTTAAGAAGAGAGTATGCGCCACATTTGCCTCAATATCCTTTGTTTGAGAAACGTGTGGTAGGCCGGAAACGAAGAAATGTGACCAATACTGGGGAGGTTGTAGCAAAAAGACGAAAAGTCGATGAACCTGAAATTATAAGCAGAAACAAAAAGGATTCTGTTGAAGATGTTGTTGGTTTTCAATTTGAAAACAGTTCTGGTGTCAACTGCTATGCTAATGTAGTGGTTAATGTTTTGTTTTCTCTAGAAAATGTAAAAGAAGAGATTGTGGTCAATTCTGATCAAAGATTTTGCAGTTTGTTAAATTCTGTGTTAGAGAAATGTAGCACTGATAGAATAAACATAGAAAGTGTGTCTGAAATTCGAAATCTGTTAGACAGATGTTCAGGCCAAACACAATTCTCTCAAAATATTCAGCAAGATTGTCAGGAGTTTTTAATGTATATGCTTGATGTATTGCATGCTGAAGGTGTAGATGTAGATCAGCTGTTTGGGCTTTCTTATCAATGGCAGCATGACTGCGAGAACTGTATGGTATCAAGTACTACTAGTGTAGACTCAGAAAGATTTATATATTTAACTTTGCCAGACAGTAAATCAGTCTCCTTTAATAAGCTAGTAAAAGCAGCTGATCACAACATGGAGTGTAGCCAATGTAAATCTGAAATGATGTCCACATTATTTATACGAACATATGGCCAGTATGTTATTTTAATGTTCCAACGATGTAGGCCTGATGGAACAAAATTGACAACTTTGCTTAAAAATTTTGTGGCTTCACAGTTGTCAATATCAGGAAGGACTTTTGTAACTGTAGCAATTATATATCATGACGGTCCTTCAATAACATCAGGACATTACACAGCTTATTTAAAGTCTAGAAATGGCTGGTCATTCTGCAATGATTCTGTTTTAATTTTCAAAAAAAAATTGCCGTATGACCTTAAAAACTCTTACCTGGTGTTTTTAAAACCAAAATTTTAGGGAAAGAATCTCGGGATGTGCTCTGAGGAATTTCAAGAAGTTCTAATGGCTCCTACACGATTTGGCCTTGAGGATAAGTGTAGTTCAGAGACATAACTTCTAACCATAAGACTGGACGTCATGGAGAAATAAGTGCACTTTGAATGAGTTCAGAAAAACTATTTCTTTTTATAAGCTAATTGAAGCAGCCAATCAAAACATAGAGTAGAGGGAATGTAAGTCTGCAATGCTGTCTACTGTTTTACATTGCTTTGTGATTAAAAGTGATGTAGAGAATTAAATAATTGTAGTAGTCATAGAGGTAGTGTAAGTCTGCTTCATAGTAAGCAGTATCAGTGTCATAGGAAATGTAGAACATGACTGAGCAAGAAAGGGAAGATATTACTATTCCAGGATTGTGAAAATGATCTTCAACATTTTAATTCTGAAAGTTGCGGAAATGCCAAATGACGGGATTGGCTTACAACAAATCCAAGAGTTATAAATGGCTCTGACAAGATTTGGCCTTGTGGAAACTTGTGGTAGAGAGCAAGAAGTCATTTATTGCATGTAACATGTTTTTAAAAACGATGGAGGTTTTCTTTCAGAAAGTGGCGGGCTGAAAGTAATAACAGCACAACAGAGTGTAAGCTGTTCATAGGACATCCTTTGACGTCATGGAAAGTAAGTTAACTTTAAGGAGTTCTGAATTCTGATTTGTTATGTTGTATGGGTTTTTTAAACACAATCATTTTGATTGTGTTTTTTTTTCCCCGCTGTTATATGATGAATACCTTCAAGTCACTGTTTTTAGTGAATTTTGATACATTCTGAGAACAGCAAAAATAAACCATTTAACATGTATAATTAATTCTGTACTGTTTCCATTTATGATGTATATGTAGAACTGTGTAGGAGGCATGGAGAAGGTGAGGCTTCTGTAAGTGTCAAAGTTGTTGCATGCAGTGCTGCACTTCTGCGTACTCTTTCATATGCTGGACTACATCTGCACAATGAGATACCTAAGCAAAGGAAACACAAGTGATGTGATTGTGAAATGAGCAAAAGAAATTGCACGTATTTCAATTACATCACCTGTGTTTCCTATCATTACGAATCACATTGTGCAGATCAAGTTTAGGTCTGTCCAGGGAAACAGAGGAGGTTTGGCCTTTGTTCAAGAGTGCAGTGGACATGACTCACTTCATTGGTAGGCCTGCAAATGTATTATCTTCTCTGTACTCTTCAACAACTCTAAATTTCATCTGCAACCCTGAGTAGGCCTCACCTCAAACAAACCTCTGGATAGGACACATCTTATTGGCATCCTGAAGCAATCATTTAAAATTTTAGTGTCTTGCGACACTTTTCTGAGACAACAGCAATGCAAAAGATGCACCATGTTTTAAGATAGGCCTCACTTCATCTGCAACAAGATACTGTTAGTTTAAAATGTATATCTTTAGGACTGTGTAGGGGGCCTGGAGAAGCAGAAGCTTCTGTAAGTGTCAAAGTTGTTGAAAAACTGTTTGTCCTTCAATCTTTTCCCTTGTCTTTTGTAATTTTTAAATACATGTTTTAATATTTTTCAAATGTTTGTTCTCTCTTTCACAGATTGAAAGTATAAAAACAAAAAGTGAGTAATTTAACGACAATTATAAGGTAAATGTTTTGTACTCTTTTCGTTACATTTCTATCACATTTAACTTCTATTAGTTCCACTGCTTCATTTCTTTAACCCTCAGTTTCCTGCCTTTGCTACTTCCCTCATTCCTTTCTCTATTACCTACTTACTCAACTCCTTCCACTCTTTTTCTCAGTCCCTCTCTTCTCATAGTTCCTCACTCTTGTTCACTCACTCCGTCTCTATTACTCTTAGTGTCTTTGACTGATCACTCTATCACTACTTGTTCATAATGCTTTCTCTGTGTAGTTGAAGCACACTAAGGGGCATATTATGAACACAGCCAATAAAATTATTGCTGTTTTTATTGGCAGAAAACTGGTGCAAAAGTGGTTTTAGCGGCAGTTTCCTGCCGCAAAAGCGGCTTTAGCGACACATTTCTGCCGATAAAAGCTGCAAAACTTTTATTGCCTATGTTGATGATATGGCTCTATGTTACTTACATTTCTTTGCTGTTTCAATTAATCTTTTTCTGTTATTTTTTGTTTTCTGTTTTCTATTTTTTCTCTCTGTTATTCCCCATGTTTTAATCTTATTTTGAACATTCACTCACATTCTCCAAGAAACTCTTCTTTGTTATTGTTCTACTCTCTTTTTTTTTCTTTCACTTCCTTATCTATTTTGTTTTTCACAATTATACCCTCTTCCGTCTTTTCTTCGGTAAATAGATCTATTAAACAGTATCTCTTCTTTACTCCCTATAGCTGTCTTTCTTTTAACATCACTCTCTGTTTACTTTCCTTATACTTACCCTTTTTTTTTTTTTTGGTTAGCTCCCGGTCCGCGTACCGGGAAGCTAACCGGGAAGCGAACCAAAAAAAATAGAGCTTGCCAGAGTGCTAAACATTCTAGCAATTTTTTTTGAAAGGGGAGGTAGTTCTGAAAAGAACTTTTTTTAATGTTTTTGTTGTTTTATATTTTTTTTATTTTTTGAACATTTTTTGGTTTTTTTGTATTTTTTGAACGATTTTATATTTTTTTTAGTTTTTTTGGGGGGGGAAACAACAAAAAACAGGCATTGAAAAGGGCTCAACAGGAGCAAAAAAAAAATTACTGGGGGCGGTTAGGGCAATTATGATTGTTGTAAGCTAGGTTTATTGAATTGATACTCATGTTGCCACATGCTATCAACGCACCACAGTGCATACAAGTATGTTTCATGTGGCCAAAATTCTCTTGGATGTTTGGCACAGTTTCCCGTGCCTCTGCTGGTGTCAATGATATTGACGATCTTGACCTGGCCACAGGAGTTGATGTTGGATTTTCTTCCATATCCCGTATTTCCGCCCGGCTGTAATTGAGTGGATGCTTCCTGGTCATGTGCCTATGCATGGTATAGTTCCCATAACTATACTTTTTATCAGTCCCTCTTGATAATTTATCTTTGCAGATGAGGCAGGTGACATACCTCGCATTCACTTTCTTTTGCCCTGGAGGGATTGAATAAAACTGCCAGATGAAACTGGCTTTCCTATGGGAAACCCGGGGCATCTCTTCCAAGAACTGTGGTTCTTCTCTCTCCTCTTCCTCTATTTCTTCTTCTTCCTCCTCTGTGTTGGTCATGACCTGGGGAGGTGGTCCTCTCTTCCCATGAGGAGGTGGAGGTGGTGGTGGGGGTGCACCAGCTGAAGCAACTACTGAAGCCATTTCTCAAGTATTAATAAAGGTCTTCCTCTCACAATGATGAAAGTCAGAGTGAGGAAAGAAGGAGGGGTTTTCATCATTTGGGAAAAACAATAGTTCTCAACCAATGAAAAGTGTTATTTTTAGGTCACCTCACCTAGCCTTACATGATTATGAAACCAAAAGTGAAATGAACCAATGAAAAGTGTTTTTAACAAGTCACATGACCTGTTATGCTTACGTTACGCGCTCCGGTCCGCGCCCCGGATAGCTTCCGGGTCGCTGCGCTTCGCGCCTCGGTCCGCGCCCCGGGGCACTTCCGGGTGCGCTAACGCGGTACGTCATAAGACGCATTACGCGGCAACGCGATACGTCGCGCTTTCGCGACGCGCCGCGGATCACTTCCGGGGAGCTGCGTTTCGCGCCTCGGTCCGCGCCCCGGGGCACTTCCGGGTGCGCTAACGCTGTACGTCATAAGACGCATTACGCGGCAACGCGATACGTCGCGCTTTCGCGACGCGTCACGATGTTGATTTCTAAAGCGGCAGTTGGGCAAACGGAACGTTTACCGGTTCGCGGACTGGGTCGCGGCATCAAGATGAGCTAACGGGAAGCTTCCCGGTTCGCGGACCGGGAGCGAAACAAAAAAAATATTTAAAAAAAAATTATTAATAAACATATAAAATATATTTTTGGATTTAAAGAAGAATACATTTTACAGCTATAGATATTAGCTTTTAAAAAACCAATGAAATTCACTGAAAAAACCATAGGTTATAGACCATATATAGTTAGGAATTAGCATTTACAAAACCTTGAAAATTCACTGAAAAAACCATAGGTTATACACCATATATAGTTAGGAATTAGCATTTAAAAAACCTTATTTTACTCACACAAAACCATTGAAATTCCATATATAGTTAGTTGTACTAACTATATATCGCGCACCAGCAATCCACTGCTGATCATGTCACATATTACATCATTCATGACATGGTCAGTGACATCACTGATGACATCACTGATGACAACATCCAGTGACTGTATGTTTCTGTAAAGTTAAAATATGTCTTACATATTAAAGAATGAGTGGATGTATAAGTGTCTGGATGAAGGATTTAGTAGGTGCATGACTGACTGTATGAGTGAGTGATTAAATATGTCTCACTGAGTGCATGGGTTAGTGACTAAACTGTCTTAATTTGTGCATCATTATGTCTGCTGTTCTGTAAACTGCTGCATGTGTTGATCAGTAGCTATATGAGTAACTATATGGGTTATTGATTGGTTGCCCAAGTATTTGTATGGGAGACTGAGTGTGTGTGTGGGTGGCTGGGAGGTGTATGACTCTGTGCATAGATGTGTGAGCAGTTGATTCACTAGATGTATGGGTTCAAAAGTGCATGTGGAAACAGCTGTATGGGCGGTTGACTGTGTGCATGAGTGTATTGGTGAGTGAATGGATATCTCAGTGCTACATGTCAAAGTAAGTACATATGTAAAACACAGTACATGTGAGAGTGGACATATATAAATAACTGTGCATAAGAGCCAGTGAATGTGTGAGTGGCTGTATGGATCATTGTGAACTTGTATCAGGGATTGTATAAGAGAGTAAATATGTGTTAGTATATGTTTGAATAAGTAAGGTGTGTATAACTGTATAGTTGAGGGAATGGAGGTGTGATTGATTCTTTGCATGACTGACTAGGTGTGTGAGTAACTCCATGAATGAGTGACAGTCTGTGAGTGTCTGTTTACACTGAGTGTATCTAAGGTTATATTAGAGTCTGAAGAGGTTCATCGTATTATCACATGAATGATGTCATCAGTGATGTGATCAGTAATGTCAAATGAGATGTCATCAGTGATGTCATCAGTGATGTCATTTGAGATGTCATCAGTGATGTCATCAGTGATGTCATCAGTGATGTCATTTGAGATGTCATCAGTGATGTCATCAGTGATGTCATCAGTGATGTCATTTGAGATGTCATCAGTGATGTCATCGGTGATGTCATTTGAGATGTCATCAGTGATGTCATTTGAGATGTCATCAGTGATGTCATCAGTGATGTCACTGACCATGTCATGAATGATGTAATATGTGACATGATCAGCAGTGGATGGCGGGTGCGCGATATATAGTTAGTGCAACTAACTATATATGCGAATTTCAATGGTTTTGTGTGAGTAAAATAAGGTTTTGTAAATGCTAATTCCTAACTATATATGGTCTATAACCTATGGTTTTTTCAGTGAATATATATATATATATATATATATATATATATATATATATATATATGCGGGTTTTCTTTTGCCAATATCTTTGGCGCCGTTTGACTAATCTTCACGGAAATATTCAAAACTAATGTTTCACTCAGGTCAGCTTCTGTCTTCAACGTTTCGGGGTGATTTGTCAAGCGGGGGCCGAGAAAAAAGGGGGTCCCAAAACATGTTTCCCCCATGTTAATTTCCATAGGAATTTTGAAGCAGGTTACAGCCCGAACTGCTGAACGGAATTACACCAAATTTGGCAGAATGGTAGCCATTGGTTCAGAAAGAGACCTTTTTTTTAAATGTTGTAAATCAGTTCAGTAGTTACTGAGATATAAAAAAAAGAAAAATATCGATATCTGAGCACCAAGGAGGAGTCGTGAATGATTCCTCCCGAGCACGAGCTGACTTCTGATTGGCTGCCAACACTCCAAACCAGGAAGCGTTGGCAGCCATATTGTGACTCAGTAACTCGGTAACCGAGTCACAAGAAAAAGGGGGGGAAAAGTGAAAAATGAAGAAAAGAGGGCAGGGTAGTAGCACCCTGACCCCCTAGGCCTGCTCAGGGGTCCCACAAGGACCCCAGGGCTAATAAAAGCATTTCCAAAGTTTCTTAAAGCCCCCAGGTGGGCTAGGTCCCGGGGCAATGCCAAATTAATTCGCGGGGGCCCGTGGGGGCACCCGCAGCCCCTGGGACCGCCACCTCCCTGGGGCTTTCTGTAATTATATGCAGGATCCCCTTGCTCAAAATCAATGCTGACTCCCGCAGGAGGCGGGGAGACGACAGGGAGCTGGCGGGACCATAGGGGCATTGGGGCTCCCCCTACAGTCCCCAACGCAAAGGGCCGGCCCTGGGGGATGGGGTCCCCAGGGCCAGATGTTGCCTAGGGAAGAGGGGCCACTCGGCCCCCCTTCCCATTAAATGTTTTGTTTAAAAAGGCCATGCCCCGAGGGATGGGGTCCCCTTGAACACTGAGGGTCCCTGAGAGCCAACTAGCCCACCAGGTACTTTCAGTAAGCACCACACAGCTGGATTACTGGGAGGTGGTCTGAGGTCACGCCCCTTTTTACACCATCTGCAAACGCGCCTCTTGGCGCACTGCTGGTGGGGCGATGAGGTCCTCTTTTGACCTGAGGACCTCAAGACACAAGTGGACTTCATCCCTTGAGCAGCAGTGCACCACAAGTCGCGTTTGCTGAGTCGTGTTAAAAGGGGGCGTGGCCTTTGAGCGCACTTAGCAATCTAGCTGTATGGGGCTTACTGGAGGTAACAGGTGGGCTAGTTGGCCCCCAGGGACCCTCAGTATTCAAGAGGACTTAATCCCCCAATTTAGAACGCACCAGGAGGGGCATTTGCAAAGTGGTGAAGAAAGGGGGCATGGCCTGTGTTCAGCTCTGGAACATACTGGAGGTATCAGGTAGGCTAGTTGGCCCAAAGGACCCACAGCAGTGAAGGGGACTTCAATCCTCATCCAGGAGCGCGCCAGGAAGTGTGTTTGCAGAGTGGTGGGGAAATGAGGCGTGGCCTCCTATGACATCTTAGCAATCCTGCTGTGTGGGATTTACTGGAGGTAACAGGAGGAGTAGGTGGCCCCCAAGGATGTCCTTTGGGGGCCAACTACCCCTCTTGTTACCTCCAGTAAGTCCCACACAATGGGATTGTTAAGACGTCTTCGGAGGCATTGCCCACCTTTCTCCACCACTCTGCAAACGTGACTCCTGGCAGAGTACGTGATGGAGAAAGAAGTCCAATTTACTCCTGAGGGACTTTGGGGCCCAAGAAGCCCACCTGGTACCTTCTGTAAGTCCTATGCAGCGGAATTCCTGAGCGCTGGTCGGAGGCCCAGCACCCTTTCTCCATCACTCTGCAAACACGACTACTAGTTAAAGAAGTGTTTGCAAAGTTATAGGTTTCGCATTTGCGTTAGAGCTATTGGCAATGTAAATGTAAAAGATTTTTAATGTTTTCGGAGTGGAGTGGATGTATGTTGTGTGTTGTGAAATTATGTGGTAAGTTGTGCAGTGAAATTATGTGGATATAAAGTATGTGGCATTTATTTTATAGGAATTATGTAGAGTGTGATTATTTGTTATGGAGTGTAATTATGTGGTATGGTAGTCTGTGTTGTGGAGTGGTAATGTGAGGTTTAGTCTTCCTTGTTTCCATAGAAGCTCAACTATGAACTCAATGAGACAAAAAAAAGAAGGAATCACTGAGGAGCACTTCTGGACCTGGTCAGAGGTATGAGCAGGGCCACTGGAATTATGCGACTGTGTGGCTGCACCGACTTTCGCACAAATATACATTTTCCGCATTAGCCACATAATTCATCATCTCCTCCCTAATGTGCAGATTTGAACAAAAAAGCCTTGTTTCTAGCTCAAACAGCTCAAATTTTACCAAAAATGCAGCGATAAGTGTTACAGCGTGGTGTAAGGCCCTTTGCAAACCTAGAATGGTCACCTGTTACTTATTGCTAAATGTGTGTGTTAGATTGGTACTAATGGTGTGCAAGCCACTCTTGCTTCCTTCTGCGCCACTCTCTGCGCCTCTCTTGCCTCTTTCTGCATTTCTGTTGCTTCTTTCTGCATCTCTCTTGCCTCTTCCTGCATGTCTGTTGCCTCTTTCTGCAACTTATTTGCTTCTTTCTGTACCCTCTTGTGTCTTTCTGCACCCTTCTTCCCTCTTTCTGCACATCTCATGCCTTTTTCTGTACCCCTCATGTCTTTCTGCATCTTTTTTGCCTCTTTCTGCACCTCTGTTCCTTCTTTCTGCACTTCTTTTGTTTCTTTCTGCGCCTGTCTTGCTTCTTTCTATACCCCTCTTGCCTCTCTCTCCATCCCTCTTCCTCTTTCTGTACTTCTGTTGCATCTTTCTGCACTCATCTTGCTTCTTTCTGCACCTCACTTGCCTCTTTCTGCATCTCTATTGCCTCTTTCTGCAGTTCTCTTGCCTCCTTCTGCATTTCACTTTCCTCTTTCTGTAACCCTCTTCCCTCTCTGTGCAACTCTCATGGCTCTTTCTATACCTCTCTTCCCTCTTTCTGCACCACTCTTGCCTCTTTCTGTACCTCTGTTCCTTCTTTCTTCACCTGTCTTGTCTCTTTCTGCACACTTCGTGCCTCTTTCAGCACTTCTGTTGCTTCTTTCTGCAGTTTTCTTCCTCTCTGGACCCCTCCTGCCTCTCTCTGTACCCCTCTTGCCTCTTTGTGCACCTCTCATACCCCTTTCTGCACCTAAATACCTCTTTTTCCACCTCTGTTGGTTCTTTCTGATTCTTTTTTTCTTCATTCTGCACTTCATTTGCCTCTTTCTGTACCCTTCTTGCCTCTTTTTGCACCTCTGTTGGTTCTTTCTGCACTGCTCTGGCTTCTTCCTGCACTTCTGTTCCAAATGTCTGCATCCCTCTTGCTTTTTCCTGCACCCCTCTTCCCTCTTTCGACACCTCTCTTGCTGCAGTCTACCCACCTGTTCACTCCTTCTGCACCCCTTTTGCCTGTTTCTGAAACTCTCTTGTATCTTTCTGCAGTTCTCTTGCTTCCTACAGCACCACATCACTTGCCTCTTTTTGCACCTCTGTTGGTTCTTTTGCACTGCTCATGCTTCTTTCTGTACCACTCTTTCAAATTTCTGCAGCCCTCTTACCTCTTTCTGTACCCCTTTTACCTGTTTTGCATCTCTTGCCTCTGTCTGCATATCAGTTCCCTCTTTCTGTACCTTTTTTACCTGTTTCCACAACTCTCTTGCCTCTTTCTGCAGTTCTCTTGCCTCCTTCTGCACATCTGTTGCTTCTTTCTACACTTCTCTTGCATCTTTCTGCACCCTTGTTGCTTCATTCTGCACTTCCCATGCTTCTTTCTCCACCTCGCTTGCTTTTTTCCTGCATCCCTGTTTCCTCTTTCTGCATTCCTCTTCTCTTTGTCTGTACCTTTCTTGCCTGTTTCTGCAACTCACTTGCCTCTTTCTGTACTTCTCTTGCTTCTTTCTACATCTCTGTTGCTTCTTTCAGCAATTCTTGTGACTCTTTCTGCACATCTCTTGCCTGTTTCTATACCTCTCTTGCCTCTTTCTGTACCTCACTTGCTTCTTTCTGCACCCCAGTTGCCTCTTACTGTACCCCTCTTCCCTCTTTGTGGAACTCTCTTGCCTCTTTCTGTACCTCTCTTGTCTTTTTCTGCACTTCTCTTGCTCTTTCTGTACCTCTCTTCCCTCTTTCTGCACCCCTCCTGCCTCCTTTTGTACCTCTCTTGCCTCTTTGTGCACCCCTCCTACCTTTTACTGCACACCTCTTGCCTCTTTTTGCATCTCTGTTGGTTCTTTCTGCACTGCTCTTGCTTCTTTCTGTACCCTACTTGCCTCTTTCTGTACTTCTGTTGCTTCTTTCCACACACCTGTTGCTTCTTTCAGCAATTCTCTTGCCTCTTTCTGCACTTCAATTGCTTCTTCCTGCACCTCTCTTGCCTCTTTCGACACCTATGTTGCTTCTTTTTGTACCCCTCCTGCCTCTTTCTGCCTCCCTCTTCCCTCTTGGTGCATCTCTCTTGCCTCTTTCTATATCTCTCTTCCCTCTTTCTGTACCACTCTTGCTTCTTTCTGTACCTCTGTTGCTTCTTTCTGTACGTCTCTTGCCTCTTTCTGCACCATTCGTGCCTCTTTCAGCACCTCTGTTCTTTCTGCACTGCTCTTGCTTCTTTCTGCATCTCACTTGCCTCTTTCTGCACTTCTCTTGCTTCTTCCTAAACCTCTGTTGCTTCTTTCAGCAAGTCTGTTGCCTCTTTCTGCACTTCACTTGGTTCTTTCTGCACCGCTCTTGCCTCTTTCGGCACCTCTGTTGCTTCTTTTTGCACCCCTCCTGTCTCTTTCTACATCACTCTTCCATATTTGTCCAACTCTCTTGCCTCTTTCAACAACTCTCTTCACTCCTTCTGTACCACTCCTGCTTCTTTCTGTACCACAGTTGCTTCTTTTTGCAGTTCTCTTGCCTCTTTCTGTACCCTTCATGCCTCTTTCAGCACCTCTGTTGCTTCTTTCTGTACTTCGCTTCCTTTTTTCTGTACCCCTCGTGCCTCCTTCTACACCTCTGTTGTTTCTTTTTGCACTTCTCTGGGTTCTTTCTGCACTTCTCTTGCTTCTTTCTGTACCTCTCTTGCCTCTTTCAGCACCTCTGTTGCTTTTTTCTGTAGATCTCTTACCTCTTTCTGCACCTCACTTGCCTTTTACAGCACCTCTGTTGCTTTTTCTGCAGATCTCTTGCTTCTTTCTGCATCCCTCTTTTTTCTTTCTGCACCTCTCTTGCCTCTTTCTGCACCCTTGTTCCCTGTTTCTGCGCCTTTCATGCTTGTTTCCGCAGCTCTCTTACCTCTTTTTGTACCTCTCTTGCCTCTTTCTGTACTTTTCTTGCTCTTTCTGCACCCTTCGCAACTCTTTCAGCACCTCTGTTGGTTCTTTCTGCACTGCTCTTGCTTTTTTCGGCACCTCACTTGCCTCAACCTGCACTTCTCTTCCTTCTTATACACCTCTGTTGCTTCTTTTATCAATTCTCTTTCCTCTTCCTGCACTTCTTTTTCTTCTTTCTGCACCTTCAGCCTCTTTCTGTACCTCTCTTGCCTCTTTGCGTACCCACTCTACCATTTTCTGTACCCCTCTTGCCTCTTTTTGCACCTCTGTTGGTTTTTTCTGCACTGCTCTTGCTTCTTTCTGCACCTCACTTGTCTCTTTCTGCACTTCCTTGGCTTCTTTCTGCACCTCTGTTGCATCTTTCAGCAATTCTCTTGCTTCTTTCAGCAATTTTCTTGCCTCTTTCTGCACTTTTCTTCCTTCTTTCTGCACCCCTCCAGCCTCTTTCTGTACCTCTCTTGCCTCTTTGTGCACTCCTCCTACCATTTTCTGCATCCCACTTGCCTCTTTTTGCAACTCTGTTGGTTCTTTCTGCACTGCTCTTGCTTTTTTCTGCACCTCACTGGTCTCTTTCTGCACTTCTCTTGCTTCTTTCTACACCTCTGTTGCTTCTTTCAGCAAATTCTCTTGCCTCATTCTGCACTTCACTGCACCTCTTTTGCCTCTTTTTGCACCTCTGTTGGTTCATTCTGCACTGCTCTTGCTTCTTTCTGCACCTCACTTGCCTCTTTCTGTAATTCTCTTGCTTCTTCCTACACCTCTGTTGCTTCTTTCAGCAATTCTCTTGCCTCTTTCTGCACTTCTCTTGCTTGTTTTTTGCACCTCTTTTGCAAATTTCTGTATCCCTCTTGCCTCTTTCCACACCCTCTTTCCTATTTCTCCACCTCATTTGTTTCTTTCTGCACTTCTCTGGCTTCTTTCAGTACTGCTCTTGCTTCCTTCTGTACCTCTGTTGCAAATTTCTGTATCCGTCATTCCTCTTTCTGCACTCCTGTTCCTTCTTTTTGTACCTTTCGTGCCTGTTTCTGCACCTCTGTTGCCTCTTTCGGTACCTCTGTTGCATCTTTCTGCACTTCACTTGTCTCTTTCTGCACCTCTGACTTAGATGTAGTTATATCCCCCTGCCCTATTATGTACTAGGGCCTTACCGGGGAGGTCACCCCACCCCATAGTGTACCCTAGTGTATGTAGGTGTTTTCACTGTATTCTAAGTGTCTTTCAAGATGGCACTGGCTCCGGGCCTGGTTAGACAGAGTCAGTTACCACCAGTACCGTTCAGCAAAAATTTGGGGGCATAGGATGACTTTGCAACAAGGCCTCTTTCTGCACCTCTATTGGTTCTTTCAACATATCTCTTGCTTCTTTCTGTACCTTTCTTTGTCTTTCTGGACTTATGTTGCCTCTTTCTGCATTTCTCTTGCTTCTTTCTGCGTGTTTCTTCTTCTTTCTGCACGTGTCCTACATCTGTCGGAATAGTTAGAAATTAGCATTTAAAAAACGTTTGAAATTCACTGAAAAAACCATAGGTTTCAGGGACATTATAGTTAGAAATTAACATTTAAAAAACGTTTGAAATTCACTGAAAAAAACATAGGTTTCAAGGACGTTATAGTTAGAAATTAGCATTTAAAAACCTTAGAAATTCACTGAAAAATCCATAGGTTTCAAGGACATTATAGTTAGAAATCAGAATTTAGAAATTCACTGAAAAAACCACCGGTTTCAGGGATGTTATAGTTAGTTGGACATTTCACTTGTTCAAAACCAGAGAAATTCGGCCGTTATAAGTAGTTGAGTTAACTATAACGCGCGACCCCGCAATGCACTGCTGATGACATCACATATTACATCATTCATGACATGGTCAGTGACATCACTGATGAGATCTCAAATGACATTACTGATGACATCACTGGTGACATCATCCACGTTATAAATAATCTGATCCACCTCCTCACATACTAATATAACCTTTGATACACCCACTGTAAAATACAGACTACCATTTTTGAAACCATAGACACACCAATACCAGTTACTACATACCCACTCACTGATTCCTAGGTCTACACGCACATCCACTCATTCACCCATACAGTCACTCATACATGCAGTCACTCATCAATACAGCACTATCATATGTACTCATTCACCTATACAGACACTCACACACCACCACTCATCCATAGAGTTACTTACTCACACACCTAGTCAGTCATGCAAAGAATCAATCACACACCCATTTACTCACCTATGCAGTTATACACACACCACCAAACTTATTCATACAGATAGTAACACATACTTACTCTCTTATACAATCACTGATATACACACACACTCATCCATACAGCCACTCTCACAATTACTCACTCTCACATATAGTCATCTATATACTCCAACACTCACATATACTGACTTTCACATATGTAGTTACTCACACATGTACCACTGAGATATTCATTCACTCACCAACACACCCATACACACACTCACTCACCCATACAGCCCTTCACAGATGCACTCTTGAACCCATACACCCAGTGAATCACAGACTCACACATCTATGCAAAGAGTCACGCACCCCCACCCAGACACTCAGCCACCAATACAGATACTAAGACAACCAATCAATAACCCATATAGACACTCATGTAGCTACTCACCAAACCCATGCAGCCGCTTACACACCAACTAACAGACTGATACAGATATTGACATAGTTTATTCACTAACTCATGTTTTCAGTAAGACACGTTTAATCACTCACTTATACAGTCAGTCATGCACCTACTAAATCATCCATTTAGACACTCATACACTGACTCATTCTTAAATACACCTTGGCATTTATATATATAAAACATATTTAAACTTTACAGAAACACACAGTCACTGTATGATGTCATCAGTGATGTCATCATTGATGTCATTTGAGATGTCATCAGCGATGCCAACAGTGATGTCACTGACCATGTCATGAATGATGTAATATGGGACATCACCAGTAGAGCATTGCAGGGACGCGAGTTATAGATATCTCAACTAACTATAACAGCCGAATGTGTCTGATTTTGTACAAGTGAAATGTCCAATTAACTATAACGTCCCTGAAACCTGTGTTTTTTCTGTGAATTTCTAAAGTTTTTTAAATGCTAATTTCTAACTATAACTTCCCTGAAACCTATGGGTTTTTCAGTGAAAAAAATAAAAATAAATATATATATATATATACATATATATATTACCTACTGGCGGTCGCCAGTAGGTATATATAGTTAGGATTTTTTCTCTATGGGATTTTTGAAATTTCTATGTCTAATAAGTTTGGCGTTTGTGGACGGAATTGGCTGAAATTTTCAGGAAAATGGAACATTTTGTTTCTGAGCAGCCCCTGAAAATTTGGGGGGGGGTTCGTCAAGGGGGGGCCGAGAACAAAGGGGGGTCCCAAAACGCGTTTTTTCCATGTTAATTTCCATAGGGCGGTTGGCCTCACTTTTAGCCCGAACGGCTGAATGGATTTGCACGAAACTTGGCAAAATTGTAGGGACTGGTAGCCCGATGTGCCTTTGCTAGGTCTCAATATACGTGCTCCAGTGGATTTTGAGAAATTAACGTTCAAAAAAAGATATATATCTGTAAGCGCGCTCTGGGCAGCGCTCCGGTTCGCGTACTTGACGCGTAACGGAACTTCGCGTAGCGAAGCTGATTGGCTCTCCGGTGTCTGTAAACATTCCAAACAGTCCGTAGCGGCCGCCATCTTGTCTCTCGGTAGGATCGAGAGACAAGAGGAGGCCAAAGCGAAGGGGCAAATGACCATAAGGGGGCATAGTAGATCCTCCCTGACCCCCTAGGTGTGATGTAAAGGCTTTAAAAGGGCCCCGCAGGGCAAAAAAAAAAAAAAAATGTTTGGTTTTTTGCGTGGGGAGCGCCCGGTCCGCGAACCGGGAAGCGTACTAAAAGGAAAAAAGAATGATAGACTTTTCTAATATTGTATGTTAATTGATTGTTTGTTTTGTTGATCATTTTTTAATTTCTTTATTTTTTAAGCAATTATTTATTATTGTGATTGTGTTTCAAAATTTAATAAAATGTCTAACATTTCACTGTCTGAAATGTCGTTATTTTCATTGAACATAGCTTGTAATGTTTGAGTGTGTAAAATGTCCTCATTTTGAAGGAGGACATCTACTGCTTGCACACATTGCAGTAGTTCTTGGTCCCAAGTTTCATCCATAAATTCTATATAATTTGGATCAATTATTTCTTGGTTGCTCTCTTGCAGGACAATTTGAAATGAAACTTTCTGTTCGCCTTCCATTTTGCCTGAAATTTGGATAAAAAAAAAAATATTAGCACAGATAGGGCACTGTTGGGATTAATTTTAGATAGGCAGTTTTTATCAGTGAATTTATCTTTGGGCAGTGTATAGTATCAGAGTGGAAGTAGGAATATAAAAAAGTGTATGTGATTTAACGTAAGTAAATTCATAATTATACAAGAGAAACCTAACTCCATCCATAACTATAACAGAGAAGTCTATCTAAATCTATAACTACTACAGAGGGATAGTATATAACTATCAGAAAAAGTTTACCATATTAACTTATAGTGCACAATATACTTCAGTTTTTAAAATAACAACTTACCTTTACAAAGAAGTTGAAGTGATTAGTGAAAATCCAATTGAAATGTACACCAGGAAGTAGTAGTCAAAATGGCTGTGTTCCCTTCTCTTCCTTTAAATATATTCAGGTATATAACGAATCAAATGTCAGGTAAAAAAAGTAGAAAATGAAAGTAACATTTTCATTGGTTGTCAATTCCAACACTTCAGATGTGTTCTGTGAAGTAATTTACCTCACGGTATTTAGAAAGGTCTACAGGCTAAATGTCTAAATGGAATTTCAATCAAATTTGTGAAAATGGTAGGGATTGGTATGTAGTATGAGCTAATCTATATTTGGTGAAAGTGTCTCCAGTCCTTTTTCTGTAAATTACTTTCCCACCTTTTTTGATGGAGCGCTTCCCGGGGAGCGCCCCAGTACGCGAACTGGCAAGCGCCCCGGTACGCGAACCTGAAGCGTTACGGGAGTCCACCATTTTGTGTTTCGGTCGAATTAAGATACAAGATGGAGGGCACATAATGTTCAGAATGGGTAGAAGGGGACACGGTAGACGTATTTTGACCCCCTAGGTTTTCTGAGGATGGCTGAGGAGGCCCATATGTGCGAAAAAAAACACATGTTTTTTTAAAATTTCGCGCGGTTAGCTTCCGGTTCGCGTACCGGGTAGCGCTCCGGGGAGCGTACTTTGTTGAAAATTAGTGAAAAAAGTTAGAGTAAAATAATCATTGTGAGTGATCAGATGTAGGGTAGCTCTGAGAAGAGCTTTTGGGTTTATGGTACATTTAGGTACTTATAAGTAGGTACCAATGCACGGTCTTAAATTCAGAATGAAAATTCTGTTCCCTTCATCTGAGAAGTGAACTCCATCTCCTCTGTAGATATCTTGCATGTAGTAACGCAAGTTATTGTTGTACATGGAGCCCATTCCATGGTCTCTCATGTAAGCTGAAACAGATTTGTTTACATGCTTCCTCGATTTCTCAATTTGTGGACAAAATTGGTTGGACCACCTCCATTTCTGTCTTTGGCATATATTTGAATATACCAAGGCAGTTTGAGGAAAAAGTGCCATCAATTGCTCAAAGGTGTCCTTTAAAAGCCTTTCCAGACCTACCCCAGTCAAAGTGCCCAAATCATTACCTCCACAGTGCACAATTAACAGGTCAGGTTTTGGCAAATGCATAAAGGTTTTCACCAATGGTATCAATTGGTGACATTTTAATCCTCTGTGGCCAAACCACTTAATTTCCACATCTTGTAAATTGAGGTTAGGTAAATTTCTGTTCTCAGCATACCTCTGAGCCCAATAGATGTAACTATGTCCAACAATCCAGACAGAAAACATGGTGAGAGAAGGTTCTGCTGCAGTCAGATGAAGTGTGGCAATGAAATGGCAGTTGAAAAAATAAGAGTTTAAAATGAAAAAAACTGTGGAGTTTCTGTGTTAATGAAGCAGTAACAGTGATTGGTGGATTTTGATGGCTGAAAACAGAAAGTTAGGGTGCATGGATGAGTTCTTTGAAAGATGTATTTTGAATGGTCAATAAAAAATCATTAAATGAAAGATTGCACTGGATATGCAGGTGCACTGAGAGTTCAGAGTTCAATTGAAACATTGTTGTGTGAACTTGCAAACACCAGAGGTCTTCCAGGAGGTGGTTGCTATGCAAAAAAAGCAGAGAGGGCAGAGGGGGGAAGGGTTTTGATTTGAAAAAAGTGAGGGAAGAGTTTTGATTGGGTGACATGAGAGATATGTGTGATGAATTACAGCATTTCTGTGCTTTCTATAGCTGCAGCCTCTGGAGTGCATACCCTTTGTTCTGCTGAAGACAAATTGGTGTATTTCTGAGACTGTTTTGAAACTCATAAAGTATTTGCTAAGGTGAGAAAAGATTTATTTAATTTAGATAGAGAATAGTGTGTTTTAAGGAGAAAATTATGAAGAAAGTTGAGTTTTTAAAATGTTGCTTTGTCTCAAGTGTTTTACAAATAGATTATGTTTCTTTGAGAAATTGTAATTGGAGAAAATGTGAAGTATTAGTACTGACAGGGTGTTTTTGTGCATAGGAGATGTGCAGTGTTTTCAAATTATGACTTGAAAATCGTTTTTGAGGAAAAGGAATGCTTTTAAAATTTATGACAAGGAAATAATATTGTCTGCTTCTTTATAAGGCATTTGAGTGTCTCTGATGTTATTTTTCCCATTTTAATTTAAGACCTTTCCCAGTGGTGCAAATTCCTTGTAAATATGCTCGCACCTGTGCTTGGCAAATTTAGATTTTGAGTCTTTGAGTTACATAGCCATGTTAAAAGTGACCCAAAAATGCTGAAGAGAAATGAAATGAAGAAGCAGACACCATTATTTCCTAGTCATAAATTTTAAAAGCATTCCTTTTCCTCACAAACGATTTTAATTTCATTTTAAGTCATTTCCCCATGAATGTAGGTATACAATTGATTTATATGTTGTGTTTAAAAACGTTTTTTGAAATCAATTACATTTCTGGATATGTACTGTTAGAGCTTCATGCACCTTAAACAAACCTCTGGATAGGCTACACCTTATCGTCATCCTGAATTAATCATTTAAAATGCTAGGGACAGATTTATGATAGGTGTATGCCTCTTTTGCGCCACTGTGCGTCACTTTTGTGACGCAGTGGCGGTGCAAAAGATTTGCTATGTGGCGACAAAATTACAAATTGATGCATCTAGGCAGATGTGTCATGCTGTAAAAAACCTGTGCCACATGAAACCGATGCAGCAGTGATGCAAAAGATGCACCATGTTGCAAGACAGGCCTCACTTCATCTCCAAGAAGATAAGAAGCTGAGTCTTCTGTAAATGTGAAAATTGTTGTATACACTGCTAAACTTCTGTGTACTCTTTGATATGCTAGACTCCATCTGCACTATGAGGTACCTAAGCAAAGGAAACACAGGTGATGTAATTGTAAAATGAGGAAAAGAAACTCCACATTTTTCAATTACATCACCTGTATTTCTTAAGTTTACGAATGACATTGTGCAGATGAAGTTAAGGTCTGTCCACGGACACAAAAGAGGTCTGGCCTTTGTTCAAGAGTGAAGTGCACATGACTTACTTCATTGGTAGGCCTTCACATGTATTATCTCCTCTGTATTCTTCAACAAGCGTAAATTTGATCTGCAACCCTGAGTAGGACTCACCATAAACAAACCTCTGGATAGGCCACACCTTATCGTCATCCTGAATCAATCATTTAACATGTTAGGGACAGATTTATGATAGCCGTGTGCCTCTTTTGCGCTGCTGTGCGTCACTTTTGTGACGCAGCGGTGGTGCAAAAGATTTGCTATGTGGCGACATATTTAAAAATTGATGCATCTAGGCAGATGTGTCATGCTGTAAAGTCCTGTGCCACATGAAACCTGCGTCAGTTTTCATATAGGTGTTTTGTTGCAAGGTATGCATTAATTTGCAAGAAAGCCCTGTAAAACTAACACAGTGAAATTTAGAAGATTTCACTGAGTCAGCTTTATAGCATTGCTGAATCAAATCCTTACGCCTGTTTGAAACAGGCATAAGAAGTGATGCACCATGCAATGTGAGGGTTCCTCCTGTGCATTGCAGTAGACATGTCGCGCTTATGACGTGATTCCTGCAATGTGCTGCTTTTGCGGCACAGATGCGTGACGCATCTGTGCTGTTTTTGCTCAATGGTGCTCCACATTGTAAATGCGGCACACTATGGGTGGCAGAGCAGCGGTGCACATTAACTGGTGCATCCGTGGGGATGCGCCACTTAGCATAAATCTGCCCCTGTACATTTAAGTATGAGCAGGGGGCACAGAGTCGGTGAGGCTTATCCAATGTTAAGAAGAGATGAGTCCTGTTCACTGAAAACTTGGATATAGGCCTCACCTCCTCAGCATCGCTGGACATGGCTAAATAATAGCTGCAAAATGTTACTCTTGTTAAACAATTTTACTATTATAATCTCTGAGATTTGTCTCTTACTCTGCAACATCTCATTGTTGTTATCTTTCTTTAAAGATAACGACAACATCAACATGAGCGACAATCAGCAATCAGTTGATCTTGACCTCATCATTGAACTCGTAATTGAAACGTCAGTGGAAGTAGATCCCTTGGATGATTTAAATCCTGAGGATGAAGAAGAACATGATGAGGATGCAGATTTGTCAGAATTGTATGACATAGGGTGGGAAGCTGACCTGCTTGAGCCTATGGAACTATAAACATTTATTTTTTAAAATTTACAATAAATGAAAAGTAAAAATGTAAACTGTTTAATTTTAAATTAAACACACCTTCAAAAACAGGTTATGTGTAGTGTCTTCAATAAAATATTAAAATATGCTCATAAAATTAGATCAGATTCACATATAAAACAGCACAGGTAAAATGAATATGAATTCCATTTCTTTTCTGCTATTTCTGTATTCTAAATTTGCCAATCACTAAAAAATATTCTATGTAAAAATGTGAAGTAGTGTGTTAAGTTTTTGATGACTGTTATTGATTTATTGTTTGGTAATAGTGGTTAATAACATTTTTTATTATATTTTACCACAGATTCAACTGCAGATCATTTCAAGATTTCAGCATGCCAACCAAGGATAGACTTAGAAAGGCTGCAAAACGTCAAAGACAGCAGGTCCATGAAATAATGCAGCAGTCCTCTACCAAAAAAACTTGTCAAGTCACCAAGAAAGCACCGGGTAAGACCACAAAAACATTCATAAGAAATATTTGTAGTAAAAACAGTATTACTACAGAAAATGTTTCAGTCCAGAAAAAGAGAAGCAATTTAAACGGAAAGGAAAGGCCAATCAAAAATGTTACTGCTAGAGCAAGAGATAACTCTGTGCATGATAGTAGAAGGAAACAACAGTTTAGGGACATTCGTAAACGAATGTTCCGCAACAGGATAATTGGCAATTTGTTAAAAAATATTAAGAAAGGTCAACAGAAAGTGGTTTTTTATAAGAGAAAAAAAAAAGTTGAGAAAGTTATTGATCAGGCATTTGAAATTAAACGTAAGTTATTTATTTTGATAATCAATAGAATTAGGAAGCTAAACAAGGCAATTTATGATTTCAAAAGAAATAGTAGATGGAAGAGAATAGTTAATCGTAGTAATTTTTGTGAAGTTTTTTCCGGAGAATGGATGCATAGTTCAAGTTGTGAGGCATTTTTTAATGAGGAGAGTTATTTCCAGGATAATGATTTGGTGCATGCAGTTGACACCAGTGGTCGAGCTTATGAAGTGAAAGATGGTTGTCCAGTTGAAAAAGAAAAACTTGTGACAACAGAGACAGAAGAGGTGTTAGGTAATGAGGTTTTAGGAAGACGTCCTAAGGGTCCTGTGTACACCTGGAAGTGTAGTAGTATTTGCAGTGTGCGACAGGATTCCATCAATTTGCTTTGTGATTTTGTACGGACATTTAATAAGAAAAGTTTGAAGCAGAAAATGAAGTTGTTGCAAGAATTAGATCCTTGCAGAGTGAGAGAAGTGACAGGTTTGCATGGTCATTCACTGGCTTGTCTTTCCAGGAGAGTATGCCAGAGTGTTTTTCATCATTTCAGGATGCTAGCAGTGCATCATAATAAAGTGAGGAAATTAGTTAGAATGTTGTATTATGCTAAGAGTCCAGCAATTATGCTTAAACAATTATGCGCTGCTCTTTTGCATGGTTCTGAAATAGATGTGAAGAATATTTGTGAAGAAATTGAGTTTTGTTACTTTGGAAGTAAAGAGGAGAATGTTGAAATTGACCAAGAAGAAGAGGGTAATGTGGAAGATAGTGTACAGGTTTCCAGTACAGATAATTTTCAGAGGGAAATGGCGACGTTTCAGGTGAAATCAAGTGAGAGGCCTAATTTCACTTGTGTGTGTTGTCGACGCACTTATTATAAGAATCAGACTAAGTTAGTGGATTTATATGCAAAAAGTGAAAGGGAAAATAATAGTGAATGGAAGGATTTCACAACATACTTGATGGTAGAAAATTGTTTTGATTTGGGATCGGATCAACGTGTGTGTACTTATTGTTGTAGCAAATTAAATCAAAACCAGATGCCTGCTAGAGCAGTTCATAATAATCTGGAATTGGTTGAGATTCCTTCTGAATTGAAGGATTTAAATACTTATGAATCTATTTTGATTCAAAGTATCCATCCCTTTCAGGCTATTGTAAGAATGGAGCCAAAGACAGGGAAATTGCCTCCATCAGATTTACAGAGAGGATTAAAGGGAAGAGTTGTTTATTTGCCTCTAGATTTGAAGAAAAACATTGACACAATTGGAGTAGAAAAAGTGGAAGAGGACCCTCTGGTTATCTTAGTTAATGGGGTTCCGACAAAGAATAAGAAAATATGGCAAGATTTAGTGGATGTTAGGAAAGTCAAAAAGGCAACATTGTATTTGAAAAAAAATAATAAGTACTATAAGAATATATATGTTGCAGAAGAGGAAGTAAGTGAGGAAGAGGATAGCGATTTGTGTGCTGGTCAAATTGAGAAAGTAGAACCCTCTACTAGTGAAGAAATATATGAACATTATAGTGTTCATCCTTTGCATTCCAAGGAAGTCATGGGGAATGCTATTGAGTTATTTCAAATGAAACAAGCCAAAGGGAGTCCCATTAGTGTTTGGGAGGAAAGTTTGGAAGCTCGGTGTTTCCCACAGCTTTTTCCAACAGGTCAGGGAGGAAGATATGATGAGCGACCTCATCAAATTCCTGCTTCTGAATCCCGGACTTTGCGATTGTATGCAGGAGATGCTAGGTTTCGACAATGTATTCCCTATTTGTTTCATCTCCTGTTTGAAAGCGATCTGTCTGGACTGTCATATGCAGTGAACCACATCTTGAAAAGTGGTATACACATGCAAAACATCTCGGCAAGTGACTTTATGGATAAAGTCAATGTCCAAGACAGTATTTTGGATTCTCACCTGATTAATCTCATGGCGTGTCAGCGTGGTACTAATGAGTACTGGTACCGTCGTCATGGTGATTTAAAATGTATGCTGAGGAACTTAGGAACTCCCACATGGTTCCTCACTCTGAGCTGTGCCGAGTATGGCTGGGAAGACTTACTTGAATTTCTACGAGAGGCAAATGGAAACATCGAAAACATCGAATTCAAGACACCCGGAGAACTGTGCTCTTTGGATCCAGTCAATGTATGCCGGTACTTCAATCATAGATTTGAAGCTATGATGTCTTTCATCATGAATAAGAAGAATCCACCTCTTGGAGAGGTGTTGGATTTCTTCTGGAGAAAGGAGTACCAAGCAAGAGGTGCTCCTCACATACATATGCTGTTGTGGATCAAGGATGCACCTAAATTTGGAACAGATCCAGAAGACTCAGTGATGAGTTTCATACAACAGTATTCTACGTGTGCTGTTCCAAACGCAAAGGAGAAGAAAAGCCTAAGAGAAAAAGTTCTACGTTTCCAAAGCCATCGTTGTGGAAAGTACTGTCGTCGTAAATTCCGAAACAAGGACAAGTTCTACACCAAATGTCGTTTCGGCTTTCCACGACCGGTGATTTCTAAAGGAAGAGTAAACAGTTTGATGTCTTCGCTGCGACATAATGTGATGAAGAAATCACCTAAAAACACATACAATTTGAAGAGGAACGAAGAGTCCAAGTACATCAACGACTATAACCCAGTGATTTTGTCCATGTGGAATGCTAACATGGATATACAGTTTGTGGCTGATAACTGTATGGCTGTGGCTCGGTATGTGACATCTTACATCACCAAAAAAGAAAAGACAGAATTGAAGGATATGTGGGAGGACATTTCCCATGAAAAGAGCCTCAGTAAGAAGTTGTACAGTTTCAGTCTGAAGATGTTGTCGCATCGAGAAATCGGAGCTTACGAATGTTCTGACCGGTTGTCTTCAGCAAGTCTCTATGCCAAATCTAGGAGTATCGTTTGGGCGAGTCTTGGTCTTGCTGCAACACGTAATCGAGTTCTGAAACCTGTGCGGGAAATTGAGTATTTGGCGGAAAAGGAGCCAAACAGTACCGACATTTTGAAGACCAACATGTTGGATACATATTATCCAAATCGAAGCAGTCACCTCGAGCATGTTTGTCTGTATGAGGTTCTACAAAATTACATATTCAAGAGGAACATCAAAGAAGATACTGAGAAAGGAGTGTATGCTGTAATTGGAAGTGAGGGATGTCTGGTCAAGCAAAGAAAATGCCACTTGGTAAACCATCGAAAATTGAGTGGCGAATCTCCTGAAAAAAAGGAGTTTTTCTATTTAGCACTTTTGCAACTTTTCAAGCCTTGGCGTGCAGAAGAGGAACTGCTTGGAGATTTCCTCTGTTACGAAGACTCTTTCACTGCCGCCAAGGAGACCATAGAATGTCCTGCTTTTCCTAAATATGTAGAAATGTTGAATGCGGAAATCGAGCAGGAAGCAACGATTGCAGCCGAGATTGCCAGAGACAGTTCTCAGGACAGTCAGAGTTCTGCTTCATTGAGTCAGGATCCACTAGGAGGACCTGTTATCGAAAATGAAGCTGCCACTGCCATGAATGAAGTGGAAAGAGCCATGGCACATGCTCAGGAGGATGCAGTTAACTTAGAAGACTTGGAAAGACAACTCAACGTTGAGCAGAGGAAAATATATGATGAAGTTACCAAGCAAATTGATCATGGATTAAGTCATGAGAAGAAAGAGTGCTCATGTACGTCGTTGAAGCCTGTCCGACTGTACGTGAGTGGAGAAGCGGGAACTGGAAAAAGTTTCCTCATTAAAGCAATTTCATGTTATTTGCAGGAAAGGACTGAGTCATCGCTGTCTTGTGTTGTCACTGCTCCAACTGGACTGGCAGCACATAACATTAAAGGGATTACTTTACATCGTTTACTGATGCTGCCAGTGGAGCATGACAACAAATTACAATATCACAAGCTATCTGGAGATGCTTGTTGTGAAGTTTCAAGAATCTTGAGGAAAATGAAACTTCTTATCATTGACGAAGTAAGCATGGTTTCCAATGTCATGCTTGCCTTTGTACATTTGAGAATGCAAGAAGTTCTCAAAACAGAGTATGATGTGTTATTTGGTGGCAAACACATCATTGTTTTCGGAGATCTTCTGCAGCTGACACCAGTGAAAGGACAACCTGTGTTCAAAATGCTCACGCATGAAGATACCAGGAAGTGCCTAGGGAGCATTGGCAACGTCAATATATGGTTAAACTTCAATTATGCTGAACTGCATGAAAATATGCGTCAGGCGAAGGATGAAGTTTACAAGACTATTCTACAAGATGTTAGAATAGGAAAAGTGACCGAGCATGGGAAAGAAGCTTTACATGCACGATTACTGTCAAATTTATATCCAGATCAAGATGTTGTGCCTGAGAATATTTTTCAGAAAATTATTGAGAAGAAATCTGGAATATGTTTGAAGCCAACTCTTGCAGAATGTGCCATCTTCAACAACAAAATGTTGCATTTAGAAAACCAAGAGATTGTGAAACTGGAAGCTATTGACAGAGTAGAGCATATGGGATCAACAATTATTTTGTCTGAGAATTTGAAAACAAAATTGGATTCATTAGAGAAGACTATATCTAAAACTGCAGGTTTTGAAAAGACTCTGAATGTGTGCTTAAACTGCCGTATAATTTTAAGAAGGAATTTACATGTTGAAAGAGGTCTGGTAAATGGATCAATGGGTAATGTTGTTGATTTTGTGAAATACAGAAATAGAGATGGAATTGAATTTTTAAAAATTAAATTTGATGGCATTGAGGAAGTACAGCTAATTGGTCGTTGTTCTGCTAGATTTTTGCTTGTAAAAGACTTATATGTTCGCCGTAAGCAGTTTCCTGTTTGCTTGGCATATGCGGTGACAATCCATAAATCGCAAGGTTTAAGTGTAGACAGTGCATTGGTGAATATTGGCAGTTCTGTGTTCAAGGAGGGTATGGCATATGTGGCATTGTCACGAGTTAGAACTTTATCGGGATTATACTTGATTGAGTGTGATGTCACAAACATTTGTGCGGATCTAGATTGTGTTAAGGAATACAATAGGTTAAGAAGAGAGTATGCGCCACATTTGCCTCAATATCCTTTGTTTGAGAAACGTGTGGTAGGCCGGAAACGAAGAAATATGACCAATACTAGGGAGGTTGTAGCAAAAAGACGAAAAGTCGATGAACCTGAAATTATAAGCAGAAACAAAAAGGATTCTGTTGAAGATGTTGTTGGTTTTCAATTTGAAAACAGTTCTGGTGTCAACTGCTATGCTAATGTAGTGGTTAATGTTTTGTTTTCTCTAGAAAATGTAAAAGAAGAGATTGTGGTCAATTCTGATCAAAGATTTTGCAGTTTGTTAAATTCTGTGTTAGAGAAATGTAGCACTGATAGAACAAAAATAGAAAGTGTGTCTGAAATTCGAAATCTGTTAGACAGATGTTCAGGTCAAACACAATTCTCTCAAAATATTCAGCAAGATTGTCAGGAGTTTTTAATGTATATACTTGATGTATTGCATGCTGAAGGTGTAGATGTAGATCACCTGTTTGGGCTTTCTTATCAATGGCAGCATGACTGCGAGAACTGTAGGGTATCAAGTACTACTAGTGTAGACTCAGAAAGATTTATATATTTAACTTTGCCAGACAGTAAATCAGTCTCTTTTAATAAGCTAGTAAAAGCAGCTGATCACAACATGGAGTGTAGCCAATGTAAATCTGAAATGATGTCAACATTATTTATACGAACATATGGCCAGTATGTCATTTTAATGTTCCAACGATGTAGGCCTGATGGAACAAAATTGACAACTTTAATTAAAAATTTTGTGGCTTCACAGTTGTCAATATCAGGAAGGACTTTTGTAACTGCAGCAATTATATATCATGACGGTCCTTCAATAACATCAGGACATTACACAGCTTATTTAAAGTCTAGAAATGGCTGGTCATTCTGCAACGATTCTGTTTTAATTTTTAAAAAAAAATTGCCGTATGACCTTAAAAATTCTTACCTGGTGTTTTTAAAACCAAAATTTTAGGGAAAGAATCTCGGGATGTGCTCTGAGGAATTTCAAGAAGTTCTAATGGCTCCTACACGATTTGGCCTTGAGGATAAGTGTAGTACAGAGACATAACTTCTTACCATAACACTGGACGTCATGGAAAAATAACTGCACTTTGAATGAGTTCAGAAAAACTATTTCTTTTTATAAGCTAATTCAAGCAGCCAATCAAAACATGGAGTAGAGGGAATGTAAGTCTGCAATGCTGTCTACTGTTTTATATTGCTTTGTGATTAAAAGTGATGTAGAGGATTAAATAATTGTAGTAGTCATAGAGGTAGTGTAAGTCTGCTTCATAGTAAGCAGTATCAGTGTCATAGGAAATGTAGAACATGAGTGAGCAAGAAGGGTAAGATATTAGTAGTCCAGGATTGTGAAAATGATCTTCAACATTTTAATTCTGAAAGTTGCGGAAATATAAAATGACGGGATTGGCTTACAAGAATTCCAAGAGTTATAAATGGCTCTTACATGATTTTGCCTTGTGGAAACGTGTGGTAGAGAGCGAGAAGTCATTTATTGTATGTAACATATTTTTTAAAACGATGGAGGTTTTCTTTCAGAAAGTGGCGGGCTGAAAGTAATAACAGCACAACAGAGTGTAAGCTGTTGATAGGACATCCTTCGACGTCATGGAAAGTAAGTTAACTTTAAGGAGTTCTGAATTCTGATTTGTTATGTTGTATGGGTTTTTTAAACACAATCATTTTGATTGTGTTTTTTTTTCCCCGCTGTTATATGATGAATACATTCAAGTCACTGTTTTTAGTGAAATTTGATACATTCTGAGAACAGCAAAAATAAACCATTTAACATGTATAATTAATTGTGTACTGTTTGCATTTATGATGTACATTTAGAACTGTGTAGGAGGCATGGACAAGGAGAGGCTTCTGTAAGTGTCAAAATTGTTGCATGCAGTGCTCACATTCTACGTAGTCTTTCATATGATAGACTACATTCCCACAATGAGATACTTAAGCAAAGGAAACACAGGTGATATGATTGTGGAATGAGCAAAAAAAATTGCACGTTTTTCAATTATATTACCTGTGTTTCCTAACATTACACATCACATTGTGTAGATGAGGTTTAGGCCTGTTCCAGGAGACAGAGGAGGTCTGACATTTGTTCAACAGTGCAGTGGACATGACTCACTTTGTGGTAGGTCTGCACATGTATTATCTCCTCTGTATTCTTCAACAAACCTAAATTTCATCTGCAACCCTGAGTAGGACTTACCTGAAACAAATCTGTGGATAGGTTACACCTTATCGGCATCTTGAAACAATCATTTAAAATGTTAGGATCAGATTTATGATGGCCGTGCACCTCTTTTGCGCCGCTGTGGGTCAGTTTTGTGTAAAAGATGCACCATGTTGCAAGATAGGTTTCAGTTCATCTCCAGCAAGATACCATCAGTTTGAAATGTATATAATTAGCACTGTGTAGGGGGCATGCAGAAGCTGAAGCTTTTATAAGTGTCAAAGTTGTTGCATGCAGTGTGCATTTCTGGGTACTGTTTCATATGCTGGACTACATCTGCACTATGAGATACCTAAGCAAAGGCAACACAGGTGATTGTGAAATGAGGAAAAGAAACTCCACATTTTTCAATTACATCACCTGTGTTTCCTAAGTTTACGAATGACATTGTGCAGATGAAGTTTAGGTCTGTCCACGGACACAGAAGAGGTCTGGCCTTTGTTCAAGAGTGAAGTGGACATGACTTACTTCATTGGTAGGCCTTCACATGTATTATCTCCTCTATACTCTTCAACAATCCTAAATTTAATCTGCAACCCTGAGTAGGACTTACCTGAAACAAATCTGTGGATAGGTTACACCTTATCAGCATCTAGAAACAATTATTTAAAATGTTATGGGCAGTTTTATGAAGGCTGTGTGCCTCTTTTGTCACTTTTGTGTAAAAGATGCACCATGTTGCAAGATAGGCCTCAGTTCATTTCCAGCAAGATACCGTCAGTTTAAAATGTATATAATTAGGACTGTGTAGGGGGTATGGAGAAGCTGAGGCTTCAGTAAGTGTCAAAGTTGTTGCATGCAGTGCGTACTCTTTCATATGCTGGACTACATCTGTACAATGAGATACCTAACCAAAGGAAACACAAGTGATGTGATTGTGAAATGAGCAAAAGAAATTGCACGTTTTTCAAATACATTACCTGTGTTTCCTAACATTACGAATCACATTGTGCAGATGAAGTTTAGGCCTGTCCAGGGAAACAGAGGAAGTCTGAACTTTATTGGTTGGCCTGCACATGTATTATCTCCTCTGTACTCTTGAACAAGTCTAAATTTGATCTGCAACCCTGAGTAGGCCTCACCTGAAACAAACGTCTGGATAGGACACACCTTATTGCCATCCTGAAACAATCATTTAAAATGTTAGGAACAGTTTTATGATGATTGTGCACCTCTTTTGCGCTGCCATTGCGTCACTTTGCGTCACTTTTGTGAGACAACAGCAGTGCAAAAGATGCACCATGTTCCAAGTTCCAAGATAGGCCTCTCTTCATCTGCATCAAGATACTGTTAGTTTAAAATGTATATCTTTAGGACTGTGTAGGGGGCCTGGAGAAGCAGAAGCTTCTATAAGTGTCAAAGTTGTTGAAAAACTGTTTGTCCTTCAATCTTTTCCCTTGTCTTTTCTAATTTTTAAATACATGTTTTAATATTTTTCAAATGTTTGTTATCTCTTTCACAGATTGAAAGTATAAAAATTACAAGTGAGTAAGTGAGTAAGTTAACGAGAATTATAAGGTAAATGTTTTGTACTCTTTTCGTTACATTTCTATCACATTCACCTACTATTAGTTCCACAGCTTCAATTCTTTAACCCTCAGTTTGCTGCCTTTGCTACTTCCCTCATTCCTTTCTCTATTACCTACTTACTCTACTCCTTCCACTCCTTTTCTCAGTCCCTCTCTTCTCATAGTTCCTCACTCTTGTTCACTCACTCCGTCTCTATTACTCTTAGTGTCTTTGACTGATCACTCTTTCACTACTTGTTCATTATGCTTTTTCTGTGTAGTTGAAGCACACTAAGGGGCATATTATGAACACAGCCAATAAAATTATTGCTGTTTTTATCGGCAAAAAACTGCTGCAAAAGTGGCTTTAGCGGCAGTTTTCTGCCGCAAAAGCGGCTTTAGCGGCAGATTTCTGCCGATAAAAGCAGCGATAATTTTATCACCTATGTTGATAATATGCCCCTATGTTATTTACATTTCTTTGCTGTTTCAATCATTCCTTTTCTGTTACTTCTTCTTTTCTGCTTTCTGTTTTTTCTCTCTGTTATTCCACATGTTTTAATCTTATTTTGAACATTCACTCACATTCTCTAAGAAACTCTTGTTTATTATTCTTCTACTCTCCTTTTTTTTCTTTAACTTCCTTATCTATTTTGTTTTTCACAATTATATCCTCTTCCCTCTTTTCTTCGGTAAATAAATCTATTAAACAGTATCTCTGGTTTAGACCCTATAGTTGTCTTTGTTTTAACATTACTCTCTGTTTACTTCCCTTATACTTACTCTTCTTTTTAAAAAAAAAAAAAATTTTGGTTCGCTCCCGGTTCGCGCACCGGTTCGCGAACCAGGAAGCGAACCAAAAGAAATACAGCTTGCCAGAGTGCTAAACATTCTAGCAATTTTTTTTGAAAGGGGAGGTAGTTCTGAAAAGAACTTTTTTTTAATGTTTTTGTTGTTTTATATTTTTTTTTATTTTTCTGAATTTTTTTTGTTTTTTTTGTATTTTTTGAACAGTTTTATGTTTTTTTTGTTTTTTTGGGAGGGGAAACAACAAAAAACAGGCATTGGAAAGGGCTCAACAGGAGCAAAAAAAAAATTTACTTTCTGGGGCGTTTAGAGCACTTGTGATTTTCATAAGCTCGGTTGATTAAGGTAATGCTCATATTGCCACATGACAGTAATGCACCGCAATACAAACAGGTAAACTTCATATGGACAAAGTTGTCCTGAATGTTTGGCATGGTTTCCCGTGCCTCTGGTCCTGTCAAATATACCTGTGTTGATGTCGTGGCCACAGGAGTTGATGGGTTGTCCTGCAGGTCACGCATCTCTGCCCGGCTGTAGTTTAATGGATGCCACCTGCTCATGTGACGATGCATGGTGTAGTTGCCGAAGCTATACTTTTTTAAGGTGCCTCTAGATAAGGCCTCTTTACATATGAGGCACGTGACATATCTAGCATTAACTTTCTTCTGCCCTTCAGGGATTGAAAAAAACTGCCAAATAAAACTGGTTTTACGATGAGAAACCCGGGGCTCCTCTTGTAAAAACTGTGGTCCTTCTGTCTCCTCTTCCTCTTGTTCATCCTCTTCCTCCTCTGTGTTGCTGATGAACTGTGGAGGTGGTCCTCTCTTCCCATGAGGAGGTGGTGGTGGTGGTGGGGGTCCACCAGCTGAAGCTACCAATGAAGCCATTGCTCAAATATCAAAAAAGGTCTTCCTCTCACAAAGATGAAAGTCAGAGTGAGGACAGAAGGAGGGGTTTTCATCGTTTGGGAAAAACAATAGTTCTAAACCAATGAAAAGTGTTATTTTTAGGTCACCTGACCTAGCCTTACATCATTATGAAACCAAAAGTGAAATGAACCAATGAAAAGTTTAATTAACAAGTCACATGACCTGTTACGCTTATGTTACGCGCTGTGGAACGCGCCCCGGGTCGCTTCCGGGTCGCTGCGCTTCGCGCCTCGGTTCGCGCTCCGGAGCACTTCCGGGTGCGCTAACGCGGCGCGTCATAAGACGCATAACGCGGCAACGCGATACGTCGCGCTTTCGCGATGCGCCCCGGATCGCTTCCGGGGAGCTGCGCTTCGCGTCTCAGTTCGCGTACCGGAGCACTTCCGGGTGCGCTAACGCGGCGCGTCATAAGACGCATTACGCGACAACGTGATACATCGCGCTTCCGTGATGCGTCACGATGTTGATTTCTAACGCGGCAGTTGCGCAAACGGAACGTTTACCGGTTCGCGGACCGGGTCGCGGCATCAAATTGAGCTAACGGGAAGCTTCCCGGTTCGCAACCAGGAGCGAACAAAAAAAAACATTTAAAAAAAATTATTAATAAACATATAAAATATATTTTTGGATTTAAAGAAGAATACATTTTACAGCTACAGATATTAGCTTTTAAAAAACCAATGAAATTCACTGAAAAAACCATAGGTTATAGACCATATATAGTTAGGAATTAGCATTTACAAAACCTTGAAAATTCACTGAAAAAAACATAGGTTATAGACCATATATAGTTAGGAATTAGCATTTAAAAAACCTTATTTTACTCACACAAAACCATTGAAATTCCATATATAGTTAGTTGTACTAACTATATATCGCGCACCCGCAATCCACTGCTGATCATGTCACATATTACATAATTCATGGCATGGTCAGTGACATCACTGATGACATCACTGATGACATCTCAAATGACATCACTGATGACATCACTGATGACATCTCAAATGACATCACTGATGACATCACTGATGACAACATCCAGTGACTGTATGTTTCTGTAAAGTTAAAATATGTCTTACATATTGAAGAATGAGTGGATGTAGAAGTGTCTGGATGAAGGATTTAGTAGGTGCATGACTGACTGTATGAGTGAGTGAATAAATGTGTGTCACTGAGTGCATGGGTTAGTGACTAAACTGTCTTAATTTGTGCATCATTATGTCTGTTGTTCTGTAAACTGCTGCATGTGTTGATCAGTAGCTATATGAGTAACTATATGGGTTATTGATTGGTTTCCCAAGTATTTGTATGGGAGACTGAGTGTGTGTGTGGCTGGCTGGGAGATGTGTGACTCTGTGCAGATCAATGTGTTCTTGTATCAATGATTGTATAAGAGAGTAAGTATGTGTTAGTATATGTTTGAAAATGTAAGGTACTGTATGTTTAACTGTATAGATTAGAAAATGGAAGTGTGATTGATTCTTTACAGGACTGACTAGGTGTGTGAGTAACTCCATGGATGAGTGGCAGAGTGTGAGTGTCTGTATAGGTGTATGAGTGCATATGATAGTGTTGTAAAGATGAGTGATTGTATGTATGAATGATTGTATGGGTGAATGAGTGAATGTGTGTGTAGACGTAGGAATCAGTGAGTGCGTATGTAGTAACTAGTATTGGTGTGTCAATGGTTTAAAAAATTATATTCTGTATTTAACACTGGGTGTAACAGAGGTTATATTTAACTGTGAGGAGATGCATTGTATTGTCACATGAATGATATCATCAGTGATGTGACCATTGATGTCAAATGAGATGTCATCAGTGATGTCATCAGTGATGTCATTTGAGATGTCATCAGTGATGTTATTTGAGATGTTATCAGTGATGTCATTTGAGATGTCATCAGTGATGTCATCAGTGATGTCATTTGAGATGTCATCAGTGATGTCATCAGTGATGTCATTTGAGATGTCATCAGTGATGTCATCAGTGATGTCACTGACCATGTCATGAATGATGTAATATGTGACATGATCAGCAGTGGATTGCGGGTGCGCGATATATAGTTAGTACAACTAACTATATATGGAATTTCAATGGTTTTGTGTGAGTAAAATAAGGTTTTTTAAATGCTAATTCCTAACTATATATGGTCTATAACCTATGGTTTTTTCAGTGAATATATATATATTTATATATATATATATATATGAACAAGCAGACCCCTCCAGTCAGGAAAAGGAAAGAGGCCACACAGGGAAACCTTCGGGAGCCGTTTTTAATAGACACAGCATAGCATAATGCATTTCGGTAATCCAACCTTCCTCAGATGCTGCTGCTTCCGTGATGAGGCTCCACCCACGCCTTTAAAGTGTCCTGACTCACCCTCATTGGAAGGTAAGTAACGCCCCTCCTCACCAGTTAGTAATCAGTGAAACTGTAGTCCATAGTAGAACTTCAAGTCCCAGCCTGCATTGCGTCCAAGTGGATGCTACGTGAAAAGGGGGTTCAATATTCAGGGTGAAGGCGCGGTGAATAAGAATGGAGCATCACGGAAAAATAACAGTCTGAGGCTCACGAAGGTTCCCATTCAACTTCAACCTCGTGTGATGACGTCAGCTCGGCCATGAGACGACAGACAAGTGAATGAAGCTCCTCGTGTGATCACGGGCTGCCACTGGCAGTTGTCCATAGCTTCTTTCACACAGGAGGTGGGCAGAGGTTTTCGATACCTCAAACAATTGAAGAATGCCGTGAAACAGCAGATGCCAGCATTCCTCTGCCACTTGATGGAGCGGAGCCTCTAGCGCGCCTCTGGCATGCACGCAAATGAATGAACAAGCAGACCCCTCCAGTCAGGAAAAGGAAAGAGGCCACACAGGGAAACCTTCGGGAGCCGTTTTTAATAGACACAGCATAGCATAATGCATTTCGGTAATCCAACCTTCCTCAGATGCTGCTGCTTCCGTGATGAGGCTCCACCCACGCCTTTAAAGTGTCCTGACTCACCCTCATTGGAAGGTAAGTAACGCCCCTCCTCACCAGTTAGTAATCAGTGAAACTGTAGTCCATAGTAGAACTTCAAGTCCCAGCCTGCATTGCGTCCAAGTGGATGCTGCGTGAAAAGGGGGTTCAATATTCAGGGTGAAGGCGCGGTGAATAAGAATGGAGCATCACGGAAAAATAACAGTCTGAGGCTCACGAAGGTTCCCATTCAACTCCAACCTCGTGTGATGACGTCAACTCGGCCATGAGACGACAGACAAGTGAATGAAGCTCCTCGTGTGATCACGGGCTGCCACTGGTCCATAGCTTCTTTCACAAAGGAGGTGGGCAGAGGTTTTCGATACCTCGAACAATTGAAGAATGCCGTGAAACAGCAGATGCCAGCATTCCTCTGCCACTTGATGGAGCGGAGCCTCTAGCGCGCCTCTGGCATGCACGCAAATGAATGAACAGGCAGACCCCTCCAGTCAGGAAAAGGAAAGAGGCCACACAGGGAAACCTTCGGGAGCCGTTTTTAATAGACACAGCATAGCATAATGCATTTCGGTAATCCAACCTTCCTCAGATGCTGCTGCTTCCGTGATGAGGCTCCACCCACGCCTTTAAAGTGTCCTGACTCACCTTCATTGGAAGGTAAGTAACGCCCCTCCTCACCAGTTAGTAATCAGTGAAACTGTAGTCCATAGTAGAACTTCAAGTCCCATATATACATATATATATATTACCTACTGGCGGTCGCCAGTAGGTAGTTATAGTTAAAACCTAGTTTCCATAGGAAATCTGCAACATTCTATTTGGAATAACTTTGGCGCCGGTGGACGAATCTTCGCAAAATTCTCCAAGAAGATGGCCTGCTCCGCTCCGCTCCTCCCCTGAAAGTTTGGGGGTGATTCGTGAAGTGGGGGCCGAGAAAAAAGAGGGGTCCCAAAATGTGTTTTCCCCATGCGATTTCCCATAGGACCTTTAGCCGGGGCTACAGCCCGAACGGCTGAAAGGAATTACACCAAACTTGGCAAAAAGGTAGAGTTCTGTTCGCAGATTGGCCTTTTTGTTAAATGGTGTAAATCCGTTCAGTAGTTCCTGAGAAAATCAAAAGTAAAATCAAAAATATATCTAGAGCTTACTGTAAGCTTACTGTACTCTGTACCTTCCCGAGCACGAGCTGAATGCTAATTGGCTGTCAACTGTCTGTCAACACTCTAAACCAGAAAGTGTTGGCAGCCATCTTGTACAAGCAGAAAAACAAATGTTTAGAACGCAAAAAGGGGTTAGGGTAGAAACACCCTGACCCCCTAGGCCTACTCAGGGGGGTCCCACAAGGACCCCCAAGGCCCCCCCAAATGTTTTCTTTGGACAAAAATCACGGGGTACGAGTACGGTAAGCTTACTGTAAGCTTACTGTACTCTGTACCTTCCCGAGCATGAGCTGAATGCTAATTGGCTGTCAACTGTCTGTCAACACTCCAAACCAGAAAGTGTTGGCAGCCATCTTGTGCCTCGGTAGACTGAGGCACAAGAAAGCAGAAAAACAAACGTGTAGAACGCAAAAAGGGGTCAGGGCAGAGATACCCTGACCCCCTAGGCCTGCTCAGGGGGTCCCACAAGGACCCCCAAGGCCCCCCCAATTTTTTGGGGGGACAGAATCGCAGGGTACGAGTACCCTACGCATACCTTTCTGAGTACGAGCTGCATGCTCATTGGCTGTGAACACTCCAAACCAGGAAGTGTTGGCAGCCATCTTGTGCTCGGTAGAGCGAGGCACAAGAAAGCAGAAAAAGAAACGTGTAGAACGCAAAAAGGGTGCAGGGTAGAAACGCCCTGACCCCCTAGGCCCCCCCAATTTTATTTTATTTTACAAAAATCGCAGGATACGAGTACCGTACTAGTACCATACGTGTTCCTTTCCGAGTACGGGCTGCATGCTCATTGGCTGTGAACACTCCAAACCAGGAAGTGTTGGCAGCCATCTTGTGCTCGGTAGACCGAGGCACAAGAAAGCAGAAAAACAAACATGTTAAACGTAAAAAGGGGGCAGGGTAGAAACAGCTTGACCCCCTAGGCCTGCTCAAGTGGTCCCACAAGAACCCCCAAGACCCCCCAAAAAAAGTTTAAAACCCGGTCTGCTTTTTTTCAAATTGCCCCCCAGGGGGACCAAATCCCAGGGGCATAGTGAAAAAGAAGTGTGGGGGGCCCCAATCCCCCCCCCCACACTGCCCCGGGACCACCAACCCCCAGGGCAAAGCAACGCAGCCCCCTGGCGCATACTGTAGGTTCCAGGTGGGCTAGTTGGCCCCAATGGACCCACAGTATGCAAGGGGAATTGGTTCCCCCTCTGCTAACGCACCAGGGGGCTGCGTTGCAGAGAGTTGTAAAAAGGAGGGTGGCCTCATTACACCTCTCAGCAATGCAGCCCCCTGGTGCATACTGGAGGTTCCTGGTAGGCTAGTTGGCCCCCATGGACCCCCAGTATGCAAGGGAATTAGTTCCCCCTCTGCAAACGCGCCCGGGGGCTGCGTTGCAGAGAGGTGTAAAAAGGGGAGTGGCCTCATTACACGTCTCTGCAACGCAGCCTCCTGGCGCATACTTGAGATTCCTGGTGGGCTAGTTGGCCCCCAGGGACCCCCAGTATGCAAGGGGACTTAATCCCCCAGCTTAGAACGCGCTACGGGGTGCGTTTGCACAGTGGTGAAGGTACGGGTGGGGCTTGAGGTGATATGTGCGCAAACATGCCCTGTGGCGCGTTTTAAGTTAGGGAATTAATTCCTGTTCAATTTAGTGGTCCCCTAGGGTCCAACTAGCCCAACAGGTACCTCCAGTAAGTACCACGGAGCTGCGTTGCAGAGTGTTGTAAAAAGGGGGCGTGGCCTCTGAACACCTCTCTGCAACGCAGCTCCCTGGCGCATACTGGAAGTACCTGGTGGGCTAGTTGGCCCACAGGGGACCTCAGGATTGAAGAGGAATTAATTCCTCAACCTAAAATGCGCCACAGGGCGTGTTTGTACACATGTCACCTCAGGCCCCGCCCCCTTCCTTCACTATTGAGAAAAATATTCCTTTAAAATTAGCCGAACTATGAATTCCGATTTACTCACCTGTTATCACGAGAGACATCAGTGCTGCATCTTTGAGCCCAGTACGGACCCTGAAAAGTAAATCTAAGCATACTTACCAGTAACTTGTATTTCCTTCCATAGGAATCTATTGTGTGGTTTTCACCAGAAAAATTTCTAAGTGTCTATTTTTGAAACGTACAAACATTCCTCAAAAATCAGCCGAACTACGAATTCCGATGTACTCACCTGTTATCAGGAGAAACCTCAGTGCTGTATCTTTCAGCCCACTACTGATCCTGAAAAGTAATTCTAACCGTACTTACAGTTACTTGAATGTCCTTCCATAGGCTAACATTGTCTGGTTTCACTTGGAAATTCTTCTAAGTGTGGAGTTTTGGAACTTTAAAAAATTCTTCTAAAATCAGCCGAACTATGAATTCCGATTTACTCACCTGTTATCAGGAGAGACCTCAGTGCTGCATCTTTCACCCACTACTGATCCTGAAAAGTAATTCTAACCATACTTACAGTAACTTGAATGTCCTTCCATAGGCTAACATTGACTGGTTTCTCTTGGAAATTCTTCTAAGTGTGGAGTTTTGGAACTTTAAAAAATTCCTCTAAAATCAGCCGAACTACGAATTCTGATTTACTCACCTGTTATCAGGGGAGACCTCAGTGCTGCATCTTTCAGCCCAGTACTGATCCTGAAAAGTAATTTTAACCGTACTTACCAGAAACTTGAATTTCCTTCCATAGGATATCATTGCCTGCTATATAAAATATTAAAAATATGTAAAGTAATTTAAAATATAAAATATCTAAAAATAAATACTTTAAAACAATGTAGTAAATCAATATAAAAATTATATAACAATTAATACATTTAAAAATTATCCGTTACAAAATCTTTGAAATTCACTGAAAAAACCATAGGTTTCAGCCACGTTATAGTTAGGAATTAGCAATTACAAAACCTTAGAAATTCACTGAAAAAAACATAGGTTTCACACATGTTATAGTTAGCTGGACATTTCACTCATACAAAACCATTGAAATTCCCCTGTTATAGTTAGTTTAGCTAACTATAACACGCGCGCCCGCAATGCACTGCTTCAAAACGTCATAACATGGTCAGTGACATCACTTTTGACATCACTGATGACATCTCAAATGGCATCACTGATGACATCAACTGTAACAGGGGAATTTCAATGGTTTTGTATGAGTGAAATGTCCAGCTAACTATAACATGTGTGAAACCTATGTTTTTTTCAGTGAATATACATATATATACATATATATATATATATATATCCACACGGGTTCTCTCAAAACAGCGCTGGGGTATCAATATCACGGCAGCGCCATCAGAAAACAGCAGACCCAGAAGTTTCCGTGAGTAAATTAGTTTATTCTGCAACACACGGACAGCATAACGTTTCGGCCTCCCAGAGGCCTTGGTCACATGGCATTCCAGGGCGGAATAGCAGAAATTTAAAGTGCACATGCATATGGCAATAGCCAATCAACGTAGAGATATGTACAACGGTGCAATAGACATGGTAAACATACTATGCGCTACCATGATGTTACAAATAACACTGCATCGTAACCATCTAAACAAAAGTTTTGGGATGAATCCCAGAAAATTACCAACAGCCAGTGTTTGCATTAGACAAAAACCCATATACTGGCATAATGCCAGATTAACTGTAATGATATACGAACAGAAAAAACACACATAATATCTGGATAAATCCATTGATCAACAACCCAGTTTATGATTGTTAAATTACCTATGACTCTCAAGTTAAATAAACGTATGGATCATATATATATATATATATCTTCCCTTTGTCCTAGAAGATGTCATCAGTGATGTAATATGTTGGGTAATCAGCTGTTCATGGCAGGCCCACATCATGCTCGGCCTTTGGCTGTGTATGGCGGTCTGGGGCAGGCCCTGTGGCCAACGCCTTGCGTGCAGCCAACCCCACTTGGCGTTGGTCGAATGTGTGTACATTCGGGGCAATTTTCATCTGCCCTATGGCGTCAGTACACCTCTATCCTGACACCTTATCTCACTTTTCACTTTTATTTATCCCTCTGTACCAAGCCGATAAAATGGCGGCCGCAACTTTTTTCCAGGTGGTAGTCAACCAATCTGGGCCTTGCTTTTGCATGTGGATCCGTGGTCTCCTGCAGTGTTTCTGTGAAGAATTTGCTTCCCTAGATATCTATATTTCTTTTTCCTTTAATAACTCCAAAAACTACTGAACGTATTTACACCAAATCACTAAAAGGGCCTTTTCTGAACCAAGAGCTATCTTTCTACCAAATTTGGTGTCATTCTGTCCAGCGGTTTGGGCTGTAGTAGTGTTCAAAATCCCAATAGGAAATTGCATGCAGGAAATGCATTTTCAGGCTCCCCTTTTTCTAAGCCCCTGCATGACGAATCACCCCAAAACCTTTAACATAGCAGCTGAACTGGGTGCCGTACTGATTTTGAAAATTTCTTGAGGATTCATCAAGCGGTGCCAAAGTTATTGGCAAAACAGTAGGTAATATATATATAATAAGGATCGTGTTTTCAAAGAAAAAGCGATTTGACTAGCCAATATCCTTGGCGTTGTTTGACAAATCCTCACACCATTTACCAAAAATTGTCTTTGTGAGTCTTGTGGTGTCAAAAAAAGTGTGTTTCCGATGTTAATTCCCATAGACACTTTAGACACACCTACAGCCCGTACCACTGGACAGAAATACACAAAATTGGGCAGGAAGCTAGCTTTTGGTCAGCAGATTGTGCTTTTTTGTCTTTTGGTGTAAATTTGTTCAGTAGTTTTTGAGAACTTTAAGGAAATCCAAATTAGTTTATTTGACATTGCGGCTAATTTCCGAATAATAACAAGCTAGTGCAGGGAACTGTAGAGCTCTGATTGGCAGCCAACACTTCAACCAGGAAGTGTTCGCAGCCGTCTTGGGACTCTGCTTCAGCCGAGTCCTAAATCAAAAACTAGAAAATGGAGCAGAGTAGGAATACCCTAACCCCCTAAACTTGGTCATGGGCTTCTGGAGGAATCTGCCAGGCCAAACAAGCATCTTTTTTTTTTAAATGTCACCGCATAATCTTGAAATTCCCAGCAAAAATAAAAGCGCTCCGGGAATGCCTAGAAGTGAGTCCCAGGATCACTGTGCCACTGAATTCAAGCTAGCCTTGCTGATGAGGGGTGATACCACAAAACCAGTCCCAAGATGCTTGCTTCTGGTCCAGGGAGGACCTGGCTTGGCAGTACAAGCTGGACTGTTCCCATGAGGACCAGGGTCAAGACTGATTTGCATCCTGCAGGAGATGGGAATCGGAAGGGACTGTGGGGGCATTTAGGCCCCACCCTGTCCTAAACGATGGTGAATCAGAGTACAATGGGTGGGTTTCAGGGCACCCAGCTATTCTAGGTCTGGCCCCAGGGGATGGCGTTCGCAAGGCCGAAATCCACCCGGGTAGGGGGCCGCACAGACCCCCTCTCCAATTGACTTAAGTCCTGGCCTGGGGGATGGGGTTGCCGGGGCCAAAATCAGCCCGGGGAGTGAGCCATGTGACCCCCTCCCACTTTAATGAATGTACTTGGCCCTGGGGAGGTGGTGGTCCCCAGGGCCCGTGGGTCCACAATGGCCCCCACATAATATTAAGTTAGCCCCAGGGAGGTCATGGTCTCCAGGGCATATGAAAGCTCCAGGAGGGGTGGTCTGTGCGGCCTCCCTCCTTTGGTATAAATAAAGCCCTGGGGAGGTGGTAGTCCCTGGGGCTCTTCAAGCTTATTTGTAGGGGGTCCCGGTAGCCCCCTCCTTAACCCTTTCTCGATAGGCCTTTTCCCACCTCTGCTAAGCCTTTTTTTGGCTTTTTGGGGTAGTTCACGCATAGGCACCGGTACCTTTTTTTCCACAAAAGGTATCTATGCCAAATTTGCACCCTTTTCTTCCAACATCATGGAGATTTTTAAAAATACCCAGGGTTTGTGGATTCCCTGGAATACAGCTAGATGTTGGGTTTTTTTAAATGGGGATAAAGGGCTGCAGAAGAAAGTGTCTAGTTTTTCCCCTGCAAATTGTATCAACAAAGGGTTTGTGGTGCTGAAATCATCATCTTCCCAGCTTTGAGGAACAAGCAGACTTTTGTCAGAAAACAAAACTTTTTTACACAGTTTTGACATTTTACTGGGACATAGCCTATTTTTGCTACTTTTTGTGCATTCAACCTCCTTCCAGTTAGTGGTAAAAATGGTTGTGAAAACAATAATGGATCCCAGAAAGCTATATATTTCTGAGAAGTAGACAAATTCTGAATTCAAAGCAAGGGGACATTTATATAGAACCATCAAGGTTTTTTCTATACAAACTAACAGTTGAAAATAGGAAAAATTTAAAATTAGTTAAAATAACAGCCAGTTGTGCCAACATGATGACATATCTTTAAAAGCAATATACGGTTACATCCGCTGGACCCTTCTGGTTGTGGGCATATATAGGATTTATAGGTTCACCAAGAAACCTAGGAACCCAGAGCCAATAACTGAGCAGCATCTTGCAATTTTTTTTATTGTGTATACAGCAATTCATTTGGGATAATATAAATAGTGAAAAATCGGTATGAAAGACACCTATGTATTTCTGAAATGGGAACAAAATATACAGTTTATAAACAGTAGCTATTTGCACATCTCCTAAATTGTAGGTACCCATATTAGCATGTGAATTACAGGTCATTTTTCAAAGTGACTTCTTTTTTACACATTGTCTCACATTTGGAAGGCAAAAATGCATCAAAAGTCAATAGGTAATAACAATTGCTCTACAATTCTGTGTTCCTCCAAGTCTCCCGATACAAATTGTGCCTCAATTGTGTGGTAGGTATAGTAACAAACACAAAAAGGAGGGCCAAAGGGAAATTAAAGACTAACAGACTAAATCCCCTTATTCAATTTGACAATCACAAAAGTAGTCCGAAGTCTATTCAAAACATGTCCCTTAATGTATGAACACTACAAATCTCAAGTGCTCGAAAGATATAGTACAAAAAACAAACAGAAAGGATTTATATAGAAGCCAGATTTAAGATGCAGAAACAGAGGCCAACACTCGGATGAAAACGGAAAAGAAACCGTAAGGGATCATTGTTGTCCCATCATTACACATTGCATGTCCAGTGTCATCATCTGAGATGCCAAAACAACTTAGCTTCGCCCTACCTCCATCTTGGAGGGGGACAGAAGACCAAAGTTGTATCCTCTTATAGGAGTCTTTACAAGAGAATAGTGTAAGAATAAGAACTCCCCGGGATCTCTTGCAAACCTCAAACTTTGATGGGAAAAACACATTTCCTCACGTTTCTGTGGTGGAAAGTTCTGTAATCTGCCTGTATCCACCAAATTCCACCCACCCACATTCCTCAAAGTGGTACCTGACTTGTTAGGGTAGGCCTAGTGCCCGCGACAGGAAACGGTCCACAACGCAATGTGGACACACCACATTTTTACAGTGAAAACGGACCTTTTTTTTTTACAAAGAGCCTAGCTGTAGATTTTGAACCCTAGCTCTGCCGGCACCTAGGGAAACCTAGCACACCTATATATTTTTGACAAATAGACACCCAGGGAATTGATGATGGGGTGACTTGTCTGGCTCTCACCAGGTTCTGCTACTAGAATCCCTTGCAAACCTCAAACTTTGTTAAAAAAAACCCACATTTTTCTCACATTTCTGTGGTGGAAAGTTCTGGAGTCTATGTGGTTCCACAAAAGTCCACCCAGAATGTATTCCCCAAAGTCTTCAGAGAAAAATGGTACCCCATTTGTGTGGGTAGGCCTAGTTCTCGCAACAGGACACAGCCAAAAACGCAACGTGGACACACCACATTTTTACAGTGAAAACTGACCTTTTTTTGGAAAGTGCCTAGCTGTAGATTTTGAACCCTAGCTCTGCCGGCACCTAGGGAAACCTAGCAAACCTATACATTTTTTAAAACTGGACACCCGGAGGAATCCAGGATGGGGTGACTTGTCTGGCTCTCACCAGGTTCTGTTAATCAGAATCCCTTGCAAACTTCAAACTTTGTAAAAAAAAAAACATTTCCCTCACATGCAAGCCATAACTTCCCCATGTCTCTAGTTTTCAGAAATGTGTGGGTTTGGTAGGTTTCCCTAGATGGCCACCGAGCCCGGGGCTAAAAACCCACGTGGCCCACCTTGCAAAACCAGGTTGCTTTGTGATAGGTAATTTGGATGCCTCCACAATACGTTTTGGGCCCTTGCCTGTCGCGGGTACTTGGCCCACCCCACGAGTGAGGTACTATGTTTATCAGGAGACCTAGGAGGAATGCTGGGAAAATTGTGTTTTGTTCTGATACCAGAATATTATGGCAAAGTAATGCAAGAAAAATGTGTGACTATAGTCACATTTTGAGGTTTGCATGGCATTGTGAGTAAAAAAGCTTTTTGGGATCCATGAGAGGCAAACCATCCAGCACTCCCCATTCTTTTGGGTGTACAGAAATATGCATGAGTGAAAGGTTCAAAATGTATATTTTATTAACAAGAGATTTCATAAAAAGGAAATGCACTGTTAATAATTAAAAGGTTAAAACCCTGAATCAATGACTCACAGCTTGTGAGTTGTAAAGTCGTGGCAAGGCACCAACCTCTTTACAGGCCATTCACACACCTTTCGTACGTGACACACAAGACCAGTCACACCACCAGCTGCAGGCCCAGCACATTCACATCAATAGACAGCGCCATTCAAGGGCCCATCCCTTTCATACGCCCACATGACTGACACAGCAATCACACCGGCTGGTGGTTGACATATTGTGTGCAGTGGCGTTTGGATAGCAGAGTGTGTAATGACCAGCAATAAGTCATTACTCACACACTGTTAGCCAAATGCCAGCCCACGCACACCGCCAGCCAAGCGCCATCAGACACATACCGCCAGCCAAGCACCAGCCCATACACACCACCAGCTAAGTGCCAGCCCACTCACACCGCCAGCCCACACACACCGCCAGCCAAGCACCAGCCCATGCACACCACCTGCCAAGTGCCAGCCAATGCACACTGCCAGCCAAGTACCAGTCCATGCACACCACCAGCCAAGCGCCAGTCCACACACACTGTCATAAAAATGTTTTTAAAAGAAAGAAAACACAAACCAATTCGAACTAGATACAAAACTATAATTACAAAGACAACAGCGTTAACCAAAGACACCATTCTACTGCCCACCGTGAAACTGAACAACAAATAAAAAAACATACAGACCAGACAGTACACCATTGCACTCACGTTTGCTCCCAAAATCTCTTTTGAGTGTGATACAATCTGAAAAATGTGGGCACACACAGGTCAGGAATAGAGGGACAATCAGCACAGTGCATACGACTCTCCTTCCACATACCTCTTCGCAAACTAAGTCTACATCTCTTACAGGGATTTGTTTTTTTGGGCGTGGGAGGAATTAAATCAGGAAAGTGGTGTTCTTTCAATCTAGCCACATTCTCCACAACTCCAACTCCAACACTTGCCTGTTCCACTTCCACAAGGCTGCCTATCACAGACTCCTGAAACTGAACAAAAGTCATCTTGATTTTTGATGCTGGAGAATACTCCTTGAACACAACAAAAGCATTACAAGTTGCTAAATTGAAACAATGGATTGCCACCTTTTTACACCAAATATAAGCCTCGACGATTTACAGTGTAATGTTCCAACCTCTGATCTACTCTATTGACACCACCCATGTACTTATTACAGTCTATAATACACACAGGTTTGCGCACTTAAGCAACCTGACCCCAAACAGCCACAAGTGAAGTACTTTCATCATGGATGGTAGTCAGCATGTACAGATGCCTCCTGTCCACAAATGTCATAGCTAGCTGTTCATCACTACGCAAGGCATTGCACTGTCCCCTCTGGAGCTTTTTGCAAACAAGCTCTTTTGGGTAACCTTTCCGGTTAGAGTGGATAGTGCAAAAAGCAAGAGTGTCCACTTTGAACAATTCCTTAAACAATTGCACAGCAGGGTAGACGTTATCTGGGTACAAATGGTGACCTTTGTTAAAAAATCCTCTAGCAAGTTCCCACACAATTTTCTCTGAAACTCCTAAAGTGGACTGACAACCGGGGTGACAATAGTGGAATTCCTACCAGTGAACACCCGGGAATTATAGACATACCCTCTCCTACTCTCAGACAATATATACATCTTAATTCCATAACGTGTCCTCTTGCTAGGAATGTACTGTCTAAAAACCAAAAGGCCTTTGACAGGACCAAAGACTCATTAACAACTATTTCTTTCTCTAGACTATAGATCTCCATAGTGATCAAGGTCAGGCCAAATCTTAAAAAGACGGTCACATTCAGGGTGATCTTGTGGCACGCCAAAGCATTATCAACAAAATGCAGCATCCGAAGCACAAATAAATACAGATCACGACTCATAATTGCAGGAAATATGTCAGTTGGCATCAATGGACTGGTAGACCAATATGAAGCCACGGACTGCTTCCTTATCAAGTCCATATAGAAAGTCAAACCCAAAAACTCCTTCATCTCATTCAGGTTTCTGGGAGTCCACTGGGTAGCTCTACAGTGGGGCCTAAGTCTTTCACTGTTGTCCCTCAAATACTGTTCAGCATACAAATTAGTCCGCTCAACAATCTCAGCCAAAAATACAGCATCCATAAACAGCTGAAAAAACTGTATAAGCAAGCATTTCCACAATTCACTCTACACCCTGCATCACCACTAAAGACAGGCAACACCGGCTGCACCATGTTTGGATCAACCCAGAGTCTAGCACTTCCAAAGGGAAGCCTTGCAGCTCAAGGCTGCAATGCAGCTGCATCTTGCTGCACCATCGACACATCAGTGTCCTCCTCTAAAACAGCCACTTCATCCGCACTGAGAGTAGCTTCATCATCAGATGATTCCTCGTGGACAGAAAAATTACTGCCAGAATCTTGCAGTTCCTCCTCTCCCTCAGACGCACTGTCAGTCTCATAATCAGGGTCAGAGGAAGGTTCAAAAAGCATACTGACCACCTGCTGAGCAGTAATTCTCCGACTAGCCATAATCGTTACTAACAAAGGTAACTTGTCAAACAAGTCACCAACAACAAACACTTTGTAGAATAAGTATTAAACAAAATGTGGCTTTATCACAAAGTCCTGGATACTCCAAAACTATACCACTCACTTAACAGAAGCAGATAGACTCGCCACCAGCTACTCTGCACATACAGAGCCAGGACCAAAAAAATCCCACTAAAAAGAAAAAGAAAAGATAATTACACGTAAGACATCGCAAAGAATTTCACCCTCAAAATACAAACTAAATATGCTGCTGTTATGACACCACTTACAAAAAATTCACTCATGCCTGACAATAATACTCATTTGGAGTAAACACAACAAAAAAAAGTTTTTCTTACCAAATAAATGCAACTGCACAAAACTGCGGATCAACCACTGCTAAAACCGCAAACAAGAACAAAAAACTTTGCACTAGAATAAAAAGGAGAAATAAAACATTACAATCACATATGAAAATAATGAACCAGCCTACACACAATCCACCAGCCAAGCTGGGGGGTAGGTCGGCCTAAAAGCACAAGGCCAATCTGTCCCCAAGGAGGGCAGAAACAGCCAAAATATTCACCTCTGTAACAGTTCTGTGCTCAATAAGGGTTGATCAGTTTCTTGGAAATTGCCTCATTTATTATTCATGAGGATTCTTAGAAAGGTCCCTGCACATGACTTACATAACAGCATGAACATACTTTGTGTAAAAGTCATGGTCATCTTCATCCTAGGATGAAAGAACTACTTTGCATAATCTCAGGTATTGTTCTAGGCTCATTTGCATAATTGTATTAACAACACATAGATTATGTAAGGAACCCGAAGCTATCTTTATGGTATAAAACAACCATACCAAATCTAGATATGCAGAGAAGAAGCTTCAATGCTGACACTACATGCTGAGCAGAAGCTAGAACACTCCGCGGTCTGACATCCCTTGCGGGGTATCCAACTCCAGCCCAAGATGGGGTCCTTTGTTCTCTCCCAGCAGGTAATGGGATTGGCTCTTTCCTTGGGGATTCTTGGCTTTACACCCACATACATGCTAGGTACACTTAGGTAGGATTTGCATCTTAGTTGTACTCTTGATTACATTTATGTATCTCTGTGCCTGCATATATTCAATGTCTTAGCACCATGGTAGAATTCTACCTTTTACTTACTCTATTGGTGCTCGTAATCTTATACATCTGTTTCTGTCTCATGGTTGTCGCATCACACATGTTTTAGAATGCCGCTAGTTCAATAAATGCTTATTGAAAACGTCCCCATCATTAATTCTGTGTATTTCTCTGAGACTAAGTGAGCACGCTTGAGTGAGCGAAAAGTGCGGTACTGTTTCCACGATCCCTGAAGGATCAAGGGTTGTCATGTTTGATAGTTGTCAGAAACTATTCCCTCATTCAATAGGTTGGGGGGCTTATGTTGGCAATGTGAGCTAGCTGTTATAAAGGCTGGCATGTCCTTTGGGGGTGTCTGGAATCTGTACACCAATCCCTTAGTTTATATTGTCTAAATGCGAGGATCCTATGTATTTTTAGGAACTACAAGACACACTCAGACACTCTCATACCCACTCACAGACCCACTGAGACACTCATGCACTCACTCACACACTCACTCTCAAAGGTTAGGTTACAGTTAGGAAATAAGATTTTTTTTAAACCTTGGAAATTCACTCAAAAAACCAGAGGTTAGCGGACTTTGTAGTCAAGAAAGTACATTAACAAAACTTAGAAACTCGCTAAATAGAAACCAGAGGTTACAGGGATGTTATAGTTATGAAATATAGTTTTTTTTAAACATAGAAATTCACTGAAAACAACAAAGAGTACCGGGACTTTATTGTTAGGCTCGGGTTTCACTAGTACAAAACCATTGAAATTCAGCAGTTATAGTTACATGAGCTAACTATAACTTATGCCCCCGCAGTGCACTGCTTATGACCTCACATATTATATCACTCATGACATGGTCAGTGACATCACTGATGACGTCTCAAATGACATTTACACTCAGGCTACGACTTTGAAAGATTATGCATTGTTTTGAAAATTGGCAAACAAATCATTTAATGTCCTTCCATCTCCAACCAAGACCTAATTTCCGTAAATTAATACAGAATAACATTTGAGCCTTGCTCAGATTTGTTTTAACTATGTTATTAATTTATGTTCCTTCTATGTCCATTTCTGACTAATTTTCGGACCTTAACAAGCATTTATCTGACTTATTCTTTGGAATAAGCGTTTTCCCGGAATAATGCGCTGTCATTAACTTAAGCTGATATTATGAGATAAACCATTTTTGATTGAACACTTTTTGTAGGTACATTACATAGACAGCATGATTATTTTATTTATTTTATTTATTTCTTTCGATTTGTATAGCGCTATATAACCCCGGGGTCTCTAAGCGCTTGTCCAGTAAACACCGCAGGAAACCAAAAGAAAACACTGCAAAGAATTCATATCCCACCCCACTGAATGAGCAACATCCTTCTGTCTTTATAAATTGGCTCCACAAGATTTAGCCTATAGCATCCATGGAATATTCAGCTGCAGTGCATCTGCTGAATACTAGGGAGGCCAGTTACTGGAAATTGATAAGTGAGATAAAGGATCGGGGACTACAAGGTTCTAGAATCATTTGCCTTTCTTTAGTGTTGGCAAAGGTTTGTTTTTATTAGCAAAATCAAGTTAATGTAAATTAAAACATCTTCAACTATAATTCTGGAATATCACATCTCCAACACCAGTGTTAATGCTGCTATGATGCCTAATAAAAAACTACTGTCTTCTGCACACTCTGATGTCAAGTTTACCTCCGGTATAAGTTTTACTTCCACTGGATCCAGCTTGAGCAAAAAGTAAAACACACTCCACAAAATCTTTATCTATCTTGTAACAAGCAATACTTTGCTAAAATATTTAATTGAGAAGCCAAATTTATCTTACACAATTCACAACAGGAAGACTTAATAAATTAGAATTTGCTATCTCGGCTGAGGCTAAAGGATTATCTACCTTAAGTTATATATTTCTCTGGATATTTGAGTTTCTCCACATTGAGTATATTACGTACCCAGAAGAGAGGATATTTAGAAGCTGAGTTCAACTACATAAAATATCAGCAGAATGGGTTTTGCAGTCTTGTGTTTTCATTCCAATATGGCCCCCTCTTGAGTTTGAGTTTGAGTTTAAAATTATTTCTTGAGCGCACGTACACCGAGTGGTTTCATGGCGCTTTATGCAGTACAACAAAACCCAAAGAACAAAAAGACTAGGCGCCACAGGGGCAATTAAATAGGAAAGGCCTGAGTAAAAAGAAAAGTTTTAAGGGCCTTCCGGAAGAGGGAGTACTGAGGGCAGGATCTCACGTGAATAGGGAGAGAATTCCAAAAGGCAGGAGCCAAGGTGGAAAATTTGGATCCCCCCATTTTTTCCGTTTGAAGCGAGGGACTACGAGAAGTTGTTGGGTAGCTGAGCGCAATTCCCTAGACGGGGTGTAAACATGAATTGCAGAAGTAATGAAAGCAGGAGGAGAGCCAAACCGGACATTGAAAATGATGCAGCCCAGCTTGAACAGGGCACGTTGCTGTACGGGGAGCCAATATAGGGATTTGAGAAGGGGCGTGACGTGATGAAATTTTGATAAATTGAAAACCAGGCGAGCCGCCTAGTTCTAGATCAACTGGAGGCGCCTCACAAGGTACGCTGGCATGCCACAATAAAGGGCATTGCCATAGTCCAAGCGGGATGACACCATCGCCAAAAGTATAAGTTTAAGGGCAGAAGGAGAAAAGAACCTAGAAACTTTACGGATTGTCCGGAGAGAAAGAAAAGCTGAAGACACGACCACACTAACTTGGGAGTGGAGGGAGAGTTGGTCATTGAGTTTGAAACCAAGAGTTTTAACAGCGGAAGAGGGAATGGGTGGGGGGCCTAAAGAAGAGGGCCAGAAGAGAGAGGACCATGGACTGGAGCAACCACCTGTCAACACCAACTCCGTTTTATCGGGGTTGAGTTTCAGGTGGTTGTGACTCATCTAGTCCTGGATGAAGGTCATGGCGGACTGAAAATTAGATATTGACGCAGGGGAGGAGGATAGTGAGAAAATAAGCTGGAGGTCATCCGCGTAATTATAAACGGAGACATCCAGCTGTTGTAGAGCAAAAATAAGAGGGGCGATATACAAATTAAATAATAATGGGGAAAGGGAAGATCCTTGGGGAACCCCACACTGTACAGGCCGGACGTCGGCCGAATAGTCGCCCAAGCGAACTGCTTGAGTGCGGCCGCTCAGGAAGGAGGACAGCCAGACCAAGGCCGAACCCCCGATTCCCGCCGCTCCGACACGGGAAAGTAAGATGGCATGATCCACCGTGTCGAACGCGGCGGAAAGATCGAGAAGGACCAGGGCCTGGGGATGACCAGTGTCCATACCCTCCCTGAGATTGTCCAGGACCGATATGACCACGGTCTCCGTAGAATGTGCGGGGCGGAAACCAGCCTGCCTGGAGGCCAAGACACTGTTCCCTTCCACAAAGGTGCTCATGGTTCTAGCTACGTGGCATTCCAGTACCTTGGCCAAGAACGGAAGAAGTGAAATAGGGCGGTAGTTGGCTGAAACGGACGGGTCGGCACCAGGTTTTTTTAGGATGGGTACTATAACCGCCGATTTAAGTGATGGAGTGACAATGCCTTGGGAAAGAGAGCTATTGAGAAAAGTAAGGGGTGGTGAAACACAGACAGAGTAAATCTGTTTCAAAATGTGAGCAGGACAGGAATCCAGAGAGGAACCAGACTTAACCAGGGGAAGAAGGGAAAGGAAGGAGTCGGTTGTGAGGAGAGGGATAGAATCCAAACGGGCTACGGGTGAGGGACAGTGAGGGCTAATGAAGGAAGGGGACGGAAGGGGGATGTTAGCTTTGATCGTGCTAATTTTATCGAGAAAAAAAGAGTTAAGGGAGTCACAGAGGAGCTGTGAAGGAGAAGGTTTGAGTGTGGCCCTATCAGAAAATGCTAAATCTTGAACAATGGAAAAGATTTCTCTAGGCCGATTCTCGGCGGACTGAATTTTAAACGAGAGATAGGCCTTCTTTGTTACAAGAATAGAATTCTTATATAGGGCCAAAAGGGTGATGTAATGATTTCTTAAAACAGGACAGTAGTCCCGCCGCCAGCGACGCTCCGCTCGGCGAAGATTGAGTTTTTGGGTCTTCAATTCATCATTGAACCAACGGTTTGCATCTTTGGAGCGCTTAGATGATATGCGCTTTAGCGGGGCGACTAAATCGCAACCGGCCCGCAGCCATCCATTGATGGATTCCGCTTGTCCAAGAGATGGCAGCCCTGAAAGATCCGGGCTAGACGCGGAGAGTGTGGCAGACAGGGAAGCTACGTCCACGCGGTTCCATGAGCGTGCCCAGATGTTTTTGATTAGGGGAGGCTTAGGAACTGAACAGAGGTATATGGAAAAGGAAATAAGAAAATGATCGGACCAAGTACAGGGGGAGATGGACAGTGAGGTGACCGGGCAATCACGGTACCAAATTTGATCGAGGGTGTGGCCCAGACTATGGGTGGGAGCGTGAACGGCAGAAATAAAATTGAGAGAACGGAGCGATTCTGAGAACTCCTTGGAGACTGTACACTCGGCGGCGTCCGAGGGCCAAAAGTTAAAGTCTCCAAGAACCACAATGGACGAGTGATTGACTACCAGAGTGGCCACCAGGTCTAGGAAACCTGGGAGAAATAATTGCGGGGAGGAGGGGGGTCGGTAAATGAGGACACAGGTGAGTGGGGGAGTGAAGGAAAGTGAGCGGGCCAATAAACAATCAGACGATCCCAGAGGGGAAAAAACTAAAGGTTGAAAAATAATTTCTTTGCGGGCAATCAATGCAACTCCTCCTCCTGGCTTGCCGGGAGTACGATCGGCTCGGAGAGCATAATAGGAAGGGGGGAGCAAAGCCAGCAAGGAAGGAAGGGAGCTGTCAGAAAACCAGGTCTCGGTAAGGAATAGGAGATCAGGTTTGTGTAAATCCAATAGCGTGAAAAGATCGTGCTGGTGTTTGACTGCTGATCTAGTATTAAGGTACATCGCGGAGACAGCCGTAGAGGATGGGCCAATTGGTGAGACGGCGATGGGGCAGCTGGCCGAAGATAAGGGTAAGGGGTAAGAATGGGGAAGGACATATGAAGACGAAAGACCTAGCCTGGTGATTCGGGCTGATACGGAGTCGTCTAGTGGCCACGGGCCTTGGAGACCGGTAAACTGCACAGATGAATGACATGTAGATTAGATTTGTAACGGCTGCCAAGCAACCCGCTCACAAATGTGGCTTGGACGAGATCCTTTGCCTTCACGTGTGCCCCAATTTATGTCATGGGATCTGGCTGCTTTGTTTGCATGCACTCATCCTGGGAGATTATCAGCATTGCTCCATCACCAGCACTCATGCAGATTACCTTGTGGAGTAGTGTGGCTCACTGGTTAGAGGCAGCAGACCTGAGAGCAGAAGTCGGCCCGGGACCAGGGTTCGATTCCCGACGCGGCAGGGTCGTGGACCTTGGTCAGCGGACTCGATAATTCTCGCTTCGGTGCTTACTCTAATCAGAGATCACACTCGGCAACTCTGGGCATTAGCTTGCCTAATCTCCACAACGGCCCCACCAATTCCGGGGATGCCTGGCTCCACCTTGGGGACTCCCAGCAGGGACCATCCCACAGGGAAAGCCAGGACGGGTTCCCCAGAGTTATACAGCGCCGGGACGCCCCGTTGCTGGGGCAGCTGTGCGCTTTACAAGTATACTACATTTACATTTACATTTACCTCCTCATCACACAGAGCTCACATATGTTTTTCATTTGAGGGTCTAATGCTGAGAATGGCATACATGTCAAGTCAAGTCAAAATAACTTAATTTCGGCCACTAGGGCTATAAAAGTGTACATAAAAACACATAATACATAGCTACAATCCAGCATGTTCATGATAGGTCAACAAATTCATACATAGAGCACAATTGCATGTCAGTAATGGAAAATGAAGAATAAAGCAAACATCATGGTTGTGAAAAACCAGGAGTCACAATTGACAGCAGCTAGGTAAAAAACAGCACATCGTGAAAGTTCAAATTGAGAGTCATATACAGTGGCTGCACAACCTTCCTTCTTAACAACTATGTTGGGCCAAGGTGCTTGTCAACCACACAGGTGTATAAAGGCAGACAGTCAATTCTAAGAATTCAAAGAGCAATGCAGTGCCTGTGTGCCTAACTGCCTGCAAATGGGTGATATCTAGAAGTGGTGTGGGCCTATGTAGGCAAAGCATGCAAAAAATGGGAAATCGTTTTCTTAGAGTGGCTTGACACAGTACAGTCAGAAGATTCCAATGCAACAATTTAGAAGTAAAATATCTCAGTGGTAGTGCACCCACTATGAACTGAAAGTACAAATGCCTGTCCAATGGCACAGTGATCTGGTCCCAAAACAAGTCAAGGCCACAGGAGTCTATGAATTCCCTCATCAAAGTGCCACTGGTAGCTTTTCTAATGTTGTTGGTCACTAAGTTAAGCCAATACTGTTGTTTCAGGGACACTTTGGAAGGAAAGTGACCAGCAGATGGAGCATCCCATTAGTCAGACATTCTAAGGGAAAACAACAACCTTTTGATGTGTAAGAGCCAAGAGATTATATTGAAGTGGTCTGCTTTCATACCATCCTGCAAGGCAGCAGCATAGTGGGCAAGTTTTGGAGTGGCCCAACTATGCCTCCAATACAGAAGAGTATGTAACCTAGCTTTGCCCTCTATCTCTTTCACACCCAGAGCCAGAGACAAAGACTAGGGAGGGGTACTGGGAGATAAAATGGCAATGTTACACAAGATTTGTTCTCTGATCTAACCAGATCAATTATATTAGAGAAGCCCCATAGCTCCGCTCCGTAAAGGACTGAGCCCAGAGCCTTTGCTTCATAGACCTGGAGAGCATGTGATATAGGTTTGGTGAAGGTAGAACCATGCTCTTTAAGAATTGCCCCCACCATCTGCCTTGCTAGTGTGCAACTTCCATGCCATGCCAAAGGAGAATGTTACGCCAAGATAGGCAAATAAATCCACCTTCTCTAGTGGGACTCCTCCTCATCCTAAGTCCCCTTTGTCTGATTTGTGTTGGTTGAAGGGCATTAGTTTGGTTTTTGCTGTATAGATCTCCAAGCCTAGAGCATGGCAAAACTCATCAAAACAAGTCAAAGGTTTCTGGAGCCCACTCGGGGACTTGGAGATCAGGTGTCATCAACAATTAAGAGGATGGGAGTTTTGGCATTTGTAAGTGAACGGCATCAATGTGAACCTGAGATGGGAAGTGCACAATTTCATTAAGGTACAGCGAGAATATCATTGGGGACAGGACACAGTTGTGATGGACGCCTTTGGAGACAGGAACCCTCTCGGTCAGCTGGACCTGAACTCCTCAACAAATTCTGGCAAAGTTGCCTTTATGTAAGTGTATGATGAGAATCAGGATGACCTCTGGGTACAAGGTAGTACTCTCCCTTGCAGCTCCGCCTTGCAGACGGACCACTCGAGTCAGAGCCCACAGTGGGTGTACCGGTGGTGCGCCTGAGGCAAGCCCATCTGTGCCCGTCCGCGACCAACGCCAGGAACCCTGGTTCTCCCGGACCCCACCGCTATGACTCAGCCACCCTCCACGCTCTCAACCACGGAGGCATCGGCGACTGCAGATCATCGCCAACCACGACCCACGGGCAGTTCTCGTGCAGATCCTGCCAAAGATCCTTCACCGTCGACAAGGCTCCCACAGCCGCTGAAGGGCCACTTACTCAACACCCCACCGGAACGCTCATATACATCCTTCTCAATATGCGCTCCCTGCAACACGCCATTGAAATCTGGGACCTAATTGACACCCTCTCGCCCGATGTCGCATTCTTCACGGAAACCGGGACAAACGCAACCTCCGGCCCGACATCGCCAGGGCCCTCCCCGACGGCTACAAAATCCAGAGAAAGGACCGCACACATCGCCCAGGAGGAGGACTCGCCATCGCACACAAGAGCTCCCTCCGTCTCTCCACATCCAGCACGAGTGACCCCCTCTCCAACACAGAACACCTTTACTTCCAGACCTGCCCCAGGACCACGTTATGCAGCACCCTGATCGATAGACTGCCAGGACCCAATGCCCAGCCCGCAACCACCATCGCTAAGCTTACCGCACCCCACGCCATCACCTCCATTGACTACATTCTACTCGGGGACCTGAATTTCCACCTCAACAACAGCAACAACCCCAACTCCACCACTCTCATCGAGAACCTCGCCAACCTAGGGCTGAAGCAACTCGTCAGCACTCCCAACCACAGAGCGGGTCACACCCATGACCCCATCTTTGCGGGAGGGTCAAACATCCGTTTCAGCCACACCACCCAGCCCCTATGGAGGGACCACCAGTGCGTCCACTTAACCTTCAACACCACCACCGCACCCAAGCCCACCCGCCACAACGGAACTGGGGGAAGGTCACGGAAGAACACCTGAACACCGCCCTCCTTCAAGACCCCCCCCAGCACCACAACCGACACCAACACCGCAGCCAGATTTCACCGCTGGGTCTCCTGCTGCACCGACAAGCTGGTACAAAAGGGGTGGTGATGGACATAGCATCTGAACCAATCAAACACTCACACCCAGTCAACAGATCTGGGTTTAATCCATCACCGTTCTTTAGCCCACTTTGCCATCCCAGTTCAGACATGGCCATATGCAAATCAGTCTGACCCTGTGCCTCATGGGAACAGTCCAGCCCGAACTGCCAAGCCATGCCTTCCCTGGACCGGAAACAAGCTTCCGAGGACCGGTTTCTGGCATTTCAGCCGTCTTCAGCCCGGCTAGCTTGAATCCAGTGGCAAAGTGAGCAAGGGACTCACGTCTGAGCATACCCTGCCAACTTATGGCAAACAAAGTGGTACAAAAGGGGGTGGGGATGGACGGAGCATCTGAACCTATCAAACGCTGACACCGAGTCAACAGATCTGGGTTTAATCCATCACCGTTCTTTAGCCCACTCTGCCACCCCAGTTCAGACATGGCCATATGCAAATCAGTCTGACCCTGTGCCTCATGGGAACAGTCCAGCCCGAACTGCCAGCACCGATAAGCTGGCACCTCTCCACCACCCCGCCAAACAACGTCCTCTGAAGGCCGCCTCGTTCACCACAGAATTCCAAGAAGCCAGACTCTCCTGCAGACACCTGAAGAAAGCCTGGCGGAACCAGAAAACCACCGAAGCACGGAACAACCACAAGAGTGGCCTGAAGGAATACCACCGGCATATAAGAGACACCAAACTGTCCTTCATAAGAGGCAAAGTCAAGACCAATGCATCCAAGGTCAAGGAACTGTTCAACGTCATTCAGCAGTTGGCAAAACCCACCAGTGAAGCTACGAACATCACACCCTCCCAGAAACTTTGCAACAAACTCAGCTCCTACTTCCACCTGAAGATCAAGGCCCTCTACGACATCTTCAGCGAGCCAGCACAAGACAGCACCCCACTACCCATCACCGCCAAGAAGCCGACCATCACCTCCTGGGCCCCCACGTCCGTCGAGCTCATCACTGCAACCAACCAACAGACTCCTGCCCCCCTCACATCTTCCACAGCACCGCCGCTGTCATCATGACACCCGAGCTAGGACGGGCGATCAACTCCTCCTTCAGATCCGGCATCTGCCCAAACTATTGGAAGCGTGGGGAGGTGAAACCCTCCTCAAGAAACCAACGGCCGACCCAACGGATCTGAAGAACTACCGACCAATCTCTCTCCTCCCCTTCGCAGCCAAAGTCACAGAGAGACTTGTGAACGTCCAGCTGACCACCTTCATCGAAGATAACTCCTTCCTGGACGCCTCCCAGTCTGGCTTCCGCAGCAACCACAGCACCGAGACCGCCCACCTCACTGCTACCGATTACATCCGTATGCTACTAGACCAGGGACACACCGCGGCCCTCATCCTTCTTGACCTCTCCGCAGCCTTTGACACTGTCTCACATCGCACGCTAGTCGCCAGACTCCACGACGCAGGGATACTGGGAGCCGCCCTTGACTGGATCTACTCCTTCCTCTCCTGAAGAACCCAGAGGATCAGACTCCTCCCTTCCTCTCCGAACCCACTGACATCAACTACGGAGTACCCCAAGGATCATCACTCAGACTGACGCTCTTCAACATCTACATGGCCGCCATCGTCAGACAGCGGAGGCTCAGCATTGTATCCTACGACGATTACACCCATCTCATCCTCTCACTCACGAAGAACACTGAGGACACCAGGCTCTATTTCCAGGAAGGAATGAGGAACGTGGCAGCCTGGATGAAGGACAGCTGCCTAAAGCTCAACTCAGAGAAGACCAAGGTCCTCATCCTCGGACCTTGCACCTCCACCTGGGACAGCACCTGGGGGCACTCCGCCCTCGGTAGCCCACCCACCCCAATAGACCACGCTCTGAACCTCGGCATCATCCTGGACTCCTCCCTCTCCATGACCCGCTAGATCAACGCTGTCGCGTCCACCAGCTACAACTGCCTCCGCATCCTCCGTAAGACCTTCAAATGGATCCTCCCGACTGCAGAAGGACCGTCACCCACACCCTCATACAGCAGACTGGACTACAGCAATGCCCTCTATGCCGGAATCAACAAAACTCTTCTACACAAGGGACACTGCGCCACAAGCACATGACCCAATATCTATGAGGCCTCCACTGGCTCCCCATCGAGAAGAGGGTCACCTTCAAACTCCTCACCCATGCCTACAAATCCCTCAACAATATCCGGACCCAAATACCTCAACAACAGAGTATGTTTCCACGTACCCAAGAGGAACTTCCGCTCCACCGACCTCGCCCTGGTAGAGGTCCCCGCATCCGCAGAAACAGAAACGGCGGGAGAGCTTTCTCCTACATCGCGGCCAAGACCTGGAACAAGCTCCCTGTAAATATCAGACACTCCCCGACCCAGCACACGTTCAGGAAGGACCTCGAGACCTGGCTATTTGACTGATCTGGATCTGCTCCCCCACTCCCCTCAGCGCCTTCAGACCCTCACGGGTGAGTAGCACGCTCTACAAACCCCTGATTGATTGATTGCTTGAGAATGTCAGGGGGCATACACATGTCTTTAAGGGCTTGCCACAGTCTTGTGTGGGAAAGCAAGTCAAAGGCAGATTTTAAGTCGAAAAAAGTACCATAAAGATACCAACGTCTTCCAATATATAAGCATGAAGTGGAAAACTTGGTCAATTGTGGAGGTGTTTCTCTGAAACCCAGTTTGGAAGGGACTAAGTACATAATTTTCGTAAATCCAATCCTTAATTTTGGATGAGACATAAAGACAAAAGAACAAATTGTATGCAATCTATGAAACTAATGGGCCTGTAGTTACCTGGTTGGGATCAATCACCCTTTTTGTGGATTGGGATCACTACAACACCCTTTCAGGAGTCTGTGATGGCCGTGATTTTGCAATACCATTTCCCAGGGCAAGTACATATTTGGACAATGCCTCCGTGTTGTGAGTGAATATGTCAGCTGGTATGCCATCCGAAATTGCAGCCCTCTCACTTGTGATTTCATTGAAAGATTCTCAGACGTCAAACATTGATGCAGGATCACTAAGGGGAGTATAGGCAATGGGGCCCTCACAGTTATAGCTATTGTGTCATCGTGGTATAGGTTCTTGAAATAATCAAACCAATAAAATGATGACATAGTTGGTAGGTTCAGGTGCTGAAGCATTGCCACCCCAAGAAACCAATGACCAGAATTTGGAAGAGTCTTTGGTATAGCAGGCATCCTTTAGGTCTTGCCACCTCTGCTCATACCAGTCCTTCACTTTGACTAGAGACCTTTGGTAGGCATTCCTGATAACAGGGATGTGTACAGCCTCCTTTGCTTTTATGGCCTGTACCAAAGAATGTTTAGGGTTGCGGAATTTCCCATTGGACCACGAGCTAAGTTTGGGGCCACGCTTCTTGGGGCGCGAGCCAGAGATTGTAAAGTGGGAGAAAATGTGCTCAAAGAAGGCTTTGTGTCAATCACTTAAAGACATAAAGTCTGCATCGTTAATAGAACCACCTTTAACTTAGAAAAGCACCTTTTGGAGGTCTTGGCTACTGGCAGATAAAATACCCGAACAGACTGCCACTTGACGCAATTTTAAGTGCCGATTGTTAGTTGCGCACTCGATAACCCTTGTGTATGAAAGTGGATGATTGTCGCAGAGAGCAGACATGGTGAGTGACAGTGGATTGTGATCGCTCTTCATCCTTTCTATGATGGCCATATCGACACTGGTAGGCTATAACCTTATAGCAACTAAAATATAGTTGATGTTGCTTGTGTGGTTTGGTTTGTTAAATGCGTGAGTCCCCATTGAATACGATCTTGTTCGGCCGTTAGTGAACCCATATTCAATAGAAAGACCCTTTACCTGAAGAGCAGCCTATGTTCAGCTGTTTATAGGAGGGATATCCAGAAAGGGGACAGCACATATTTGCTCCTCTTTACAAGTCAGCTGAACATCATCCATGTCAAGGGGCTCAAAGGTGGTGTTGAGGTCCTCTGACAGAATATGATAAAATTGAGAAGAGCACCCTTCCAGATAGTCCTCAAGGGTTTGCAAGGTTTTGGAAGCTAAGCCACCTTTCGACCCTCTGGAATATATATTAAAAATAGCAACCCTGAAATGTATATTGTCCGTAAGTTGTATGCCCAGAATATCTGAGCTGTTGATGACGAGTTGGCTAACTTTATAATTAATTGAAGCACGAACCCATATAGTTAGACCACCAGAAGCTCTCCCACATGGGTTAGGTTTTTCTGGGACTAAGAAATTGAGGTAGCCAGGTTCGAATATGGGGTGCACAGACCACGTCTCTTGGAGTAGACAGATATCGGAGTCCTTAATTCATTTGTTCCTATGAGGTAGAGCCACCTTTGACCTATCACGTTCTATGACATGAGTTAGCATAGAGGACTTCTGTATTGCATGGGCCTTGCTTGTACACTGGGCCTGAGGTGTGTAGGTTTCGAAAAACAAGTCGCTGGTGGTATTAAGTGAACTTGTAAGGGTATAAGAGTTAGTTGTTGCTCTGGGACTGAAAGATAAATTAGAACCCCTCAACCGAGTGTGCAGAGTGTGAACAATTCAAGCTGGACATTACCAATGTCTAGTCAATGAAAACCCGAAAAAAACTATAATAAAGTGGCTGAGTGGAAAAGAAAAAGTATTGTTGGTTGTTTAAAGTCTAGCATTATCCCACTCTGTTGCTTATGTATAGTGTTGTTTAACAAACGTTATATGTGATTTGTTATTGTAGGTCATTTCAGGGATTTCTTTTATTTAAATATTGAATATTGCATTTGTGTAAATTAGACCAAATTAAGAAAAAGTGAGTAGATGGCAGGTGTTTATGGCTATTTTGGAGAACATGGAAAACTAGGTGCTCCCACCAAATCCAGGGGGGGGTTCTGTTCATTTGATGGATGCATGTGTTTATCAATTATTATTTTTTTGTTTTATGACCTCATATAAAGTGAATTCAAACGTAAAAAAAGATTTTAAACAAAAATAGCACCAACCAGCTGTAGAATGTAAACTGATTAGATTAATGGCAGTGTTGAATACTGATTCTTTCCTGGGAGCCACGAGTTACCCAATCCCGAGTGACTCCTTTGTGGTAACTGAACAGATTTGATTGATAAATGTTGATGATGGGGAAATTGTAGTGCACCTAACGTACATTGTATCTGCATGAGCAGTTCATGTTTCATTTTCTGATGAATTAGCTGGAAATGAAGGGAGCATAGGTTAACACCAAGAAGATGGCGACTGTGACTTGAGCTGGAGAAGTGATGGCAAATTACATTGTATCCTTGTTTTTCCATTTATTAATTTAAGGGAAAATTCGAATTAGATATGGTATATGTGTGGGCGACCTTCCAATAAGTGCTCCGTATAGCTGTGTCTAAGGGGAGAGGGCGTTTTCACAGTGCTTTCTCACTGTCAGGGCAGTCTTTATTAGTATAACGGGACTGCATTATCATTAATTTAGAGGTTGATAATTCTTAAAGACATCTGCATCAGATGTATTTACTGCTCTCTATTCCTGGCTTACTTTTTTCCGTGTCATGAAACTGGTAGGGTCATGTTTATTGTTGGTCTTGCTGATGAATCTTCATAGTTTGATCTACAATGAGGAACTTTTTTGCATCATGTATTCATTTTAAGTTTCTCCAGTAACAGATTTGGTGGAGTTACTTTTAACAGTGATGGCTCACTGCCAGAACTGAAACCTTTGTTCCGTGATCATTTTTAACCTGCTCTGACAGATTTGTTTTGCTGCCACCTTCTCAAAAAGTGGAGACGTGTTCTTCAACTTTATCAAGTCAAGTTTTGCTCTCTAAGCAAACTAGCTTTAGCAGCTACACCATAAAGCTCCAACCATGATTCTCCATTGTCTCTTCTAACCAAGTTCCCTCTAGACAAGTGGTTCTTTACATTTTGACTACTGTGGACCCCCACCTAGTAAGTACTGAAATCTGTGACCCCCAGTGAATCATTATTGGAGCCCAAGGACTCCCATCAAGTTATTACTAGAAGCCAGGGAAACCATCGAAGGCAATGTTGATGATTTGAACCATAAAACAATACACATAAATACAGAAACAAGCATTCATCACACAAATACACTAATGATGAAATATTGTATTTAATCCTCAAACAAATGTATATAAAAAACTAAATGTTAATGGAAATGTTGTAGCTGTTCTTAATTCAATTGAAGCAACCCCTCACCCGTACTGTATTCTGTTTTCTGCACTTGCACTGCTTCAACAGCTCTGAGGTTACTAATTTAGGGCGTCATTTAGATCTTGGGTGGGTTACTTTATTACAATGGTAATGGATATCCCACCGCCGAAATATAAACCTCATTATATATTATGGGATTTATATTTCGGCAGATGGAATATCTGTCACTGTTGTCATGGAGTAACCCGTCCGCCAAGATCTAAATCAGACCTATATATTTAACCTCCAATTTCAAATTCCTTAATGTATACAGAATCTTTTTTTAAATGTTCAGGTTTACATTTCTTTCTTTATTTATATACAATTTCTAATTCTGTTAATGTTATTTAAGTTTCTGAGAAGTCATGAGCCCTCATAGTAGGCATTGGAGACCCCCAATGATCCCCAAACTACAGATTAAGAATTGCTGCTATATAAAAAAATCATAAATTACATTGTGCCATTTCAACCTTTTTTGGACACTACTAATATAATATTACAACAAACTGGTCATTGTTGGATAGGTATGGAGAAAACAATATATATTTTTAACAGAAGATAGGTGAGCCAGCTGTGTAACATCTAAAGTTCACAAATGGGAAGCTGACTTGGTTCTGTGTGAAAACAACACAGAGGAATCTTGGAGAACAGAAAAGAGTGTAATGTTTTCAAGCTTGATGGGCTTCATGCAGTGGCAGAAGTAGAAGAGGGACGAATTGGAAGCTTTCATTTTCAAGCCTCCAAGATATGCAAATCGCCATAACCTCAAGAACTGGGTCTCTATTGGCTAGTAGGAAGTGCAAGCATGAACCAATCACAGTGAATCGGCTAGCATATAGCCGAGATCTGTGAGCCTTTCCGCGCATTCACTGCGGAACCCCAGAACGGCCAGAGACCACTAGGATTTCAGCAGGTGAGATTCTTTCCAGAACGCCGTAAAACCATTAGGGTAGTACCCGATAGAACTAAAAAGTGTGCAATGGTTAAGAAGCGCTTTCTGACATTCATGGTACTCTGTTTATAATCACACAGGGTAACCACTAAGATCCTGTTGAGCGGGCCAGAGAGTGAAACGGAATTGACCCTCATTGATTAGGGAGACTCTGTGCCTAGACTTACAAATCTGCAGGTATGTTTGGGAACAATTATTATTAGAAAATAGGCAGGATAGTAATTAACAACATAACACTAACCGATTAGAACAAACTAGTTTCCTTAATATCCTTTCTCCCCATTCTCCAGCTAGGTTCTGTGAAACCGTTTTTAACATTGGAATTATTTTTCCAGCATATGAATAGTAGCATAAAATTGCAAACAACTACAATATACCCGCCAAAGTCAAAATAGGTAGGCACTTTACCATCTTCAACAACTTATGATTGAATTAAAAGTTATGTGTGTTCACTTTCTTAATCAGTGTATACCCTTCATTTAGGAAAGTGATTTGACCGAATTTCAGTATTGGGTTGTAATATACACCAGATACAGACTTGGACACCAATACACCAGCTGTCAGAAATATTAGGGTAAGCATCCCCTTAAAAAACCCTAGAGCTTTCGTTGTGACCACGAGTTCCAGTGTAAACAACTGGAGCAGCTAAAATAATCACATTGGGCTATAATTATGCTGTCCTTCATGTAATTTGTGATTAAACATAGGACTTCTCGAGAAATAGAAATGTATACCAATAGAAAATCATCAATGTAATGTATAATTCCAGGAGGCAAATACCTATGAAGCGCAGTATATTATAGCTAAATGTTATTTCCATCCATAGGAGTGATCATGACTATTCCTGGTATATACAGTGCGCTGGAACTATTATTTAAACTGTATTAGCGACATACAGTGCGCTGGAACTATCATCTAAATTGTATTAGTGAGTGTTGGAACATACAGCCTGATTCATCAAGCTGATTTGCGCTCGCAAAGGGCCAGATTCTGAGAATCAGGCCCTTTGCGAGTGCGATTTTTGCATTTGGTATTCATCATCCCAAATGCAAAAATCACTATTAGCGAAATTGCATATTTGCGAGGAATTGGATTTGAGGAATCTCTAATAGAGATTCCTTAAATGCAATTCATCAACCAAATAGAAATAGCGAAATCGCAATATTTGGTCTCAATTTACCACCAGGTCTGACTTGGTGGTAAATTGCGTAAATAGTGTAAAAAGCACTTTAGTGCATTTTTTTCTTTTGCATGTTACACACACACATGTCCTTTGGACATGTGTGTGCGCATCACCTGTTCAAATGTGCATTTTAGGGGTGCTACAGGGTGTCCTTTGGACACCCCTGGCACCCTTAAAATCGCTATCTGATTTGCGAGTAGCAAATTGCTACTCGCAAATAAGGGATACTCCCCATTCATTCCTATGGGCCTTTTGGCCCATAGGAATGAATGGGGAGTTATTCCTTTTTTTGCGAGTAGCAAATTGCTACTCACAAATAGAGAACATGTAGGAATCGCTATTTATTTAGCAATTCCTACATGAATACCGTTTTGCGTGTCCTCAATAGCGAGTCGCTATGATTCGCTATTAGGGCCACGCAAAACGGCCCGTTGATGAATCAGGCTGATAGAGATTAATAACAGTCTACGGCCTCTACTAAATGTCAGTTTTTCTAAATTGTTTGTAGATATAGGTTTGAGATAAAAACAATGTATGCATATCCCTATTGTAGATTACCATGTATACAAATACTAGAATATTATTCTATTCTAATTGTGTGTATATACATTCTAGGGAGATTCAACTAATTCCCTACTACGACAGACATACAGAAAGTCTTGATAACGGTGGTTCTCATCCATTTACCCCACCGAAACGCGTCGACGCCATCCTTGGTACAATTCAAGACTCCAGCATCGATGTTTGATTCACAGATTCCATAGTAACATAAAATCAATGATACCATAAAGGAGTCCGAATGTACAAAGTGTATTCAACAATTTTATGTTTTACCTTTCTGTCCCTTATTCCGATTATGCAGGTCATAATCAAATGTTTTGTATTTATGCTTTTTTAATCTTATTAGATTAGCTAGTCAGAATTACTGGTTTTAATTATATTTGTTTGTACTTACAATAAATGAATTTTGAAATGTTATACATTTGTGTTATATATGTATAAATCACCCATCCAGAATAGTACACTGACAAAATCCAGTTTGTAAATCATATCAAGGGAATTTCCTCACATTTCGAGAAGTAGAAGAGTCCATAAAATACATTACGAAATGACTCTCTAAAACCCTGAGTTGATTGTTATTGTGTATGCAAAACCTCGTTATCCATTAACCAATAAAAAGAACAAGAGACAAAATAATCTTATTTTTAAGTTTTGCCAGAACAGTGCATGCAGCACAAGCTCTGTCCTTGTAAACAAAAAAAAAAGCTTACATGGGGCCTAGAGTCTGCCCTTTACTTACCATTACTTACCATTGGTTGTCTTGCATGATGCTATTGTTTCCTTGCTTTTTGTTTGTCAGCAGCTTCCTGGGCTTCCTGCTTTTTTGTGGACTTAAGGTTTCAGTGCCTATCATGGAGCATGGACCAACTACAATTTCTATCTGTGGTCATTGACCGACAGTGGCCCCATCCTCCTCTAGGGCACTTAAAAAAAAATGATTTGACCATGCACTCTCCAATAAGGCATGTCTTTACAGTGTGAGTCCAGCCCTCCTCCGGGTCCCTCATGTGGCTTTCCTAACCCCATCACCCCTCCATCCACTGGCCCTTGTTGGTGCTTCCTTCCACCTCTCCACCTCTCAGTGTTGCTCCCCGCACTAACATAAACAAAGCCAAATAGCTTTTGGAGAGCTTTATTTGACTTTGTTCATGTTTTTGAAGATGTTGCACAGCAGTGCAAGCTGCTGTACAACAGGGCATAAAGTAAACATAAAAAGCACTTGGATAATAGGGTTAATATGACTTTGTTTTTTTTTATTTGAGCCACGTTGCATGGCAGCCTGCACTGTTGTGTAATATGTCTAAAAAACATTAAAAACTTCAATAGGACCTATTGTCTTTGCCACTGCTTGTTAGAATATTCAGGTCTTATGGTTGTTACCACTGTAAATGAAAATTAGCAACTGGTGTTATAAGATATATATATATATATATATATATATATATCCGAACCGTGCACTTGCACTTTAATAGTTCCAGCTGCTGCTATTCGACAATTCTCCATATATCAAATCGATATTTTTTGCATTTGCACTTTATTGATTCATTCTATATGAAGGGAATTATTTCATATGAATAGTAGCATATTGCACTGTGACTCAGTGGTGGACGAACATATATATATCAATAACTTGTCGTTGCTGCTACTCCTCGTGTTCAATTACATTTTGATGATTTTGTGATTTTTAAGGGCACTTGCCAACACTTTCATCACTGTGAACAAAGAATGTCTTTTCAAATGAATACATTTTTTGACATCTTTTGTGAACCTCTTGTACTTGGATTTGCTTTTTTGCCACTCTTAGTTGTTTTATTTATTTACTAACACATGGTTGCCTTTCAGCCTATTTTTTAAGACTGTTTGGGCTTTTAAAGCACTTTAAATTTGTGATGTTTGTCGGGGCGCGTCATGTGATCAAGCTCCTTTCACGGAGTGAAACGCGTCATCGGGGACATTTATCTCAAGAACAATGCAATAAATCTTTAAAATGCTTGCATAACTTTGTGCAGTGGCCCGTCATTGAATTTGCATTTTGGGGAGGAGGTCTGCACCTGTTCGGCTCCGCCTTGCAATTGGCGGTCAGGAGCTGCAATTTTGATATATATATATGTATATATACATATATATATGAATATATATATATATATATATATATATATATATATATATATATATATATATATATATATATATTACCTACTGGCGGTCGCCAGTAGGTATATATAGTTAGGATTTTTTCTCTATGGGATTTTTGAAAATTCTATGTCTAATAACTTTGGCGTTTGTGGACGAAAGTGGCTGGAATTTTCAGGAAAATGGAACATTTTGTTTCTGAGCAGCCCCTGAAAATTTGGGGGGGTTTCGTCAAGGGGGGGCCGATAAAAAAGGGGGGTCCCAAAACGCGTTTTTCCCATTCATTTTTCCATAGGGCGGTTGGCCTCACTTTTAGCCCGAACGGCTGAATGGATTTGCACGAAACTTGGCAAAATTGTAGGGACTGGTAGCCCGATGTGCCTTTGCTAGGTCTCAATATATGTACTCCAGTGGATTTTGATAAATTAACGTTCAAAAAAATATATATATCTGTAACAGCGCTCCGGGTAGCGCTCCGGTTCGCGTGCTTGACGCGTAACGGAACTTCGCGAAGCGAAGCTGATTGACTCTCCGGTGTCTGTCAACATTCTAAACAGTCCGGAGCGGCCGCCATCTTGTCTCTCGGTAGGATCGAGAGACAAGAGGAGGCCAAAACAAAGGGGGAAATGACCATAAGGGGGCATAGTAGATCCTCCCTCACCCTCTAGGTTTGATGTGGAGGCTTTAAAAGGGCCCCGCGGGGCAAAAAAAAAATATTGTTTTTTTTGCGTGGGGAGCGCCCGGTACGCTTTTGTGCAATGGGCGGTGGTAATCTAAATGATGGGGGGGGGGCAGCGTTCAAAGCACATCAGCGTGCATAAACACGAAAATGTTTTTATCTACCACGTACTTGACTTATCTCTCTGAGATGCATTCCCTTGTGTCTCGGCAATGGTAGTCTGTTCATTACATAGATCGCTCGAGGGCAGTAGTACAGACCGCGCGTAGGAAAGGGTCAAAAGCCAGGAGTATAGGAGTATGTAACAAGCGAGCCATTTAATTGAAAAAACTAAACGTGACAAACGGTTGCAGGATCAGTGAAGGTTGATTTTATAATTGAAAGTATAACAGGATCAGTTACAATAAAATCGTCCATACGCACACCATGGGCGAGTATCATGGGTAACATTACTTCGCAGCTTTAATAATACAATAATCTATAATGAAAAATCGACATCAATAGGGTTGTCCGTATGCCCAGTCAGTACCCTTCCCTGCACGCCATGTGCACAAAGACCGCATACATCCCCCATAACGTCAAGGCTAAGTAACTAGAACGTCATAAGGAGTTGCAAGTCGCTCCCATACTGGCGCCATTTTGGTCAAGGCCAGGCAGGTCCAGAGTATAGTTCAATGTCTCCAATGAGTAGCGGCAGGACCAGAATCCCTTTCGGCAGTTCAAAAAGTTTGTTAGCGCCAACAGAAAGAACAGGCAGCATGAACCATGACTCAAAGGCGAGGGAAGCAAAATCTTCCCTACCGGGTCACGCTGAGGTCCCAGTGGAGCTGATCAAGTTGGCTGTCTACAGTGTCTCTTAGTAATTCGGACAAAAACTGGTGTCAGCATGAGAGCACTACCATCCTGTGACAATGTTGTGGCCACTTCCGGAGAGCGGGACAGCAGGCGTATCCCTCCGCCGATGCACTGAATCAGCCTCCCTCACGGCACCAGATGTGGATAAGGCGGCGGACACCCGTGGCAGCGGTATATCCATGGGGGATAGTCGAGCAACAGTGGCGGTTGCCCCCATCGGAAGCCCGCGGGAGTCGAGGGCCAACGACTCTCGTAGAACCTTTAAAACTGAGAGGACGTCTTCAAGAGTGGGGCTCATGTCCGAGCAGGCAAGCAGAATGAAATGCTTTGCATTTGTAGACTTCAGTTCGGCGAAGACCCAGCAGAATGTTATAAGTAAATGTCATGGCACGAAGTTCAGTGGGCGGTTTGTCATTGTCAAAGCTTCAATTAAGTTGAATGGCTGCAAGAGCCCCGATTACACCAGCAGCCCTGTTAATATGCCGATCTTGGGAAAAGTTCCTCTGTTGGATTGCAATGGCTGCAGTGATGGTCTTGGGAAACTGCTTCCGAAAACTCGAAAGGCCACGAAAGCTTGCTATGCTGTTCCTTTGGAAATGCGGTGCTGGGTGATGGAAGTTATTGAAGAGTTGGCAGTGATATTTTTTGTGGATTTTGGACGCTCTGCCACAGTCCATTCGAGTTCCAGGGTAGACCAGAGTCGTTCTAGTGGACCAGGCCCAAATCCGGAGAGTCGGACGCCATTTTGAGCGTTCCGCAGCAACAGCCGCTCTTCACCCCGGCCACCGGAGCGGGTCCCTGGCCATCCAACCGAGTGGAACGCCAATGGCAGTCATGGTGTAGCTGACCGGGGAGTGAAACGCTAAGGCTCACCCTGCTGCAGCTGACCGCGGGGACGGGCCTTTGCGCGTGGTGTCGCCCCCGGCCTATTTGCACAACGGTCCTCCACCCCTAGGCCGCCACCTATGCTACCTCGACAGGAACAGCGTCATGCATTTGGTTCGATGTTGCAGCAGGCTGCCATGTAAATAGTTATTTAATAAAAAGTTTTACTGTGTTACTTTGCTGGTGTGTTGTATATATTTATAATATTTGCATAGGGTTTGTCGTTATTTTGGGCGGGGTGGGCGGGGTGGGCGGCGGAGCCGAGCTAACTTCTCTTATTTAGTCAGCACATAAATTGACTTACTGGTGAGCATTATTTTGGGTGTACATTTGGGATATCGGTTGGGGTCGGGTTCGTCGTACTGAAATAACCCTTCAAGTTTCTGGTGTAGGCTACTCTCCCATTCACTAGCTCCAGAGAGAGTCGTTCCTAAGTAAGGAAAGTGCTATATTGTTTTTCGTCCTTCACATGCGGATACCATGTTTGGGCTTATTTTTCTCATTCCATTAACCGTTCGATCACCGCCTCAGTCATACAAAAAGCATTCTTTTATTGACCCAGTCGTGCGCCACACATACTCATTCAAACCGTACAAATCAGGGCCCATGCGCACATTCATACCATACAATCTTTCACGCTCCAAGTGATGGTCTGCACTCCATGCAATATCTCACAGCGCTTGTCTATGTCTTTCCCTACATGGAGCACGGTGCGGTCCATGTCTACTCCATTCTTCAGTCGGAACTCCGATGTAACCTACAGAGGAGAAAAGAAAGGGGGGGGGATACAGCATTCAGAGCATGTCAGCGCGCGCAAACACGAAAAAGCTTCTACTTATCATGTATCAGACTAGCTGCAGGAACGTGTGATACAACAGATCTTGGCTATCCCTTTCGCATTATTTTTCTGTGTAACATATCCTCCCCTTCTTATGATGCAAAAAAATGTTTCATTTTGTTTGTCTCTAAATTCGAGTTCCCTCTTCGTGTATTTGTTTCTCAATTAGTCGTATTTTATGGGACAAAATACCACACCTTACATTCGGCAGATACCTTAAGCTACGGTCGACCATTTTCTAACAATTCTGGAAAAAGGGCAGGTGTGACGGATACAAATTTCAATCAATCCAAAATTCAGGCAAAGGGTCTGCATTATCTGTTTTCTATTGTTTGGGAATAACAGCCATTATTCAAAAACCCAACCAACCTAGACGATTGTTATGACGCTGATTCCATACTTCCTTCGAAAACTGTTTATTGCAAAAATGTCAGTATACAAATACGGGCCTACAACCACGTGGGCCGGCCACGGAGCAAACTGGAATCGTATATGATGAGGGGACATTTACACTGTAGAAAAACGTAACGGGCGAGCCATTAGGTTGCAGGAATTAGGGTGTCTAACAGTTGCAGAATCGGTGGACGTTAATTTTATAATCAAAGTACGACAGGACCAGTTACAATGAAATTATCTAGATATACATTTCCGGGCAAGTACCATGAGTAACGTTAATTCGAATTTTTAATAGTACAGTAATCAATAATACATCAGAACTTAATATCAATATGGATGTCCAAATGTTCAATCAGTACCCGTCCCCGCCCGCCATGTGCTCCAAAACTGCATACATATCTCGTGATATCAAGGCTGAGCAACCAGTACACATCAAGGAGTTGCCAACATGTGGGATACATATTATCCAAATAGAAGCAGTCACCTCGAGAATGTTTGTCTGTATGAGGTTCTACAAAATTACATATTCAAGAGGAACATCAAAGAAGATATTGATAAAGGAGTGTATGCTGTAATTGGAAGTGAGGGATGTCTGGTCATTTTGGGCGAGGCCGGGCAGGTCCAGAATATAGTCAAAATGTCTCCACCAAGCAGCGGTCGGACCAGAACCCCTTTGAGTAGTCCAAAAAGTTCCGTTAAATGACAACAGAAGGGACAGGCAACAAGAACCATCAGTCAAAGAGGGGAGGGCAAGTTCTTCCCTACCGGGTCACGTTGGGGCTCCACCGGAACTGATTGAATTGGTTGTCTACAGTGTTTCTGGATGTTTCAGACTGAAGCTGGCGTCAGCATGAGAGCACCACCATTCCGTGGCTACGTCGTGGCTATTCCGCGAGCAATCATGGCAGTCGCTCCCCACCGGAAGCCTGCGGGAGTCGGGGGCCCCGGTGACTCTTGTAGAATCTTCAAGGCTGAGGGGACGCTTTCGGGAATGGGGCCCATGCCCTAGCAGTCAAGCGTCCGAGTTCCAGGGTTGCCCAGAGCCATCCTTGCAGGCCAGGCCCAAGTCTGTGGAGGCGACCGCCATTTCGTGAGCTCCGTGGCAGCCGCCTGTCGCTGTACCGCAAGAGTGGGTGCAATTCAGCCGGATGGCGGGTGAGACGCTGTAGCCGCAAGAGCAGGCGAAACTCAACCGGCCGAGTGAGGCACTGTGCCGCAAGAGCGGGCGTAACTCAGCTGGCCGAGCGAGGCACTGTGCCGCAAGAGCAGGCGTAACTCAGGTGGCCGAGCGAGGCACTGTGCCGCAAGAGCGGGCGTAACTCAGCTGGCTGAGCGAGGCACTGTGCCGCAAGAGTGGGCGTAACTCAGCTGGCCGAGCGAGGCACTGTGCGGCAAGAGTGGGCGTAACTCAGGTGGCCGAGCGAGGCACTGTGCCGCAAGAGCGGGCGTAACTCAGCTGGCCGAGCGAGGCACTGTGCCGCAAGAGTGGGCGTAACTCAGCTGGCCGAGCGAGGCACTGTGCCGCAAGAGTGGGCGTAACTCAGCTGGCCGAGCGAGGCACTGTAGGTCTTCCTCTCACAAAGATGAAAGTCAGAGTGAGGAAACAAGGAGGGGTTTTCATCATTTGGGACAAAAAATTGTTCTAAACCAATGAAAAGTGTCATTTTTAGGTCACATGACCTAGCCTTATATCATTAGGAAACCAAAAGTGAAATGAACCAATGAAAATTTTTATTAACAAGTCACATGACCTGTTATGCTAACGTTACGCGCTCGGCGCCGCGCCGCTCCGCGCCCCGGATCGCTTCCGGGAAGCTGCGCTTCGCGCATCGGGTGCGCTAACGCGGCGCGTCATATGACGCATTACGCGACAACGCGATACTACAGTGTTTCTGGATGTTTCAGACTGAAGCTGGCGTCAGCATGAGAGCACCCCGTGGCTACGTCGTGGCCATTCCGCGAGCAATCATGGCAGTCGCTCCCCACCGGAAGTCTGCGGCAGTCGGGGGCCCCGGTGACTCTTGTAGAATCTTCAAGGCTGAGGGGACGCTTTCGGGAATGGGGCCCATGCCCTAGCAGTCAAGCGTCCGAGTTCCAGGGTTGCCCAGAGCCATCCTTGCAGGCCAGGCCCAAGTCTGTGGAGCCGACCGCCATTTCGTGAGCTCCGTGGCAGCCGCCTGTCGCTGTACTGCAAGAGTGGGTGCAATTCAGCCGGATGGCGGGTGAGACGCTGTAATAGCAAGAGCAGGCGCAACTCAGCTGGCCGAGCGAGGCACTGTGCCGCAAGAGTGGGCGTAACTCAGCTGCCGAGTGAAGCGCTGGGGTGCAGCTGAGAAACCTCCACCTGGGGAGGTGGGGGAGGCTCGTTCGCGACGCCTCTCCCTTCCAGTGCACCCCACGCCGTCTCCTGGCGCAGGTATATGTGATGGTCGGACCAGGGCACCGCAGGACGTGTCTTCAGGTCAAACGGATTGTGGGACAAGGTCCAGAATGGAAGAGTCACCAAAAGGCTAAAAGTTCCGCCGGACCCCTGGAGCCGGCCGCCTATGTCGGGGGCGATCTCAGGCCACACCAGGGCCACAAGACTTGGGGAGGGGGCAGGAGCCAAGCGCCCCCTCCGAGTCCGCGCCACCACACCGCCCCTCGGGGGCCTCCGTCAAGCGGCTCATGGAGGCACCGCAGGCAGAGGTTCTTCAGATCAGTGGTCTCACCGGCAAGGCTCCCCTCCGTCAGCAGCGATCGTTGGCGCTGTGGTTGCGGCCGGAGGCCCCGCCTAGTCAATGCCCCGGCCTCTCCATCTCGTAGGCCGCAGAGTAGTCGGGGAGAAATCCCGGGAACGGCGGCATGCATTTGGCTCCATGTAGGGAAAGACATAGACAAGCGCTGTGAGATATTGCATGGAGTGCAGACCATCACAGGGAGCGTGAAAGATTGTATGGTATGAATGTGCGCATGGGCCCTGATTTGTACGGTTTGAATGAGTATGTGTGGGGCACGACTGGGTCAATAAAAGAATGCTTTTTGTATGACTGAGGCGGTGATCGAACGGTTAATGGAATGAGAAAATTAAGCCCGAACATGGTATCCGCATGTGAAGGACGAAAAACAATATAGCACTTTCCTTACTTAGGAACGACTCTCTCTGGAGCTAGTGAATGGGAGAGTAGCCTACACCAGAAACGTGAAGGGTTATTTCAGTACGACGAACCCGACCCCAACCGATATCCCAAATATACACCCAAAATAATGCGCACCAGTAAGTCAATTTATGTGCTGACTAAATAAGAGAAGTTAGCTCGGCTCCGCCGCCCACCCCGCCCAAAATAACGACAAACCCTATGCAAATATTATAAATATACACAACACACCAGCAAAGTAACACGGTAAAACTTTTTATTAAATAACTATTTACATGGCAGCCTGCTGCAACATCGAACCAAATGCATGACGCTGTTCCTGTCGAGGTAGCATAGGTGGCGGCCTAGGGGTGGAGGACCGTTGTGCAAATAGCCCGGGGGCGACACCACGCGCAAAGGCCCGTCCCCGCGGTCAGCTGCAGCAGGGCGAGCCTTAGCGTTTCACTCCCCGGTCAGCTGCACCATGACTGCCATTGGCGTTCCACTCGGTTGGATGGCCGGGGACCCGCTCCGGTGGCCGGGGTGAAGAGCGGCTGTTGCTGCGGAACGCTCAAAATGGCGTCCGACTCTCCGGATTTGGGCCTGGTCCACTAGAACGACTCTGGTCTACCCTGGAACTCGAATGGACTGTGGCAGAGCGTCCAAAATCCACAAAAAACACCACTGCCAACTCTTCAATAACTTCCATCACCCAGCACCGCATTTCCAAAGGAACAGCATAGCAAGCTTTCGTGGCCTTTAGAGTTTTCGGAAGCAGTTTCCCAAGACCATCACTGCAGGCTGCCATGTAAATAGTTATTTAATAAAACGTTTTACCCAGTTACTTTGCTGGTGTGTTGTTTATATTTTTAATATTTGCATAGGGTTTGTCGTTATTTTGGGCGGGGTGGGCGGCGGAGCCGAGCTGTCTTGCAGCCATCATGGCGTCGAGCACGGTCCCTCTCACTAGTTTCATATTTCTCATGAGGGGTTGTTCCTAATGTTTCTATTTTAGCAAGGTCAAAAAGAGATCCATTAGTGGCCTACTGATTTTGCTTGATTCCTTTTGTTTTTTCTAACGATTTTTCACTATCTGCAAAGACTAAACAGAGTATTGCGACTCTGTGCTTGTTTGTAAATAGAGAATGAACCAAAGAGAACCAATTCCAAAACAGTAAATGGTTGGATAACAATCAATCAAATGGAGAGGGAAGCAGGCACGATGGATTACAACGGGGGCAAAGGCCTGCGTTACCTACCCTTCACTATCTGCAAAGAGAGAATACTCCTAAAAGAAAAGAGGGGGGGGGGCAGCGTTGAAAGCACATCAGCGTGCATAAACACGAAAATGTTTTTACCTACAACGTACTTGACATTTTAAAGCTTTTGATATTTGCTAATAAAAAAACCATTGAAATTCACTGAAAAAACCATAGGTTATAGACCATATATAGTTAGGAATTAGCATTTACAAAACCTTGAAAATTCACTGAAAAAACCATGGGTTATAGACCATATATAGTTAGGAATTAGCATTTACAAAACCTTATTTTACTCACACAAAACCATTGAAATTCCATATATAGTTAGTTGCACTAACTATATATCGCGCACCCGCAATCCACTGCTGATCATGTCACATATTACATCATTCATGACATGGTCAGTGACATCACTGATGACATCACTGATGACATCTCAAATGACATCACTGATGACATCACTGATGACATCTCAAATGACATCACTGATGACATCTCAAATGACATCACTGATGACATCGCTGATGACATCACTGATTACATCACTGATGACATCTTCAAATGACATCACTGATGACATCACTGATGACATCTCAAATGACATCACTGATGACATCACTGATGACATCTCATTTGACATTACTGATCACATCACTGATGACATCATTCATGTGATAATACGATGAACCTCTTCAGACTCTAATATAACCTTAGATACACTCAGTGTAAACAGGCACTCACAGACTGTCACTCATCCATGGAGTTACTCACACACCTAGTCAGTCATGCAAAGAATCAATCACACCTCCATTTCCTCAACTATACAGTTATACACACCTTACTTATTCAAACATATACTAACACATATTTACTCTCTTATACAATCCCTGATACAAGTTCACAATGATCCATACAGCCACTCACACATTCACTGGCTCTTATGCACAGTTATTTATATATGTCAACTCTCACATGTACTGTGATTTACATATGTACTTACTTTGACATGTAGCACTGAGATATCCATTCACTCACCAATACACTCATGCACACAGTCAACCGCCCATACAGCTGTTTCCACATGCACTTTTGAACCCATACATCTAGTGAATCAACTGCTCACACATCTATGCACAGAGTCATACACCTCCCAGCCACCCACACACACACTCCCATACAAATACTTGGGCAACCAATCAATAACCTATATAGTTACTCATATAGCTACTGATCAACACATGCAGCAGTTTACAGAACAACAGACATAATGATGCACAAATTAAGACAGTTTAGTCACTAACCATGCACTCAGTGAGACACATTTAATCACTCACTCATACAGTCAGTCACGCACCTACTAAATCCTTCATCCAGACACTTATACATCCACTCATTTTTCAATATGTAAGACATATTTTAACTTTACAGAAACATACAGTCACTGGATGTTGTCATCAGTGATGTCATCAGTGATGTCATTTGAGATGTCATCAGTGATGTCATCAGTGATGTCACTGACCATGTCATGAATGATGTAATATGTGACATGATCAGCAGTGGATTGCGGGTGCGCGATATATAGTTAGTACAACTAACTATATATGCGAATTTCAATGGTTTTGTGTGAGTAAAATAAGGTTTTGTAAATGGTAATTCCTAACTATATATGGTCTATAACCTATGGTTTTTTCAGTGAATTTTCAAGGTTTTGTAAATGCTAATTCCTAACTATATATGGTCTATAACCTATGTTTTTTTTCAGTGAATTTCAATGGTTTTTGAATAGCAAATATCAAAAGCTGTAAAATGTATTCTTCTTTTAAAGGAAAAATATATTTTATATGTATTTAATATAATTTTTTTATGTATATAAATTTTTTGAGGGAACGAATTTATCAACTATCATGCTGAAGAAGAGTGTGGGGGAAAAAAACCAAAGAGGAGGACTAAGAGGAAAGAACAACCAGTTCAAAAATACAATTGCTTTAAAGCATGAAGTGCTTTTCCACACATTTACATTTAAATAACCCATATTAGAACATACAAAATATCTACAGAGGAGACGGTGTACATTGAATTTTAGACTCTTCATTGGTACCTACATGTTGGTACTTACATCACCCACACAACACAACAACCGGGACGCTGTCACAGATATATATATTTTTTTGAACGTTAATTTCTCAAAATCCACTGGAGCACATATCTTGAGACCTAGCAAAGGCACATCGGGCAAACAGTCTCTACAATTTTGCCAAGTTTCATAGCAATCCATTCAGCCGTTCGAGCTAAAAGTGAGTCCAACCGCCCTATGGAAAACTCAATGATAAAAACATGTTTTGGGACCCCCCTTTTTTCTCGGCCCCCGCTTGACGAAACCCCCCCAAACTTTCAGGGGACGCTCAGAAACAAAATGTGCCATTTTCCTGAACATTTCAGCCAATTCCGTCCATCAACGCCAAAGTTATTCAACATAGAATTTTCAGAAATCCCTATTCAAAATAATCCTAACTATATATACCTACTGGCGACTGCCAGTAGGTAATATATATATGTATATATATATATATATATATATATATATATATATATATATATATATTACCTACTGGCGGTCGCCAGTAGGTATATATAGTTAGGATTTTTTCTCTATGGGTTTTTTGAAAATTCTATGTCTAATAACTTTGGCGTTTGTGGACGGAATTGGCTGAAATTTTCAGGAAAATGGCACATTTTGTTTCTGAGCAGCCCCTGAAAATTGGGGGGGGTTTCGTCCAGGGGGGGTCGAGAAAAAAGGGGGGTCCCAAAACGTGTTTTTAACATTGAGTTTTCCATAGGGCGGTTGGCCTCACTTTTAGCCCGAACGGCTGAATGGATTTGCACGAAACTTGGCAAAATTGTAGGGACTGGTAGCCCGATGTGCCTTTTGTAGGTCTCAATATATGTGCTCCAGTGGATTTTGAGAAATTAACGTTTAAAAAAAGATATATATCTGTAACAGCGGACTGGGCAGCGGCCCAGGACGCGTACTTTTCGCGCAACGGAGCTTTGTGAAGCGAAGCTGATTGGTTCTCCGGCGTCTGTCAACATTCCAAACAGTCCGTAGCGGCCGCCATCTTGTCTCTCGGTAGGATCGAGAGACAAGAGGAGGTCAAAACAAAGGGGGAAATAACTATAAGGGGGCATAGTAGATCCTCGCTGACCCCCTAGGTTTGATGTGGAGGTTTTAAAAGGGCCCCGCGGGGCAAAAAAAAATAATAATAATAATAATCGAACGGCTGAATGGATTTGCACGAAACTTGGCAAAATTGTAGGGACTGGTAGCCCGATGTGCCTTTGCTAGGTCTCAATATATGTGCTTCAGTGGATTTTGAGAAATTAACGTTCAAAAAAAGATATATATCTGTAACAGCGCACCGCTTCGCGTACTTTTCGCGTTACGGAGCTTTGCGAAGCGAAGCTGATTGGCTCTCCGGTGTCTGTAAACATTCCAAACAGTACGTAGCGGCCGCCATCTTGTCTCTCGGTAGGATCGAGAGACAAGAGGAGGCCAAAGCGAAGGGGCAAATGACCATAAGGGGGCATAGTAGATCCTCGCTGACCCCCTAGGTTTGATGTGGAGGTTTTAAAAGGGCCCCGCGGGGCAAAAAAAAAAATAATAATAATAATCGAACGGCTGATGACCATAAGGGGGCATAGTAGATCCTCGCTGACCCCCTAGGTTTGATGTGGAGGTTTTAAAAGGGCCCCGCGGGGCAAAAAAAAATAATAATAATAATAATCGAACGGCTGAATGGATTTGCACGAAACTTGGTAAAATATTAGGGACTGGTAGCCCGATGTGCCTTTGCTATGTCTCAATATATGTGCTTCAGTGCATTTTGAGAAATTAACGTTCAAAAACAAGATATATATCTGTAACAGCGCTCCGCTTCGCGGAGATAAAATTATATCTGTATTACCTAGCTGTTGCTAACACCAGTTAGCGACGGCTAGTAGGAGATAGCGACCATCTTGGGTCCCACTTTGCATGTGAGTGATATTTATCACTAATGACATGCAAAGTGGGCATGCCAAGATGTTAGCGACTGGAAACAGTCGCTAACATCGCTATCTCCTATTATCAACTTTTGGAAATATTCGAGATAAGCGCGAATATCTCCAAAAAGTAACAGCTGCCCTGAGCAGTTCTTAGCCATGTTATCCAATGGGAGGTGGATAACATGGCTAAGAGCATTAGCTCGGTAATGCATGAATATCGCGGAGTTTTCAGCGACATTAATGCATTGCGCTCGTTTTTTATCGTATTTGCGATAAACCTTGATAATAGCAAGGTTTATCTGCGATAATTTCTGACGGTAAAAAAATCTTTGCAATGCATCGTTAGGGATAAATATCGCTTAACTTTGGTAATATGTCCCAACGTCTGTTAACGTTCGATTCGAAGGAAATCAGGAATTGTTGAAAAACATTGTGTGCGCCATCTTGTCTTTTTTCAAATGCCACACTTTTGTCGTGCACGGCAGCCATTTTAGATGCCTTGACCAGATCCACTCTGTGAACGCTGTCGATCCTTACCATGGCTCCCCACCCTCGCAAGCATCTCCCCCAGGCAGTGGTCACCCCCGCTCTCTGTTTTATGCATGGGTAATAAACCTCCCCCCATCTGCGCTGTTCTTCCCTGAGAATCACACCCTGTGCCCGCCCGACACCTCCCTTTCGCCCTATTCACTACCGCACCCTCTGACACTCCTTTTCCTCTGTGTCCGATTGTCCAGGCCGGTCCTAGGCTATCAGCTAGCCCTGCAGATGTAGTTTATGGCCACAGCTGTAAAGAATCACCCGTCTTCAAAGGAGTTATAGTAGATCAAGGCCCACACTCGATGAGATCCGTCACAGCAGAAGCGTTGCTATTATCTGAAAACCATCCTGTATTGTGATTGGGGAGGGGACCGAGCGTGAAGCGGAAGATTCCAGGGATGACTCTTTGTACATCAAAGTTTTTACAATTATGTGTCACATTAAAAATATATAGCACTCCGACAAAGTAGTAAGATTATAAAACTTTAATAATTTATAAATATATACAAGAAAACAAAAATAGTAATAACATATAAACATTTTTAGAGAAAAACAACGAAGTAGCGGTCGGCTGTGCGAATAGTCCCAACGCAGCACAACGTCCAGATTTCCGGCGTGGGGCGTCGCGGGGGGTGGGTGATCAGTAGCAAACTGTTGTGCGAATAGTTCCAAGGCAGCAGAACGCGCCGAAATCTAGATGACACAAAAGTGATGTCTAGTAAGTTGCCACCCAGCAAATAACGGCGTGGGGCGTCGCGGGGGGTGGGTCATCAGTAGCAAACTGTTGTGCGAATAGTTCCAAGGCAGCAGAACGATGGCACCAAGGTGATGTCCAGTAAGTTGCCGCACTGGTTTTGGTATCCTACAATGCTGCTCCGAATAACGGCGTGGGGCGCCCCGGGGGAGGCGGCGTGAACGGGCCTCTCCAGGTGGAGTGTCATCTGTTGTAGTGGGGCGCCCCTTTACCGTTTCAGTTGCCATTCCGTCCGCTTTTGGTCCACTGTGTCAAAATCCGCCATTCAGCTGAGTTGCGCCCACTCTTGCGGTGCAGCGATAGGCGGCTGCCACAGGACTCTCAAAATGGCGGCAGGCTGTTTCCTTTTTGGGCCTGGTCCACTGAAATGGCCCTGGGACACCTTGGAAATCGGACGCTTGTCTGCTAGGTCTTGGACCCCATTCTCGAAAGCGTCCCCTCCGCCTTGAGAATTCATCAAAAGTTTTGGGGGCCCCGACTCCTGCAGGCTTCTGGTGGGGAGCGGCTGCCATGATTGCTCGCGGAATGACCACGACGGAGCTACGAGATGGTGGTGCTCTCATGGTGACGCCAGCTTCAGTCTGAAACATCCAGAAACAAGGTGGGGCTTTCATCGTTTGGGGGGAAAAAAAAGTTTTCATCCAATGAAAAGTGTTGTTTTTAGGTCATATGATCAAGCCTTCCATCATTAGGAAACCAAAAGTAAAATGAACCAATGAAAAGTTTTATAAAGAAGTCACATGACCTGTTATGCGGCATAGGGTATAAAATGTGGAGAAAATACGTTGGCACGTGAGGCGGTGTCAGTAGCGGACCGATGTGCGAATAGGCCGAAGGCAACACAACGCGCCAAGATCCGGATGGCATCGAGGTGGTGTCATAGTTGAGAGTTCTGAGCAGCGGTTGTAACACTGTCTGAAGCTTATTTGCAGCTGCTGCAGCTTCACTACGCGCGAAGATCCGGATGGCACCGAGGTGGTGTGTAGGAAGTTGCCGCACTGGTGTGGCCATCCTACAATGCTGAAAGTCGGCGTGGGGCGCCCCGTTGGCCTGTGAGTTTGCGTCAGTAGCGGACCGATGTGCGAATAGGCCGAAGGCAGCACAACGCGCCAAGATCCGGATGGCACCGAGGTGGTGTCTAGTAAGTTGTCGCACTTCTGTGGCCATCCTACAATGTTGAAAGTCGGCGTGGGGCGCCCCGTTGGCCTGTGAGATGGTGTCAGTAGCGGACTGATGTGTGAATGGGGCTAAAGGCAGCGCAACAATATTTTCTACTATATTTCCGGTGTAGAAGAGACCACAAGGCGCTGAGATGCCAAGATCCGGATGGCACCGAGGTGGTGTCTTGCAAGTTGTGGTACTGGTGTGGCCATCCTACAATGCTGAAAGTCGGCGTGGGGCGCCCCGTTGGCCTGTGAGATGGCGTCAGTAGCGGACCGATGTGCGAATAGGCCGAAGGCAGCACAACAATATTTTCTGACTGACACCACAAGGCGCTGAGATGCCAAGATCCGGATGGCACCGAGGTGATGTCTAAGTTGCGGACTGGTGTGCGAATGGGGCCAAAGGCAGCGTAACAATATTTTTTGTATGGAAGATACCACTAGGCGTTGAGATGCCAAGATTCGGATGGCACTGAGGTGATGTCTAGCAAGTTGGTGTGGTCATCCTACAATGCTGAAACTCGGCGTGGGTCACCCCATTAGCCTGTGAGATGGCGTCAGTAGCGGACCGATGTGCGAATAGGCCGAAGGCAGCACAACGCGCCAAGATCCGGATGTCACCGTGGTGGTTTCATAGTTGAGAGGCACTTCATCTGCAGTGGGGCGCCGAGATCCGGATGGCACCGAGGTGATGTCTAGCAAGTTGCTGTACTTGTGTGGTCATCCTACAATGCTGAAACTCGGCGTGGGTCGCCCCATTAGCCTGTGAGATAGCAGTTCTTTGGATTTGCGAATAGGCCGAAGGCAGCACAACAATATTTTCTGACTGACACCACAAGGCGCTGAGATGCCAAGATCCGGATGGCACCGAGGTGATGTCTAAGTTGCGGACTGGTGTGCGAATGGGGCCAAAGGCAGCGTAACAATATTTTTTGTATGGAAGATACCACTAGGCGTTGAGATGCCAAGATTCGGATGGCACTGAGGTGATGTCTAGCAAGTTGCTGTGGTCATCCTACAATGCTGAAACTCGGCGTGGGTCACCCCATTAGCCTGTGAGATGGCGTCAGTAGCGGACCGATGTGCGAATAGGCCGAAGGCAGCACAACGCGCCAAGATCCGGATGTCACCGTGGTGGTTTCATAGTTGAGAGGCACTTCATCTGCAGTGGGGCGCCGAGATCCGGATGGCACCGAGGTGATGTCTAGCAAGTTGCTGTACTTGTGTGGTCATCCTACAATGCTGAAACTCGGCGTGGGTCGCCCCATTAGCCTGTGAGATAGCAGTTCTTTGGATTTGGGCCTGGCTCGTCTGCTGTAGTGGGGCGCCCCTTTACCGTTTCAGTTGCCATTCAGCTGAGTTTCGGCTGCTCTTGATGCTACAGCGACAGGCGGCTGCAACAGGACTCTCAAAATGGCGGCCTGTTCTTTGGATTTGGGCCTGGTCCACTAAAATGGCCCTGGGACACCTTAGAACTCGGACGCTCGATTTTTTTTTCCTTTCCTGTACATGCAAAAAAAGGTAAATGCCCGGTACGTTACACGCTTCATCTGCCACGATGAACTCTCTAGAGGAACCGAAAAAAAATATAGTTGTGGTAACTATACCATGCATCGTCATATGGAGAGGTGGCAACAATTAATTATAGTGCTGCATAAAAGAGAGATTTGGAGGAGAACCCCTGACCTGCTAGTACATTCATCAAAGAAGTGGCACTGAGAGCTTCAGAGGCAAGGGAAACGGTCCCAAATATTTAGAAGAACTTTGGAAAGATTAAAATGACATGTTTAGATTGTGGCAAATTTATTTCATGTGGACATCTGAGTGTTACTCTAATAAATACAGCATATGAACATCATCATAGTCGATGGTTGGTAGAGACATTTTGACTATATCCTGGACCTGCCCGTCCTCGCCCAAAATGGCGCCAGAATAAATGGGACTCGTAACTCCTTGTTGTGTACTGGTTGCAGAACCTTGAAATCACGAGATACGTATGCAGTTTTGAAGCACATGGCGGGCGGGGACGAGAATTGATTGAATATTTCGACATCCCTATTGATATTAAGTTCTGATGTGTTATTGATTACTGTACTGTTGAAAGTTCGAATTAACGTCACCCATGGTACTTGCCCGCAAATGTATATCTAGATAATTTTATTGTAACTGGCCCTGTCGTATTTTAATTATAAAATGTACGTCCACCGATTCCGTAACTGTTAGACACCTTAGTTCTTGCAACCTAATGGCCCGCCCGTTACGTTCCTCTACAGTGTAAATGTCTATTCATCATATACGATTACAGTTTGCTCCGTGGCCGGCCCACGTGGTTATAGGCTCGTATTTGTATAATGAAATTTTCACAATAAAGGTTTTTAAAAGAAAACATGGTAGTAGTATATACATTGGTAAAGTTTTTAATAATAGTCACTGTTTTAGAATCATTAAAAGGCAAGTGAAATAAAGCAGACCAATTACATGAAGGGTAAAAGGTATAATACGAAGGAACGCAGTAAAGATAAATGGTCAAGGGCTGTTGTGTTTTCTATTCCTGCAACATAAAGTGATCGATAAGAATCTCATATTCAGGCGTATCGGCGACTAAGACAGCAGGTCGACCCTCTTTTGCTCAACGGCTCCGTCATGGGACGAAGAAACGCTCTTTTTCTCGAAAAAAGAATATATTTTACTTGCAGGACAGTTGTAAAATTTCCGGGAAAGTACATTAGCCTGGAACATTATAACATATATTTAAGAAAAAATAATGTTCGGAAGTAATGAAAAGCGTAATTTTTAGGTCATATGATCAAGCCTTTCATCATTACAATAAGAAAAGTAAAATGAACCAATGAAAAGTTTTATTAACAAGTCACATGACTTGTTATGCTTACGTTACGCGCTGCGCGCCCCGGATGACTTCCGGATGCGCTAACGCGGCGCGTCATATGACGCATTACGCGACAACGCAGGTACAGAATATAGTCAAAATGTCTCCACCAACCAGCGGTCGGAACACAACCCCTTTCAGCAGGCTAAATAGTTCTGTTAAATGACAACAGAAGGGACAGGCAACAAGAACCATCAGTCAAAGAGGGGAGGGCTAGTTCTTCTCTACCGGGTTACATTGGGGCGCTACCGGAACTGATCGAATTGGTAGTCTACAGTGTTTCTGGATGTTTCAGACTGAAGCTGGGGTTAGCATGAGAGCAGCACCATTTCGTAGCTCCGTCGTGGTCATTCCGCAACCAATCATGGCAGCCGTTCTTTATCGTTATTTTGGGCGGGGTGGGTGGCGGAGCCGAGCTGTTTTGCAGCCATCATTGTGTGGAGTTCAGTTCATCTCACTAGTTTTGTATTTGTCATGAGGGGTTGTTCCTAATGTTTCTATTTTTGCGAGGTCAAAAAGAGATCCCATTAGTGGCCTACTGATTTTGCTCGATTCTTTTTCTTTTTTTTTACACGATTTTTCGTTATCTGCAAAGACTAAACAGAGTATTGCGACTCTGTGTTTGTTTGTAAATAGAGAATGAACCAAAGAGAACTAATTCTAAAACAGTAAATACTTGGATAACAATGAATCAAATGGAGAGAGAAGCAGGCACGACGGATTACAATGGGGGCAAAGACCTGCGTTAACTACCTTTCACTATCTGCAAAGAGAGAGTACTCCTAATAGAAATGAGGGGGGGGGGCACCATTCAAAGCAGATCAGTGTGCATAAACACGAAAATGTTTTCACTTACCACGTACTTGACATTCGACAGCTTATGATATTTGCTATTAAAAAACCATTGAAATTCACTGAAAAAACCATAGGTTATAGACCATATATAGTTAGGAATTAGCATTTACAAAACCTTGAAAATTCACTGAAAAAACCATAGGTTATAGACCATATATAGTTAGGAATTAGCATTTAAAAAACCTTATTTTACTCACACAAAACCATTGAAATTCCATATATAGTTAGTTGCACTAACTATATATCGCGCACCTGCAATCCACTGCTGATGATGTCACATATTACATCATTCATGACATGGTCAGTGACATCACTGATGACATCACTGATGACATCTCAAATGACATCACTGATGACATCACTGATGACAACATCCAGTGACTGTATGTTTCTGTAAAGTTAAAATGTGTCTTACATATTGAAGAATGAGTGGAAGTATAAGTGTCTGGACAAAGGATTTAGTAGGTGCATGACTGAATGCATGAGTGAGTGATTAAATGTGTCTCACTGAGTGCATGGGTTAGTGACTAAAGTGTCTTAATTTGTGCATCATTATGTCTGTTGTTCTGTAAACTGCTGCATGTTTTGATCAGTAGCTATATGATTAACTATATGGGTTACTGATTGATTGTCCAAGTATTTGTATGGGAGACTGAGTGTGTGTGTGGCTGGCTGGGAGGTGTGTGACTCTGTGCAGATCAATGTGTACTTGTATCAATGATTGTATAACAAGGTAAGTATGTGTTAGTATATGTTTGAAAATGTAAGGTGCTCTATGTTTAACTGTATAGACAAGAAAATGGAAGTGTCATTGATTCTTTACAGGACTGACTAGGTGTGTGAGTAACTCCATGGATGAGTGGCAGACTGTGAGTGTCTGTATAGGTGTATGAGTGCATATGATAGTGTTGTAAAGATGAGTGATTGTATGTATGAATGATAGTATGGGTGAATGAGTGAAGGTGTGTGTAGACGTAGGAATCAGTGAGTGCGTATGTAGTAACTAGTATTGGTGTGTCAATGGTTTCAAAAATTATATTCTGTATTTAACACTGGGTGAAACAGAGGTTATATTAAAATGTGAGGAGATGCATTGTATTGTCACATGAATGATATCATCAGTGATGTGGTCATTGATGTCAAATGAGATGTCATCAGTGATGTCATCAGTGATGTCATTTGAGATGTCATCAGTGATGTCATCAGTGATGTCACTGACCATGTCATGAATGATGTAATATGTGACATCATCAGCAGTGGATTGCAGGTGCGCGATATATAGTTAGTGCAACTAACTATATATGGAATTTCAATGGTTTTGTGTGAGTAAAATAAGGTTTTTTAAATGCTAATTCCTAACTATATATGGTCTATAACCTATGGTTTTTTCAGTGAATTTTCAAGGTTTTGTAAATGCTAATTCCTAACTATATATGGTCTATAACCTATGGTTTTTTCAGTGAATATATATATATATATATATATATATATATATATATAAAACATTTCTATGGCAAAATGAAACCCCTCATTTTGTTCCTTTTCAAATTAAATGTAATAAGTGTTACCACTTTATTCCAATCAAGATGACTTCAGGTGTGCCATACTTTTGTCATAAGTAAGACTGTTAGCGTTCTAGTTGTTCTTTAGAACACTCTGGGACATTCTGTCATTGGGCTATAGTTGGGCTACATCTGGCTGATATTTGGGCTACATTTGTTTTTTTTTGTCTCTGGTGGCCATCTTTGGGCTACATTGGGCTACATTTGGGCTCTAACATATATATAGCCCAATGTAGCCCAGTATATATTTTTCAAAGTTAATTTTTGTAAAAATCACTGGAGCATATATCTTGAGACATAGCAAAGGCACATCGGGCTACCAGTCCCTACAAATTTGCCAAGTTTTGTGGAAATCCATTCAGCCGTTCGAGCTAAAAGTGAGTCCAACCGCCCTATGGAAAACTCAACGTTAAAAACACGTTTTGGGACCCCCCTTTTTTCTCGGCCCCCGCTTAACGAAACCCCCCAAAACTTTCAGGGGACGCTCAGAAACAAAATGTGCCATTTTCCTGAAAATTTCAGCCAATTCCGTCCATCAACGCCAAAGTTATTCAACATAGAATTTTCAGAAATCCCTATTCAAAAAAATCCTAACTATATATACCTACTGGCGACTGCCAGTAGGTAATATATATATATATATATATATATATATATATATATATATATATATATATATATATATATATATATTCACGCTCCAAGGTTGTCCACCTTATGAGTAGCACGCGAGCAGCAGCTTTATTTATGTGTAGGTGAGGACGGGGATCCGCTCGTAGACGCCGCTCCGTAATGGATCTGCCCGACGCGTTTCGAAGCTCCATCTGCTTCTCTTCAGGGGCTTTAACGGAAGCGGTGTGCGCACCCGTTACACTTCTCCAATTTCATATAACTCACCCGCCAATGGGAGGCTCCAATGAGACTTCTGGGAAGTGTAGTGCGGAAAGCACACAATCAAGTCCTGTATGGACTCCACGAGTGGGCCCGTCCTCGATCCCATGTACGGCTGCTACTTCACTGCCGTGACCCCCACGTTAACGGGGTGGTGCATACTCTGCGGCTGGACTGCCGCATATAGATTCACGCTCCAAGGTTGTCCACCTTATGAGTAGCACGCGAGCAGCAGCTTTATTTATGTGTAGGTGAGGACGGGGATCCGCTCGTAGACGCCGCTCCGTAATGGATCTGCCCGACGCGTTTCGAAGCTCCATCTGCTTCTCTTCAGGGGCTTTAACGGAAGCGGTGTGCGCACCCGTTACACTTCTCCAATTTCATATAACTCACCCGCCAATGGGAGGCTCCAATGAGACTTCTGGGAAGTGTAGTGCGGAAAGCACACAATCAAGTCCTGTATGGACTCCACGAGTGGGCCCGTCCTCGATCCCATGTACGGCTGCTACTTCACTGCCGTGACCCCCACGTTAACGGGGTGGTGCATACTCGTTTCGAAGCTCCATCTGCTTCTCTTCAGGGGCTTTAACGGAAGCAGTCCAGCCGCAGAGTATGCACCACCCCGTTAACGTGGGGGTCACGTCAGTGAAGTAGCAGCCGTACATGGAATCGAGGACGGGCCCACTTGTGGAGTCCATACAGGACTTGATTGTGTGCTTTCCGTACTACACTTCCCAGAAGTCTCACTGGAGCCTCCCATCGACGGGCGAGTTATATAATTGGAGAAGTGTAGCGGGTGCGCACACCGCTTCCGTTAAAGCCCCTGAAGAGAAGCAGATGGAGCTTCGAAACGCGTCGGGCAGATCCATTACGGAGCGGCGTCTACAAGCGGATCCCCGTCCTCACCTACACATAAATAAAGCTGCTGCTCGCGTGCTACTCACATGGTGGACAACCTTGGAGCGTGAATCTATATGCGGCAGTCCAGCCGCAGAGTATGCACCACCCCGTTAACGTGGGGGTCACGTCAGTGAAGTAGCAGCCGTACATGGAATCGAGGACGGGCCCACTTGTGGAGTCCATACAGGACTTGATTGTGTGCTTTCCGTACTACACTTCCCAGAAGTCTCACTGGAGCCTCCCATCGACGGGCGAGTTATATAATTGGAGAAGTGTAGCGGGTGCGCACACCGCTTCCGTTAAAGCCCCTGAAGAGAAGCAGATGGAGCTTCGAAACGCGTCGGGCAGATCCATTACGGAGCGGCGTCTACAAGCGGATCCCCGTCCTCACCTACACATAAATAAAGCTGCTGCTCGCGTGCTACTCACATGGTGGACAACCTTGGAGCGTGAATCTATATGCGGCAGTCCAGCCGCAGAGTATGCACCACCCCGTTAACGTGGGGGTCACGTCAGTGAAGTAGCAGCCGTACATGGAATCGAGGACGGGCCCACTTGTGGAGTCCATACAGGACTTGATTGTGTGCTTTCCGTACTACACTTCCCAGAAGTCTCACTGGAGCCTCCCATCGACGGGCGAGTTATATAATTGGAGAAGTGTAGCGGGTGCGCACACCGCTTCCGTTAAAGCCCCTGAAGAGAAGCAGATGGAGCTTCGAAACGCGTCGGGCAGATCCATTACGGAGCGGCGTCTACAAGCGGATCCCCGTCCTCACCTACACATAAATAAAGCTGCTGCTCGCGTGCTACTCACATGGTGGACAACCTTGGAGCGTGAATCTATATGCGGCAGTCCAGCCGCAGAGTATGCACCACCCCGTTAACGTGGGGGTCACGTCAGTGAAGTAGCAGCCGTACATGGAATCGAGGACGGGCCCACTTGTGGAGTCCATACAGGACTTGATTGTGTGCTTTCCGTACTACACTTCCCAGAAGTCTCACTGGAGCCTCCCATCGACGGGCGAGTTATATAATTGGAGAAGTGTAGCGGGTGCGCACACCGCTTCCGTTAAAGCCCCTGAAGAGAAGCAGATGGAGCTTCGAAACGCGTCGGGCAGATCCATTACGGAGCGGCGTCTACAAGCGGATCCCCGTCCTCACCTACACATAAATAAAGCTGCTGCTCGCGTGCTACTCACATGGTGGACAACCTTGGAGCGTGAATATATATATATATATATATATATATATATGTATATATATAAATATATATATATATAGAGCAAGACTTTTCCAGCACTATGGAAGTTCGAAACCAATACTTTCTCACGTTATGGCCTGAACTAAAACAACTAGATATGGTCTGATTCATTTTTACTTCCTTAAACTTACCCACAATGGGAGCACTTACTCTGTTGATGATCCAGTTTTTAAATATGAATTCGCTGTTTCGGAAACCTTATGGTTTTTCTGTCATTTCCATACATTTTACTTGTAGTACAGCCCTTAAAATATTGCTTGCAAATTAGAAGCTGCACTTTTATTCTAATGTACATATGAACGAATGATTGCTATGTGTGTTCAAATTGTTGTCCTCAATTAAATAATAAAAAGCTTTTATAAGAACTGTTTGTTTTCTCTTCTATTCGTTATTTTATTTTTAAGTGTTTGCTCCATGCTTCTCAGGCAGCAGTTTGTATGGTGTCAACGTGGTAATCAGCCACCAGTTATTTGTACCCAGATATATTTTTCCCGAATTTTTGGTACCCAGATATATTTTTCCCGAATTTTTGGCCCTTGTATTTTGGATGTGTTTTTCTGAGTTTTCATTCACTACGTTCTACTCTCTTCTTTCCTACTTTTTAAATTACATTTGAAATAATTATTTTCTTCAGTAGTTTTACCGTTTATGTGCAACAGTTAGAGAGTTTGCAGAAAGATATGTTTCATATAGAGCTTTTTTAACCATTTTTAATGCAATTTTGAATATTATTTCAGAGAATGTTAGAGACTTGAGTATCTGTATTAAAATTCCAAATGTGTTACTATCCTTATCCAAGCTAAGAGTCCCCATTGTTCTATAACAATAAACACTCTGTTCTGAAATTGAAATGTAATTCCAAAAACATAAAAGTAATTGGGTGTGTGATGCGTTGTTTTCTACGGCGAGTTGTCAGAAGGTTGTATTTGTTATTTTATGTCATACATGCCTGACATGAGGCAACAGCAGTGTGCTGGTGGTGGAAAAAGGATTGTATTGAATGTAATTGTTAACAACCTACAAATGATCCTTCATATTTTTTGTTGCATACAATCTCATATAGCTTCTGGAATAATTTGAGTGTAATCCTTGTATCCCAGGATAATTTTATTGAAGCAGGAGACTGCAATCAGAATAACAACAATATGTTTTTAGATTGGAATTGTAGGTATAGATATATATAAAAGAGATATACAAAGTGCTTAAAGACATGATTTCTTCGAGAGGAATTTCTGATTTATAGTAAATATGCAATCCTGACACTTTAGAATACACCTGCCTTTGTCCTTAGAATACATCACAATCTAAAACTCAAATGTGACATCAGTGATATTTTTATCTAAGATTAGACTCCTGGTAGTAATTCTCTGCATTACAACCTATTGGGGAAAATATAATAAGATGAAGGTTCAAATAATTTAATATTTAATGGTGCCAATTTCATTACAGTATTGCCAATTATTTGTCCCTTAATGATCCTTCAGTATCAGATAGTGGTGATGTGTATAAGACAAGACTGAGGGGGATATTCACAAGGACTCAACTCCGATTTTTCCCAACCTTAACGCATCAAAAGTGGAGATAGATTTAGCACACCATTCACAAGCTGGTGCAAACTGCAAACATCACCTGTATTCCCGCGATAACTGCCCCAAAATGTATCTCCACGGTGGACACCACCAACTAACCCTAATGAGATGCAGAGTAGGCGTTCCCGTGCAAAAACACACAAAAAACCACAACACCAGTTCTCAACGAACTGCCACATCTGCAATGTGAAACAAAACCACGCAATAAGCCACGGTAGCAGCAGGTATTTAACACCTGCCTCCTGCAGGTGTAAAGCTGCAGTAGGCAATAGAGCCCTGCACCCAGCCACACCCAAAACACAAACAACACCATGGAGCTACTCATCATGCAGCTCGGAGCCCCAACAGGGCCACAACACTGAACCGCCACCACCTCCAGGACCACCACAGAGGCAGCGCAGAGTAAGACACCACTACCACAACAGAAAGCACACGCATTCCATCAATGTGCAGGCAATAGTGGACTACCGGGGACTCTTCACCAATGTCGTTGCAAACTACCGGCAGTGTGCACGATTCCTACATCTTCCGATAGTCCATCATTAACCAGCGCTTCCAGGATGGCACATATGGAACTGGACTGCTCGTTGGTAAGTGCCAAATCAACACACCACACACCTCAAAGCCACCATCACACAAAGCACAACTGTGGGAATGCACAAGTGACCAGAATACATACAACATGGCAATCAACATGCTCACCTACCAGACAAGTGAGGCGTGGATGTTCATGACAGACACGGGTAGGCAAATCACAGATATGTCCATGCAGACCACAATTGCTGGTGACTGGAGAGTAGTGAACAGTGGACGCAATCATATCACACCAGGCCATGGCTCAGATAGCGTAAATGTCACTCGCTGCCTCCCCCGTGTGAGTGAGCATAGTGGGTGGGCCCTGAGTATTCCAGAGCTGTGCAGGGGTGTGGACAAAAACCCAGTGGCGCAAAGCGTGGTTCTCTCCCAGAAAGGCCAATGTCACTGACAGGGTGGCTCCTCGCACTCCGCCACAAGGCCAACGCCGTGAGCAGCAGGGCCTGCAACCCTGTGCGCCTGCTGCACCCCAGGATGCTGATATCCAGACCAGGCCTGCCGGCAACAGCGCCCAAGGTCGCACTGCTCACCTGTCCCATCCCGCAAGCTCTGCCACCTCTGCAGACCATCGCTGGCTCCCACGACGCTGGGCCACATTACTCCTTTCTCATTGACATACTGCATGGGCGTCCCTTCGTCAGTAGGTCCCACATGTGGAACTATGTCCTGAGTCCTGAATGGCAGTGACCCCAAGTCCGTGGTAGCGGCCACAGTGCCAGACATCAGTGAGGCATAATTCCATATGGCAGGCCTTCGACAACTGGTGCCACTAACCCTGCTCAACGCAAGCCGTCATCATGTGATGCAACTAACACTGTGCGCCGTGGTTGCCCGCCAACCTCCGGCAGAACATCGTTGGTGTCTGAGCCTGTGGCCTAGAGGTTGTCATCAGCAAAAGGCAGGTACATACTTGGTGTCTGGCATGAGTCTGCGGCATCCATATGCTTCATGTGGCCGTACACAGCTGGCATGTGCCCTCTGTATCATGCCCTGGGGGTACACCTTCCACTGTCCTCCAAGACACTCCATGGCACGCTCCTTTTGCATCTAGAGAAACCTGCTCCGCACTCGTGACCCTACCCCAGTCTCCCGCAGGTCAGCGTCCCTTGACGATGGGCCCGTGTTAGCCTCTGTGCATCCGGGGCCACTAACCCTGTGCGACTCAAGTCATCCCCCTTGTTGTTCTGACATTGCTTGTCTGAGTGCCTGATGACTGTTGGAGTTGTTGCCATCACCAGCTACTCCCTGAGGGCTGGCTTACACTCACCCCACACACAGCCAGCACAGGCGTTACTGGATTAGTGGGCCTGCCATCACATCCTGCCGAACCATGTATTGACTCTTTTGTCCCTGCACTGTTACAGGTGATCAAGGATATGCACTCTGCCCTTGGATGATGACACCCCTCCGAGACCCGAACACACCCGCACAGAGGCAGTACAATACGGCCCACATATGCACCAGGGGCATCGTTGAACACACATTTGGTGTGTTGAAGTCACGTTTCAGGTTCCCGGACAGCACAGGTGAACAACTCCTGAACAGCCCGGAGATCGTGTGCAAGATGATCGTTGCATGTTGTGTGTTGCACAATATCTGTGTATGCACCAATGCACCATGGATCCCTGTTCCAGAAGTACTGGACACTGATGGGGACGATGGGGCAGGTGACACACATCCCACTGCAGCTGCAGCAGGAATGGCCTGTAGGAACACCATAATTGACAATTACTTCTCATGAGCACGTGACATTGTGTCCATCCCTGGCAATCATGGGACAGTACAAAATGTCCAGAAACACAGCAGGTGTGCACAAAACATTTTTGCAGGTTACAAATTGTTCTTGTACATTGCTATGTCACAGTTTCCTGCTGTGCCAGATGTGATTTGCCATGTTGTGCACATTTGGGGGATTTGGGGGACCAGTAGTGTCCTGTGTTCTGTTGTGAAGGTGTTGCTGTTTGAACCGGGATGTTGTCAATGTCGATGTGCACTCCTACTTATGTGCATATTCGGCACGGTGGTTGATTCACTCCTACGGCTCTGATTTGTCTGCCAGTGGTCCCTTTCATGCGGTGTGCCTGTCAGTTCTGTGCTTCCACGAGGCTGAGATGTGGCAGACTTGGGTAAATTGTGCTCTTTGTCGAGTTGTGACTCTTGGGCATGGTTTGTCCACAGATGTGTCGTTGACGTCAGGGGTTGTTTGTGCAGGGGGTTGTGTCCGAGTGTGAGCTGCTCCTTTCCAGTTGTGGTCCGCACTCACCCAACTCAGTGCCGTGCCGTGTACATTGTCATGGTGATTGGACAGCAGCCATGCTACTCATCATGTGGTGTCTCTTGCATTGTCAGTTTGGCTGACGTTTGTGCATGTTTGCTGTGTTTCACGCATGTGCATGTGTAGGTTGTGTGCTTGTTGATGTGTTGTGTGGGTGCCCTTTTGGGCACATGGTGTACCGTGGGGCTACTTTGTGTTTATGTGTGTGCTGAATTGTGCCCGTGGGACCAGGTATATGATTGTTAGTCATTGCAGGTGTGCAGTGTGCTCTGCTTAATTGTGCATGTGTGCCATTGGGCCTGTCTCCCTCCATTCACCCACTCCCTGGTCGGTGTTCACCCTGTTGTCGGTACATGTTGGACAGTGTCCCTATCCTCGACTCCTGTCAC